>NC_140042.1:15354651-15954651 GCF_963513975.1 Fringilla coelebs
TGAGGAGCGCGGGGCAGCGTCCCGCCGGGTGTGAGCCATGGGCCGGGAGGAGGGCAGCAGAGGGGATCCCGCTCCTCCTCTGCCATCCCAAGTCCAATGCCCCTCTCCGCCCATCCAGGCTCTGCCGGTTTTTGGGTGGATTTTTTTTGCTGTATGGATGAAGAAGGCTGGAGAGTGGCAGTGTCACATGCGCACACACACCCACGCACGCCCCAGCAGTGGCAGGAGCGCTGCCATCCCCTCACCCCTCGCTGGGAAGGTTTACATTGATACAGTATTTAAGACACTCCGATATATAAATTACTGTCTCTATATATACTATGTATAGGCTGAGGGCCAGTCCGTGACAGGGCACCGGGGGCTCATTTCCCTCTGTCCTCTGTGTAGTGCTGGAAGCGAGTGAAGCTCATGAAGACCTGCTCCAGGGAGATCTGGCTCACCGAGTAGTCCTCCAAGCGATACTTCTCTTTGGCTTTCTCCAGGGCCCCAAAGACCTGCAAGGGAGGGCAGGGACAGGAGGCAGTGTGACTCAGTGTGGGGGGACTCCGAGGAGCACAGGGGGAGCCCCAGGCTGTGACAGGGAACACCCACTGTGACAGGGAACCTCCCGGCTTTGGCAGGGAAAGCAGAGAAAGCTTTTTTCTCCGGGGAGACCCAGGAAAATAATACCTTCCCTGGCAGAAGAGTGGGGGGAAGCCAGCAGCATCTGACACCATGAATATGATTGTTTTACACATTTATATGTGATAAATGCATACATATATATATATATACAAATACATACATATATATACATGTATATATGTATTTATATATACACACACACATATCTGGGTTTGAATCTCTGACCAAGGCTTCTGCTAACACAGTATATATATAAAATATTTATAAATATAGAAATAACACTTAGGATACTATATACACTATACATAACTGTCTGTATCTAGCATAGACATAACTTTTATATTCAGCTACATATGATATACATATTTATAAACTCACTCTCTCTAGTTTTTATGTAATCCTAGACATAGTTTTAACATAATCTGTATACTATGTGCTCTCTCTATATATACTCCATAGACTAAATTACATACTTGATATAAAGAGTATATACTCGAGTATATAATCTTATAGAGTATTACCTATACCATATACCCTATTGAGTATATATTTTATATTGTATAAATACAATATACAGTATATGATATAGACTACATCCAGTGCATGTAATATACAGACATATATATCTCCTTAGATACTGCATATGAAAACTATCTGTGTACTATGAATATCTCTATGGCATACATGTATTTACAGATAATGTACATGTAGACAGAGAGCTATACTGGTATACTCTATACCTAGCTCTGTGTACTGCATGCAGAGGGTTACATTCTGTATCTGTACTGTGAGTTTTATCAGTGTCCCTGGGCTAGGACCCCTCAGGATCAGTGGCTGGGGAAAGCCACGGCCCACAGCCCCAGTGGGACCAGGCTGAAGCACTGCCAGGGGTTCCTGGGGCTGAGGGGCAGGAGCAGGGAGCTGTCAGCACAGGGAGGTCGTGCCCACCCATGCCACGTTCCCACAGCGTAATGCAGCGTGGGAAGGATGCACCACAGAAAGCAAAGCCCCAAGAACATGGGAAGGGCCAGGAGAAGGGTTCCCAGTGCCCCCTTACCTGTGCCCAGCTGAGGTTCTTGTTGGTCAAGTGGTAATGCACCATGCCCTGGTGCTCATGCTTCAGGACACTGCCTGGGGAATCGAGCAGGGAGAGGTTCTGTGTTAGGGAAGGTGCTGAAGTTCACACCCAGCACCCTTCCCCTGCTCCAGGGACAACCCCTCCAGCAGCTCACGGTACCTGGGAACGTCTTCTCCACGAAGGCCTTGAAGGCCTGCAGCTCACCCTCCTCCTCACTCCGGGTTTTGGCCAGCAAGGTGTATCCACTACCAAACTTGCTTTTGAGGTGCTGGGGGCTGCCCAGGCACTTGAACTGCCCATTCACCATGATGGCCAATCGTGTGCACAGTGCCTCACACTCCTCCATGCTGCAGGAAGGAAAGAACTCGTTCAGAGAATCCCAGGAGGGTCTGGGTTGGAAGGAATCTTAAAGCTCATCTTATTCTATCCCTTGCCATGGCCAGGGACACCTTCCACTAGAACAGGCTGCTCCAAACCCAGTCCAGCATGCCCCCAGAGATGGGGCAGCCACAGCTTCTTCTGTAAGCACCAGGACACAAGAAGAAGCTTCTGGGAAGCAGCTGGAGGTGTGTTCCCTTCTCTCTGGGCTCTTTGAGAAGGGAGATTTGGGTAGAGCCAGCCACTGGCTGCAGGCAGTGTATGCCCACCCACCAGGCCCTGGAGGTGTGTTCCATCCCTTGGATCCCACCACTCTCCCTGATCTCTTATGCCAAGCCCTGCCCAGCCAAGTGTCACCTGTGGGAGGTGAAGATGATGGATTTGCCGCACTCCCGCGTCCGTGTCACTGCGTCCCAGAGCAAGCGCCGGGCCACAGGGTCCATGCCAGTGGAAGGCTCATCCAGGAAGATCACAGGGGGGCCACCAATGAGGGCAATGCCAGCACTCAGCTTCCGCTTGTTCCCACCGCTGCAGAGGAATCACAGAACCATTAACGTTGGAAACGACCTGCGAGATCACCAAGTGCAACCTTCAGCTGAAAACGGGAGCGAGGAACGGGGACGGAGCCCCGGTCCGAGCCCAGGGAGCGCCCCGCCAGCGGAGGGGCAGCGCTGTGCCCAGGCCTGCTCTCACCTGTAGGTCCTGACCAGCTTGTCGGCGTGCGGCTCCAGCAGCAGCCCCCGCAGCATGTTCTCCACGCAGCTGCCGATGTAGCGCTCGGGGATGCCGCGCAGCCGCGCGTACATGCTCAGCGTCTCGCGGCCCGTCATGTGCTCCAGCAGGGCGTCGAACTGCGGGCAGTACCCGATCCGCTGCTGCACCTGCGGCCCGGGGGAGCGCACGGCAATCAGCCCACGGGCGGGTCTGCGAGCCGGAGGCACCTGGGCACCCACGCGCCTTGCTGCTCCTCTCTGAGGTTTTGCTCAGTGATGGGAACTGACACACAGCTCTGAAACCAGTGGTGGAATGAGAGGGAAATGCCCCCCGGAGCAGCTGGGCTGACAGGGATGGACAGATGTGTCTCTGTGTCTCTGGACAGCAGCTGGGTGGGCTCACAATGCCTCTGTCAAGCTGCTTCCTCACTGTGAGGGACCATTTTGGGGTGCTCAGGCTCTCAGAAGGAAAGTGCCGGAGGGCTGGTACCTCCCCCATGTCCTGCTCACTTCCAGGGACAAGAGCATGAGAGAAAGCAGTTTCAGGGAAGGAAGCAATTTGGGGCATGCTCTCAAGGAATGTTCTTCATGTCTGACCTTGTCTGGGATCTGGATTCACTTAAGACTTGGACTTGATGGTCCTTGTGGGTCCAAATCAAAATATTCTGTGAAATCTGGGACAGAAATCTGGTAGAGGAAGGACTGGACTGAAAGGCTAACCCCTGCTCCTCTCTTCCTGCTCATCTCTTCCAAAGGAAATGGGCAATTCCCAGCAAGGACACCCCTAGCAGAGGTCACGAAAGGTTTGATACACATTTTAGAGACCATCCTCCAATTTTTTTCCACATTTCCAGCTATGGAGGTAAAACCCTTTGATGAAGGGTTTGCTACCCTCACCAGGTTTGGCCTTCAATTGTGTCACATCTGTAATCCCAGTGGAGAGGAAACTGCTTCCACATGGCCAGATAATGGAGAGCTGAGCCAGCCAAGGACACAACGTCCCTGGGATATTTATTGTCCCTGCCTCTGGAACTGCAAGCATGTCCTCTTGGAGGCACCTGCAAGGTGGCTCAGCTTAGCCAAACACAGGATGTTCTGCAACACCACCCTCGCCCCTACAGCCTTGGGTACCTTCTTTATGTTGGCCAGAATGCTGTGGCCATCCACAAAGGCGTCCCCTGAAGTGATGCTCTCGTCACCCGTCAGCATCTTGAAGGTGGTGGTTTTGCCCGCTCCGTTGAAGCCAAGGAGACCAAAGCATTCCCCTTTGCTGACGGCCAAGGAGATCCTGTCCACTGCCAGCAGGGACTCCCGGCTGTCGTAGACCTGGAGGAGACACACAGAGCCAGGTGTCACTGCCCGATGGCACGGCAAGGCGGGCGGTGGCTCTGCCAGCCCGGGGGGACACGGCTCAGACAGCAGCAGGATGCTCAGGTCACCTCACCTTGGTCAGCTCCTTAATGACCAGAGGGCTGCTGAGAGATGACAGCAGTTCTGGTGGCGACTCCAAAACCTTCTTCCTCTCATCTGCCACGTCCCTGTCCTCTGGCAGCACAGACACCCTGTTCAGCAGGGCCACCTGAACACAGGGGGAAGACACACTCTGTGTCACCTGGCTGCTGGGGGATGAATGGGCTCCTCCAGCGTCCCCAACCCTGGCAGGATCCATCCCTTCCATCAGCTGCCTCTGGAGATGCCTCACTCTGCCAGTCCATACACTTAACAGGACTGGCTCCTCCAAGCTCCAGGGATGCTCCCTGGGAAGATGATTTAGGTGATGAGGGCCTGTCTCCAGCTCACGGGGACTCCTGGCCTGGACTTGGAGGGCACAGCTCCCTCCCACGTGCTTCACTCACCCATTTCCGCCGCCTGCAGATGCCACAAACCACAGTTCTCAGTCTCCAGAGAAGGTTTGTCTCAATGAGGAAGAGGAGGAAGAGGAAGGAGAAACCCTGGATGGCCAAGGAAGTCAGGTATCGCCCAATCCCAGGGGTCTCCCAGGAAAAGTAGTTCATCTGATAGCTGATATCTGAGGAAAGATGGAACAAAATCAACTCCAGGATCAATCCACACTTTGGGGAGGGGCAGATAAACTCCAGAGGAAGCTGTGCCAAAGCTTTGCCAGGCTTATCTTCATCCCACACTGGCTCCCTGCCCAGAGCTCTTTCCAATGCTTCCCACAAGAGGATTTGGGTCTGGAGCGGATCTGGCAGAAGACGCCCAGTGGAGGCAGGCAGAGGACACCAATCCTGGGATTGGGATTTCTTTACTCATCTGTGAAACTTCCCCTAGCCCACATTTTTCCTCCAAATCATGAGTAAGGTGATCCAGTTAAGGAATTTTTTCCTATGTATGTCCAGTTTTTGCTCTAAAGTAGTACCTGCAGCTAGTGCCCAGGCAGAGGCCCCACGACACTGCCCAGTTCCACCATCCACCCCACACAAGCCCCAGTGATGCTGTGGGGGTTGGCTGGGTGAGGATGTAGAGACTCACTGAAGGCCTTGCAGATGAAGATGGCTTCAACAGAGGAGGTACAGAACTGAATGAACTCGTAGTTCTGGTAGAAGTCACTGATGCACTGGCCCAAGCAGTAATTGGGTAAGACGAGAAAAACTTTATCCAGGGTTTTGGAGAGGTCCACTAAGCCCAGCTCTGAAAGAGAACAGGTGGATCAATGAATTAGAGACTGCTGGTTTGGGAGAGAAAACCCTGATACTTGAAAAACCCTGAAGTTTAGAGGGAAACCAAACACATTTTGTTACATTTAATGGGTGAGGATGGACTGTTGTAGTGTTTTATGGCTATTGTGGGACCAGCCCTGGGGTCAGAGAGCCCCCCTGGGCGCTGGACCTTGTTGGTGATGGCTGGGCAGGTACAGAGGGCAGGGACCCACCTGGGATGCTCATGATGGTGACGGCGAGGAAGGTGGCGGTGCCAGAGAGGATGTTGAAGATGGTCAGACGGGTGTAAGCCGTGGCTGCCACCGAGAAGAAGAAGCTGAGGAGGTACATGAGGGGGATGATGGCCCAGCCATAAAGGAGGAAGATCAGCATCACATCAACGAGGTGGCTGTCTTGGGTGAAGGCTTGCACGTTGAAGGCTTGGAATATCACCTGGGGCACAGCAATGTGGGGAGAAGGCACATTTGGCTTGACCTCAGGCAATGTCTCCTTGTCCCAGTGGCCCAGGCTAATATCAGCACTGCAGTGACCCAGACAGCCCCTCATGGATGGCTCCTATCAGCAACCCATGGCTGTCCCCAGGGGAGGCCCTTTCTGCAGACTGGGATGCAGAAGGGCAGATCTGGGGAATTCCTCTCCAAGATCCCATGGATTTAACATTTTCTAGACTCAACAGCAAAGTTTTCAGTTGCCAGAGGACACTGCCTCAGCTGGTTGGCCATGGTCCAGCTCCCAGCAGGACCAAGGGACAGCTTTCTTGAGGGTCCTTTCTACAGAGACATTGCCAGTGGCCTCGTCCTCCCTGCACCCACAGGCATCCCAGAGGAGCAGCGCCCAGCACTCCCACCAAGGGGGAGGGCATTGGGGTGCCAGGGGTGACTCACCAACATCAGAGCACAAGGGATGAGAAAGTTGATGATGTCCCAGAGCAGGGCAGAAAGCCAGAAGTTGACCACGTACACGCCGCTGACGAACTGGACGTGCTTGGCCTTGATGGCGCGCTCACTGACCAGCAGCAGCGCGAAGGTGCTGGCAAGAGAGGCCATCCCATACAGCAGGTTGATAGCAATGGCAAAGCCAGTCTGGCCTCTGTGGGGACAGGAGGACACGTTAGGGCAGGGACACCTCAGCAAACCCATGCTGAGGCTACACAGGGACAGCATAGACTCATAGAATAGTCTCAGATGGGACCCACAGGGATCATCCAGCCCAGCTCCTGGCCCTGCACAGAAAACCCAACAATCCCACGCTGTGCACCCCTGAGAATGTTGTCCAAATGTTCCTGGAGCTCTGGCAGCCTTGAGACCATGATCATTCCCTGGGGAGCCTGGTCAGTGCCACAGCACCCTCTAGGGCAAGAACCTTTTCTTGATTTACAGCCTAACCCTCCACACACCTTCAGTCATTCCTCCGAGTCCTGTCTCTGGTCACAGAGAGCAGAGACCAGTACCTGCCCCTCTGCTGCCACTCTTGAGAAAGCTGTGGCCAGCACACCCACACTGGGCTTCTTGAAGAGGCTACACTTTGCCAATATGCTGAAGAAACACTCAAGGGAGACAATCATCCCCCAGCCCACCCTGCACACCACAAACCTCCACGCTGCCTTGTTGAGGTCCCAGACATGGCCCCTCTGGTCTAGGTGAGGTTCAGAGGCCCTGGATGTGGGGTTTTGTGAAGAGCATGCCCACGTGGCCTCCACTACTATGGGCACCCAGGAAAAATAACCCCAGCCAGTATCTCAAGGGGACCAGCCAACCTCTGAGATGTGCATGGGGTGACATGGCTGCCAGGCTCAGCAGGGAAGTCATCTCCACAGCTTTGCTCCCCTGACCTCCTGAGTGCAATCACAGCTACATTTGGGTCTCAGAAGCTCCAGCATGGCTTCTTCACTGACTCCAGCACAACCCAGGCAACCTGCACCCGTGGGAGCCCTAGCAGGAAAGCGAGCCCTGTGCCATCACCACACGCACTCCATGAGCTGGTCCTTGGCCTTCTCGGTGATGTTGCGGGGCTGGGGGTAGTTGGTGACGGTGATGGAGGCGTTGGCGCCGGCCAGCACCCTGAGGATGGCGCTGTCGGCCAGCATGAGCGCGGTGGCTGGGGAGTGGTAGGCCTGGTTGTTGAAGAGCGCCGTGACCAGCGTGCGGTTCCCCACGGCCTCGAAGGAGGCGGCTGCAATGTAGTGCTCGTTGAAGGCTCCTCCTTCCTCGGAGGCTCGGGAGATGAGGTACTCCTCCAGCCCACCTGCCAAACACCACCGCTGTTAGGGGCGGGCTCCATCACACCACTGCTAACGGAGGCCAACTGGAAAAGACCCCAAGCAGACTCAGCCCTGGTGGCCCCCCTAGTCCTGATCCCAGAAACAGAGATCCATAGAATCTCATGAGTTGGAAATGACCCACAAAGATCATCGAGTCCAACTTCTGGCCCCGCATAGGACACCCCAACAATGCCACCGTGTGCCTGAGAGCATCGTCCAAAGCTCCTTGAGCTCTGGGAGCCCTGGGGCATGACCATTCCTTGGGGAGCCCGTTCCAGTGGCCACAAACATGGGGTTGTGGAGAAGACAGTTCTGCTCAGATGAGGAGAGGTCCTGCCAACGACGCGACACTCCCACGCAGGAAAGGAAAGCATCAGACACGGCAGAGCTGGGACCTAAACCACCCACACCAGCGGCCCCTGGCCACCCTGCCAGGCACCACCTGCCCCAGGGGCGCTCCCTGAGCCCTCACCCAGCACCTCCAGTGGCGACTGATGCTGGGCATCCAGCAGCTCCAGGTACTGCTCCGCCAGCCTCTGCGGCAGCGCCTCAGCGCCCGACACCGAGAAAGGCACGATGGTCTGGCCGTAGGGCTCCAGCGTCAGCCGCAGCTGGGACGAGTCCCGCGGGCCCGGGAAGGTCTTGGCCACAACAAGGGCAAAGGCAGTGAAGATCAGAGGCACGAGGAACTGCGCCGCCACCATCTTCCAGTTGCGCCAGCTGTACATGGCCCGCTTCATGAACATGGCGTAGAACTGCTGGCAGCACAGGTAGAACTGCGAGGGGAGAGGCCGGGTCATGGGGAGCTCTGCCAGCTGCGGACACGTCACCCATGCAGCTGATGTGGAAGACGACCCCAAACCACCGCCATCCTTTATGCACTGCCAGCCTGCAGCAGAGCCTGCTCTCCAGCTAAGCCTATAAAAAGATTAGCAGGGCAGCTGCCCAGCTCCAGCTCATCCAGCTCCATGGCTTCTGAACGAGTCACAGTCTCAGGTGTTAAAAGCAGCTTTAGCCATGACCTTTACCTTCCTCCACCTCCCAGCAACTGAGGCTCCCAAACAGGATTACTGCACGGCAGGTGTCAGCCAGAGCAACCAGGTGAGCACCTGCAAGTGCCCCGCCCAGCCCCTGCAAACACCTTCTGTGCTTTTCAAACCCAGCAACATCCTCCCCCCCTCTGCCTTTGAGACGTGCCCTTGAGAAGACAAGGGATATAGATCACAAGCACTGAGGCAGCGGGGCATGAAGGGCTGCCAGGGAACTGGAACAGGAGCCTAGCAAGGGAAGGAAGATGGATTTTCTCATTTCCCTTGTGGAAAACCTCAACGATGGAACAACGGCAGGTGGAAAACCACATTAGATTACCCTGAAGAGCAACTCGGATCCCAAGATTAATATGAAGAGCAACCCTACCAACCCTAAAAATCATTTGTCCTAACGATGCAGATTCCAACCTGAACTTTCAATTTGGTTGTGGTTCCAAACCACATGCAACAAGAGCAACCGTGGGGGAGGCTCCACCTGGTAACCCTACTTCAAGCCCTGCCCTTCACATGTCACCTCCCCGTTCCTGCTTCACCGATCCCCCAGCACTCACCCCAGTGTTGAGTTTGATGCTGGAGCAGTCCTCAGTAATGAGCGCCCCGCTGTCATCCGTCATGTCCGTCATGCCACTCAGGCTGCTGGAGTCATCCATGGCCCAGTCGTTGGAGCGTCTCTCGTGCTGGTACTGCAGAGCAGGCAACTGGATGGCCTGGATATCCATGCTGGAGTCCACGAGCTTCCCAACCCTGTGCCAGGAGGGAAAACAGGTGATGAAACAGATCCGGTCTGGATAGAGCTGTTCCGAGCTGGGGAAGCCAAAGCCAAGAGACCAAAGCCAACAAGTGCCCCAGAGGGCTGTGCTGGCCATCACCAAAGCACACAAGCACTGGCCACCCCTTCACCTACCTGAGGAACACCTCCTCCATGGTGGTGACCGAGGCGCCGTAGCTGGCGATGCCCAGCTCCTCCCGCCTCTGCTCCAGCTCCGTGAACAGGGCCTCAAACCTGAGCGGAGAGGGAGACGTCAGACACTGACACCCGTGGGAGGGGGCACTCAGGGATCTTTACAGACCCTCTGGGCATCAGTCCTGCAGCTGGCTGGAGTCTTGCATCCAACCCCAGGGTGACCTGTGGCATTGAGCACACCCCTGTCCCCAAGGGCAGATTTTGGGCTCCACTGGCTGTTCGTTCTTGCCTCAGCTATCACAGAATCATGGGAACACAAAAGGGTTTGAGTCTGGAATGGACCTTACTGATCATCTCACTCCACCCCCTGCCATGGGTAGAGACACCTTCCACTATCCTAGGGTGCTCCAAACCCCATCCAGTTTGGCTTTGGACACTTCCAGGGATCCAGGGGCAGCCACAGCTGCTCTGGGCACCCTGTGCCAGGGCCTGCCCACCCTGCCAGGGAACAATTCCTAATTCCCATCCAGCCCTGCCCTCTGGCAGTGGGAGCCATTCCCCGTGTCCTGTCCCTCCATCCCTTGTCCCCAGTCCCTCTCCAGCTCTCCTGGAGCCCCTTTAGGCCCTGCAGGAGGCTCTGAGGTGTCCCTGGAGCCTTCTCCTCTCCAGGTGAGCACCCCCAGCTCTGCCAGCCTGGCTCCAGAGCAGAGGGGCTCCAGCCCTTGGGGCATCTCTGTGGCCTCCCTGGACTTATTCCAGGAGCTCCACATCCTCCTGCTGGTGCCTCCAGACCAGGAGGGAGCACTGCAGGAGGGGTCTCATGAAAACAGAGCAGAAGGAGACAATAAGCTCCCCTGACCTCCTGGGTCTATAGATCTGATTTCAGAGCCAGAACATCCTGCCTCGTGTGTGCCACCCTCAGCACTACAGGAGGAGCTGAATTCCATTTTCCATGACCAGTGCTGATGCAGGGAGCAGTTCACCTTTTCAGCAAGCCTGTGAGACAGTGTGTGAAGACAAGGGGACGCCCCAGGGAGGGGTAGCAGAGGACAATGCCATTACCTGTGTGTGCTCTCCTTGGGCAGGATGAAGGACAGCTCTGCCCCCGCGTTGCTCTCCATGGTGGCATTGGGCACATACTGGCAGATGAGGCGGGAGATCTCTCCCAGGTTGCAGTAGGGCTCCTTCACCATCACCATGTGATATCCAGCCCCTGGAGGAGCCACGAGAGAAGGGAGAGGAGGGTCAGTCCCAGCCCAGCCTAGCCTGGGCAGGGGCTGGAACAGAGAGGGATGCACAGGCACCGCTTTGCACCGGACACGGACACGATGCAAGAGCAAAAGCACGGATGGGCCCCAGGAGAGGCTGAACAGCAGGATGGGGACCAATCAGCCATCAGGCAAGGAGCAATGGATCCCCTGCCTGCTCTCTATACCCCTCCTGCTCCTCCCTGGCCAGGAGAAGACATGGAGCACAGCCTGCTCTGCTCCCATACCGTATTTGCGCTTGAGGAAGAGCGAGGAGCCGCAGCACTGCAGCTCGCCCTTGGCCATGATGGCGATGCGGTCCCCCAGCAGGTCTGCCTCGTCCATGAAGTGAGTGGTCAGCAGGATGGTTCTGTTGCTCCTCTGCTGCTGCAGAAGGTCCCATGTGGCTCTGCGGGAGGCTGGGTCCATCCCTGAAGTCGGCTCATCCAGCATCACCACCTGCACTCAGGAGGTGGGAGCAGATCAGAAAGGGCTGGGGGGGCCCAGCAGCACAGGAGGGGACAACCTCAGGGCCCAGGAGAAGCCTTGGCCTCACAGCAACGATCTTGGGGAGCAGCTACCAGACAGGAGAGCCTCAGGGCATGACCCTCAGAGTGGGGGTGCTCCTGCCCGCTCCCCGCTGTCCTTGCTTCTCCCACTGGCTCACCACAGATGAGGAACAGCCCCAGAGCCACCCCAAGGACCTGCACTGGCCCCAGGTGCCAGGTGAGCCCAGAAAAGCCACCTGCCTTGGAGTCCCCGATGAGGGCGATGCCGATGGACAGCTTGCGCTTCATGCCCCCGGAGAGAGCCTTGCTCAGGGAGCGGCGCTTGTCCTCCAGGCCGAGGATCCTCAGGATGTGGTTGATCTCCTCAGGACACTTGGAGGCTGGGTATCCCTTCAGCTGCCAGACAGGGGAAGGGAGGGATGAGGCTGCCTGCAGGGCTGCCAAACCCCACCACACTCAGACAGGAAAGTGGTGAAGCAGAGATGGACTCCTGCCCACCCCTGCAGGAGCTGGCACATCTGGCAGGGGTGGTTCCCTGCACTCCTCCACCAGCCTGCAGATGAGGTGGGAAGAGGATGCAAGGGCTGTTCTCCTTATCATGGAATCATGGAATAGTTTGGGTTGGAAGGGTCCTTTAAGATCATTTAGGCCCAGTACCCTGCCTTGGGCAGGGACACCTTCCACTGTCCCAGGCTGCTCCAAACCCCACCCAACCTGGCCTTGGGCACTGGCAGGGATCGAGGGGCAGCCACAGCTTCTCTGGGTAACCTGTGCCAGGGCCTGCCCACCCTCCCAGGGAAGAATTTCTTCTGTAAATCCCATTTAACCCTGCCCTCTCTCAGTGCGAAACCATTCCCCATTGTCTTGTCATTCCAGGCCCTTGTCCAAAATCCCTCTCCTGGAACCCCTGTAGTGACTGCAAGAGGTGAATACCCCCAGGTGAATACCCCCAGCTCTCCCAGCCTGGCTCCAGAGCAGAGGTGTTCCACTCTCTGACCATATTTGGACCCACTTGATATATCTCACCACACTTCCCCACCTCCAGGAGCCCAGGTGGCTCCCCAAGGGCTGTCCCCCTGCTCAGTGCCAGGCTCACCCCTGCATAGAAGTGGAGGTGCTCTTCCACCGTCATGTTGTCGAAGAGGACGTCGTGCTGGGGGCACAGCCCCAGGCTGCGGCGGATCAGCACCATGTCCTGGGAGATCTCGTAGCCGTTGATGTAGGCCTGCCCGCCCGTCGGGGAGTGCAGACCTGTGGGGAGCTCAGGGTGACCCCAGTGGCAAAGAGACAGTGGAAATATGGAGGGTCCTGATGAGCATCCCCCCGCCCTGCCAGCTTTCTGCCAAAAACCAGAGCAGGTCTGTCTCGTGCTCAGGCTGGGGTACAATAGCTTCCTCCTGCTGCAGGACGGGCTGCAGGGCACCCACAGGTGGGAACTGGGCCACAAGCGCAGGAAGGAGAGGAACAGGCAGGTCAAACACGGTTCTGAGCCGTGCAGAGAGCCAGGCAGGGCCAGGCAGAGTTCCAGGAAGGTCCCGTGAGCCCCCTGAGCTGCCAGGAGCAGCTCAGAGCAATGGAGAACAGAAGAGGACAATCAAAGGTCATTGTGTCCATTGTGCCTAAATAGGTATCCTGGAGCCCAGCAGATCAAGAATGACAAACACCAGTTCCACCTTATCTGCGTTACCATGGCAAAGCCTAGAGGGAGCAATCCTACAGCACGTCCAGTCTCTTCTCACAGCCCTCCAGCACAAAACCTGGCTGTCATCTCACCCACTGGCTGATCCCACTCTTGAGGAGGGCTGAGCAGGGACCCCCCCATGTTCCTTCCATCTCCCTCTCACTACCCTGACACTCCTAGCCAATAGCTCAGAAAAGTGAAGGTGCTTCAAGGAGATCAAAAACCCCTCCCCACCCTCAGAGACAGGGCCTGGCTCTTCTTTGAGGGTAAAGCCATCAGTTCCTGCAGCAGGAGACTCCTACCTGTGAGCATGGACAGAGTGGTGGTCTTCCCAGCACCGTTGTGTCCCAACAGGACAGTGATCTGCCCCTCGTACATGTTCACTGTCAAGTCCTTCACTGCCTCTTTTGTCTTGTTTCCCACTTTGAAGACCTGTGGAGGTCAAGCCCATGAGTTGGTGCTGCACTTCAGGCAAGTGCCTTGGCTCCACCCAGCAGGCAAAGCCTGGGATGCTCACAGGGTGTTACCAGGAGACAACAGGTCTAATTCAGGTTAAATTCAGATGTCAAGGAGTTAAATACAGATGTCACTGCACCACAAAATGCAGCCAGCCCTGGGGAAGAGCCATACCCAGCCCCAGGGCAGCACAATGATACAGGAGCTGCCTGCAGGTAACAGATTTTACAAAACCAACATTATGGTGTGTTTGTGCCCTGCTGGGCAGTCAGTACCTTGGACAGGTGCTTTATTTTGATGCCCGACACGAGGTCAGCTGGTTCCTCCTCAATGTACTGACTCTTCAGGGCTTTCTCAGGGTCCTCCTCCTCCTCCTTCTCTTTCCCCACAACAGTCCTGGGCCGCCCACACCAGTACGAGGGCTGATGGAGGAAGGGAGGGACAGAAATCAGGCACAGGCAGAGCCCACCTCTTCATCCCAGCCTTGGCCACCCTCCTCCTCCCACAGACATCTCCCAAGGAACTCCCAGACTGCTCTCCTTGGCCTGGGAATTACCAACCAGAACATCTTCAGCAGGCAGGGCTGATGTGATGGAACAGCTCCTCCTGCCCTCCCCCATCTCTCCCTTACAGCAGGACTGCCTGTGCTTACACAGCAGCTTTTCCCCATCTTCATCTCCATGGAAAAAATTCCACTGAGAAGTAAAGTCACTCAGGTAGAATCATCCTGCCCAGGAGAGCCCATGCATGACCACCCTCTCCAAAACCCCTGAGAAACACCTAAATATAGCCTGGGGTCCAGCTGCTGCAGTTACAGCCCCCTTTTTTTTGATGTGGTTCTCTAGGAATGAAACTAAGTGTTTGGGACCTTAAATCCCGGTGGGAATAACAATTCAGTAACTCCTGGATGCAAAATCAGCTTTTGTCAATGGCTGCATCTCTGTTTCCCCAGTCTGACTGCAAGAGGGAGCCAGATGCTGGAGTGAAACCACTCTAGGGTGAGGAATTTGGAAGGGAGGAGGAAAAGCCTCTCTATCAAATAACAGAGGATCCATCTCCAGCATCCGAAGAGGACATATTCTCCCTGCAGCCATGCAGCTGCAGTGCCCACTGCAGCTGCAGCTGCTGGGGGTGGCACCAAGTGTTTGGCCTGGCAGGGTGAGGGTGGCTCAGCTGATGGGGTGACACCCACCCCTGGCACGTGGCAGCTGGCAGTGGGACACAGGTCACCCATGCCTGCCTGCATGGCAGGGCTCAGGGGTGTCAAATAGCTGGATCTGGTTGCTCCCATCTGGGGTTCCTCTCCAATGCCTTTGCTTGGGCCTGGAGACATTTAAGAACACCCAGGAAGTGCTGGGAGAGATCTTTAAAGCCAAGACGACCTTCATCCACAGTAAAAATCTACAACTGCATCAGCCTTTAGTGAGAACATGCTGCAGGCCCTGTGATTTTGGAGGCCAGATGGTGCCACCCTCGCCCATCTGTCTGGCCTAGTGCATGGCACAGAAGTGGTGACTGTCCCAAGCGACGCCCCTCGAGCCCAGGCAGAGGTGTAAGCAGTGCTCACCGTGAGGAAGAAGTACCAGGGCTGTGGCACACCGTACTCCCCAGGGAACACAGCCTCCACGTACCAGGCCACCACACCATACAGCACCGAGTCCAGGAGCAGCATCCCCAGCACCTGGGCCAAGGTGAAGTTGTCATCCACACTGACGGGCTTCATGAGGTCCCTCCACTGGATTCCAGTCCCTGCAAGGCACATGGAACACTGCTCCCTCTGCATCCCCACGAGGACCATCTTCTCCAGGACTGGCAGAGGGCAGCCCCTCTGCCAGCTCACTGCTCCCTAACCAGGAGCACCTGCAGAGCTCTATGATACTCTGCAGATGGAGGGAAAAGAGGCACTGACTCCTCGAGGCTCCCCACCCAACCGTGCTCCTTCCATGGCATTCTCTGCCACTGCCTGGGAAGAAATGATCCCCCCTCCACCATCACCCCTCCAATCCTACAGCCACCGAGCTACTGCCACACCCAGTAAATGCATGCTCTGCATGGAAACAACGACAGACTCCTTTAAATTAAAGAAATTTAGGATATATATTGTGAAAGAGGAAATGCAATGGTTCCCGTCCATTAGAACAGAATTCCTCTGGTAATTAAAGTGAGGATGGTACTTTGCACAGCCCAGGGGCACAGGCACAAGTTCAGAGAGCCCTGGTATGGGAGCAATCAGCTCTAGTAAGAAGGAAATTGCTTCTTCTCTCCAATGTCTCTCCACCAAGCCAGTGCCACCCCACCACAAAATCAGGCTGACAGGAAAGGGATGCTCCTCTCCCCAGGAACAGATGGCCCCGCTCACCTTTCCCCTCAAACATGCCGATGAGCTGCGCCCCCATGGCCATGGCCACGTTGGAGATGAGGCAGGATGCCAGCTTCTGGCTGTGGGACATCAGGTCGTAGCGGGGCGCGATGAAGAAGTAGGGGATGTAGGACAGGAAGTAGAGGAAGCCGCCAGCGGCAGCCGCAATGTTTGCTGCCAGCACAGGGAAAAGCAGGAGGGAGAACGTCAGGGTGATGGCACCCAGCACTCCTCACCAGCTTCCCATCCAGGGATGCTCCAGATTTGTGCACAAAGCATGGTTATGTCGCGACAGGACAAGGACATGCCCACATCCCAGCAAGGCAGGAGCCTGACCCCAACTCCAGCCCCAACCCCATGGTGGGCAGCTGCAGAAGCCTCCTGCCCATCCCAGAGCAGAATCTGGGGCCAAGCCAGCCAGATGAGGCCCTAAGACAGGAGCTGGCCATACTACCAGGGAATGGTCTGGGTTGGAAGGGGCATTAAAGACCACCTTGTTCCTCCACCTGCCATGGGAAAGACACCTTCCATTATTCCAGGTTGCTCCAAACCCCATCCAACCCGGTCTTGAACAGTGCCAGCGATGGGGCAGCCACAGCTTCTCTGGGCAACCTGTGCCAGGGCCTGCCCACCCTCCCAGGGAACAATTCCTTCCCAATATTCCATCCAATCCTGCCCCCGGCAGTAGGAAGCCATTCCCCCTTGTCCTGTCCTTCCAGGCCCTTGTCTCAAATCCTTCTCCAGCTCTCCTGGGGCCCCTTTAGGGCCTGGAAGGGGCTCTGAGCTCTCCCTGGAGCCTCCTCTTCTCCAGGTGAGCACCCCCAGCTCTCCCAGCATGGCTCCAGAGTAGAGGGGCTCCAGCCCTTGGACCTGCTCTGGTTTGGGAAGCAACAGTACCCACATCCCTTTCCACACACTGTGTGGAAAATGCAGCCAAAAATGGGAAGAAATGCCCCCTCCACAAGTCAAAGTGTCAGTAACAAAAGGAGGCAGCGCAGGGGGACTCACCTCGTGAGAAGAAGGTGCTCACCATGAAGTTGAAGGAGATGGAGGAGATGGAGAAGATGGCAAGGAAAGCGAACACCAGGGTGGGGTCACTGTTGGTGAGCACGGCTCCCTGTTCGCTCACCTGCCAAGAACATCTTGTGAAGCCCAGAGCTGCTGGAACCAGCTGTGGCTTTAGCAGCACAGACCTGATGTCCTCCAAGTGCTGGAGACAAACTCAGATGGGTGAGGACACCCAGAAACTCCCAGACCACTCCAGAGGGAGGAAATACAGATTGCCCTCGTGTGATTGCAGGGTCTAAGGGGCAGAGGACACCCTGGCAACACCCAGACAACCCCCTCCTGCTTCACCTGGTGTGGGCACATGCAGAGGGGAGAGCTCAAGGAGCTCTAGAGGCTGTGGGAGCAGGATGGTCCTGCTCTGCATGCAGTGTCCCTGGAGCTCCAATCCCCACCTCCCTTTGGGGGTAGTCACCCCTGCCATGAATGCAACTGTGGGGAAGCACTGCTCATTTCAGTCCGGGAAACCCAAACTCCAGTCTTTGGAGGAGCCCTGGGACACCAGGACAATCCTATGGCAGAGTGGCCCTGTCATCCCTGTGCCTTGCCAGCACAGAGTTTGTGGCCTGGGGACAGACGCTCACCTTGACACAGAAGAGCACGGTGACGAAGAACACGGACACCAGGAGGAAGAGGAAGAACATGAGGAACCAGGCGCTCCAGTGCAACCAGTTGCTGAGGCCCATCATGTGCATGTACTCCTGTGGGAGGTCACAGTGTCACCCACAGCTGCACCCACACTCCCCAGGCACGGCTGGGGCAAGGCACAGTGGCTTTCCCTCGTGGCACAAGCAAAGAGGTGGCAGCCCCAAGTGCCAGCAGAGTGGTCCTGCACAGCCACCAGCACGGCATGGTGTCCCCCACCTCCCCAAACAAGGGCTGCCACCACTGCAGGAGTTCCCAGAGAGCTGAGCTAAGCCCAAACCCACAGCAGGGTGCCAGTGGTGCCACCAGAGCCACCCAGCACAGGGCAGGACAGCCAACGCCTGGGGGGAGCCAAGCCCTGCTGTTGTAACCACGTGGCCGAGCTCCAGCCGCCCCCACAGCACACGCACAACGGGTCTCTAAGTGCAAAAGCCAAAACCCTTCCTTCAAACAGGCTGAACTCTCGAATCCACACATGTGGCTCTCTCTCCCAGCCCAGGAGAAACAGCATCCCTGTGGTCCAGCACCCTGGGTTGCACACAAGGAGAGCCCAGCCGCCTCATGGCAGCAGGATTAGCAACATTCTTCCCTGGGGCTCGCTAATCCGCTGCCATCCCCACCCAGGAGGGATTTTGTTCCTAATCTAAAGACATCATCCACTGGGAAAAGCTGCAGAGGGAGGAGAGCACATCCCAGCTGTCACCTTCAGCTTCTTCTCCTTCTCGTGCACAACGGCACGGATGATGTTGAGCGAAGTGTAGGTGAAGCTGAGCATGAGCAGCAGGGGCAGCTGGTTCTGGATGGCCAGGAGGAAGAGGTCGTTGACGTAGGCCGGGAAGGGGAAGCGCTGCACCACCACGGTGATGTTCTCCAGCAGGCTGGCAGAGCTGGCACCGGCGTGGTACTGCATGATAGCCCTGTCCACCGCGTGCTGCACCGCCAGGAATCCCTCCCGGAGATAACCTGCACAACAAGAACCACACCAGGAATAGAGACGGGGCTGGGGTTTGGAGGGACAAACTGCCTCTGCGGGAAGGACTGCATGGGAAGAGGAACAGGGACTAAAACTGGAGTGCAGAGGAAAAGCAATATAGGCATCACTGTGACACAGGGGGCTGGGGAAGGATTGATATCACAGCAAATTAATGGAATTGCTGGTTTGGCTTGGAAGGGGCCTTAAAGCTTATCTTGCTCCACATCCTGCCATGGGCAAGGTAACCTTCCACTAGACCAAACCAGGATCTTGCATGACCATCATTTATAAGGAGCTGCCAGGAAAACTCTGTTCATGGTTGCTGTCCTGCGTTTCTCCTCTTTCTCTTTGTAAACCAGAAGAATAAGCAATACTACACAGGTGGCAGTCAGAAGAAGTATATCCTGTGACTCACACATGTGGTGTAAACTTTTGTGCATTAGAAAACACTGCAAATATTTTAATTTCCCAACAGCATCTCCAAAGTGGGAAGGGACCCACAAGGATCATGAGTCCAGCTCCTGTCCCTGCACAGACCCCCCAACAACCCCACCCTGGGCACCCCTGGCAGCGCTGTCCAAGCTCTCCTGGAGCTCTGGAAGCCTCGGGGCTGTGCCCATTCCCTGGGGAGCCTGGGCAGTGCCAGCACCCTCTGGGGGAAGAACCTTTCCCTAATCTAAACCTCTCTTGACACAGCTTTAGATAACAAAATCAACTTAAAAGAGTTTATTTTAAAGTGGAATTGCTGCCAAACGCTACCTGAACAGGAACTTAAATTCTCTTACAAAACCCCAAATGAACATTTTGAAAGTCAGTGGGCTAAAATGACCCACAGAGAGAGAAGCTAACAGTGGAATTATGAGATTGGGAACTTTGTTTGATATTAACTCATGTACTGAGCAAACACTCTGGGGCTCTGCTTTATTTACACACTGTGAGCAAAACCTGTTTGTCCACTTCCTCGCCCTCACTCTCCCTGGACACTGCAATTGAATACAGAGGGAGAAATCCCACTGAGGGAAATATTCCCTTTGCCACCACAGGAGGAGTTCCCAAAAATCCAGTCCTAAGCCAGCACCAGCTCCAACAATGTCCCTGCTGGCTCATGCTCCGCCAGTGGTTTGGCTGCCCTTAAACACCACAAACCATAGAACTGCCCTATTTACTTTTCAAGTACTTAAGCAGTACAATAAACACGGGGCAGTTTGGATAGTGATATAAAATTTCCATTAAAAATTGAAATGGGAAAAAAATTAAATTTTAAAATGATTCATACTCATTAAAATTTATTCTTATCCAACCCTGCTCAGCAGAGGTGCTCAGAGGCCAAGCAGTGCCCATGAAGTCACACGATAAAATTTAAATAAAGGATAGCTATAATGAATATAACAAAACTGTAAATATAGTCTAAGTAATGAATAATTATTCAACAAAATAAAGACATATTAATATATAAATAATAATTATTTATAATTAATATATAAAAATATTAAGAAGCTCTACAGTAAATAATTTATATTTAAATATTAATCAAAGATTGTGTCATTATTTGATGAATTGTTTATATATGCATAAAACTGAATATAAACATCTATAGAAAAGCATAACCATTTAACTAGTTATATATTAATAAAGATTTATATGTAAATTTTAAAATTTTAATACATATATTTAATTTCTTGTATTTATATAAAATAAATAAATACATGCTTATAACAAACAAGTATTTAATTGTTCACCTTATACAGATATTAATTTAATGCTGGTATAAATATAAATCACTACTTCATTATAATTAACTGAATTTTAAAATTTCTTTTAAATGAACCCATTTCTTAAAAAGCTCAGAGCCTGCCACGTGCTGCAGGAAGGTGACCCCACGTCCTGGGCCGTGCTCACCTGGCGTGCCCCCATCAGCAAACTTGGCCTCGCGGGGCCCGGGCAGCTGGAAGAGCGGGAAGAGGTAACTGGTGTGCCAGTCCCGGTCCAGGTTGGGGTTCAGCCCCGTCTGCTCGCTCCGCGGGGCGTTCCTCGGGCTGTACTTGAAGCGCAGCTCATACTCCACCTGCAGGGAGGGTGGGAGGTGGGTGGGACAGCCCCGGGTGACACCGGGTGGGGGATGCTGTCCCACCGTGCCCTGGCTCACCTGGAGGGGCAGCGGGGCCGAGCTGTGCGGGAAGCGGTGCCGGAACACGACGGCGGCCAGGACGCTGCCCGAGCGGTTGTCCAGCCTGACGTACTCCTCAAAGTCCCGCTCCGAGGGGAAGCCCTGAGCTGTGGAGCAGAAACAGGGAGATGCAGGGAGAGGGCACAGCAAAGC
This sequence comes from Fringilla coelebs, assembly GCF_963513975.1. Taxonomy (NCBI): domain Eukaryota; kingdom Metazoa; phylum Chordata; class Aves; order Passeriformes; family Fringillidae; genus Fringilla; species Fringilla coelebs. The sequence continues at coordinate 15,375,594 of NC_140042.1, forward strand.
ACCGTGCACTGCTGCTCGGCCGTCCCCAGGAGCATCGCTGGGTCCAGGACAGGAGGGATGCGCCACGCCTGCTGGCAGACACGGGGGAGTAACACAGGATGCTGCCCTGTATCCTGGGCATGCAGACATCCCTCCTCCTTGAGAGCAGGAGTCAGCTTTCCCACAGAAAATTCTAACAGCTTGGAACGCCAAGTGCAAAATTTTCTGTGCCAAAAGACTTCCAAAAATACTCTTTCACAGGGAAGCGCTGCCACCTTCTATAACTGTTTCAGGGTGATATTTTTTGAGATGGAAACTGCAATAAAATGAGACCAAAAAGCAACCCCAAATTCTGTCATTTTATGGAAAAAAACCTAAAAAACATCGAACTGTAGCCTTGAAGTTCAGAAAAAAATGGTGTTCCAGGAGCATGAGGATTCAGAATTAGTCACAGAATGGTTTGGGCTGGAAGGGACATGAAAGACCATCCCTCCACTGGACTAGGCTGCCCAGAGTAAAGACTCACATCAATTTCTGGGGTGGAAGGGGCAGCCCCAGCCCTGCTCACCTCTGATGTTGATGGGCAGAGCTCTCTCCACCGCCTCGGCGATGCTCCGGACGGCGCTGCTGTTGGAGGGGACATAGGCCAGCTCCCAGGGGTTGCTGGCATGCTGGGAGGAGAAGAAGCTGGGCAGGTCATCCACAGACTGGCTTGGGTAGAGGGTGGCGTTGGGGTGGCTGACGGAGTGCACACGGTGCCGCAGCGCGATCAGGATGGCAGCGAAGAGCAGCGGCAGGCACACCTCGATCAGCGTCACCAGGATCTGCCGCTTCTGCAGACCAGGGGAAAGTGACAAACACGGGGCAAAGATATAAAATATATTATGTATCTGTATATACACAGACATCTAGATCACTACCTTAAGTATGTATCTATACACAGATACCTACAGTACACACACACACTCTCTCTCTCTCAAGAGATAAAAAGAAGATGCAAACACAGAAGGTAGATGAGACAGTCACAAGGTTCAGGGCATGGGAACACCAAGGAGCAATAGTGTTCTTGCATTCCACAAGGTTTCACAACCTGGGCTTTTCCAGAGGCCAGGAATGACACTGTGCTGGTTCCCACATCCTTCAGGACTCTCCAGCCAAGGGGTCCCCTACCCTAAGCACTGCTCCAGCTCAAACCAGCCTCCACCAGAGCCATCCTCACCACCCTGCTGGGCTGAATGACCCAGCCTTGTGCTTTGCTCCTTCCCTGTGCCCTGGGGCTCTGCCATGCAGCAACACTGCTGGAAAAGCAGCTCCAGTGCTGCTTTTCCTGCTGGAGCTGAGTTGCTCCAGGCAGCTGGATGTTGGATCTGCATCCCAGGATGGGGCCCAGCAGAGCCTCTGGCTACAAGAGGACTACAGCATGGCAAGCACACCCAGGGGCATACCCAAGCCACTACTGCACTACACACAGTGGCTCTGTGGCTCTTTTTCATTTTTTTTTTTTTAATTGAGATTCAAGCAACTGGAGAATGAACTCAAGGCTGTACTCTGGACCTTCATCCATCAATTCCCCCAGGGCTATCTCTCCTGCACAATGCCTCCCAGCCAGTAACACCCCCCACCAACACAGGCTCATTAGCATCCAACCCAGGTCAATTAGCATTTCAAACTGGTGTCCCAGGGGAACTGTGGCTATCCAGCAACCTGGTCTAGTGGAAAGTGTCCCTGCCCATGGTAGGGCAGTGGGATGAATGGTCCCTTCCAATCCAAACCATTCTGGGATTCTGTGATTTCATCCTGCAAACCAAGTTGCCTTCAGCCCAGGCCAGGCTCAAGAGCAGCACAGCACACTCAGCCTCAGCCACAGCAGTGACAGCTCAGAGATGTCCCTGGCCACAGGGGTTCATGGTTGCTCAGAGCATGTGCCTGGAGCAGCAGCAGCAGCATTAACCTTTTCTGAGGCCTCTGGCTAATTTGGGCTTCACAACACATGGGGATTTTGCACCTTCCCCCTTTGCCAGGTTGGAAAGAGGAGCACCAAGGGCTTAAGTCTCACAACTTTGCTGTCTCAGCAAATGGATTTTATGCAGCTGCCAGTGGGCAGGCTCAGGTGGGCAGTCTCCAGTGGGGCAGGTAGGGAGCCCTGAGTGCAGCCTGGAAAAGGAGACAGCCCTGCAGGAGCCAGGGTGAATGAGATCTTGGAGAGTTTGTCAGGAGATAAGGAGACTACCATTACGGCTCTCAGCACCCACTGACAAAGCCCAAAACACCTCTTGGGGCTTCCCCTGGGAGGAACAGCCTGCTCCAGGCACAGCCACCCCAGCAGCATAGGCAGGAAGCAGAAGCTTCAGGCAGGCAGGGAAAAAGGAGCTTTCCCAAAGCCACGCTCATAAAAGCAAACGCTGCAGATATCTGATGGGTTTATAATGCAGCCCTGGCAGCCCAGCTGCCTCCTGCTGATTTACTATGGTACTAAACCTCTCCCTCTCTCCTGGGCTGCCTTCAGAACAGCTCTGCCTCCCTGAAGTTGCAGGCTCACACACATTCACCAGCTCTGCAGCAGAAGTCATTCAAGCACTTTGTTCCAGAGGTGACAGGGATACTCATCCATAATCACCACCTCTGCCTGGCCCAAGCAGCTCTGGAGAGCCACGGGTGCCAGCATCCATCCTCTCAGCAGGCTGGGGGTGACTTGGGAGCTCTGTTTCTCTATCAGGAACAGGACTTTTAGCTGTATCCTGGCACAGTAGACCTGAGTCAGCTTGTGGCCTTGGAAAACACGCTGAAATGTGTCCCCACCCTGGAGCACACCCAGAAAACAAAGCTTTTCCCCTGCAGAGGGGATGGGGGATGCTCCTGGCTGCAAATCAGCCCTGTTGCCAGTCCTTTTTGTCCCCTCAAAGCCCAGTTCCCTGTTCTGTGCCTGCCAGAAGGCCGGGTGCAGCCAGCACTTCCCTCTTCCTTTGGGTTATTTTTACAGTAACGCTGTGCCGAGCTGCAGACGGGTAATTGAAAGTGTAAAGTCAGGCTGCAGCCATCCCTGCTCCCTCCTCTTCCCCCACACTCTGCCAGGGCTGCCTCTGGGTCCCAGTGGAGCCAAAGAATCCACCCAGGAACACTTAAAGGGGCTGTGGCCTGGGCCAGCGCCAGGCAGGACCTGCCAGCCCTGCTGTCCCCAAATCCCCCAGCACCACCCAGCTGCCATGCTGGGAGGCGGGCTAGCAGTGGGTGCCAGTGGTTTAATATTTTTAAGACCCCTAAAAGCTGCTCCTGAGAGTCGTAGAAAGCAATGGAGGAAAAGAACCCCAGGGGTCCAGTGGGTTTTGGAGGCACCGGGACTTCCAGAGGAGGTTGTGCAATGAGACAGCTCAAAAAACCCCACTGTCACACTGTCACACGGCTGGGGTATGGGTTCCCCCATCCCAGGAGAAGGGAGCTGAGCCCATTGCCAGAGGGCAGGCTGGGGAGGCCAGGGACAAGGAAACTCAGTACAGAGCATACAGAGCCCATAAGGTCACACAAGCCAGCACAAAAGACACAACATGCACAAATAACCCGGTTTTCCTCCTAGAGATGCCCTGTGTCCAAAGGGGAGGTTTCCTGGTGAAGCCAGAGGCTGGGCAAGCTCTGATGTACCCCCATATAGTGGTGCCAGAAGCAGTCCCCAGGTGCAGTGCCAGCCTACCTGCAGGATGTAGTTCTTCCAGAGCAGCAGCCTAAACTGCCTGAGCACAACCATCCTCCCATCAGAAGGGGCCCAGCGCAGGACCCTGGAGGAGAGAGAGGAGAGAGCCATGAGTGCCAGCTGCTGGTGGAGCTGGGCAGCAGGAGGGCAGCATCCCACACCCCACACAGCCCAGGGCAGCTCTCTGCTCCCAGCCTGGAGCCACAGCAGCTGGCTTGACCACAAAAATAACCATTGTGCTCCCTCTCCTAAGAGTAAGTGCCCCTGGTTTCTGGCACGGCTGCTCCCAGAGATGGAAGCTGCTGTTTCAATACCCAACCTGGCTCCTTCCCAGCAGCAGGCAGCAACAGCTTTCCTCAAGCTGCAGGAGCACAGGGTTACAGAACCACGGACACCGGCCCCAGGAAGGCCGTCAAACTCCTGGCAGCCTATTATTTTGGGATGGGTGGAGATTCCAAGCTGTGCCTCCACCTCCTGCCGTGTGAAGGGTTGGTTCTGCAACACTGGGTGCTTTCCCAGCAGAAACTCTGCTGGGAGAGGCAAGGATGAGAAAAGGGCAAGGGAAGCACAAGGGAAGGTCAGTGCTCGAGAATGATCCCCCGCTGCCTCCTCCCCCTCACAGGAAGCATCCGCCATCCCTTCGAGTTGTTTGTGTCTCCATTTGCAGCAGCATTTCCTGACGGAGCACTGCTATCCCACCAGGACACTGGCTGGGATTTTGGGCTTGCAGAGCGGCACGGAGAAGGAAGGGGCAGCCCGGGCACCAGCAGAGGATCCTGCCCTCACTGCCGGACTCTGGGCAGCCCCATCCGAGCAGTGCCAGCCTCTGAGCATGGCAAATCCTGACAGGATCACAGTGGGCAGCTGGTGCTCCAAAGCCTGGCAGCACTGAAAGTGCCACGGGGACACGGACGGGCACAGAACCCACGAGCAACGCCCTGGCAGGTGCTCCATTGCACATTCTCCAGCCCTGGTTGGGATGGTACCAGCTCCCTGGATGCAGCTGGCACCCGGCAAGCTCAGCAGGGGTTTCAGGGAGTCCCAGTGAGAGGAGGGAGGTTGCTGACCCACCCTGCCAACCTCGGCTCCAGGGCCAGTGAGCACAAACAGCGAGCACAGCTCCGGTGGCAACAGAGCTGCAGCAACAGCAACCCGAGACACACAGGGCACAGCAGCAACACCCACCCGCCTCACCTGCCCTCTGCTACCAGCTCCCTGAGCTCTCCAGGAGCCCTCTCCAGCCTTGGCACACACCTTCCAGCCCCAATCCTAAACCCAGGAGCCTTCTCCTGCCCTGGCACACACCTTCCCAGGCTCAACCCTAAACCACAATCCTTCTCCCGCTTTGCAAGCACCTTCCCAGCCCCAAGGCTAAACTCAGATGTGTTCTCAGAGCACAAAAAGCCCACCAGCTCTTTGCCACTCCCTGCACAGAAAACAGATTCCCACAACAGCAGGGACATCTGTGCTCAAGGATCTTTCTTGAGGCAGGAAAAAGCAGGAATCTTATGCTTCGGCCCCAGAAAGTCCATCAGAACCCCTCCCAGAGCAAGCAGGAAAGGAATAGCAATGGGGACTTGGCAAAGGCACCTTCAAGCGCCTCACGAAGTGCCCTGCCTCCAGCTGACCTCTGGTCCACATGTGGCCAGAGAGAACAGTCCATGCTGTGCTACAGGATCCCTTAGCAGGTCCCCAGGCCCACACACAACACCCCACACAGCAGCATCTGAAGCTCCCCCAAATAAGCCCCCCCACCCCCAAGCAGAAACCTTTGTTATGCACCCCCTTGAAGGAATCCAGAGCAAACCAAGGGAATCCAAGCTGTGGCTCACTTTAAAGGACGAATGCTGCAGGTCAGGCAGGAGCAGCTGCTGCCCTTGCAGAGATCCCAAATCCTGCTCGCCCCGCCGCACCCTCGAACTCAAGCTGCCCCCCCGACCGCCCCACGGGTCTTACAGCTGCTGCCGGGAAAATGTCAAGCAGCTCTTGGGTAACACAAACACTATACAAAGACTGAAAACTCCATTATTGCCAATAAATATTTTCCAAGTTTTTAAGTGTTCCAAGAAAACTTGTTCTGGACCTTTCGCTTGCAGGAGATGAGAGGAGGAAGAAGCTAAGTTACAAAAGTTCTTTTTATGAGCAGAAATGGTTTTCCAGGCTCTGGTGTCCAAAGCACAATTTTTTTTTTGCAACCCAAGAGAGAAAACCTGCTTTGGGAGGTGCTGCCTGGATCAGCCCTGAGATGTCCATGATCAGAGGACAGGACAGGGCCCGGGTCCATGTCTCGGCCCATCTGCTGCAGTAAGGGAGGACTGAGTGCCACAGGTGGATGATGACCTTGGAGGCAAGAAGGTGCCTTGCTGGGCAGCACATTGGGCTGAGATGCTACCACCTGAGCTCAAGCACTACAAGATAAGACTGAATTTCCCACCAAGAGGCAGGGCCAAAGATCTGGGAGGAGAGAGAAGCGACCACCACCAGCTTCTGGGAGAGCAACCCAGTTCCTCTCCCTGCTCTCTGAACCACAGCAGGAGGAAGGGTCTCCTGAATACATGAGTGTGGACACACCCTGGCCATCCTCAGGGACGTCAGTGAGGAAGGAGACACTCCTGCCTGCCTACAGCCATGAGTGGATACGAGACTGGTCCTCACCACCTGGTCCCTACCAGCCCCTGCCGCAGTACCAAGCTGCGCCGGGTAACGCGGTGGCACCAGCTGCCAGCCTGGACCAGAGCTGTTCTGTCAGTGGATTTAGATGAGGACAGGCTGAGCATTGGCAGGGATCAAGGCCACAGCATCCCACCTCCTGACCCACTTCCACACCGCCTCGCTGCCGGGAGGTGGCTGTGCCTGGCCACCGCCTCAGCGGAAAGGGCCGAGCAAAGGCCACGTGCTCCCGGGAGCTTGCAGTTATTTTAGAGCACACACCGCATCTCTGCTCTTCTGATGTCCCGTTCCCATAGAAACCAGCCCTGCAAATGGCAGACGTTGCCTTTTTTAATATAAACCCAGTGTTTCTTCCTGCTGGTTGACAGAGACACCGTGTCACCCCTACAAGATGAGCTGCCAGGTGCCTGCACCTCTGCAGCTGTGCCCGGGGTGGTGGCATCACACACCTGGCAAGGGCTGTCAGTCCCTGGGTACTTTCCACACTGTCACTGGAGCAGGAAATTCCTCTCTGCTCCCCACAGTGTCTGTGTTGGAAATTATTCAGCCATAGCAGGGCAAGGACTTTTTATGGCCACTGTTTACAGGAAGAGTAAGAGATTTCCAAGGCGGGTGCATTGAGAAAGTCCCAGGTCCTGCAAAGAGCAACCAGGGCCAGCAGCCACCAGACCAGCCATGAGTGTTCAGTAACATACAGCTCTAGCTGTTGGGGTGTTTTCACCTTCTCAGTGTTCACAGAGATCTGGGAGTCATGACAGAGTGAGACCATAAAAACCTCACCTTGGTTGTGCAAACAGTAATAAAACTTTCTAAGAGGCTGTAAGGCTGGTGGGATGCTGGGTGCAGCAGGGACCAGTGACCTCATAGCCCTCTACAAACCCAACATCAAGTGTCCGACAAATATGTGAGTCTGGGTTTGAGCCAGACAGGAACTTCAGGCCTTGAAATAAAGAAGAAAGCTGGGGCTAGATCCTGTTTGCAGAATGAGGGGTTGGCTTGTGCCCAGCTGCTGCCCTGCAATGGGAGTGGGTCAGTGGGCACAGGGAAGCTGATGGGCTCCATGGTTGCGTCTGTAACTGCCTTTGTGCTGGGGCAGCAGCAGGAGAGAGGGAACAAAATTGCTGCAAGAGCTGGTCAACCCCTTTGCCTTAAAAACAACATCACTGGTTTGCCCAGTGAGTTTGCAGTTGCTCATAAAAAGACAAACTCTGCAAACTCATTGGCCTCATGAATATAGCAAGAACAAGGTCTGGAGCCCAACACACGGGTTTCTCATGGACCCTTGTACAACCCTGCTCCTGCCCTGTAGTTCTCAGTGACTGGGCAGGATAGGCCACCCAGGCAGCTCGGAGAAGAGGACAGGGAGATCCCTTTTGCTTCTACTTGGTTTTGAACATTTCCAGGGATGGGGACTCCCATCACTGTCCTGGGCAGCCTGTTACAGTGTCCGACCACCCTTTTCGTGAAGAAATTTTCCCAATATCCAACCTAAACTTGCAGTGGCACAACCTGAAGCTGTTTTCTCTTGTTCCATCACTTCTTCCCATGGAGCACAGTCCGACCCCCACCTGGCTGCACCCTCCCGTCAGGAAGTTGTGGACTGAGAAGGTCTCTCCTGAGACTCCTTTTCTTCAGGCTGAGCCCCCCCAGCTGCTCTTCATTAGACTTGTGCTCCAGACCCTTCCCCAAGTCCGTTCGCTTCCCCCGACACGCTCCAGTCCATCAAGGTCTGTCTTGGCATAAGAGACTTTCTCCTACCGAGCCAGGGCCCGGGGCGCAGAGGGGCCGGCAGATGCCCCCTCGGTCCCCGCAGTCCCGTGTCCGTTCCCCGGCAGGGAGGGGCGGCCCGAGCTCCCCCGGGATGCCGGCGGGTCCCAGCCAGGCGCAGCCCCCCGAGCGCGGCCGAGCATCCCCGCGCGGCGCCGCCTCCATCCCGCGCCTCCATCCGCCGCAGCCTACGGGGGACGCGACCCTTGCGGGCCCGCGCAGGAGCCACCGCCGGCATCGAGCCCGAGCCGCGCCGGAGCGCGGAGGCGGCAGCGGGAGGAGCCGGCCAAGGGCCCCGGAGCTGCCGCAGCTCCGGGCGGGGCCGCCCCGCCGAGAGGACAAGAGGCCGCGGCCCCACGCATCTCCCGTCCGGCCCGACCCCCCCGCTAATGCTACCATCACCCCCCCGATGCTCATCATCCCCCGGCGCCCCCCAACCCCCGTGCTGGCGCCGGTTCCGGCACCCATCGCCCCCCCGCCCACTCACCGGGCCGGGCGGCTCCGGCTGCGGCTCCGGCTCCGGCTCCGCTCCGTGCGGCCCCGCCCGCGCCCGCCGCGGGACCGCGGCACCGCGCACGCGCCGGAGGCGGGACCGGGGACCGTGGGAGGGCGAGGAAGAGAGAGAGAGAGAGAGAGAGAGTATGCGTGGAAGTGTGAGTGTGAGTGTGAGTGTGAGTGTGAGAGTGTGTGTGTGTGTGTGTGTGTGTGTGTGTGTGTGTGTGTGTGTGTGTGTGAGAGAGAGAGAGAGAGAGAGAGTGTGTGTGTGTGTGTGCAAGGGCTCTGTGTGTGTGTAAGGGCTGTGTGTGTGAGAGTGTGTGTGTGTGTGTATAGGCTGTGTGTGTGTAAGGGCTCTGTGTGTGTGTGCGTGTGTGTGTTTAGGGGCTGTGTCAGTGTGTGTGTGAGTGTGTATGTGAGTGTGTGTGTGTGTGAGTGTATGTGTGTGTGTGTGTGTGTAGGGGCTGTGTGTGTGTGCAGGGACTCTGTGTCTGTGTGTGTGTGCAGGGCTCTGTGTGTAAGGGCTGTGTGTGTGTGTGTGTAGGGCTCTGTGTGTGTGTGTGCAGGGCTGTGTGTGTGTGTGTGTAGGGGCTCTGTGTGTGTGCAGGGTTGTGTGTGTGTGTGCAGTGTGCAGGGGCTCTGTGTGTGTGTGTGTAGGGGCTGTGTGCGTGCAGGGGCTCTGTGTGTGTGTGTGTGTGTGCGCGCGCAGGGGCTCTGTGTGTAGGGGCTGTGTGTGTGTGTGTGCAGGGCTGTGAGTGTGTGTGTGCAGGGCTCTGTGTGTGCAAGGGGCCACGCATGTACGTGACAGGAGTTCACGCACTGTGGGTGGCAGTGGCTGTGAGTAGCCGTGGTGGCTCCGGGTGCGGAGTCAGTCTATCCCTGCATGGGCATGGTCAGTCTGCCATGTCCGTCTGTCTGTCCACACTGCTCCTGAGCAACAGCACTCCACACCAGGCCCTGCCCTGGTGCCCTGGTTTTTGGAAGTGGGTGCCAGCTCCTGTGCCTGGGAATGCGGCACTCCCGGGCCACTCCAGGGGGCAAGTGGAATGCTCCAGATAAGGATGAAAGTGCCGGCGCTGGAGTGTAGTCACAGTTGCTGGTGTCTGGCTGCCCTGCCCGTCCTGCCTGCTGCCTGCCAAGTTGGCAGGAGAAGGTGCTGCTGGTGCTGAGGACACCAAAGTGGGGAAAGTTTGCACAGTGTGGGCAGAAGGAGGAGGAAGACAAGGGTGGGGAAAGGGAGCTGCGGTGGGGACAAGGACAGCCATGGCTTGAAGCAGCTCTACTGAACAAGAGACATGGGGTAGCTTGGTGCTGTGACTGCTGGGGGGGTTTGGGGTGCCCCAGTGAACCCAACCCACCCCAGGCTATGACAGGCTGGAAGCAGGGCAGCCCCCAGCCACTGCCTTTTTCCACATGATAAAGAGAAGGAATTCAGGCATCAGAACAGGCTGCTGAGAGAAGTGTGGAGTCCCTGGAAGTGTTCAAAAATCACGTAGATGTGGCACTTGGGGACATGTTCTAGAGGTGGCCTTGGCAGTGCTGGCGGAACAGGTGGACTTGATCTTAGAAAGCTTTTTCAACCTAAATGATTCTGTAATTCTATAATTTTTTGGGGTGTCCATGTAGCTGAATGCCACAGTGATGGCATAGAGTATGACTGCTTTGTAAACCTGTGTTCCTCTCTGACCTTGGGGATTTGTAGCCACTTTCTGGACCCTGGCTCCTTCCTTGGGAGAGGAGGAAATGAGAGCAAGGGTGGAGGTGTCTGGGTATGGGAGCAGGAATCGGCAGCATTGGTGTTAAGATGAGGTCAAACAGAGAGCAGCACTCGTGACTGCACTGCCGGAGCCCCCTGAGCTGGGAGACCCCACTCTCCACCTTGGTGCCTTTGATCTTGGTGATGGCCAAAGCTGAATTTTGGCTCCTCAGGGCACCTGGAGCATGTCACAGCTGTGGGTCTGGCCCCAGATGGGCTGCTTGCAGTTGAAGTTCTGACTGTCTGGCCTGTGCCCAGATCCCATCTCCTGCTGCGCTGCACTGGGAGAGACCTGGACCCAGTGCCCATGTTCAGAGCTGCAGCGGGGAGCCCTGTTCCTGCCTCCCCCAGCTGGTTCCACAGACACCAGAGGAACTGAAGCTGTCTCCATGGGTTACTCAGCAGCCACCAGACCACAGCAAAGCTTCCTTGCTCACAGTCACATCCTTAGCAGCACACAGCAAAGTTCATTACAGTGCTCAGAGGCAGGAAGGAGCTGCCTAGATCAGAGTTGTTATCCTCAGCAGAGCCACACGAGTGTTTTGAGATGATGTAGACTGGCCAGGCGTGGGGATGGCAAGTGCCTTCCCTCCAAGCATGGCCTGACCGAGGGCTCATCCTCTCCCTGTTTGCTTTCCTCCATCATGTGTCACCCTTCTGCATGGCGTCCTGCTGTGACCGCCTCGGGAATGGTGTGGTCTTGCCCAGCATCTTCATCATCACGGGGCCACTGTCTCAGGTGATGCCAGCTGAGTAGTCACAGGTAACTGTGGGCCTGGAGAGGATCTGGGACAGTCATTGCCTGCGGTGACATGCCGGAGCCTCATGCCAGCCCGGGCTGAGCCACCTGTCCACACCCCTGCTCAAGCCTGGGTTTGATCCTCCCCAATTACAGCTACCTCAGTTCTCCCCATGACCTTCCCTGTTGCCTCATGCAGTGCCTCTCACTGCCTGCCTTTGAAGGAAGCTGAGCCATTTGATCAAAACAAAAATCTTGCCAAAGAAAGTATTTACAGGCTCCTCATGGCGCCTAGAACAGAAGACAGGAGATGTTGCAATGAGGTGTAGTGGCATTGCAGTGACTCAGCTCACACCCAAGGCTGGGAGTGTGCAGGAGACTCAGCAGGAATATGGGAGAAACCCAGAAAAAGGCAGGATCAGGCAGAGAGGAGGCAGCAGGGACAGCAGGGATTAGGCAGTGGGGAAGCACTTGCCTGGGGGATGTCCCTGTCTGACCTCTCACATGAGCCCCTGGAAGGAAGAACCAGCCCCTGTGCCAAACTTATCAACCCTGCTCCTACTGCTGGCACATGTGTCCCTGAGATCATGGCTCAAGCTATTCTCCACCACCTTTCCCTGTTGGCTGTTGTCACCCCCATCTCCCATGGTGTTATTCCCAAAGGGCAGCCACATGGGGCAGTGGGGACATCCATCCTGCTGTTTCAGACCATCTGTGTTCAGGAAACCCCAGCCCTGCTCATCCCACACATGGTTTCAGGGTTTAATCTGTGTTAAAGGTGCTGGCTAGCTCATGAAACCATCTTATCTCTGTCCATCAAGGACATCAAGGACCTTCCCTTCCCCGTCCAAACAACACCCAAAATGCAGGACAGGTTGGGAGGAGGGTATGTGCCAGTGAGTCCCCAGGGCAGCCATGCCAGGGTGGGCCTGGCACAGGGTGCTCTGGCCCCTCATCTCTCAGCCAGCAGCCAAATGCAGATGTTGGGAAGAAGAACTTGGTTAAGTAATTCCTCTTTCAGTTTCTCTGCTATCCCCATGGCCCTGTCACCCTGGGCAGTATCCAGGCAAGAGATTCACTACCACTGTCCTTGTGTGACTACATCTGCATTGCTCCTTGCTCTCCATCCCAGCCTCCTGCTGCTCCCTGCAAGGGAGGAAGGAGCATGAGCAGGGCACACACCCCATGATGCTCAGTGGCACCTTCCACCAGAGCAGCTGGTGGCTCAGGGACAGGCAGCAAGGGCTTCCCTGGACACATCCCGGGAGCTGTGGTGCAGGGGCAGACACAATGACTTCAGCTGGGAGCATTTTCCATCTTGTCCTCATTTCTCCCATCCTTAACTTTGCTGCAGTGCTGCATGGTGCAGCCCTGAGACTGGCACTTTTTACCCTGGAGTGCCACTGCCCAGGAGTAAAATCCCAGGATGGTGGTTCCGATTAGAGAGGGTGAATGGATCCAACACCTTCTCTTGGTCCCCTCACACTTGCCAAGTATCAGATGTCTTGGGCTTCTTTCCCCCAGAGTGGGGCCCCTATTCCCTTTCTCCCCAAGGCATGCCAGCTTGCAGCCCCCCAGTCTTGGCTGCCAGGTTGGAGTCTCTTGGTGTATCGCTTTGTCCTTTAAGTGCTGAGAAGATGCACAGTGAAACAGACTCCCCTTGGAGTGCTCAGACACAGGAAAATCTCCACAGGCTGGGAAGGATGACACAGGAGGAAGCTCTCCAGAATACCTGCTGCTCTTCCCAATCCCTCTTCTCCTCAAGTGTGGTTTCCCTGGCAGTGCTCTGCAGGGAGATGGTAGAGTGTCTACCCACACCACTCCAGCAAAGTGTCCCCAGGGTGTCCCTGTGTCCCTGATGGGGTTTACAGAGCTCCAGGCCCTTGACAGACCCTGGAGCACCACCAGCATGGAGGAGACATGGCTGGGAATTTCAGCAACCATTGCTCCTCTGTGCCTGGGTGAGCCTCGCGCTGTGGTGGGAGCTGGAGAGGCAGCATGGCCTGGGACACATGGGCAGGCTCTGCCTGCACTGCCCAAAGGCAGCCTGGTTGTCCCTTCAGCCCAGAGAGGCAGCTGCTGTCCCCAGGGCCACTTCCCACGGGTGCGCCAACAGCCAAGGCCTCTTAAAGCTGCTGGATTGGACCTGGCAATTTGGAGGTGAAAGGCTTCCAAGGCCTCTCCTAGCACTCTTGCATGGCTTCTCAAGAGGCATCACTTTAGGATCCAAGAGGTATGTAAATGAAAAGGAACAGCCTCATTTCATTAAGAGGTTGAAGAACTGGCAGCTTTGGGCATTCTGTCAAACTCAAAGATCTCTGCCAGCACCTAAATTCGATAAGTCACATGTTTGGGCTGCTGGCAGCGTGCTGGGAAGCCAAGGGTGAGATAAGGGAGACGTAACTGAGCTGGCACCAAGGAAACTCCTGCAGGGGCGAGACAGGGATCTTTCTGTTGCCACCCCAGCTGTCTGCACTTTCCCAGAGGGCACAGCAGCACAGACTTGCAGTTGGACTCAATGATCCTTGTGGGTCCCTTTCAACTCAGGATATTCTGTGACTCTGTCAGACCATCCTCAACACATAAAGGCCACAGGAAGACAGGTCTTCTCCTAAAAATTTATACTTTTTCCTCTTCCAAGAGCAAGGGAGAGTTAAAAATTCCCCTAACCCACTGATTTCGAGGAAGCTGGAACAGGGCAGGCCGTGCTGCAGGTTGCTGCATATGGGGGTGGAATTTCAGCTTACAGATAAGCCAGAGAAACTTGGGGGATAGAAGGAGCATCTCCATGAGAGATGAGCTCTGGCTAAAGGAGAACAAAACTGGGGTGCAAACCCTTGAAATGAAACCCTGGGAGGGGTTTTAAATGGTAGCTAATGGGTGAGATGGGTGGGCAGTGCAACAGGGAATCATCCAGAGGTAAATCCTTCCCTGCGAGGGTGGTGAGGCCCTGGCACCTCACCTGACGACTTGAGAGCTGAAAGGTTCAAAGAAACAAAGCTTGACCTCGAGATCAGCTCTGTCCTGCTCTCCAGAGGTTCTCCAGGAGCTAGAGCCCTCTGCAGCCCAAAATCCAGACTGATTTTCAATGCCCGAGGTAGAAAAGAGGGAGCAAATTCCTGCTGAGACCAGGCAAAAGGTGCAATGCTGCAGACACAATCCCCTATGAAGTGACTGCAGGCACCCAGATTGCCCGTTGATGTAAATTGTCAGTTATGAAATGGAGAAATTTGTTAATTTTTCCCCTTTTCATCTATTTATTATGGGTTTCTTTTTTATTGCTAATTATTATTTTCAATACAGCACTAAGTAGGATGGAGGTTTCTCTTCTCTGATGCTGGCTTGGTGGCTCTTGAAATAGATCTTAAAGAATTGCCTTTTCCCACTATTTTCTGTCTGCCTTTCCCTATCACTGTGTTTTCTCAGTTTTTCTTGTGTTTTTGAGGTCTGACTTTTTAAAGCCCCCTGTATTTCTGTTTACTGCGTGAATTCTTCTCTCCCCAAATTGAATATATTCAGGTCGTGATCACTGTTCCCTAGGCAACCACCAATGAAATTATAGAATGATCAAGAATTAACACCTAAAGTTTAAAACATTAAAATGGTAATTGGAAGACTTCATAAATCTGCTGAACTAAGGCATTCCCACCTGAGCCACTGGAGGGCTATGGGGACAATGATCTTGGTTCAGGAATTAGGGAAAACAAAACACCACCCACCAGCCTGTAAGGGTAAATTCAACCAAATCTGATGAAGGGCTGCTTCTTTTCTGTCAAAATTCTGAAGGGGTGCTTTGGTTAACAAAGGAATTGAGGCTGTATGGGATGTGGGAAGAGCTGGAACTGAAGTAGTTTTGCAGGGGGCTGGCAGTGGAGGGGAGGCAATTCAATATTCTGCTGTTGCCTGCAATCCAGGGGAAAATAACAGAGTGATTGTGGAGTGCAGTGTCCTGATGGCCATGGTGGCAGGAATGGAAGAAACCCTCCAGCCTGCCCTGTGGCTCCTGACAGTGTCCCGGTGCTTCAAAAAAATCCCAGCAACCAGCTGCAGAAACCGATTCAAGCACATGCCAAGCTTCCCAGAGTCATTTGGCAGAGTTCTGGCTTTGCTGGGACATTTTGTGTGCTTAGTGAATATTAGGAACGCACCCTGGTGTTTGAAGTGATTGAGAAGAGGTGAGCAGCCCGTGGCAGAATGAGGTCTGTGCAGGACACCCTATCTGGACATGCTTCTTCCAAGCTCCGCATACAGCCCCATGGTGGGCTCAGTCAGAGGGTTCATACCTCAGGGATTATTTCACGCTGCCTTGCACCACTGCTCCACCTTCCACCATCAGCACACGGAGCTCACTCCTGCTTCACACTAAGCTTTTGTGGGAGCAGCTGCTCCACTCAGCTCTTCAGGCAATGAGCAGTCGCCTTCCGGGTCCAATTTGCTCCTGCTTGTGGCCAGTGGCTGGTGTTCCGTGGCTCACTGACACGGATTCTGAAAAACACCTTAACTTGTGAGACGTTCTGTGGGACAAGAACTAGGTCCCTACTGCCCCCATCTCACCTGCCTCTGCTACCCCTTGCTGCAGGGGCTCAGGGGCCAGGCACCTTCTCCAGGCAAACCCTGGCCTCAGCCCACCTGATGGGAAAGGTTTAAATGCACCTACACCTCTTTTATGGATGGAAGGTGGGGTGTAGGATGTACACTAGGGATGGGATACACAGGCGCATACGCTGTTCCACACATTAACTCCTGGCACTCTTTAACCTGTGAGTGCCTGTTCTGCAGTCCCAGGGTCGTTCCTGAGTACTTCACTGGTGTCTTTTATGAAGCAATGTGAAAACACTCGGCCCCGAAGGCAGCGCTGGGAGCAGTGCCTGCAGGGATCCCGAGGCTCCGCCGGCCCACACCGGGGCGGCCTGACACGCGTGTCCCTGCCCGGCCGGCCCGCGGGAGCCCACGGGCCGGGGGACCGTCGTGATCCCCGGTGCCCCCTCAGATCCCCGGTGCCCCCTCAGATCTCCGGTGTTCCCTCAGATCTCCGGTGTTCCCTCAGATCCCCGGCGTTTCCTCACACCCCGGTGCCCCCTCACATCCCCAGTGTTTCCTCACGTCCCCGGTATTCCCTCAGAAGCCCGCGTGTCCCCTCAGAAGTCCCCGTGTCCCCTCAGATCCCCGGTGTTCCCTCACAGACCCCGTATCCCTCCAGATCCCGCTGACCCCTCAGGCCCCCGATCCTCCATCTCAGCCCCGCTGTCCCGCCAGACCGAGGCGCGGCCCGGGGGGCGCCTGCGCCGTGGCGGTGGCGGCGCGGCGGGCGGGCCCGCGCTGCTCCGGCGGGGCCATGTCGGGGAGGAGGGTGCGCGGGCGGCGCAGCAGGGGGGCAGGGACGCGGACACGGACACAGACCCCGGAGCGGCCGCGGGCGGAGCTGTCCGGCGGCTTCCCTAGGTGCTGGGGGCGGCGGGAGCGGGGCGGTGGAAGCGGGGCGGCGGACGGGCTCTGACGCTGTCCATGTCCCGCAGGCCCGGCCCGTTCTGCCCGCAGTGCGGGCTCGCCGTGGAGCCCGCCTTCCGCTTCTGCCCGGCCTGCGGCGGGAGGCTGCCCGCGCCGCCCGAGGAGCGCACCGAGCCCGCAGCGCCGGCCCCGAGCCCGCCGCCAGCCCCCAGCCCCGCCGCCTCCCCCTCCCCGCGGGCGTCCGCGGCCCGGCTGGGGCCCCGCTCCCCCCGCAAGTCCCGGCCCGGCCCGGCCGTGCCGCTCCCGGCGGACACGGTGCTGACGGACCAGGGAGGGCGGCTGTGGAAGCTGGTGCGGCTGCTGGAGCAGGGCGGGTGCGGGCTGGTGTACGAAGGTACCGTGGGGCCCGCGGCGGGCAGAGGGGGCCGGGAGGCGAGGGGCGCGGGGTCACCGGCTCTGGCTTCGGCGACAGCTGCCGAGACATCCCGAAACCCCCAGAGGCTGCGGAGTGGGTGACACTGTGGTCTCCGCCGGGCTGGTGGTGACCCGCAGGCTTGCAGGATCCGTCATTCATACAATATTCTGAGCTGGAAGAGACCCACAAGGACCCGGGAGTCCAGCTCCTGTCCCTGCACAGACCCCCCAACAGTCCCAAGCTCTCCTGGAGCTCTGGCAGCCTCGGGGCTGTGCCCATTCCCTGGGGAGCCTGGGCAGTGCCAGCACCCTCTGGGGAAGAACCTTTCCTGATCTCCAACCTAAACCTGCCCTGACACAAGCTCCAGCCGTTCCTCACTGGGCATCTGCCTGTCAGCCACTCTGCCACCAGCGTAGTATCAAGCTGAGGCCACACTACTCTGTTATTATGGAATGTCCATTGTTGGGGCCACACTTCCTCTCTCTCTTCTTTTAGGTCCAAAAACTATTTGCTGGCACTATACAGGAGTTCCTCTGCTGTAAGTGGTGTCAATACCCACTAAATGTGGATTCTCAGTGTGTTTTGGGGCCAAAGAAAGCACACCACACAGGCTGCTTCTCAGCCATTTAGTAAATGCTGAGTAAATTTTTGGTCTAGTTGTAAACTTCCAAAGGGGAGTTTTTGATCTTCTCTTGTTAATTTGGAAGCTGTCCAGGAGGAATTTTTTCCATTACCGAGTTTTGCCTGATATTTGGCTTTACTTTCTTTTTCATTATTCAGGCTGTTGCATAACAAAGTCTGAGCATCCATCTATGTTTTTAAAAAAATGTGATAAAAAGGAAAATCAATTGTGGAAGGTGCTTTTATAGAAGTAGGTTTTAGGTGATGAGCAGTAGGTAACCTGTGGATAGCACTTGGTTTAAGAGCATGAGAAGAGGAACTGCCCTGAGCCAAGTCATGGGTGCAAATCCTTTTGGAGGAGGGAAGCCACATAAAGCTCTAACATCCATACAAAGCAGAGGGACTTGGCATCGCTTACAGACTTGTCAAACCATGGAATGAGCTGGAGGGAGTGCTCAGCAAATGAATTTGGGGATGCCTTTGAGATTCTACTAATGATCTATTCTTTACATACTCCTCAAAGCCCCCCCATATTGTAGCCCTGCCCAGATGCTTCTGTGACTTAAGCAGAACTGCACTGCATGTCAGGGTGCTGAGCTCCTGGAGTAAGGTAAGAATTATTTTGTAGTGATCTGGGAAGGTGCTGTCACAGAGGTTGCTTTGCAAAGCTCAAGGGAAAGAAGCACAGGACGAGTTAATCCAGCTGCACAGGCTGCATTTAATGATGCACAACCTCTTTTCCATGCTCCTGTAACCACATCTGTTCCATCCTTCCACAGCGCAGTCAGCATCTGGAACCAGTCCTCAAAAGCAAAGCTACTCCCTCAAACTTGTGAGTTTTGATCTGTTTGGGTAAGGAATAGTGCATAGAGTATTGTGTCCTGACTTGTTTGGCTGAGAGTATCTGAGAAATGGAGAGAGAGTGGTCAGAGAGGCCCCTGCTAAATTAGAAGATGGATCTAACCTCCTGAGGGTTTGTGCTGGGATTTCAGTTGGCTTTTCTGCTAAAGGTGTGAAGAAAATGGATATGAAGATTAAAAAAACCCTGAGGCCTTAATAACAGAAGGCTGCTGCTCTGATTGACCAGGCTCAGGAACCTGCAGAACTAAAGTTGGTGATGTGAGGTAGAGATCTTGATTAGGGAATGTCAAACTGTCTTGGTTTGGAAAGACAGGTGTCTGCTAAGGAAGGCAGGAGCCTCATCTGAAATGGAAAATGTAAACCCCCTCCCTCCGAATTGCTATAAATTTTAAATTAAGGGGGCTCTCAGGTAAAAAATATGGGAGCAGGAATAACTAGGGAAGAAAATAAAAATATAAAATAAAGAATGCAGTACACTAAACCGACACTGACAGAGCCAGAACACAGCCTGACACCCTGTGGGTCAGGGTGTTGGCAGCAGTGCCATTGGAATTGTGGCTGCAGCCCTCCTGCAGTGCCAGGGGTGGTTCTGCTTGAGCAGGGATCCTGGAGAAAGGTGCAGTCTGAAGATCCAGGGGCAGAGGCAGCTGCTGTTCCTCTGGGAATCCAGTGGAGAAGCCCTGCTGGTGTTCCAGAATCTCCAGATTATATCTGGGTAGAATGCTGGGCTCCTCCCTCTTGGCAGAGCATCTCCCAATGGGATGCTGTAGCTCTTATCAGCCATGCAGTGACAGTCAATAGCCTGTTATCAACAGATGTCTCCCTGGAGGGAGAGAGGAGTGGTTGTGGAAGAGAATAGGAAAACTGCCCACTTAACAGAAGACAACTGCCATACACATGGCAAATAGAATACAATTTGCTTGACAATCCAGCACACAGACCAACTTTTCTCCTTCACGGCAGGCGTGCATGCACCCTGCTCAAGTCTGGGGAAACTGGAGAGGTTGGAATTTGGTGCTGTGCTGAGGCTGTGTGAGAGCCAGCATGGAGACACTATGTAAAACCAGAGCACACTTTGAAATCAAATAGGAATTATAGTTGGAGTTCCAAGCCAGCTTTCCAGGTACTTGTCAATATCTTGGGCTCTCCAGAAATGTGTTATTTCCAGTAATATCTGTTCTGTCGTGGAAATTCAGTAGATTGATTTTCAGTAGCTCACAAACCAAAGCTGAAAGACGGTTTTCTTGTGTACTGTGGCTCTTGGGGGTTGCTGGTCTGTAGGATGGCCAGTGCTGACTGATGGCTCTGTGGGGCTCTTGCATGCACTTGGATAATCCCTCTACCTTTTGTCAGAGGAGACATGTAAGAGGATGGAGAAGGAATACAGTGTGGATGATAAAATCTGCTAAGTGCTACAAAACTAGAACCAGTTGGTGGGAAACTGTAATCACTTCTGTAGGCAACACTCCCAACTTCTGTTTTTCTTTTGGCTGCTTGGTGGTCTGCTGAGCACTGTGGAGTGTGATATGGCACATGAGGGCATTTTGGCTCTGGGGTTTGATGACCCAGATGGGCTCACAGGCAAGATGCAGAGTGAAATACCCTCTGGGACATGGTCTGTGCTGTCTGCAGCCCGCTGTTCCTCCAGCTTTGATACCAGTTTTGTATCAAACCAGGTAGAATATAACACTGCTGCTTTCTCCCATGCAGGATAGCAGCTGTCCTGAGTTAGTGTCGAGTAGATATGTGTGTGTAGGCAAACACAGACATTCTGAGTGGGAACTGTGTGAAGTTGAGGTAACTTGATGACAGCAATACCTTGGATGTTACTAATACAGACTTCCTGTCTCACTTTCTAACAGCTAGAATAAATGTTACAGCTCTCTGTAAAGACTTGTGTGTTTGTAGAAATGCCCTCAGCCCTGCTGTGGCTTAGTGGTCACCTCTGGCTCTCCTTTAAAGTAACAGCTGTGGGACCACAGCTCTTTCCATGCTGTGCCTGGGCTGCACTGCCTGGCTGTTTTTAGCCCTCAGATAGCTGTAAATGGGCTGCTGGAAAGGCCCAACCTGAGATGGCCCCTCTCCTATTCTGTGCTGATACTCAGAGTTGATGTGGTTGTTAGGGGCAGCATCAAATAGGGAGCAAAGACACCTGAGCTCTGCTGTCAGCTCTGTTAGTTATCTTTGCTTTCTTTAAAATGAGTAGTTAAGTTCTTATAGCAATCTTACCCAAGTTTCCCTTTCCAGCAGGATGTGTGTGGCTGAAATAACACTCCTCTCTGTTCCCTTTAGGATGCCAAAGATGGGAGGATCTACAATGAACAGAATTTCTTCCAGCGAGCTGCAAAGACAGGCACAGGTTGGTGCTTCTTGTGAGGGCGCGGACTAAGGATAACTGGCATTTCCCTCTCATTAGTTATGTGAATCTCTTGGAAGGTCAGAGTAGGATAAATTAATCCTTGCTTGGTTAGTTCCAGAGTGCTGAGGAGTTCAGTCAATGCCAGTTCTCCCAGCAGTCTGTGTGCTGTAGGACAGTGCAGTATGAGCACAGCTTTCTTGTGCTCCTCACTCGGTCTTGATGTGTCTGGGAGCTGTCCAGCCCTGCACCCTGTCTCACCTTGGCTCATTATCCTGTCCCTCTTCCATGGGTGGTTCTGTCAGCAGCTCTCTCGTATCAACTCCATTGATCCCAAAACTTGAGCAAGAACAAAGCTGCCCAGAGAATCTAGGCAGGGGGGAATGGAAGAATTTATGTGAAATCTACACTTCTGGGAGAAGTGTAAAAATCTGCTTGTCCCTCACCCTCTCTCTCCCCTCTCCTGGTTTTCCCCAGCCCTGTGGCAATCCCATGCCATAGCCTGCTCTGATATTCCCAGAATCTTCCCTGCTCCATTCTTGCTCTACAGTGCATTGACATGTGAATGCACACATCAGACTGGGATTCGGGGGACAGAGTCAGGATGAATGGTCACTGTCAGCTCTCCAGGGCAGAGCAGACCTTCAAAGGAGGAGCATCACTAACTCCTTCCTCCTGGAGCTCCTCAGCAGCATCTGCTGCACTGTCCTCTTCTCTTGTAGTGGAGAAGTGGAAGAAGTGGCATTCCGTGCCGCTGCTGGGCATCCCCAACTGTGTTGGCTTTGGACTGCATGCAGACAGCTACAGGTGAGGTGACTGAGCTCTTGAGCTGTCTGAGCATCTCTGGCTCTCCCTCTCCTCTGCTTGCTGTCCACTAGTCCTTTTGTCAGTGCCCCCTGGGCTCCTGAGCTTATACACTGCTCCTATCGTGTCTTAAATGGTTTGCCTCTCATTGCTTTGTTTCCTTCAGTCCTTGTGTTGCTGGTGAAGTTACTGCTTTTGCTGCTGCTGCCCTTCAGGCCCAGGGACACCTTATTTTGGTCCTTGACACTTAACACAAAGGGGAGATTCAGGCTGTGCGTCTGCAACACATGACAAGCACACCTGTCTCCTTTGTAAGAAGTTTTCTCTTATCAAAAGTCAAGGAAGTGTTTGCCCAGGTCAGCTGGGAGTTGAAGTGGGGTCCAATGGATCACTTGGCAAGTATCTGTTGCAGGGATCTCCAAACCAGGTAGCTACTGCAATGTGCAAAGATCTTTTATCCTGCAGGTTTTTGGTGTTCTCTGATTTGGGGCGATCTCTTCAGTCAGTCCTGAGCGATGGTCTGCACCTGCTGAGGGAGAAGGCAGCTTTTCAGATTGCTGTTCGTGTGGTATGTGGAGAACCAATCCTTCCCAAGGGACTTTTTCAGAAAAGACTTCTAACTTCCTTCTGGATCTTCCAGAGGTGTTTTAAAGCTGTTCCAGGGGCTTGGGTGGGGTCTCTAAACCTGCTGTAAACTTCATTAGCATCGTTTGAGCACTGTGTCACCTTGAAGGAATTTGGGATAAGAAGAATGAGAAAAACCTGACCTTTGAACTTGAAGGCTGTGAGACATGGTGTTTTTAGTGCTCATCCACATGGCTACAGGGAGCTGGGGAAGGTCCAGCTCAGTGACAGCCAGGGTGCTGCAGGAGCCTGCAGGGATCTGATATGCTCCCCCTGTTTATTCTCAGCTAGACTGCCTGGAGTTCATTCATGAAAATGAGTACGTGCATGGGGACATCACTGCCGAGAACATCTATTTGAACCCAGCAGACCTCACACAGGTAGGGAGCAGGAGCAGTGCTGCTAGGAAAGGGCACTGGAGGTGGGATTTTGGCTTGGGATAAGGTGCCTGCCTTGGGCAGGGCAGCAGAGCAGGCTGGACAGTGCTCAAGCAGGAGCTGTGGGGCAGCCCAGGGGGCTGCTCTGCACTCAGGTGGGTGCTCTGTGCTGCTCTGCAGGTGACCCTTGCTGGCTATGGCTTCGCGTTCCGCTACTGCCCCGGGGGGAAGCACGTGGCTCGGCGCGAGGGCAGCAGGACCCCTCACGAGGGCACGGTGGAGTTCATCAGCCTGGACAGCCACAAGGGCACAGGTGGGTCTGGGTTTGTGACACGTGCTGGGGCTGCTCCTGTGGTGGTGCTCCCTGGAGCTCGGGCTCCCTGCTGGCGTTGCTGGCACTGCTGCTTTCCAGGCATTCACATGCACCAGGAACTGGGTTCCTCTTTGGGCTGTTCACTCCTGCCTCCTGATGGCTGCTGTGTTGGGAATTGCCAGGTCATTCAGTGATTGCAGCAGGGATGTTCCTGCTCCATCTGGAGCCTTGGCTGCTGCAGGCGTGTGGGGAATAGAAAACAGAGCCCTTCATGCTGGCTTAGCAGGGATCTTTTTCAAGCCAGACGGGATCCCTGCCCGAAACAGATTTGCAGCAGGCTGTGCTCTGACCTTGAAGCAATGAGAGCTGGAAAGGCATTTAAATCATAGAATCACCTTTGTTGGAAAAGACCTTTAAGATCATTGATCTTTAAAGCTGTAAACCCAGCACTGCCAAGGTCACCACTAACCCAAGTTTCAAAGTCCCACATCTACATGACTTTTAAATCCCTCCAGGGATGGAGATGCCACACTATCCTGGGCAGCCTGTGCCAAATTCTGTCCTTCTCCTGGTTGGGATGTGACTGCTCTTTCAGAGTGTTCAGGAAATCTTCCTCCAGATGCTGGGAGGTGATTCCTGAACTGTGTTAGCAGGCTCCCAGGAGTATTGATACCCCAGAGCACATCCTCATGAAGCTCCTGAATTTCTTTACTTCTTCCCCTTCATGAGTGACATGTGAATGTCTCATGTTTCCCATCAGCACCATCTCGACGGAGTGACTTGGAATCTCTGGGCTACTGTCTTGTGAAATGGCTCTGTGGCACTTTGCCTTGGTCTGATGAGCTGGACAAAGTAAAAGCTGTGGTGGAACAGAAAGAAAGGTAGGAGAAATCAGCTGTTCTTCTGGGAAATGTTCAGCAGAAAGCAGTGAGGGGGGTTTGTGACTGAAATCCCCAGGTCACAATACACTGTTGGGATGTGACAAATTCCACAGCCAAGGCTGAACCTGGCCCCAGGGTGTTTGGTGAACCCCAGGTTCTACTTCATCCAGAACACAGCCAGCTGAATTCAGCCTTTTGGGATTTTTTTTTCTGTCCCTGTTTTCAATAACAGGTACTCAGGTGCCTGCTCCATTGCTTCTTCTTCTGACAGGACTCTGTGCTGACTATTCCAGGTACAGAAAGGATGTGAGATGCCTTCTTCAACTGTGCTTCAGGCAGAGATCCATTCCAGGTATGGGCTTGCTCTCAATGGCAATGGGAGTCAGGAATGAAGGATTGACTGTACCTGAAGCCAGAACTTTCTCAGTGCTGGGGTGCTGGTTCAGAATGGCTTCCAGTGGTGATGGTGACCAAGCGTTGCATGAACTGTCTGGCAGGCTGGGAACAAATCCCTTGTTTTCTGTACATGAGGGCTGCTTTCCATGATCTGCTTTAATGAACCTTGCTGAAGGGACAGCTGTGCTGGTGGGTTTAGAAATTAAATATCTGGGGCTAGAGGACACTTCCCTATCCCATTTTGTTGCCCAGAGAAGCTGTGGCTGTCCCATGCCTTAGAAGTCTTCAAGGGGTGGAAGGAGATGGGCTTCAAGGTCCGTTCCAACCCACAGCAGTCGGTGATTCTATTTGATTGTATAATTCGGTGATTCTTTGAGCTTTGAATTAGCTTTGGTTTGGTTTTCCTCTCTGCAGCTGCCTGGGGGCGTGGGTGAGCTGGCTGCAGGACAGGCAGCCTGAAATGGCCATTTGGCAGCTGGAGTTTCTGTGCTGCTCCATTTTGAGTCCCTTTCCTTGCAGATGCCCTGCAGAACTACCTGGAGCAGGTGCTGGCCCTGGAGTACGAGGAGAAGCCTGACTACACGGCCTTGCGGCAGCTTCTTGGGAAACCACTGGAAAAGATGAAAGCTTCAGCTTATGACTGCGTGGATGTCCGAGTGGTGCCCTGAGGTGAGTGCTGGCACCTCCTGCGTGTGCCCTGTGCTGCCACAGGCAGGTGAGGACAGAGCAGGCTGGGCTGTGACATCTCTCCAGCTGAAACCAACCTGCTCCTCCTGACGTGTCATTCCCTGTTGATACTGGTCCAGTGCTGCACAAAGCCAGGCTTAGCCTCTGTTTCCTCAAGTTTTTCTGGAAACACTTGCCCATGAAGGAATACAAGAAGGGTTAATTAAGCAAATGCTGAAGGAGCTGCAGGGCTGCGGAGGTGCTAACAAAATGCATACTCAGGCCCTCTGGTAATTTTTTCTTTTTATATCTGAAGCTCTGGGCCGTAGTTTTTATTTTTTTCTCTCAGAAAGCAGCCTGAAGTTCTGGTTTTAGTGCCCAACTGCTATTTTAGCCATGAGGCACCTCAAAGAGTGAGGCTTGATACAGAGCCAGATCTGGTTTTAGTGCAAGGCTGCATCAGCGAAAGCTCTGCCTCCACCAGCAGGAGCACAGTCAGCTCTTCACCTAATTTCCTCCTCCTGGGAAGGAATTAAAACTGATTCATCTTCCACCTTTCTGCTTTTATTTTTTTTCAGACCAAGGAAGAGTTCGGAGCTTTCTGCAGTGAGGCCTTTCCCAGATATATTTTCACTTTTACAAGTTTTAGAATGAGAGAGGTTTTTGTGTTTTCTTCCCATGTTAATGTGACCCAGTGCTGAAGTTTGAGCTCCTGCTGTACCAAATGAATGCGAAGAGACTCCTGCATGGCAGATTAGGGGAAGCAGTAGCTGGAGAACTGTAGTGAAGCCACCATGAGCCAAGAAACTAAATCAGGGATTTTTTTCTCTTTTGAATGAGAGTGGCAGTACATGGTTTTGTAATAAACTTTGTGGACAACTACCCAAGGCTGTTTTTGGTTATTTGGAAGATTCAAGGCCTCTCTGGAGCTGCTGTTAGGTTGTGAGGATAATTTGAGCCCTGTGCTCCTAGTGAGATTTGTGTAAATAGCTTTCAGGCAGAGCCACTGCAACCTAACCATCAGAACTAAACCCTGACCTCATCCCAGCAGTTCTCCAGGCCTCAG
This sequence comes from Fringilla coelebs, assembly GCF_963513975.1. Lineage (NCBI taxonomy): Eukaryota > Metazoa > Chordata > Aves > Passeriformes > Fringillidae > Fringilla > Fringilla coelebs. The sequence continues at coordinate 15,401,513 of NC_140042.1, forward strand.
GCCAGGGAATTAGGGGAAGGAAGACCAGGATCCACCTCTATTAACAAAACAATTTTATAAAAAAACAGTCAAACACTCACTACACTGTGTGTAGCTGAACTGTTGCCAATGCCACAGTAAATTGGCAGTCCTGGAGTCCAGTTCCAGTGTTAGCTTCAGTGACATCTTTTTGAAGTCTTGTACCTTGGTATTCCAATTCCTATGTGTTAAGGCACATAAAGATTTTTCAGGTGAAGAAAACATGGCAACAAGAGAAGAGGCAAATGGAGTTTAAACCATGTAGGAGGTAGGTGAAGAGAGCAGCTCAGACCTGCAGTGAGCCTTCATTTACCTCTGGGGTTTTTCAATAAAAACCTTGTGTCAGTGCAGCAAATGCCATAGACAAGAAGAGGGGAGCTGAAGGAGACCTGGACAGAGTAAAAAGGCAGCACAACCTCAAAATAGGTCTTTCAAGTGGAAGATTCAAGCATAGTGTTACATTCAGAAACGTGAGAACCAATGTCAATTCATTTCATTCATAGGGCCAGGCCTCAGAGAAAGCAAGGGACAGGACAGTTATTTTCTATCACTAAGAGGGATGATAAAACTGGGCTATGAATTTCATAGAGAGCAGAACCTTAGCAGAGGATCACGCAATAAGGGATACATATAAAGGCAGCTGTGAATGGAGGAAATAGCCCAGCTGTACAAGATAGAGAAGGTTGAAGGGAAGGTATTTTGGAGGTATTTACAATTATTCACTATCATCCCTGTATGACTGCAACAGAAATACGGTTTCTAGAAATCCTGGTAAAGTTAAAAGCACGAAGAAATCAGAGGCTTAAGAAGGCCAAGTTCAGCCGTTCTTCAGTGTGTTCTGCCATGTTTTTTCTCTTGACTTGCCTCCTGTGCAGGTAATGGGGCTGGCATGGCTCCCTGTTCATGGAATTGCCGTGGGGCAGTGCTGAGGTAGGTTTGGGAGGAGCTCCAGGGCTGCCTTCAACAGAAGATGTAGGACTGGCAGTGTTGACAGAAGAGTAGCCTGAGCTCCCATCTGGGTTGGGATTCCTTGGGGTGAGATATGCCCCTGGCAGCTCCCCCTCCCTTTGGGGTGCCCCAGAGCCATCCCACTCCCCAGGCAGGCTGTCCTCATCACTGGAGTCCTGGCCACAGTGCTCTGCAGGGTCCAGGTACAGCACTGTCACATCCAGGATCCCACTGGGGCTGGTCACTGCAGGATGGGAAAAGAGAAACCTTAGTTTGTCCCCATCCAGAACCAAGCAGGCACTCAGCACAGAGTCAAGCAGAAAAAAGCCAAGCAAGAGTCAGCCTTCTGTCTGCTTACACCTGGAGGGCAGGGCACTAAGTTCACCCTCTATTCACAGAGCATCTTTTCTTCCCCCAGACTATTTGAACAGGTACTAAGAGCTGTTAGAAAATGAGCAGCCAGGCCCAGGGTCAGCAAAACCCAACAGCTAATTAGTGTTTCTAAGACAGTGGCTCATTCATCACATTTGGTGCACTGCAAACAGCCTGACTTTGAAACGCTGAGCAAATACAAAGCCCCTCATCATGTTCTGAAGCAGTGCAGAGAAAGAACAGATAAGATACCTCTGAGAGAGTTTAACAATTATAACCACGGGGGAAGGGGAAGAGTTTTTCCACCTGGTCTTCAGCTGAAAGTTCAGGCATCTGGTGCCTGAGAAACAGTTTTAAGCAAAAATGAAAAGACAGGCTTAATTCTCTTGGCTGCTTTTTATAAGAATAAACTGCTCACCATCTCCTTCTCGCTCGCCTTCACTTTCCTGATCACCTTCATAACCAGAGCAGGAATCTAAACTCCAGTCAAGGAAGTTGTCCAGCAGACTTTCTTCCTGGGATGACAGCTCTGCTGTGGGTGTAGTCACAAAGCTGCCTCTGTCATCCTGAATGCTGTCTTCCCTCCTCCTGTAGCAAAACACCCCAGAAATCATATGTCAAAATCCAAGTCTTTTCCAGCTCTTTTAATAGGTGTGTCAAGATGGTGACAGGAAAACGAATTGTGTTTAGGAATGAAACCTCAGGGTACCAGAGAGGAGGAAAGGCTCTGGCTGATCTTCAGAGCTGCTGACAGCCATGAGTTATACTTACCTTTTAGCTCTCTTTCCAGAGGGAGAGCTGAGGAAAGTCTGAATTTCCACCACGTTCCTGTGCAAGGGACTGGGCTCTGGGTCCTTCTGTTTCACACCCAACAATGAGCAGAGCTGGCTGTAGCTCATAACCTAAAATATTAAATAAATAAATAAATATATTTTCAAAAGTCAAAGCACCTGTAAGGATTAGGCCTGAGATTCTCATGAGAACTAAATAGCCAGAAGGACACTATTTTCTAGGAGAAATCTATCCCAGTGAATTCTTCCCACAGGCACTCAAACGTCAGTTAAGAGTCCCTGCAACTCAATTTTTAAACTCTCACTTTATTCACATAGCCTGCCATGGGACAGCAGCTCTGCTCTGAGTGTCAGCCAGCAGCAGATGCAGCCACAGGTCACCCACCTTTTCTTTGCCAATTTCTTCATAGCGCTCATCTTCAAATCGCTGTTTTACTGCCATGAGGGACACCTGCCTGTAATCCTTTGGGACATCATCATGGAAGCTGGAAAGAAAGATTGAAACCCCTATCTTACAATGGATTCTATGAAAAAGTATTAAGAAACCCTGCCAAGTTAGATAGTTTTCCTCTGTTGCTTAGTGCTGTGCTAAGGAAGTTGGTGTTTCAGCAGCTTCATCAGGACACCTGGTGGCTTCTAAGCGTTTGAGCATCTAATTCCTTTTCTGTCCCTGTTTTCTGTGACCCAGGGCCAGACCAGCTGGCAGAAATAGAACAGCTGTCCCTGAGCTGGACCTTAGTGCCTTGTGGCGGGGGAGCAAGGCAGCTAACCAAAGGCCCTTCCTTCACTGGGAAGGGCTGACTGTACAGGTGCAGCACATTTGCCAGAGCTGCAATCCAAGTACTCATGTGTCCCCTCAAAGAGTCCCAAAACCATTACCACTTTTGGTGGAGGCTCAGTACGCAGGGCAAGAGGTCTTCTTGAGAGAAACCAGTGCACTCAGACAGCTGGCTGGTCCAGGAGTGTGCTAGAGAAGAGAGTACATATTCATATATTGAATTACATATTCAGGAAGTGTAGTAGCTCTGTAGTGAGTCAGCTTTTTTTTTTTTTTTAATAGGTTAAGGATCGTGATATTTGCAAGCTTATATCTGTCCATAGTTTGTTAAAGTTCACAGGTGGCTTTAAGGATAGGTTTATCTGCCAAACTGATGTTAGACCTAACAATAGAAATCTTCAGGCTCATTTATGTACAAAGCTTGCACGTATGATGTTAGTCTGATGCTAACACTTGAGTTCTTCACTGCTATTAAGAGGTAAAATAGAATCAGAGAATCATGCAATGGTTTGGGTTGGAAGGGACTTCAAAGCCCATCTCATTCCACTCCCTGCCATGGGCAGGGACACCTTCCATTATCCCAGCTTGCTTCAAACCTTGTCCAACCTGGCTGTGGATACTTCCAGGGATCCAGGGACAGCCACAGCTTCTCTGGGCACCCTGTGCAAGGGCCTTACCACCCTCACAGGAAGCAATTCCTTCCCAGTATCCCATCTAATCCTGCCCTCTGGCAGTGGGAAGCCATTTCCCCTTGTCCTGTCTCTCTAGGCCCTTGCAAATAGACTCCTCCATGTCTCCTGTCAGCCCCATTCAGGTACTGGAAGGCCACAATTAGGTCACCCTGAAGCTTTTCTTCTCCAGGCTGAACAATCCCAATTCTCCTAGCCCTTCCTCACAGCAGAGCTGTTACAGCCCCTTAATCATCTGGGTTGCCCAATACAGCCAAACAGGCTGAACTCAGCTCTTCATTCTGTCTTCTTACACCTGTCCCCCTCTTCTCCACCCAGCCAAGTGATTGGGACATCTTGCCTAAAGACAAACTAACACCAAAACCCCCCCAAAAAAATCTCCCTAGAAAGAGAAGGCAGACTGGCAGTTGTGCTTGAGGCAAGATGGGTTACCTTGCCCATGCAGGATCTTGGCCAGCAGCAGTGCAGCAGCAGCTAGCCGGGCTGGGGAATACACACTGAGGCTCGTGTTGAGGAGGGACAGCTCACAGATGAAGCTGTAAAGGTGAAGAGTTCTCCTCTCCAGCGAGACTATGCTTGAAAGAACTTCTTTGTAGTCCAAAATGGTGGGTATCTAGTGCAGAAAGGAGAACAGAGGTTGGAAATACAAGACCAGCACGAAGTGTTTAGAACAGCTGTTTCCAGGTGCTGGGTTTTATTTGTTTGGGGCTTTTTTGTTTAACTACTACATTGACATTGATGCATTCTCCAGTGATAGAATAAATGGCCTCTTAAAATTGAAGTTTTAATCTCTACAGAAGGCAGAGGGTTCTGTATCTGCATGCTCTGAGACATGCACAGGCTCCACAGTTGATTGAGAACACTGACTTAAACAGCCAACTCATGAGACAGGAACTGCTACAACCTGCCTTGAACAGCAGCCCAAGGGCAGGGAAATATTCCATCCACTTTCCAAACTCACCCTTATCTTTCCTTCTAAGGCAGAAATGATCTCACCCATCATTCTGACCAGCTCTTCATATTTGTAGGAATTGTCTGTCAGCCACACAGCTTCCCGTATCGTCAGCATCTCTTTGCTGATGAAACTGTAATGTTAAATATTAAGTTAGTCCCAGCAGAAAAGGGATTTGCTCACTTACAGCAGATAACTGCACCCACAATGACCAGAGTTAAACAACTTCACAAGGTAGACCAAGAAAGAATTGCAGCTTTTTATTTCATCTGTAAGATGGAAGCACCTACTCTAACATTCCTAATTTGGAGTGTTCTTCCTAACACAGAAGAAATTCTTGGCTGTGAGAGTGGTGAGGCCCTGGCACAGGTTACCCAGAGAAGCTGTGGCTGCCCCTGGATCCCTGGAAGTATCCAAGGCCAGGTTGGACAGGGCTTGGAAGCATCCCGGGATAGTGGAAGGTGTCCCTGCCTATGGCAGGGAGTGGAATGACTTCATCTTTAAGATCCCTTCTAACCCAATCCAGTCTGTGATTCTCTGATCCTAATTCATCTATGAAGCCTCTCCTAGGTTAAGGAGCAAGATATTAAGGAAATTAACACAGAAGGATAATCTCCCACCACACCATGTAGTTCATCTGAGTGTACACAGGCTCAACTATGGAACATTGCTGCTCTTATTCCTTTCCAGCTTTCTCATGCCAATAGGGTGTCAAAGACTCAAGATGCTGAAAGAATGCATTTAGAGCAATCCACAACTATGACTATGCATTTAAATAAGAAAAAAACCTTCAAAAAACGACCTTTTTTGCCTCATTTACAGAGTCTGTGTTTGTATGGAAATACAGTTAAACAGCAGTCAAAGTAGAGGAAAGTCAAAGAGCCTTTCAGTATTACAAGCAAGGGATGGGGTTGGGGAAGAAGTTTGAGCTACAGGAAAGAATTTGGAAGATCATAATGAGCACCTCTGCTCACCAGCCAGAACCCTCACCGTGTGCAAATGACCATGCAGGCTATTCCCAAAAGCTGGAGCCGAGCACGAGGTACACGTCTCAGCGTCAAGTAACGGTCCACACATCCCACTGTCATGTGCAGGCACAGGCTAGAAAAGTCCTTCATGGTAGCCACTTCCACCAGCCAATCCACCAGGATATACCTAAAACAGGAAGAGACTTAAGGAAGAACTCGGGAAGTGGTGTCCCACACTATGACATCCACTATGACTGGAGAATGAGCCAGGCCAAGCAGAGCAGTGACAAGTGTTCCTGAGATGCCACCCAAGAGAAGAGCCAACTCCCTCAAGTGGGGCTGTGGCAGATCCTCCTGAAGCCCTCCTGAAAAACCTGCCTGCTCCATCCCCTCCCTGCACACCAACACACACAGTGTGGGGAATAAACAGGAGGAGTTGGAGATGTGTGTGTAGTCACAGGGCCACCATCCCATTGCCATTACAGAGCCACACTGGGATACCCATGTGGCTGGAATGCTGCCATGGATGGTTATGTACTTTTTTAGGAAAGCAATGCCAGCAAGGGGAAGTGGTGGAGCTGCCCTACATGTGAGAGAGCAACTGGAACGTATCAAGGTCTGCCTAGGGAAGGATACAGAACTCATTCATAAGGATTAAGGGGCAGGCTAACATGGGTGACTCTGCTGCAAGTGTTTATTCAGGAAAAGGGACTCAATGGGAACTTTGGACGAGGCCTGAAGTGACAGGACAAGGGAGAATGGCTTCACACTGACAGATGGCAGGGCCAGATGGGATATTGGGAAGAAATTCTTTTCTGTGAGGGCCCATGAGGTCCTAGCACAGGTCATCTAGAGAAACTGTAGAATGGTTGTAGAGATATACAGGGAAATAGGGAATAGTTTTTCTGTGGGGCCTCACTCCTGGATCCAAGTTCCTACCTCATTATTTCATTCATTCCTTTCTGCACAGTGAAGATGCTTTGCTTGCTGATAGGAAGGGAAGCTTGAAAGATTTGAGAAACCATTTCCCTGGAAGATTTTGCTTCTAATCCTAGTTGGTTTCCATTCCCACAAGCTTTAGCTAAAGCTATCTGTATTAGAGAGAACACAAAAGAAAGTATGTTTATTTTACCAAATGCAAACTAAGGCAGCAGAAGATGGTCCTCTATTTTTCCTGCTGAAAACATTGAACATGGCAAACTACTTGAAAGTAGTTCTTAGTTTGGTTTAAATGTTGAGCACACAGATTATTTGGGGCCAGTCTTTTAAATCCATCAAAAGATGTATCTATTCAATTCTGCCACCAGTGAGCTGCAATTTCCCAAAGAAGAGAATCTACAGAGTAGATACAGATGTGCACATAAAGACAATACTCAGCAATGCTGGTCCTGCTTCTAAAAAGAGAAATTTAAACTTACAATGGCAGCACAGAAAGGACCAAATAGACTGCAATTCTGGGAAAGCTCAGCCTTACCTGTGCTTCCCAGCAGCCCTTGGCGGCGTAGTCTCGTAGCTTCCTGAGACTTTGGAGGTATCTGCCAGGATCCGACATCTACAGAGAGGAACACAAACAGATGTAAAAACCCACAGCCTTTACACAACAAACAGAAGAATTGTAGCACTGGTATCCAGAGAAAAACACTGCCTGGAGGTATGTTTATTATTTCAGCAATAGGTCTGTTTCTTATCATGACACCACTGTTTTTAAGAACCTTTTTTCAGTTCTTGCCCAAGGTCTCACAGGAAATGACAGCAGTCACTCAGGATTCCAAGGGGACAGCTTTGGCAGATTTATTAAAGACAAGGCAGGAGCCTCCCGCTCCTGTTCCCCAGAGCCCTGGGATCACTGGTCAGCAGTGCCCGGGCCTTCAGCAGAGCTGGAGTAAACCTCTGTGGCACCTTGGCTACAACTGCTCGTAGCCTCATTTCAGACACCAGAGCTCATCTCAGAGAGTTCTTAGCACCCTCCTTGTTTATCAAGAGGGTAAGCTCTGAGGAACAGCAACTGCTTTCTGAGGACATTCCTTGCACATAACAGAGATCCAGAAGTTAAAGTTGTTTTGAGGCAAAAAATGACTACTTACAGCAGCTTTTCTGTTGTTTTCCCAAAGGAGGTAGGAGCTGATTAAACAACCCTGTTTTGAAGATTCTTCAAGCATTTCAAGGGACTCTTTCTTTTTTCCTTCATCCTAAAAACAAAAGGCATATATTGGCCTTCCTTCTGTCCAGACTAGTGGATGCCTCAACACTTCAGAACCTACAGAATACTGTGCTAAAAGCTACAGTGCAGAATCCATCCCTTGAGAATGCCCTTCAGCCTCTGAGGAATGCTCCCCCATCCACTCAGTGCTGCCATTTGCAGATGCAGGCTCTGAGAGCAGTTAGTGCTTTTCCTCAGCCAGACAAATGCTTTTTGGCTTGCTTGCCACTGAAGGCTTTTTATTTTATTTTTTGTTTTACAAGGCATTACAACTGGAAGGCTTCCTTTGAGACCTGAACACACTGCAAGCCCATGATTAAGCCGAAATTAATTCCACTGTTTGTACAATTCAATAAAGTAAGTTAATAATGTTCCTTTAAACAACCAGTTAATTGAACTCATGAGAACAGAAACTCCTGGGACCCTTGAGGAGTAAAAGAGCATCTGGCTGATTTATGTTTTTAATCAAGCAGCATTAGCATCACCAAAAAAAACCCCAAATCAAAACCCATCAGAAATACTGCTCACCTCAAAGAAATTCAAAACCTTAGCCAAGCTGTGGAGAATAGATCCTTTCTGAGCCTGAAGAAAGCATCAAAATAAAGCATTGTTAAACCACAGCAATTCTTGCTAGTAATTTCAGACTACAGTTTTGGTTTATCTTTCAATCATTCTTCCCCATTGCTTTTCTCTATGTTTTGTTATCCCTGAGATAGCACTGAACCTCTCCGAAGAGACAGTACAGGCCTCCAGCACTCATGATCTATCATGTGCAGTTTTGCAATACAGTCAATAAATGACTGAGCCACAGTTGTTGAAGCAACAAGAGCACAGGAGGCTCCTCGGGAAAACAAAAGTATTCTTTCCAAAATAACCAGATGTAGTTACTGACGTAGGGTAAAGCCAAGGGCAGAAAGAAACCTGACCTTGTCAAGCTGGCATTCTGCCTTGAGACTCTCGTAGACCACAGCTTTACAGCAGCTGCCAGAGAAGGACCAGGGAGGACGGATAAACAGCCAGATAAAGGGGACTGCACACACATTCAGGTGCTCTGCCAAGCTGAAGTAGTGAGATGCCTTTATTCCGTTCACTTCTGCACGCCCGTGGCCCGTGATGGACACTGAACCAGAGAGAAAGCCAGGAATCAATTGGAGTTTGTTCACAATGCCTGCTTGGCATTCAGTCAGGCCAAGGCAGACAAGAGGAAACAAACAGGAAAAGGTTGACTGTCTCTGCCATTGAGAGCCTTAGAAAACATGGAGGTTGCTAAAGAAGAAAAGTCTTAGCTACAGTTGGGCTTTAGGAAAACATAACCTAAGTTGGGGGGTTCACTCTGCAAATACCAGCTGCCTTGCCAGCACCCTGTGTCAGGAGGCTCCTCCTGTCAGGCCCTTTTAATATATTTATCCCACTGCCAAAGTAGCCGAGTTTCATCACAAGTTTGCAGAGGATAACTCCCAGTGGCAGCTTTGAGGCCAGTGCCTAAGCAGAGCAATGTCAAACTTCCTTGTGCTATGCCACGTTCCCCAAAGCCCTGGGACAAGCTCCCACACTTACGGCCTTCATTGTACAGGTACGCCAAGCTCAGCTTCACAGCAGCTTCAAAGTTACCACTTTCAGCAGCCCTGAAGGGCAAACAGAGAAGGCACTGCAGGTTAAAATCCTTCCTAGCACCAGAATCCAGAGTTTGGTCCTTGTGCCCTCAAGGACATGCATCAAAACACCAAGCACTTGTGCTCCTCCCTCCCAAAGTGATGTGCACATACTGGCCTGCCTCGAAAAGAAGTGACACTCAGAAGCAAAACCATTATTGTGGCATTTAAACGTGCTAAAGAAATCTCTGACACCAATGGATCCCCTTCAAATCAGATGGATAAAACGATGTTCCCCATCTTTTTGAAGCAGATTTATTGTTACCCTTTCAAACTTTGTTACTGAAATTCACCTGTTTTTCAATATACTGGTTTGCACAAGAAGGGACCAAGCAAACTTAGACTTAGACTTAGAAACAGGATTATTCCCTGAAGCCCCTGACCTCACTTGTTCATTCACATGGGAGCACCAGAAAGAGGTTTTAGGGAATGAGTTACCTTCCAATCTGGAATATTAATGCCTGTGAAGAGAAATAACTTTGGCACATGCAATAGGGCCTGCTCTGGTTAAAGAGACAGCAGTGACCAGCAGCAGCTTAGACCTGAAATCAACCATTTTTTTCATTGCCAAAGCAAATATTTCCCCTCTTTGTACAACTCAGATGCCCCAGTTACACTGAGGACTGATTAAAACAATTAATCTTCCTTCAAACACCATCTTCTAAAAGGCCAGACAAATGTGATGTTTAAAACTTACCTTTCAAACATCCTCAGATGGTTTGGAGATGGCCACAGGTCTTGGAAACTTGCATGTGCCCAAACACTAGAATGGTTATCCACAAGGTATTTAAGATGTGAGTGCACCTGCACGGAGGGAACACAGAATAATGATTACCAAAATAACAGAAAAAAAGGTCTTTGCAATCTTATTTTAGAGAAGTAACTAATTGATCACAAGTTATGTTTACCAGTAAGGCAAGAGATGCCAAACCAAACCCATTTGTTCAGTCTCAGTAATCTGGAAGGACATTTTCCACAGAAAAGGTACAAAAAGCAGTCGAATGCTGCTGCTACTCTTAACTTGAGCGGTGAGAAGTGAAACTGTCCCTGGGATAGCAAAAATCTCAACCCTGCAGGACCTCTTTGGGTTTCTTCAGGTTCTGTGACATGAGAAGCCTGTTCTGTATGCAGTCCTGGAGGCAGAGCTGAGCACCGAGCCTGGCAGAGGGGAAGCTGCAGCACTTACAGCTCTGACTGAGAGGATGTCTGCAGCAGGGAGGCCTTTCAGGATGTGAAACAGAACATCCTCGGGGAGGTTCAAGAACGTCAGGACTCGAGGCCGTTTTATTATCCTTCGCTTGGAAGGGAAAGAAAAACATCTGGAACACCTACAGTGAACAACTGGAAAAGAAAAACACAGGACACCTCAGTTAGTGATAGAACAGCATAAGGAAAAAAGGTACTACAGAGTAGTACACACGTACACAGGTGTTCACTTGAGCACCTCTTCACTGCAGCACAGGACACTGCAAACACATTAACCAGGGATTTATAGCTCATGCCTCATAATGCCACAAGACTAAACTACAGAGCAGAAAGGGCTTGTTTAAATTGGTTAATGAAGCCAAGAGACTCAGAAGGGGTGGCTCAAGCTCAAGTGCTCTTCAACAAGAGCTCCTCTGAGCCCTGACTCCTGTGACCATGTTTAGTAGTGACAAACAGTTCAGCTGTCCCCGTACAGTAGTAACAAATAGTTTAACTGTCACTACTGTCACTTCATCTACCTCTCCCATGCCCCAACTTTTCCTTCTCAACTGACAGCAGTCCCTGGAACACAACCAGAGATATTAAGAAGACAACCAAACCTACTCAAGCCTATCCTTCCAAGCAGTTGCTGCCAGGAATGCTAATGGAAGATCCATTGCCTGTATCTTCTGGAGTATTATTTCAATGCAGTATTTATGTATACACACACACACATACATATTTAGGTATACAAAATGTACTATCCTCAGCAGTATTACTGCCATGAAAATGGACACCCAAACTGGGATGCCAGTTCAGCCTATATGAGCATCCAAATAGGGACCAGGGGGTACATGAGCAACTCTGAGTGGCACAGGTTCATTTCCAATGTGTTGCTTCACAAAACCAGAGTGGTTTAGGCTGCAAGAGAACTCTGGGGTCACCCACTTCAACTGTCCAGCCAAGCGGGGTAGGATCACATCCAGGTGGGTTTGAACAACTCCAAGGATGTGGATCCCACAATCACTCTGGGCAATCAAGTACCATGGTTCAGCCACCCTTACAGTAAAAAACCACTTTCTCTTACTTTTGAATGGGGTTTCCTGCACAGTCCTGCGCACCCTGCAAACTCACAGACGCCCGAGATGTTATCCCACATGCAATACGCATCTTGACCCCTTGGCTTTGAGGCCAGGCGCGCTCAGGCACAACCGCCACCCACAGCCACAGACCCCAGGGTCACAGGAGGGCTGAGGGACGGCCCCGGCGGGGAGCACTGCACAGACAGAGCCGGTACCGAGCCCCCGCCGGGCCGGGCCGGGCCGGGCCGCGCCGCCCCCGCCGCGTTTGAATTTGGGCGCGCAGCCGTCGGCCCGGCCCCCTCACCCGCTGCCCGTCCCGGCGGTCCCTCAGCCCGGCCTCAGGGTATCCCGTTATCCCCCGCCCTCAGACCTCCTGAGGAAGCGCCCGGCAGGCAGAGCCCGCTCTGGAGCCGCCCCTCAGCGCAGGAGAACCCGGCAAACAGGAGCACCCGCGGAGCCCGTGGGCAGGTCCGCACTCACCACCCGCCTTCATCGCGGCGCGCCCGCGGGGACTGCTCAAACGAACACAGCGCCCTGCTCGGCTCCGAGAGAGCGGCACGGCCGTAGGAGGGACCGGAGCGCCGGGGGCGGGCGGGGACCACGGGGCTGACACGCCCCGCTCGCAGCGCGGGCGCGCCCAGTGGGCACCGGGAGCAGCGGGAGCCCCACCCGTCAGACCCACCCGCCGCGCCACCGCCCCGCCCACCGCCCGCGCGCACTTGTTTTAAACACAGCAGGATCTGTCATTGGCCAGGATGCCGATGGGGCGGGGCCGCACCCACCCCTCGCGCTGTGATTGGTCGGCTAGGATGCGAATTCGAATTGGGTCAGTTGGCGGTTCAAACCTGTGGCGCAGCGGCGCATGCGCGGGCGGGGCGGCTCCCCCTGCTGTGCGGGGCGGTGCAGGGAAGTGGGGGGCGCAGCGCTTCCCCTCACGGGACAGCCGCCATTTTTCCGCGGTCTCGGTATCCAGGGCCGGCGGCGGATGTGGGGCACAGCGGCGGTCCCAGCTCTCCGGGGGTCCTGGAGTTTCTTCTTCTCTCTCGGCGACAGCCGGCAGCAGCCGTTCCTGCTGGTGCTTTGTTGCTCACAGTCACCTATGCTTAGCCGAGGCTGCCTGGCCAAGGGAGCTGTTGAGGGAGCAGTGGGGGCTTACTGCTGCCTGATGATTTCCACCTTGGACATTCATTGAGGGTGTCCGTGCTGGAGTTAAAGCATCGGAGAGGTTGTTGAATGTTCCAGCCTGGGCCTGGGGGTGGCCTGCTGGACAGCAGCTCCCAAGAGAAGGCTCTGGGAGTCACAAGTGTCCTTGACCAGCTGTGTGTCCTGGGGCCAAGGTGGGGGATCCTGGGGTGGGAGGGGCATTGCCAGCGTGTCAGGGACAGGGTCCTGCCCATCTCCTCAGCCCTGGTGAGGCTCATCTGGAATGCCGTGTCCAGTTCTGTGCTCCTCAGGACAGGATGGACATGAAGCTCTTGGAGTGGGTATAGAATCATAGAATGAAAGGGACCTGAAGGACTATCTGGTTCCACTCCCTGCCATGGGTAGGGATGCCTTCCACTATCCCAGGTTGTTCCAACCCCTGCCCAACCTGGACTTGAACACTTGGACAGGCGGGGCGGCCACAGCTTCACTAGGCAACCTGTGCCAGGACTCACCTCCCTGACAGCCAAGAATTTCTTCCTAATAAGCTAACCTTATCAGTGTGAAGCCGTCCCCTTTTGTCCTCTTTCCAGGCCTGTGTCCTAAATCCCTCTCCAGTTCTCTTGAAGGCCATTTAAATACTGGAAGGGGCGCTATGGTCTCCCTGGAGCCTTCTCCAGGCTGAACACTCCCAGCTCTCCCAGCCTGGCTCCAGAGCAAGAGGGTTCCAGCTCTTGCAGCATCTCCATTGCTTCCTCTGGACCTGCTCCAGCAGGTCCACAAAGGGAAGGTGATGAAGGGACTGGAGCACCTCCCTGACAAGGAAAGGCTGAGGGAGCCTCAAGAGGACACACAGCTGAGAGTCGCCCTTGTCTATATCTGTCAGTGTCTGCAGGGAGAGGTCAGACCATAAGAGCAGGATCTGCTTTGTGGGGCTCAGCATAAGAGGCAATGGGCAAAAAGTAAATAAAATACAGGATATTCCATGAGAAAGAACTTTTCTGTGAATGTGACTGAGCTCTGAAGAGACTTCCCAGAGAGGGGGTGGACTCTCCCTCAGTGGAGATAATCAAAACCCACCTGGACACAGTCCTGTGTCATGTGACCCTGCTTGAGCAGGGTACCATTTGATCCACTGTGGTCTTTTCCAGCCTGAACCATTCTGTGATTCCTGCTGGGGAAAGGAGCCAGGGGCTGCCTGGACAGATTCTGTTTCTGATGTCCTGAGCTGCAACCTTGCCCCATCCCTCCCCAGCACACCCCTGTTCCTGGCCTTGTGTGGGGGCGAGGGGGAATTAGGCAAACAATTGGGAGTCAAAGTTCAAACCTGAGTACAGGATTCAGAGCAAAGCCCTAAACCTCACCAGGCAAAGGGCAGAGTGGGATAAGAAGGTGTATTGAAAAGGCTGGCAGGCAGGCAAAGCAATGTAGGGAAAAGCAGATATTGAATTTGCTCGCCTGAAGACTTTTGTGAATCTTAAGATTCACAAGACTTAAAAGCAGTGAGAAGAGGAGCTCTTGTTTTGTAGAACAGCAAATTACTGCACCCCAATTACTGGTGGCTGGAAAGTTTCCCAGTGTTGTACTGTGACTAAACATCAATCCCAACAGAGCTGAGGTTTCTTCCTGCTAGCATGTATGAGATTTGTTTGAGGGTTTTACGAGCACTTCTCATTGCTAGAACATGAACTTCTGGATGCTTCTCTGCACCCGCACCTTTCCACCTGCAAGGGGTTGGAATGGCTTTGAAATCTCACTAGAGATCTCATTTTATGGTTGGGGAGGCTGAGCTTGAGTAGCCTGATAGCTTCTCTGAGCCCACCCCACAGTGCTGGCCATGCTGGGCATTTTACCTCGTGCATTGTCCCCCAGCCCCTCTGGTGAGGTGACCCCAGAGGGAGGAGCAGCTGTGGACAGTCCTTCTCCTGTACAGCTCCACCTCCGCCTCTGTCTGTGAAACTGTGTCATAATCCTGCAAGCACAGCAGCTGCCAACATGGAAAAATGGCACCAGGAGCACAGGGAATATTTAGATTTTTTTAATTGAGAAGCAATTTGAGTTAAAAAGTTAATCATGCTGTCAGCTTCTGTTCCTCATTTTTTCTCCCCCTCACAGCTGTTTCTGTCAACTAAAAATAAATTGAGCCAGCAAACAAAACATGAATAATCAGCTGCCTACGGAGAGCTCAGATCCCAGCACGAGATGCTCCTTGGGTGATCTGCAGAGCAGAGTCCCCTCAGGTAGATCCCATCCTTCCCAAACATGGCAGTGTTATAAATGAGAAGCTTGACTAGGCCAATATTCAAGCAGCAATCAATTTATTAATTAATATAGTAAAGTATGAGCAATACAGCACTGGTACAGTGGGGGAAGTTTTCCCTCCAACTGCACACCGATGGTTGGGGCTCACAGGTATTTATAGGGGAAGCCATAAGCTTTCTCAGCAGTTTCTGTTTCCAGTTTTTACTCATCAGCAGTTTCTATTTCCAATTTTTACATCACAATTCTATACACTATTGTGATTTAGTTTTTCTCAGGATGCATCCCAAAAAGGAGGATCCCCAGATGGTGGTGGTAGTTTCCGAGATGTTGGTCCAGTTGCTGCAAGAATAAAGACGAATCCCATCTGGTGAAGTCCAGCTCCCCAGATGTGGGTCCACTTTTTTAATTACAATGACTATAAATCTCATAACAGTGATGTCCAGCTTCCCTTGGTTGAAATTTTAAATTCCTGAGATGATGTCCATCTTCCTCTCTCAAGCTGTTTTTCTCAGTTTTGTTAAAGCGTGAGATAAGCATATTTCCTTTCTATATATTCCAAAGCTATAGTTTCAAGGATGCAAGAAATATTCTAAAATTATACTTCAAAAGGTTATTATTGCAGCACTCTTTAAGGCCTGACTACAAGCAAAGAGCAACATCCTTAATGCTTTAATTCAAATGCTCCTAAATCAATCCAGGTTAATTGCAAACAAAAGACAGGTTCAAAGGCCTTCTTCCATGCTTTACTTTCCTCAGTTATTATTTGAATTCGCAGCTGTCCCATGGTCGGTGTCCACACATATCGCAATCACAAGTACACACATTGCCTGTCTGTACCTGACACGAAACACAGCTTTGTATTTCACAGCAGCAGAAGAGGAAGGCATGGGGAGGGTTATATTTGAGGGACAGGTATAACCAAAACCTGGGTGGGCACTGGGAGGTGGGAGGTGAGATTCTCAGCAGCAGTACATCTTGGCCTGATTTGTTCTTTCCCAAATAGGATGGCAGGACATCCAGGTGGTTTTATCACTGACAGACAAACCAGAGCAGAGGCTGACTGGTGTGAAGTGGGACTTGTGTTACCTGAACACAGCCATCTGACTTTGCTGAGCCTGTGGTTTGTAATCCCTGCCCAGAGGTGGCAGGCAGGACAGGAGTGGGAGACCTGCACCTTCACCAACAGGCAGCTGGATGCTGGGTGGGATACACCATCCTAAACACACCTGCACCAGTTGGGAAGCCACTACGCATCAAAGAGTCAGTCACTACAGAGGAGAAGGAGGATTTGTGCATGTTTTATTCTGTTTTGCCAAGTCTTGAGTTGGATTTGAGATCAGTTTGGAGAGGGACTTTTCACAACAGGGAATGGCCTTAAGCCAGTCTTAAGCCTTGTCCTATCACTGTCCTTATCACATCGTTCCCTGGGAGGGTGCTAAGGCCCTGGCCTAGGTTGTCCAGAGCAGCTGTGGCTGCTCCATCCCTGGAAGTGTCCAAGGCCAGATGGAGAGATATTGGAGCCACCGGGGATAGTGGAAGTTGTCCCTGCCCATGGAATGGGATGAGCTTTAAGGTCCATTCAACCCAAATCATTCTGGGATTCTATGATTTCCCATATATGCCTTTTCCTCCACTGAAGACCCTGCAGAGGATTATGTTTCTCCCCAGTCCAAATGGCTCCTCATTTCCTTCTCTTCTGCTAGCTCTGGAAATGAAGGTGAATACAACAAAGGCATTTTGTTTGCCTTTATTGCTGTGATTTAAGCAAAACCACACAGCTGTAACACTCACAGTTCTGCCAAACCTGGGGTTCTCTGGAGACAAGAGTTGTTGTTACCAGCTCCAGTTTCACTCAAGGTGTTGATCCCTCTTCTGAAGAGATCCAAGGGCCTGAGACCATGGCATCTAAGCAAGATATTCAACAGCAACATTCTCCTAGGAAAACTGAAAATTTGCTGAAAATATCTCTTAGCCAAAAAATATCAGCTCCCACTTTCACAAGTCCGTGTGAGATAGAGGTTCATTGCTACACAGATAATTGCTCACTTGCTGCCTCTGCCACTTCAGCCTTTAAAGCCTCTTCAGATGGGCATGTGTGAAAATCTCTCCTATTTTTCCACTCAATTTGTATACTGTGATCAGATTCAAATGTGCAGATTTTAAGGAAAGAGCAAAAATGAAGAATTTCAGCCAAATGGGTTTTTGAGAGTGATATAAACAAAGATCAATGTAACAGCCCCTCTAAACTCTTCAGATAGTGAACAGCTTAATAAACAGCTGTATTTAGACATTTGGAGTGTTCAGTCTGGTGAAAGAGATGCAGACAAGAACCTGCACACTGGAGATTGCGTTACACACCATTGCAAAAGTAATTTCATTTATATGGACAGTGAAATTACATCTGTCTCGCTACACCGCAGAGCTGTGTGATTTGCAGAGGCTTTTCCCCCAGATTAACACTGTCCAAGATAGTTCCAGAATTGAAAACAAAATGTCTGTGCTATTACAGGGCTACATAGAAGTTAATTCAGCCAAACTGAAACCTAACAGTAATTAGCTCAGCTGCAGCTATGTCCCAGCTATGCTGCCTTCAGGATCCAGCACTTCTGCAGGGCCTGACATGATGCTGTCATGGATATGAGGGTGCCTGAGGCTTGGGGGAGAAGTGAGGAACAGGGAGTCATTTCACCACAATTTGTACATGGTCTGTGATTACTCAGTCAATGAGCATGAGAGTTTTATATTAGAACAGCCCAAGAATGTGTTCTGGCAGTTGTAAAGTGGTGTCTTTCCTGCAGATCAGAGGGCAAACAAAAGCAATCTGGGCCATTCGCTGCATGAAAGGCTCAAAAGCTTCATGAATGCACCTGGCAAATCACTCTCTGATAGAGTGATGAGAGAGAAGGTGGAACAATTTTCTTTTGAAAGAACCAATTCTTAGTTGAAATATTTGTACCAGTCCTAGAATTTCTGTTCTCCTTTTTAAAGGGTGAGATAATTCAGCTCTTTATTAGACCCTTAGCACAATGTAATGACAACTGGGCTGGAGAAGGAAGTTGCTCTTCAAGGGAGGAAAGAGCTCCTCCAAATTTGAAAATCTAATTGTGAATTCAGTAGAAGTGTTTGTCTTGGGTCCCAGGATGATGAGGCAACTGTGACTAAAGTTTCAAGTCAGGACATCTCAGCATATTTTATGATGTCTACATTCATATCCTTACAGAGTAATGTGCAATCCGTCTGTTTTACAATCATACTAACATTTATTAACAGTGGAGCTGCAAATCAGCAGTGAAAGCTGGACATCTGTCTATCTTCATCCTTTCTCCAAACTGTTTCTCTCTCGGAATGAAGCTGCTTGGGAAAACATCCCACGGGTGAAACCTTTGCCTTGCAAATCAGGGCATGGAACTACCACGAGGTGGCATCAAACCCATGTAATGGGACATCGAACTTTGAGTTTCAGGGCATTTTTCCAGTTTCAGGACATCTCAGGGCAGGACTCCTAATCAAACAGGGCGGCACTGATATTTTAGGAGAAGCTCTAGTTTCACGAGTCTTCTTCATGCTTAGTACAGCTGTGTGTAATTTGACTGCCTTCCATGAGCAGTACATGAACAGGGATCAGGCAATCTGCATGAAGCAGGTTAATGTAGTGCTTTCCAAAATCCAGGGCTGGCTCCGCCAAGGAAGAGGCAGGGTGAACATAGCTTTTAAGTACAAATTATTTAGCAGAAGTGTCATGCAGCAAGTTTCTTTTTTCCAAAAAGAGGGCTGTGGGTTCTGCTGGTGCTCTCTGCCACCTGCCACTGAAGGCTCAGCCCAGAAGGTGAAATCAGCACCAAGCCAGCTCACAGATGTGTGCTTGACCCGTGTGAAGTCCTGGTCCCGGCAGGGTGTGTGGCAGGGTAGAGCCCTGGCCCCGTGTGGGAGATGGATCAGCCAGGAGGACTCCTGGGGGTACTGCAGGAGCCAGTGTCACGCTGCACAATGCACACTCAGCCATGAGCAGCAAGGGGCACTGGGGGTGGGGAAAGTGCAGTGGTGCTGCAGGAAGTCCATGGAAAAGGGAGTGTGAGGAGTAATGCTAAAGGCCCACAGGACCTGATAGCTTTGTGGCTGTGGTGGTGTGGGTGAAATCAGTGCCTTGGCTCAGCTGAGGTCCAGTGGCAGCCCACCAGCTGTGATGGCCAGACACAGCTTGGGCAGCCCCAAGGAAAGGCTGTGGAGCAGTGACTGATCTCCAGAGGTTCTGAGGTGAATCCCAAAGGTTCTGAAGTAGGTTCTGGAGGTTCAGTGACCTCATTGTCAGCCCAGGCCTTTCCCATCCCCTACCTGGTTCCATGTCTTCACTTTGGGGTTCTCTCAGCAGGGCATCTTTTACTTTCACTCCATTTAAGTGGAAGCTTATCCCCTCCTCAGCCAGAGAACACAGAATTTGGCCAACTTATAAACAATATTGGATTATCTTTAAACCCTTGCACTTTAAACAATTGAGAAGTACTACTTCCTAAATACCCCACACTTCTATGGGAGCAAGGTGCCTGGGGCAGAGCGAGGGAGCTGTAATTGGGAGACAGGATTCCAGGAGGCAGGGAGAGGAAGCAGGGATATATCTGCCAGACAAGCACTGGCTGTCATAGCACAGAGCACCAGACTTTCTCCTCCCAAGCTCTTGCTGATACAAGACATTCCATTTATAACTCTTTATTTATTATTTTTTAAAATTTATTTATCTTTTTGTGCCATATTTAATGGGGCAGATCCTCAGCACCCTAGAGGCTGTGGTGCCAGGAAGGAGCTGTTGGGCCCATGATAGCCAAAGCCCCTGACACTACTGGGTAAGGTGAGCAATAAGTTGGTTCTGTCTGTGTGAACACTTCTTTCCTACAGGTCTTTAAATGCCACTAAAAAGGACTGGCCTCACAATTCCAGGACAAGTCTTCAGAATTAAAAGCCCCTGGCTACCTCTGTAGCCTTTTTACACATTATCCTCTTCTCAAAACAAAGTGATTGTGAGCTGGGTCTTCCTTATCTTTCAAGGCTGAAAGCACAACTCCCCTTCTTACATAAACCCATCCTTTGAGGACTTCTCACCTCCTCCCTTCCTTGGGAACCCCTCACTTTGTCCCTCCACCACAGGAGTTAAAGACACCCCATCTTTCTATTTCCCCTTCATCTTTCAAAGGACTTCTTTTCTTTTTGCCTTTTTTCCCCACAGCTAGGGAAGCACAACTCTGGTTCCTGTTGGGATGGTGTGGGAACATGGGATAAGGGGGACACCTGGATCACTGTGCTCAGCTCCCAATGTACACAGCACCCATATACTAGGTTTGCTTCAGGAGAGACCCTGCAGCTTCTTCACTGCACATCCTGTGGCACAATGGGCAATGAAAAACTCTTCAGGATGTTACTGTATGTTTTATAGGTACAGGCAGAAAATGAAAACTTAGAAAGTAAAAAACAGGTACTTAACTCCCGTAAGCACAGGAGGCTTACAAGAGAGCTGGAGAGGGACTTTGGACCAGGGCATGGATGGACAAGACACAGGGAACGGCTTCCCACTGCCAGAGAGCAGGGATGGATGGGATATTGGGAAAGAATTCCTGGCTGTGAGGATGGGGAGGCCCTGGCACAGGGTGCCCAGAGAAGCTGTGGCTGCCCCTGGATCCCTAGATGTGTTTCAGGCCAGGATGGACAGGGCTTGGAGCAGCCTGGGACAGTGGAAGGTGTCCCTGCCCATGGCAGTGGGTGGGATGGAAGGAACTTTAAGTCCCTTTCCAACCCAAACCATTCCATGATTCTGTGCCTGGTGTTTGCAGGCCACACCCCAGCTCAGTGCTTCCCAGCAGCTCTGGGTCCTTGGGAAGCCCATGTGAAATCTTGGAATCAAATAATGAATAATGTCATTACAGCTGAAGCTGTTTGCCATGATGAGCTCCACACAAGTTACTGAAGGAGCCGCTGGGCTCCAGCTCTCGGTGTGCACTGCTCAAGCTCAGCCCCCTTGTGCTGCTGACCCCTTGCAGCCAAGCACTAATTCATGGCAGACTGTGGCATCTGTGTCACCCCAAGTTTTGGGACATTTCAAGGAATACTGTCCCAGTTCCATGGTTCCATGCTAATTACACTGCCTCAGCCACTTAATACTGGGTATAGGGTTGTTTTTATTTCTTGTAAAGAACAGAATGTTTGGCAAAAGAGGAGAGTGAGAATGACAACTGTGTACACATTTCACATTTTTCTAGTATTATTTCTCCTCCAGAGAGGAACAGAGGTGTTATTAATAATTACCTTGCCAAGTTTCCGAATTGATATTTTGAAATGAGCTATGTATATAATTTAGGAACCACAGGCAAGGGAGAAAATGTGCTTTCAATTGAATTTGAAATGGGTGGAGAGTTGATGATGCAGTGAGATAAACGCTGGCAATTCTGGAGGGCTAAAGCTGAGTGAAGAAAGCTGTAAAACAGACATTTTGCAGACTTTGTGAAGTCAGAGGCATCTCAAGGACTTGGGAAGTGAAAGGAGGTGCAGGTGGGGGAGACAGAGGCAGAATCCATGCAGGTGCAGTCCTTAATCTGGAATGGAAAAGGCATTTATGTGGGGCTGAACATCATGAAGTTGTGTCTTTGCACAAGCCAGACACTGAGAGGTTTCAGGTGGGAAAGAGGGAAGGAGGCTGCAGTGATAAAGACTCTTGGCAAGACTCTTCTTGCTTAGGTAGAAGCAGAGCTTGCAAGGTACTGCAAGGAGTAAGCCTTGGAAACATGCATTCAGCGTGTGAAGGATGTGAGGTGAACTTTGGGGTAGTAGAGGTACTGGACAACTTTGTCAGTGTTCCCTCTCTTGTCATCTCTGACCTCCTACAGAACTAAGTTCCTGTTTGAAAACAGAGGAAAAGAATGAGCTGTTGAGACATTACAATTCCAGCCTCTCCAGCCATGACTCAGTGTTCCAATGTCTGTGTGAGCCTCCCTCCACTCAACCTGAAACAAGGTCTCTGAAGGAGAAATTGTGTGGGTTACTGCTTGCTCTCTGTAACTCCAGCAACATTTAATCTCTTTCCTGCAACAGACAAAATCCCTTTAAAGCCCTGCTACCCTCACATCAGAGGTTTCTCTTCTTGCCTGCATCCCAGCACAGACTGCTCAGTAGCAGGACTGGTATTCATTTATCACAGCAAACCCATCTCTGCCAGCCTGAGACCCAGTGCTGCAAATGTTCTTGAGTGTTTCCTGCCTCCTGGCTACCAACAGACCTCTCGTCAAAGGACAGGCAACAAATGGGTGACAGAAACTCCTGGGTGTGCATTACAACTGCTGGCCAGCTGCAGTCACAGAAAAGCTTAATTGTCATAGAGCAACCATTTAATAAAGACCAAATGCCACACATTAGGAAATGAGACATTTCCAGCCAGCAGACTCCCAGCCCTGGGGACCTCATGATCCCTCAGAGACCCCCATGGCTCCCTGAGCCTGAGTGGCCTGTGTGTGAAGTGCACAGATCTCTGGAGCTGCCCATGGTGCCTTCCCTCCTGGCCTGGACCCATGGCTTTCATAACACATGGATCATTTTCCAGGATGTGGGTCTGCAAACAGAGCTGCCTCCCTTCCTCAGAGCTTACCTGCCTGGATCCAAGGCCAGCTCTGGTGTGAGTGTGCATATCCCAAATCTGGTATTGGGCTGCTGTGAGGACAGGGCAGTGAGAAGCCTTGTGGGGTCTCCAGAGCTGCATTTAAGCTCAGGCTCCTGTCCTCAGGGACACTGCACGAGCCACATCCCAGCCATGGCCTCACTCCAGTGTGTCTCCCTGGTTTGGTCCCTGGCCTCTGATGGATTTCTTGCCTTGACCTTGGGCCAGGTCCTACTGCACGAAGAGATGCTGTGCTCTGCCTTCTCCAACAGGCAGGTTTTCTCTGC
The DNA here is from genome assembly GCF_963513975.1 of Fringilla coelebs. Classification (NCBI taxonomy): domain Eukaryota; kingdom Metazoa; phylum Chordata; class Aves; order Passeriformes; family Fringillidae; genus Fringilla; species Fringilla coelebs. The sequence goes on from NC_140042.1 coordinate 15,424,473, forward strand.
AGTAGCATGTATCAGCATGGAGTCTGGACAGTGATGAGAAGGCTGGAGCACAGTCTCCCATGACCTGACTTGGATTAAACACAGCCCCTCCAGGCTGAGCCCTGTAAACAAGGCAGCTTCCAAGGATCTCCCAGTGGTGCATCTGCACTTCTTGTGAAATCTAAGCCTCAAAGCCCTGCGCACACACGCCATGAAAACGTCAGCCACTTCCAGGATCAGCTTCAGCAAAGAACAAATTTATGCAGAGCTATGATGGAAATTCATTTCCCTGAGTTTTGCAGCGCCAGAATTTCACGGTGTCTCCTGTTACAGTTCAGTGGAAATTTTACAAGGTAGATCTTTAGAGACTTGGATTCTTAATATGAAAGACAAGTGGAATATGAAAGGTTGAAGAATATCTTCTAAGCTCCCTGCAGACTGAAAGAAGCTGCTTTCTCTCATGTCATTCGTCTCTTGCAAATAGCTAATGACATGCATTAAATACAGGTCCAGATCCTCAAATGTATTTTCCCAAATGCCATCGATTTTCTTTATGAAACCATGACTGGTTTCTTTGTACTGTGCTCCTCTACACAGCAAACTCTGCAGAAGAGTAGTAAAGACTCTGGCTGCTGAATCTAATTGCATGAGATTGAATCATTAGCACATTTCTAAACAGTTTAACTAGAACAGAAAACAGATTCAAGCTGTAAGACCATTATCTGATTAATTAGAAGGGCAAGGTTCAAGAATTAGGCTGGAAAAAGTTTCCCATATGAATTCTTTTGCAATGAAAAGTTAATGATTGCAAAGCAAAATCAAATTGAGCAAGCTCTGACAAAATTATTTTTGATTGCTTGGGTTTTGTTTTGTTGGTCGTTTTTCCAATTTGGGACAAATTACCTGGTTTGTTCTTTTGAATATAATAATTTTCAGACACAGCTGTAAGCAGCGGGGGGGAATTGCAACTCCCCCTGTATTCCACAAGTCAGGGAAAAGTCGATGCCTCTGTGGGACACTGTCAGTGAATTACAACATAAAAAGTTGGAATTAATACAAAATCTTTCTCTCTCCATCGCAATTGCCATTGTTTCAGTTTGCTTCCCAAATTGTTTCTGAGTAAGTACAAGCAAAATGTCTGTGTGCTGCATGGAGAGGCGCCACTGACTCTGTACCAGCTGCAGCTGGAGCTGGAATCCAGGACAGAACAGAAGAACTGATTCTGTGTTCAATGGATATGTCTTAGTCTTCTCTAATGGATCAGTGTGGAGCTTCCCACATGTAGATTCAAAACACAACGTGTGTACACCTGTGCAGCCTTTGGTGAGGATGGGGGACCCCACAAGGTGAGGGGATGAGTGCAGGGTGATGTTCTTCTGCCTTTGAGGCTTTTTAGCTTTTAAACAGCTGACCTGCATGCTGTAAAGACATCTCCTACATTCCATCAGCTTGGAGCTTCCATGCTCACAGAGGAAACTCTGGATTTGCCCTGCCTGGACTGATGCAGCAGAGCAAACCTCAGCCAGGAGCAGAGAACATGTGGGAGCTCCTGCCTGGCACAGCCTCTCTGAGACACAAGTAACCCCCGAGCTGGTGGGGGTGTGTTGGGGGCTCGTGTGAGCTCCTGCTTCCAGCAGCACTTCTCAGAGAGCCAGCCTTTGTCACTCCCCAGCACAAACAAGTAGGAAGGCAGAGCTCCAAGGAGGAAAACCTTCTTAGCAATTCTTTCTTCAACAACTATGATCTTTAGGAGTGGATGAACACTCATCTGTGTGTTGAAGCTTGTTGATGCTGTTGATGCTTGTCAGTCACCCAAGTCAGCTTTGGGTTTTCCAGCCCATTTTTGGTCACGGGATTAGCTCATGGTTCTGGTGGTGCAGTCAGTACCTGAGCCGCTCAGCTGTGCAGCTGAGGTGTCACTCACAAACCTGACAAAATCCCATGAGGTGGTAAAGATGCTCAAATTAGATTGCAGGAGCCATTGCATCTCCTTTCTGCCACAAACAAAGCAGTGGAGGCCACCACAGAAGGCACAGACAATGTATGGAGGGCTGAGAAGAAGTCCCAGATCTCCCTGGTTGTTTGAAAATCACCCATGTGAAACTGCATTTTCTGTGCACAGCCTCACAAAGCTGGGGAAGGGGCACAGCAAGGGGGAAGGTGGGCACTGACTGCATGGATTATATGAGCTTGAGCCCTGCCAGAGACTGCCTGTGGGTCAGGTACTTCCACTGCAAGGAGATGTGGATTTTCCAAGCAAGAAATCTGTCATCCTGCTTGTTTGTACTCAGGAAAGTAGGCTTTGGGTGTATTTTCTGTGCATATGTACCATCACACTGAGGAACTTACCTCACTCTCCCTCCAGCAGATCAAGGCACACCAAGTCCCACCTGTTCAGATGCCACAAAGGCTCAGGAGGAGGCCAATTTCCACCTCCCAAATCCGCACTGAATAGGTGAGTGAAATTTTCCCTTTGTTCTGTGATGACCGGGATGAGAATGAAGAACTAACATTCATCCAGCCTACATTCAGACCTTAATTAACTCACCTAACCTGAGTCTTGGTGCCCACTGGTCCTGGTGGAGCCAGCAGCGAAGGGTCTGGAATGTGGATCACACGCTGTGTGGGTGTATCACCACGACAGACCCCATTTTTTAGGCTCCAAATGCATAAAGTGGGGCGAATTCAGGCAAAAGGGACATCCTTGATGTTGGAAATAAGATCTGCAGCAGGCAACCACATGCTGGTAACTGAGCTGTGGAACTGCCTTTCCTCTTGCTCTGGTGTAAGTTAAAGTTAAATTTTTGCTCCTGCAAAATCACACCCCTGCTGTATTTCTGCTGTTGGCATTACAGTAGCCTGAGTGGTCGTTGCTGTGTGTGAGGCCCCTCATGTTTCAGGCTCTGAACAAGCTGCGAATTGGCTCCTGCCAGAAGAGTGTGCTCACTTGGCACTGCATGGCAATGTGATAAATCCAAAAAAATTGTGTCCAGGTAGTCATAGACACCAAGTTTGAAGATAACGTTTTCCAGTTTCTGCTCTAAATCAAGATATTTTTTAACATCCTCTGAAATAAAACATTTGCAAGGGAGCCTTGGTGTGAGAAAAGGAAGTTACTGATATGCTTGTAATTGCATTTCTGGCTTTATGAGCTACAAAATTACCGGTGATTTCTCTAAGTGGGCTGAGGGTGTAACAGAAGAAGCTTGAACAAGCAGATCGGAAGAGACCAGCATGAGAATGTGTTCAAAGAGCTGCTGTGGGCTCAGCCTGGGTAATGTGTCACTGACAGCTGGCCAGGAATACACCAAGCACGGTGCAAGGGCCAGGCTCTGTCCCAGGAATCTGCAACCCAACACTGGCAAACTCAGAGCCAGGGCATCAGCAAGGAGGAAGGGGAGTGTGTCTGCAACAGGAAGGAAGAAAAGAGCAATAAACAGTTGCAGAAGCAAAACAGTTGGTGGAAGACATTAGAAAACAGGGAGTGACTGAACAAGAGAGGACAGGATGGAGAAGAGTCAGCCTGCAGGACAGCAAGAGGAGACAGGAACAGACAGTGAGAAGGAAAATAAGCTCTAACTCAATTTTTAGTTCTATTCATTGTGGATTGGGGCACGTACCCACTGTGTCAAGGCCTACAACACTCAGCCCACACTGGGTGTGGCACACTAGGAGAGCTCTGTACTGTTCCCAGCTGGCACAGCAGTGCCTCTCCGTGATCCTGAACCTTTCCTGGTAGCACCAGGAGGGTAAAAGAGTCAGGCCAAAACCTCTGAATGTGCCTTTCTGGCATTGCCCCAATGCTCCAGCAGGTCCACAATAAAACTATTACCCTCTGCTGGTATCTGTCCTCAATAATTACAAAATTTCATTTTCTTTGTGGTGATGCTGTAACTGAGTGAGCTGGAAACATTCCCAGAGAGAGAAGTAAACTGTATTCTGAAGACATTTATTTTAATTGTTTTATAAGGCGCCCGTAGAAAATGACACTAAGCTCTCTCTGAAGAGGCAGAGTTAAAGCGTGGGAGTTTCTCCTGCCAAAGAGGCACCTCATGCTGAGTCTCTGACTGGTCCACTTTGCCTCTAATGGGCTTCTTCGTGCTGCTGTATGCTCTTTGTGGATGATTGATGGTTTGATTTTCTGCTCTTCATCTCTGATGATGGTTAGTCAGCTTGACTTGGACTTCTCCAAATTGAGATAAGAGCAAAGTTGCCAGGAATCCAGGTGATCTCAGAGAAGGTCTCCAAGGGATAAAGCTTTCCTGATGGGGTTTCAAGATGTCAGCCTGAAACCATTTCCAAGAAGAAAATTGCAGGGGAAAAAAAAAAAGAGAAACAGTGGAAGAATAAAAAGTTACGAAGGAAAGCTTCAAATGCTCTGGAGTGAGCACTGGACTGGCAGGACCCCTGTGAGGCTGTGGCAGTAGAACTCCTGGAGTGTAATTACAAACTAAATATGGCTTTTCAGGGCAGTCTTAGATCCAGGTTAGGTGGAGAAACCAGAGAATAAATTTCTGGAAACTTTGGTTTGCCAGTGACCAAGTTGGGTGAAGAACCTGTGGCCTCTTTCAATGCTCTGGGCTGTGTTGGGGAACCACAAGTGATGACACCCCAGGCTGTGAGAGGAACCAGAAGTCATCAGTCCCCCAGGAGCCTTCCCTTGAACATGACACAGACCCAAATAACCAAACCTCACATCCAGTGCTTCAGAGTCTGGTTTAAATACAGGGAGCAGTAACTTTGTGAACCAGCTTTTCTTCACTGAACAGTCTCTCCATAACCACAGCCAGTACAGATTAAGTTCAAAGAAATATGTTAGTCATCAGCTGAAGATTGGGTGAGGAAGTTATCCAGTCCCTCGTGATTATCCATCAAAGCCCAGCACTGCACTCCATTAGCCCTCATGAAACACACAGGGTGTGTGTACGCAGAGAAGATGATAATTGCTTTAATTATAATTCTTTTGACTACCAATTTTTTATTCACTGTCAAGAAGGTTTCCTGCTCCTGCATTTGTGGACAACAGTTTTTATCTACTCCTTCCCAGGAACATGTTCAGCATGAGCAACAACTGCTTGGATCTCTACAGCTCCTCTCTGCATCAGAGCACAAGGTGTTCATGTGTGTGTGTGTGTTTCCATGAGGAGAACCATCAGATTTTGGTGTTCCCAGGTTCTCTGCACCACTCTGCACCTTCAGATGCACAGCACAGCTGTTTCAGGAGCCAGCAGGCACCTGCTTTCCTCCTGCCTCACCTGACCTCAGACGGGTTCATTGATGTTGCTGCTGTCTTGCACTTCAGCACTTGCTTTTCTCAAATCTTGCAGTCCCAGAGGTGAGGTGAGCTGGCCCTGACTGACAGCCAGGTGCCAACAAAGCCATCAGTCCCCTCCTCAGTTGGACAGGGGAGAGGAAATATAATGACAGGCTGGTGGGCTGAGATAAGGGCAGGGAGAGATCACCCAGCAATTACTGTCACAGGCAAAACAGACTCAACTTTTCAAATTAGTTTAATTTATTACCAATTAAATCAGAGTAGGATAATGAGAAATAAAACCAAATCTTAAGACCTTTCCCAGTCCCCCATCCTCCCACCTTCTTCCTGGGCTCAACTTCATTCCAAATTTTCTCCTTTTTTGCCATGCAAACCCAGTAGAAAAGAACTGTTTTGACTGCAGAGCAAACTTGTACTTCCAGAGCTCACAACTGATAGGAAAGATCATTTGAATGCATGGAATTAGGACAGAGCTGGGATAGTGCTAAGCAGCATCTTGGAAGATTGCAGGACCTGGGTGGAAGAAGACTGGCAAAGACATGGATGGCATTGGGGTGAAGGGAACAGATTTAATCACATCACAGAACTTCCTTGCATGTGCTGCTCCAAATCCATCTTAAAACTTAAGGCTCTGCTTACTGAAAAGCTCTTCCAGAGCCCTGTACTTCTGACAGCCACAAATCATGTTCTAGTTTACAGCCTCAATTTTTCTTCTAGGGAATTTCTTGACATTTATTATTGTACACATTCTCTGTTACATGATATAGTTCTTTCCTGAACTGATGCTTTCTTCTGTAATGTAAATATAGAAATAATAAGGAAAGAAGAACCTTTCAATGGCCTTACAGGTAAGCAGCACTCATTGGCACAGCCTCTTCTCCTGCCTACAGGGAAGTGACCAACAAGTCAGTGCCAGACTGCTCAGAGATGCACAAGGACAAGAGAGCAGATACAAAAAATTATTCTAAGCTTTGCCAAGGCACATTTGGGGTCAACATAAGGAAAACTTCCTTCCCAGAAAAGGTAACTAGATAGTGGAACAGGCTGCCAAGGTGGATAGTAGAGTGCCTGTAGAAGGAGGTGTGGAAGAAAATCCTGGGTATGGCACTCAGGGCTCTGGTCTGGTGGCCTTGGTGGAGCTGGATCCCAAGTTGGACTCAGTGGTCTCACAGGGCTCTTCCACCCCAATCGATTCTGTGATTCTGTGACATTACAGCCTTTGGGGACAACGTGGTGGCCGATGAGTCCCCAGCCCGTCGCCATGCCCAGAGCCCAGGCAGAAGTGGGCTGGGAAGGACGGGCAGAGCCTGTTGAGGGTGGCAGCTCGGCTTCAGCAGCACCGCGGGCAGCCAGGGGCTCTCCCGGCTGCCGCAGCTCTCGATGCTGCTGCTCTTGGGGCAGCCACTGGAGCCTTCCAGCCCCGCTGCCGGGACACGGGGGCCTGGGAAGCGCTTCCCGAGCTCCTGGAAGAGCAGGCCGTGGCGCCAGCGAGGCACGCTGCTGGTGCTGGAGGCGCTGCCGTGGATGTGCGCAGCCCTGGCCCCGCTGCTCAAGGGCCCTCGCCCGGGCTGCTCCTGGGTAAAGGGCTCGGGAGCCGCGGGGGAGAGGCGAGGGAGGGGCTGGGGCGGCGGGGCCGGGAGCCGCCAAGGCCTTGGGCCGGGAGGCTGCGGGGCGAGGGCCGAGAGCCCTGGCGGAGCGGAGCTGGGCGGCCCCGAGGGCGCTCCGGGGCAGCCCCTCGGCCGAGGCGCGGAGGCGGAGCGGGGCTGAGCCCGGGGCCGGGCCGGAGCGGGGCCCGCCTGAGCCCCAGGGAGCCCCGGCAGGGCCGGCCGGAGCTCCGCTCGCTGCAGCCTCTGCCCGGGGCAGCCCGGCCGGGCCCGAGGCTCTCTGTGCAGGAGAGCCAAAGGCTGAGCCCCCTGAGGCCCCTGAGCCCCTTCCGTGGCTCCCCGGGCCGTGGTGCAGGAGAAGAGCCGGAGCGCCTCGGCCTGGGCCCGGCCGTGCTGCCGGAGCTGCCGCCGCAGAGCCGGGCCCGATGAGGCGCTGCCTGCTCGGGCACAGGCCGGTGCCCGCAGGGAAGAGGCAATGGCAGCCTGGCACTCAGGAGAGGAGGAGACTCCGCTTCTCACCTCTCCTCTGACTCTCCAGCCACAGCTCGTCTCTGGGCTTGCTGGACATGGCAGGGAATGGATGACCAGCGCTGAGCCCGGGACATTCCTGCCATAGGTGTTAGGAACCCCTTTTATATTAGTCATAGATTTCCTCAGAATTTTTTCAACCCCAAGTTAAAATTTTTCAAAGAGTTCAAGTTAAGGTTTTTTAAGCATAGGCTTCCCAGTCATGTTCTCATCCCCTAGCTGAAGCTGGGATGAGTAGTCTAGTTCAATAAAATTCATCTTTTCTAAACATGGCTGTGTTATTTGACTGTACAATCCTAGAGGGGACACAACAATGGATGGTTTTGCAGAAAGGCTCCAGACCAGCAGTAAAGTTGAGCCTGAGTGTCACAGCAGGATTTGAAAGTGTATTGAGGGCAGCTGGACATCAGACAGTGGGCAATATTGTCTTGCCTCCATCTTCCAAAGAAGCGTTTATTTGGTCACCAGAAGGTCCTCAAAAGCCCAGGAGGTGTCTGGGGAGCCCCAGAAGGCTCCTGCAGGCCGTGGGGCAGCAGGGAAGGGCCAGGAGCATTCCTGGAGTGCTCCAAGAAACAGCCAGACGGGCCATCCCTGGGGCCCAGGCAAGGGCTGCTGCCTTCAGCAGCCAAATGCATGCAGGGGCTGCCCAGGTGTCTGGCAAGGCCTGGGGGGAGCCCTGGGGCAGCCCAAAAACGGAGCAGAACCTGTGGGCTGCTCCAGGGCCGTGGAGGCCCAAGGTGGGACCCCAGCTCACCCAAGGCCCTGGGACAAGGCCCCTGTCCCTGGCCATGGCTCACACAGGCTCTCTCGGGACTGGCTTCAGAAGTGGCTGGTGGCAGGGCTGGGCACCAGGGCTGCAGCCAGCGGCTGTCTGGCACTGCTGGTGTCCCTGGGGTTGGTGCAGCGGGGCGCAGGCATATTCAGTTTCTGTCTGGATGATCTGGAGGAGGGGTTTGAGTGTTCCAGGAGCGAATGGGTGAGGACACTGAGTGGGGCGGGACTGAGGGGTGCTGGAGGGTGGAAAGGCTCTGCAGAGAGGCTCCGGCCAGGCTGGCAGGGCTGAGAGCAGTGGCCGAAGGTTCCTGAGACCCAGGTGCCTGCTGGGTGCTGCCCTTTGGCCACAAGAAGCCCCTGCAGCTCCCAGCTGGGGCAGAGTATGTGGAAAGGCTCCCAGCAGGAAGGTCCTGGGGCTTCTGGTGGACAGCAGCTGAAGCAGAGCCAGGTGTGCCCCGGTGGGCAAGCAGGCCAATGGCTCCTGGCCTGTGTCAGCCACGGTGTGGCTGGCAGGAGCAGGGGGAGGCCACAGCTCCAGTGCTGTGTCCAATTGTGGGCCCCTCAATTGTGGGGGGACATTGAGGGGCCGGAGCGGGTGCAGGGAAAGGAAGGGAGCTGGGGAAGTGTGTGGAGCTCATGTCCTGTGTGGAGGGGCTGACGGAGCTGGGGGGCTCACCCTGGAGAAAAGGAGGCTCAGGTGGGACCTTCTAGCTCTGCACAACTCCCTGACAGAGAGGGCAGCCAGGTGGGAGTTGGGCTCTGCTCCCATGGAACAAGAGGAGGAAGGGACCCACAAGGATCATTGAAGTCCAGCTCCTGGCCCTGCCCAGGACAGCCCCAAGAATCCCACTGTGAGCCTGAGGGTGTTGTGCAAACACTCCTTGACCTCTGTAAGGCTGAGTGCTGTGACCAGTTTCCTAGGCTGCCCAACCACCCTCTAGGGAAAGAACTGTTTTCTAATATCCAGCCTAAACCTCCCCTGATACAACTTCAGGCCATACCTTCAGGTCCTGTCATTGGTCACTAGCAAGGAGAAGAGAGGAATGCCTGTCTTTCCTCTTCTTCTCCATCTCATGAGGAAGCTGCAGACTGCAAGGAGGTCTCCCCTCAGTCTTCTCCAGCTGAACAGACCAGGTGCCCTCAGCCACTCATCTGATGGCTTCTGCTTGAGGCCCTTCACCATCTTCATAGCCCTGCCCTGGAAACTCTCCAATCTTTTAATATCTTTCTTCTATTTTGGCATCCAAAACTGCACACATGTCGCTGAGGTATGGGGCCACCACCATACTTTGGGGGCACCTGTGCATGCACCACCATAAGGCTGCTGGTTAGCAATTTCTCTTTGCTCAAAGTCACCTGGGGACATTTTGCTGACATCTGGCTCAAAGGTGGTGTGTCTTCATCAATGGCTCCAAGGCTACAGAGACAGTAGATTCTGTTATTGAAGAAAAAAGCCAGGTCATTGCCAGGCATGGACACTGGGAACAAGGCATGTAGGACTGCCAAGGCAGAAGGCGTCTGTGACACTGCATTTACAAAACACATATAAAATATGAAAAAAGATGGGAACCCCTGCTGCAGCCAAGTAACAGTATCAGAACAACCTGCGTAGGCAGAGTGTTCCTGTGTTGATTGAAATCAAGCCAGATCAATGGGATTAACAGGCTCCTCCTGGGAATGTACCAAGGGAACTCTGCATGACTGCGGGCAGGCTGAGCCTCCTCTCTGTTCAGTTCCATCAGCAGGGGACAGCCTTGGGCACAGCCTCTGCCAGCAGAGGCAGGGTCATCCTGTGTCAGGACTGGAACACTGCCAGTGCAGTTCTCTGATCCCCTAGAGAATCTCTCATGTAATCTTGGGCCAAAATTTGTGCTTAAGATCTGGCAGAGGTAGCACCCAATTCAGACAAGTGTTAGAACCCCAGAAAAAGCATTCACCTGAGCCATCCAGCTGGAAACTGCAGAGCCAGCACCAACACCTGTGACTTGGGCAGGGGCAGGGCCTTGGGCACTCCCTGGAGAACTCGATATATTCTGTGTTCAGGAGGGATTGCTTATAGGTGCTGTGCTGCCTGGCCAGCCTGAGTTTGCTACCACCACAAAGCAGTTTGTGGTGAGACACATCAGGCATGAAGCTGCACTTTGTGCCTCTGCTGCTGGGGTTTGCCCTCATCCGATTGATAGCACTGCTCTGCAGCCCAGCACTTCATGAACATTAAAGTGATGCCACAATACTCAGTAAACATTCTCAAGGCTTCATTAAATACCAACTTGACATCTTCTTGTCAAGCAAAAGTGACAAAAAACAAATACTGACAATGTGGGCATCAAGATGAAGATGAATAACATACAACAGCTCCTGTGATGTGCAGTGGCTTATACTGTAATATTTCTTAGACAGAACTGAGGTTTCATCAGGTGCCATTTGAGAGGGTAAAACAGCCATTCCCAGCTCACCCACCTTGCCTTCCTTCCATGCTTTGATCAGCAGAGGCTTGGATAAACAGATGGGCACTGGGATCAGTCACTTGTCCCAGCATCTGAATTTGCTCTGCTTAGTCAGGAACTGTGAGGCACATCAACTGGGCAGTCTGGAGACAGATACTGATGGATCTATTTACATTTTATTCCACGTTTAGAGTTTTTTTGTCTCTACAGCCTGAAGAATTGGAGATTAAGTGGTTTAATTTGGATGTAAAGCTGGAGCTTCATGGAAGAAGGCGGTCTCCAGAGCAGCAGGATGGGCTGAACTGCTGCAAGCCTACCCTGGAGAGGAGCATGTGTGCAGCCCCATCCCTCCCCTCTCCCAGATGGAGCTGTCTCCAGCTCTGCCAGACTTCAGGCAAAGTTAGGACCCACAGATTAAAAGTCTCCCAATACTGAACTTCTCTGAAGTTTGGGGGAGCCAGGAAGACACACTTAGGAGAGAAACATTCAGCTGTCCTTACACAACAGGGAAGAGTGAGACAGGACCAATGGGAAGCTTTTAGAGAGCTATTTTCAGCCTTTCCCAGCCAACTGAAAAGCTTTACAAATTGCAAGTGAGGGTTGTGCCACAAAAGCCTCCTGGTGTCAGTCCTGTCTCCCAGGAGAGCATAGGTTGGAGAGGTGCATTTCAAAGGGCAGCAGCTGTGCCAGCTGCCAAACAGAGATGGCTTCCATTTAGGATGAATCATCACCAGACCTTACCACAGCATCCGAGGGCTGCCTTTTAAATCATCATCTTCTGACACAAGGCACTGCAGTCCCTGGCCTAGTGCTCAGAGCTTCAGCAGGAGATGTCAAGATGAAAAGCAAAGGCTTTGGATAAGTCACATGTGGGATCTACAGCAAAAATGGGAACAATTTCCAGATGTCCAGTTCTAAAGGCAAAGCATCTGCTTTAAAGCCATCTTTTGTCTCCAGCAGGAAAGTCCCTTACATTTACTGCCTTATCATGGAGAAATTGAACCCAGCACCAGCTGCTAGCAACCAGCAGCAGAGTTTCTTAGAGAGCAAAACTTCCATGTCAGATCTTCAGATCTCTCTCTCATAGCCAAGGGCTGTTTTCCATCTGGTTATTGCACAATGCTAAAACAAGAGGATGGGAAGATTCCTGTTCTCAGTGAGAAACCAAGTGAAATGTCAAGAGGAATATGCCTGCATGTTTAGCATTAAAAGTAAATATGCATGGAACCCCAAGGCTGAGTCCTTTCCTTTGAGATGTTAATAAAACTTTACCCTTCAGCTCACAAGCCTGAAAACACATGAATAACAGCCACATCCTGGTAAGCTTCGAAAAATTTCATAACAGAAACAGAAGAACCTTCTGGGCACTCTTTCATTAAAACATGAAGAAAAAAAGTAGTGTTTTTTTAATAAGGCTAGGAATGTCCTCCTTCCCTGAGTCTGGAGGAGTGGCAGCCTGGGACAGCTGCTCCCTCCTCCTGCACCGGAGCCAGGTCGGCTCTGTGGCAAAGAGGAATTTTCCAGTTGCAGCACACAGGTCTGATCACAGGGGCTGCCCCCGGAGGGGCAGTGCTATTCCCGAAGAAGCGCGTGTGTCTGACAGTCCAGGGCTCCTCGTGAGATTTACACCTGCAGAAGGCAGGAGCTTTCCTCTCCTTGCTGGGGCTACCTGTGTGTGCCCAGGGGATAACAAGTGCTGGTGCTCCCTGCTCCTGAGGGACTGCGTGGCCGCATGTGCTGGGAGCTGAATCTTAATTCACTTGTGCTTGGTTTCAATATATTGCAACATATCTAGAAGACCCTGAGTTCTTCAGCACAGGGACACGTCTCAAATGAAATTAAATTTCACCTTAGGTGCTATTTTAATAAAGAATAAGACCAATTGTTTCTATGAATCTGCAGTGGAATTACTGAAAACTCTTCAACGTGTGAAGCCACAGACCAGCACACCTATTGAGTTCCCATTCCTCATGGCAGAATTCACTGAATTCACACCAGAATTCACACAGCCCTTTGTTTTTACTAAATTAATCTGGGCTCCTTTGAGGGGGTTGGCTGTTAACACATTCTCCCTCCTGCAGAAATTGCACATTAGCATTTCTCCATCTCAGTGAATTCCAGAGAAACAAAGGCATAAACCACAGACGCCTCCACGTACATTAAACTGATGTTGAAGAGAAATGAAACGCATTTATGAGTGGAAGGAGAAGACAGGAGTTCATGAGTAGTTCCGGGAGCCAAAAGTCCTGTTAAATCCTTTTTGTCCAGCAAATACTCTGAAGCAACACATCTGACCCAGAGCCTGACTGCTGGAAACAAGGACAGCTGTCAAGGATGCAGAGGGAAGCAGCAGCTCTGCAGGGATGAGGGCTGGGGAACTGCTCAGAAATAGAAATGGTCCACGTGTAAGGGACAATCTCCAATAGCTTGATGTAAGATTGGAGGAAAAAACTCTTTTCCATGGTCACAGCTGAGGCATCTCTTAGCACTTCAGACTGGGGCCACTGCACTGCTGCACTGACATTTGGGGCTTTCCTTTAAAAAGATGAGGGAAACTGTTCCCTTTAGGGGTGGGAAGCGACTCTTAGGGAGCTGCACAGTTGTGGCAAGGGACAATGCTCTCCTTGACTCACATCTCACATGGCTCTGTGCTTGCTCAGCCCTTTGTGGGGACTGTGCACCCCAGCACCTGCTGGCAGGGCCAAAGGAGACAGACAGGCTCAGGACAGGGCGCAGCACAGGGCTCAGCTCAGGGTTCAGCACAGGGCTCAGTTCCAGGCTCAGGACAGGGCTCAGCTCAGGGCTCAGCTCAGGGTTCAGGATAAGGCTCAGTTCCAGGCTCAGGACAGGGCTCAGCTCAGGGCTCAGCTCAGGGTTCAGGATAAGGCTCAGTTCCAGGCTCAGGACAGGACTCAGATCAGGGCTCAGGTCAGGGCTCAGGACAGGACTCAGGTCAGGGTTCAGGACAGGGCTTAGTTCCAGGCTCAGGACAGGACTCAGATCAGGGCTCAGGTCAGGGCTCAGGACAGGACTCAGGTCAGGGTTCAGGATAAGGCTCAATTCCAGGCTCAGGACAGGGCTCAGGTCAGGGTTCAGGACAGGGCTCAGTTCCAGGGTCAGGACAGGACTCAGATCAGGGCTCAGGACAGGGCTCAGGACAGGACTCAGGACAGGGCTCAGTTCCAGGGTCAGGACAGGGCTCAGGTCAGGACTCAGGACAGGGCTCAGGTCAGGACTCAGGTCAGGGTTCAGGATAAGGCTCAGTTCCAGGGTCAGGACAGGGCTCAGATCAGGGTTCAGGACAGGGCTCAGTTCCAGGCTCAGGACAGGACTCAGGTCAGGGTTCAGGGTAAGGCTCAGTTCCAGGCTCAGGTCAGGGCTCAGGTCAGGGTTTAGGACAGGGCTCAGTTCCAGGGTCAGGACAGGGCTCAGATCAGGGTTCAGGACAGGGCTCAGTTCCAGGCTCAGGACAGGGCTCAGGTCAGGGTTCAGGATAAGGCTCAGTTCCAGGCTCAGGACAGGGCTCAGGTCAGGGTTCAGGATAAGGCTCAGTTCCAGGCTCAGGACAGGGCTCAGGTCAGGGTTTAGGACAGGGCTCAGTTCCAGGGTCAGGACAGGGCTCAGATCAGGGTTCAGCACAGGGCTCAGTTCCAGGCTCAGGACAGGGCTCAGCTCAGGGCTCAGCTCAGGGTTCAGGATAAGGCTCAGTTCCAGGCTCAGGACAGGACTCAGATCAGGGCTCAGGTCAGGGCTCAGGACAGGACTCAGGTCAGGGTTCAGGATAAGGCTCAATTCCAGGCTCAGGACAGGGCTCAGATCAGGGTTCAGGACAGGGCTCAGTTCCAGGGTCAGGACAGGGCTCAGGTCAGGGTTCAGGACAGGGCTCAGTTCCAGGCTCAGGACAGGGCTCAGGTCAGGGTTCAGGATAAGGCTCAGTTCCATGCTCAGGTCAGGACTCAGGTCAGGGTTCAGGGTAAGGCTCAGTTCCAGGCTCAGGTCAGGGCTCAGGTCAGGGTGTTGTGCAGGCCAGGGAAGGCTCTGGCTGCACATCTCCTTAGACTCTGCTCCCCATCCTTCCAGGTCTGGTGCTGCGCTGGGAACCTGTGATGCACCAGCTGCCTTGTCTGGGGCCTCTCTCTGACTCCCTACAGGGAAATGAGTCAGGGTAATGAATGGGGGAGAAAAAAGAAGTAATAAGTGAGTAAAGGTACTTCCCTGAAACTCTCTGTGAGCCTGAAGGGAGAAATTTAATGAACTTCTCTGGGACTGAGTCCCTTCCTTCCCCTGAACCTTCCCTGCACCCAGGGCTGGCATGACTGGGGTGACGGTGCTGGTGGATGCATGGCTGGCACTGTTGACAGGCACAAGGCAGCCCTGACCAGCCTGCACCAGGAGAGAGTGGAAAACTACAGAACAATCTGAAGAGCTTTCTATAGCCCCAAGGAGGCCAATGAGGCAATCTTTAAAGCCGTGTTACTATAGCAGCCCTGATGGTAATTTACCAGTACATCTCCTTTTCTCTTCTTCACACCCTTTTCACAACAAAAAAATGAGATTAGGCTCATCTTCCCCAATTACCTCTCCATGTTCTCTCGCAGCCCTCAGCTAACAGCTTTCCAGAAAAGGCCCCACAACATCTCTGCACAGCCCAGGGCCCCTGTTGTTCTCCCCCAGAGCCCTGAGGAAAACAGCCTGTACCAGGAATATCCGGTGGGGACAGGGAGGATAGCACAGGAGAAGGCATGTGGCACTTGCACCACAGGCTCCCACGTGGTGCCTCTGCCGTGCCAGCCACAGCTCAGGCAGGAGTTTCTGCACGAGCAGGAGAGGAGTTTTGCTGGAGAGGTGGGCAGGAAACATTCCTCTGTCTCAAACCCCACAAACTTTTGGGATTAGGAGTAAAGACACTGACCAGGGCCAGATTGCCACTCTCTGGTTTTGCCTGTGATAATCTGTTAAACTTCCCTGACCCACACCAGGTTCGACAACCTGCTGTTGAAGCAACCTGCTCTAGTGGAAGGTATCCCTACCTGTGGATTGGACTAGGTGATCATAAAGGTCCCTTCTAACCCAAACCATTCTGTTACTGTATGAAATGACGAAATGTTCTTCCCTGGAGAGAAGAATGAAGTTTGAGGTTGGGTCCCATCTTGGAGACTTGAGGACTGCAGAAGAGGACTGCAGAGAACTCAGAGAGTATTTGATGCCTGTTAGAAAGCAGGTGCTGGATACACCATTCTCTGTTGCTGCCTGCTCTGAAGGAGCCAGCTCATGCCTGCCTGGTGCCGTGTGGGGCAGGGCTGGAGGGGCAAAATGGGGATCCAGGTCCTTAGGGACCCTCAGCCAGGGCAGTGATGCTGCAGCCCCCTCGTCTGCCCACAGTTCCAGCAGTGGGGCTCTCTTGTGGCACACTGTTGGATTTTTGTATGCTTATGGCACTGTGAGTGAGGAGCAGAAGCCCTGAGTAAAACCCCACACAGATCTGGGGCAGGTGAGCCTGACCCAGGACAGTTCAACCACTGCACCATCCTCCTTCCTCACCTGCACTCCCAGCATGACCTGGGAGCACCCAGAGCCAGCCCCTTACTGTGTCCTGCTCTCCTGTCCCTTTCCATGTGGCAGTGGCTCTGCAGCCTGCTGAAGATCCCTGTGGCAGAGCTGGTATCCAACACTCTCAGTACTCTTCCTTTATTCTGCACCAGAGGGGCAATGGGAGCTCTCCCTTCTCTGCTGGTGGTGCCTGAGGAAGAAAGATTGCTCCCACTGTGCTTCCTGCACAAATCAACCTAATTACTGTTCCACTGGCAGCTAATGAGCTTAAAGCTTTCATGGCCAGCGCCTCCTTCCCTCCCTGCGGGGAGCAGCTTCAGTCAGGGAGCAGCTTCAGTCGGGCCTGTCCTTAACTGAAGAGCTTTGATGGTGGTGGAGGAACAGGGGGAATAATCCTTGGGGAACAGCAGAGCATTGTTGGTGCTGCCGAGGCTGCTGAGCCCTGAGCTGTTAGTCCTGGGCCGGGCTCTCGATGTGCCTGAAACCCTTGCCATGGCAGCGAGGAGCAGTGCTGATGGAAGGGGTCTGGGGGCTCAGTGCTGCAGGTACCTCCCTGTTCCCAACCCTGTGGCCTCAGCCCCACATGGACATGGGGACACATTCCCAGGTCTGAGACCACAAACCCCCTCCCCACACTGCTGACATGGTGGGCAGCACATCTGTGGGGCTGTACAGGCTGCTGGGACTTGAAACCCCTGTGACAGAGGGAGACCACGAGCAAGTGCTGCTCACGGTGACTTCTCCGGGTGCACAGGCCATGCCCGTGCTGGCTATCCCAAGACCAGCTCTTCTGGGGAAGGCCAGCCCATTGCCATCACCAAACAGAGTCACAGAATCATAAAGCCACTGAAAGGTTTGGGTTGGAAAGTACCTCGAAGATCACCTCTTCCTACCCCCTGAAATCTTTCAGTATCTCAGCCCCATCCAATCCCATCCTTGAACACTTTCAGGGATGAGGCAGCCACAGCTTCTCTGGGCAGCCTGTGCCAGGGCCTCACCAGCCTCAATACAAAAACCTTTTCCTGGTGCTTGTCTTCCCGGCGTCACCTGTGCAACTGTGTCACCCAGGATGAGCCAGGTGGAGCTGAGGTCCCTGGGGTCCCCTGAGGCTCTGGGGTCTCCTTTCAGTGCAGCCCCTGCCCCCAGCCATGAGGCAGTTCCAGCCCTGCAGCCCTGACCTCTCTGGTCTCTGGTCAGCCAGAAGTGGCTCACATGTGTGCACAGAATGTGCTGCACAGAGGTTATAATGCCATTTTTAAAAACTATGATTGGTTTCCTAATTCAAAAAAGCCGTCTGGTAGGCTGGGCCCCCTTCCAAGGTTTCCTGGAAAAATGAAGATGTCAAGAAGGTGCTGCTGGCAGAGGTGCTGAGCCAAGATCAAGCCCATTGCTCAGTCCAGCACTGGCTGGTGCTACCAGTCCAGGACTGTGCCTTCCTACAGTGCAGACAAGCCCACAAGGGCCAGCTCGCTCACAGACCCAGAGCTATGGAACTTATGTCTGAATTCCAGCTTGGCTGGCTCATCCCACACAACCCAGCTTGTTTTCAAGCCAACCCCAAGTTTATCCTTCGCTTCCAGGCCTGAGCTGTTGTGCAATGTTAGGCAGGGTGTGCTGCCACGCTTCTCCCACCCTCACAGGTGTATTTTGGGGCTGAGTGAGGTGATTGCTGTACACAGAAGAATGGGAAGTGCTTGGGCACCTTGGGTGTGAAAGGATGAGAGCAGAAGAGGGGGGGAAATGCTCACAGAAGGTGGGTGAGGAAAGAAGGATGTGAAAATTTCAAGCGAAAGCTCCAGCCATGTCTGTCCTCCAGCTACTCAGCAGATTATTTATTACCTTTATTAAATCTGTGTTAAATTACCCTTTTCCTTCAATTTTTCAAGAAGTTTATTGTTTAATTTGTCTGGCTTATCTTCAAAATTACTTGTAAAAGTAAAGCTTTCAGGAGAGACTGGCATGAAAGAGCATCTATCTATTCCCAGCATGGGCACAGAGCAGTGCCAGAGGACAAGGTACCCTCTGCAGTCTGGGCAGCGTGGCAGAGCTCCCTCAGCCAGGAACCTGGTGCAGGTGAGAGCACATTTCTTCCCTGAGCCTGATTTCATCAGTTAAAATCAACGCATTAAAACAAAAATCAGAAACATGAAGTGCCACCCCAGCTGAATCTTTCCTTGCAGACATGCTGCCCTCAGTGCTTGACAGGGGCAATAGATCTTTGATCAAATTCTCAAGTAAAAAAATTGCCATTTCTTCTGTGATGAGGTGCTGGCTCTGAGGCTGAGGGACCCTAAAGGGCCACATGTTCTCACAGCCTTTTCTGTTCTGCTGGGGAGAAGGGATGAATTGCAGCTGGGGGGATGAACTGGGGGAGAGAAAGGGTCCCTCATGCAGGTGAGAGCTCAGGCCTTTGGGGTTTGAGAGGGGAATAAATGCCAGTTTACATTTTTTGCATGGATTTAGAACAATCGAATCACAGAATGGTTTGTGTTGGAAGGGACCTTAAAGCTCATCTCCTTCCTACCCCTGCCACAGGCAGGGATAGCTTCCACTATCCCAGGCTGCTCCAAGCCCTGTCCAGCCAGACCTTGGACACTTCCAGGGATCCAGGGGCAGCCACAGCTTCTCAGGGCACCCTGAGCCAGGGCCTGCCCACCCTCAAAGGCAGAATTCCCCCAATACCTAACCTAGGCCTATTCTCTGAATTTCAGCTTAAAGCCATCGATGCACAGGGTAGGCGTGGGCAGCCATGTCTGCCAGGGGGATGTACCCACTGCCCCCCAGCACAGGGCAGAGGAGCTGCAAGGACGGGGCCAGAGCCTGGCAAGGGCTACTGGAGCAGCCAGGGCACCTGCGAGAGTGGGTGCGGACTCTGCTGGGAGCAGTGACACCCCCGGAGCAGTGACACCCCCGGAGCACTGAGACTGCAGGAGCAGTGACACCCCAGAGCAGTGACACCCCCGGAGCACTGACACTGCAGGAGCAGTGACACCCCAGAGCAGTGACACCCCTGGAGCACTGACACTGCAGGAGCAGTGACACCTCCAGAGCAGTGACACCCCTGGAGCACTGACACTGCAGGAGCAGTGACACCCCAGAGCAGTGACACCCCTGGAGCACTGACACTGCAGGAGCAGTGACACCTCCAGAGCAGTGACACCCCCAGAGCAGTGACACCTCCAGAGCAGTGACACCCCCAGAGCAGTGACACCCCTGGAGCAGTGACACCCCCGGAGCAGTGACACCCCTGGAGCACTGACACCCCCGGAGCACTGACACCCCTGGAGCACTGACACCCTCGGAGCAGTGACACCCCCAGAGCAGTGACACCCCTGGAGCACTGACACCCCTGGAGCACTGACAGCCCCGCAGCACTGACACCCCCGGAGCAGTGACACCCCCGGAGCAGTGACACCCCCGGAGCAGTGACACTCCCGGGGCAGTGACACCCCCGCAGCACTGACACCCCTGGAGCACTGACACCCCCGCAGCACTGACACCCCCGGAGCAGTGACACTCCCGGAGCAGTGACACCCTTGAAGCACTGACACCCCCGAAGCACTGACACCCCCGGAGCACTGACACCCCCGGAGCACTGCCACCCCCGCAGCACTGACACCACTGGCACACTGACACCCGCACAGCACTGACACCCCTGCAGCACTGCCACCCTCGGAGCAGTGACAGCCCCGGAGCAGTGACACCCCCGGAGCACTGACACCCCTGGAGCACTGACACCCCTGTAGCACTGACACCCCCGGAGCAGTGACACTCCCGGAGCAATGACACCCCCGAAGCACTGACACCCCCGGAGCAGTAACACTCCCGGAGCAGTGACACCCCCGGAGCAGTGACACCCCCGGAGCAGTGACACCCCCAGAGCAGTGACACTCCCGGAGCAGTGACACCCCCGGGGCGCGGGGCCGCGGGCCAGGCGGTGACTGAAGAGCGGAGCTGTGCCGGTGACTCACAGTCACTGTCTGTACCTGCCGGTGACTCAGCTCTCCCTTCCCCGCTCTTGGCAGAGCTGTAATGAGATCCCGGCCGCTCGCCGAGAGGGCGTTTTTGCCATCCCCAGCGCAGGGTCAGGGCTGTCACCACCCCGTGTGGCAGCCGCGTCACAACAAGGCTGCGGACACAGCCCAGGGCTGCTGGGGAGCTCCTGTCAGCTGGGCAAGGCTGAACGGCCAAAGACAGAGAGGCGCGGTCACAAGCACTGAAGGAAAACAGGTCCAGACTGCACAGCCCGGGTTTGTGGCTGGGTGGGTGCCCTCCCCAGCTCAGATCTGCAGCTGGATCTGCGCTGCTCCGGGTGAGGGACAGCAGTGTGCTGGAGATACACTGCTGGAATATCCTTGAGGTTTTGTGGCTGAGAACATGCTGCCACCCTCACTGAGCCTCACAAAAAGGTTCATGTGATCTCTTCCAGCTGTTTTCTTGGAGCTTCTGGCTGTAAAGGTTGATATTTTTGCCTTGGGCTTTGGCTTGCTCCTTCCCTCTCCCCAGAGATACCTCCTGAGCCATTCTTCAGCCGTGCAGGGACATGGTGATGCATGTGCTGGGCTTTCCTGCACTCTCTCCTGGACACTGCTCTGACTCCTTCAGGGAGGAAATACCTTTTCTCCACCACTTTCTCATTCACAACCTTCCTCTTCCTCATGTCAAAGTAATTTTGCATCCTTCCTACTTATGCCCCAGTTTCTCTGGCCACGGATGCTGTGTTCTCTGGATAGGATCTCCTTGGCATCTCAGGCAGGCTCCCTGCAGAGCAGAAAGTGTGGCCTTGGAGAGAGGCACTTTGGGTGCCAAAACAAGCCAGGGATTTTTACTGCAGTGCTGCTTTCCTGCAGTGCCTGCAAGTGAGGATGTAGAGCATCAATACCCACAGGAGATGGTCTAGATCACTGTACTTAAAAGAAGAAATGCTGCTGGTGTATCTCCCAGGAGTGGGTATGAAATGCTCAGGATGCAGCCACAGAACAGGGTGATGGTCCCATCCCAAGAGCTTCCCATCCAAATCTACCACCAGGTGCAGCCTGTGGACAGAGGGAGCAGGAAACAGGCAGGATTTGGTTCTGATCAGCACATGCAGCTCTCCCCATGTCCTTGACGTGTTGGTGATGCAAGAAAGGCAAGTTCTGGGAAAAGGTCTGAAGAACAATGGGGTCAGTTTGTGGCTCTGTGCAGGGGTGTTCTCCCGAAAAAAGGGAACAAAAAGTCCAGAAAGTATTTCCATCAGAGCCTCACCAGAAGGCCTTGAATGGGTGGCTCTGTCCAGAAGCAGTCTTGACATAAAAATGAGAGTCCCCACCACCATGTGCAATGACAAAAGCTCTGAAGTCCCCGAGGCAAGGGACACGGTGCCCCAGGTCCTCCAGGCACCTGGCTCACTGCCTGCTGCCCACACAGCAGGCAGCCCTCACACCCTGGGGAGTGCCCTTGGAGGGGACCTCTTGAAATTGCCAGCTCTCCCCAAAATGTCAGTCTGAGGCCTTTTGGGATGTGATGTTTTGGAAATAGCCTTCAGATTGATGCCATCTCTTTGCCCTATTTTTATCCCCTGTTTATAGGTCAGAGGCTGTTCATTGCTTCGTGCACTTCTGTCCCTCATTTCCACTGTTCATGATTTATTACTCCATTTTTATTTAATTTAGCCTATATTTCCTCCTGGAAGGCTGGTCACAGAGTTCAGTGCCTTCATAACCTTTTCAGCACTGCTTCCTCTGTAGTTAAGACTTAAGGTTAATGCATCCTTAGAGGATGAGCTGACAACTGTCTGTGTCACATCAGCACGTGGCAAGGTTCTGTCCCTCAGCCCAAGCAAGGTGTTTTCCAGGTGTCTTCCAGGGGTTTCCAGACATCGACCAGCCCCACTGGAGTTACTCTTGCAACATCCTCTGGATGTCCAAAAACCCCAGACAAGTGCCCCAACATACCCAGGCCCAACAAATCAACTGCTTCTGGTGATCAGCAATAGGCCCTGAGTCAGGGGGGAGGTTCAGGTTGGATATCAGGGAAAGGTTCTTCCCCCAGAGGGTGCTGGCACTGCCCAGGCTCCCCAGGGAATGGGCACAGCCCTGAGGCTGCCAGAGCTCCAGGAGAGCTTGGACAGCGCTGCCAGGGTGGGATTGTTGGGGTGTCTGTGCAGGGCCAGGAGCTGGGCTGGATGATCCCTGCGAGTCCCTTCCCACTCAGGTTGTGTCTCATGCTGTGGATGCCACTTCAGAACCAGGTTAGGCCTGCACAGGGTTTAGCCTTCAGTCAGGAGCCCCCTTAAATCCAGTCTGTGCATGAGGTTACTAACTTTCTCTTGTTCTTTTTGCATTGTCCATTTCCTGTAATGGCACTATGATATTTGGCCTCAAAAGTTTGGGTTAAGTCTGTGCAATGTCCCAGCACCTGGAGCTCTTCACTGGTCAGTTCTAAAAAGCCTTTACGAAGAAAAAGCATTCACCCTCAGTATATTCTGCCACTGAAGGCTGTTCCTGCCCCTGTGAAGGTCTACAAAACAAGGAGCCAACCAAGCTGCAGGCAATAGAGTGTTGTAAGAAGATTGTTTTGCTAATGAGAGAGCAGGAGGAACATCAGTGACGCTGGAAGGCATGAAATGGAGAAGTGATGAAAACAGCCTGCTAACACCTGGCCACACTCACGGGTTATTGCAGGAGAGGATGTTCAGCAGAAGCCCCTGAAAATAACCCCCCACCTTGACATGGGGAGGTGCAGGGGTGTTGTGGGACTTCTACTTCCAACAGCAAATTGTACAACTTGCTGATTTCTTTCTCAGTGCAAAATGCTTGGGCTGAGGAGGAGGCACAGGAGAGCAATTGGCAGGGGAGTGAAGCTGAGTGCGCCTCCAGAGCTGAGCTTTCCTCAGTGGAATAGACCTTCAAAGGCTTCTTAAAGCATCAGAATCTCCTGGCAAACACTCTCAGAGGCTGGGGTTTAGCTCCTGTGCTTAGCTCCTGCATCTTGTAGTTGGTTTAACTCGAGAACTTCTCCATGCTAGCTCTGAAGTGCTTGCTGGGAGAGCCAGGGACAGCATAAATGTGTGCAAACACAGACTGAGCTGCCTGAACACTGCACCTTGAGCAGGCTCTGCACCCTAAGAGAAAGCAAAGCTGGCACTTGGGAACACCTGGGGACACCTGGGGACACTGGGGGACACCTGGGGTGTGGCAGAAAGCAGACACACACATGGTGCTTTAGGGAGCTGCTGAAGTGGAACCCTTGATCCCATCCCTGATATTTTCCATGAGCACTGCACATGTCCAGGCAGCAGAACCCCACGGGCCCATGCTCAGCAGCAGGCAGGCAGGCAGGCAGGCAGAGGGCCTAGCACTCCTGCTCAACACATCCAGGTTTCCCCTCAGCCCAGCAGACTTTGGGATCAGTATAAACCAGCCCAGCTCAGGGCAGCCCTGCACTGATGTGGATTTAAATGCAGGATTTAATCACAATGGTGAGGCCCTTGACTCCTCCTCGTGATCCTGTCCTACCCTGATATGGTCTCATCCAAAAATTAAATGCTTATACTTAACAGCTTTAATATATCTTAAATCACAAGAAAGCCATGGGTAGATTCAACAGATCCTTCCTAGAAAAATGCCCCCCATCATAGATCAGGATCACAGAATGGTTTGGATAGGAAGGACCTAAAAGACCATCCAGTAACAACTCCCCTGTCATGAGGCTGGACAGGGCTTGGAGCAACCTGGGACAGTGGAAAGCGTCCCTGCAGAGGGTGGAATGAGA
Source organism: Fringilla coelebs (assembly GCF_963513975.1). Classification (NCBI taxonomy): domain Eukaryota; kingdom Metazoa; phylum Chordata; class Aves; order Passeriformes; family Fringillidae; genus Fringilla; species Fringilla coelebs. Next base: position 15,448,385 of record NC_140042.1, read on the forward strand.
TGAGCTCTAAGGTCCCTTCCAACCCAAACCATTCCATGATTCTGTGAACTGTCAAAACCCAAAAGACATAGAAGTGCTGTAACGCTGATCCAGGATTTAGAAACACCAGTCAGATCCTCCTAGCTGTACCCCCTTGGTGCCCCATTCCTCTGTGGTCTCTGCATCCCTGTGGGACCACACGTGCCATGGCCAGTGTCATGACATGACTTGTGCCATGGCCAGTGTCACCAGGCAGCCCAGCTCTCTAGGGTGGGTTGGACACATGGACAGCAGGGATGGGATGTGCTGTTGCTGTGGAATTTCTAAGTATTTGTCTTTGTTCACCTAACATAGCCCAAAATTTTTAGTCAAACTGAAAATCTTGATGCAAAGATTTTGTAATATTCATTTTAAATCTTTCATTTTTTAAAGCTGAAAGCCAACTCTTGCTTGTGAGGAAGAACAGATTTTGCATGATTTCTTGTCCTCTTTATCCAAGCAGGATCTGGGTCTGGTGTAGCAGGCTGTGAACTAACTCACTTCAGACTCAACTCAGGGATTCACTTAAGAATGTGTAGAACTCACCAGTTCAGATCCTTTGGAGCTCTGGAAAAACATTCCAGCATATGGTCTTGAACGCAGACTTAAAATAAATCCCATGGGAATGCTCCACCAGGCAGGAGCACTGCCATGGGCCATCAGCTCCAACCTGGGAGTTCTGCAAATCCAGCTTTTATTGGGCAGTTTTTAAGCCCAGCAGAGGCAGATACTGCAGATAAAACCAGGCAGCAAAAACTGACCCACAGGAACCGAGCTGGAGCCATGGGACTGGTGAGATGAATTTTGCTGGTGTGTGTTGTGCTTTTCTTCCTCCAAAGTGCCTGCTGGGTGCCCTGGGAGGAGTCATTGTAACAGCTCCGTGTAATGAAAAAACTGAGAAAAAACTCAATTGGTGAGTGCTCTGTGGGAAGTCAAATTCCTGAGCCAGCCCTGGGGGATTTCTGCCAGGCAGCTCTTCAGGAAAACATCCTCAGGACAAAGGACTCGGAAAAAAAACATGATTTTGCTCTGAACAGAACACGGAAATTATAAAGTCCTAAAAACGTCACAGAATCATGGAATCATTAACTTTGGAAAGGACCTCCAGGATCATTGAGTCCGACCATTCCTCCAGCACTGCCAAAACCACCACTAAACCTAAACCATGTTCCCAAGTCCTCAGATGCCTTTTGAACACTTCCAGGGATGGTGACTTCACCCCTGCCCTGGGCAGCCTGAGCCAGTGTCTGACCCCCTTTTAGTGAAAAGATTTTCCCAATATCCAACCTAAACCTCCCCTGGTTCAACTTGAGGCCATTTCCCCTTGTCCTGTCCCTGTTCCCTGGAGCAGAGCTCGATTCCCCCCTGGCTGTCCCCTCCTGTCAGGAGTTGTGCAGAGCCACAAGGTCCCCCCTGAGCCTCCTTTTCTCCAGGCTGAGCCCCTTCCCAGCTCCCTCAGCCCCTCCTGCTGCTCCAGCCCCTTCCCAGCTCTGTTCCCTTCTCTGGTACAAAAAGCTGCAATGGTTTTGCTCGCAGGGAGCTGGGTTTTGGAAGCAGTGAGGATGCAGGGATGCTCAGGGCTGGTGCAGGGGGTGGAACACGGCCTGTGTGGGGCTGGAGCAGCACCCCCTGGGAGATGCCTCCAAAAGCGTCCGTGGCATCTCAGCAGAGAAGGATGAACTCACAGGCATAATGTTTTCCAGTATCTATATGGAATGTTGGAAAATGGAGACTTAGAAAATTCATAACTATAATCCAAGAAGTGCTTTTAAAGAAGGGTTTTTAAAGAAATAGTGCTGCCTTGATCTCACTCAGAGAGTGTTCACCCATGAGAGCTGCAGCAAGAGCTCTCCAGCCCTGACACTGGGAGAAAAAACCACTTCAGTTTCCACAGAAGTTCATTATTGTCTTTCTTTATTCCAGATATTATTATTTTTCTTGACTCCCTGGTTATTATCACCTCTCCAGAGCCTGAAAACAGCCTGTGTTTTCCACCCTCTGCTGTGCTCTCTCCTCTCAGAACAGCTTTCACTGTTCTTTGTCCTCCTGCTCTCCTGGAGGATCTCGCTGCTTTCTTTGCAGTCCTACTGTGTAACACCTTTTCCAGAGGGATGCAAACCTATTCCTGGCTAACAGGTGCTACAGAGCTCCTCATTGCCCATCTAACCCTCCATTTTAATGATTTCCAAGTTAGTTGTCATTAAATAGCTGGGGGTTTGCCTGCATTTTTAATGTATTTCAAAGTGTGCTTGATCCTGTGCAGTAACTTAGTGGAGAATGATCACATTTTTGACTTCATGTATCACAGAATCACAGAACAACCTGAGTTGGAAGGCAGCTGCAAGAGTCATCCAGCCCAGCTCCTGGCCCTGCACAGACCCCGCAACAATCCCACCCTGGGCATCCCTGGCAGCGCTGTCCAAGCTCTCCTGGAGCTCTGGCAGCCTCGGGGCCGTTCCCATTCCCTGGGGAGCCTGGGCAGTGCCAGCACCTCTGGGGGAAAAACCTTTCCTGATCTCCAACCTAAACCTGCCCTGGCACAGCTCCAGCCGTTCCCTGTCCCTGGTCACAGAGCAGAAGTTGGAGCTGCCCCTTGGGAGGAGCTGCAGCCCCAGGGAGCTCTGCCCTCAGTCTTCTCCTCTCCAGGCTGCTCCAGGCTCAATGTATTTCCCTCTAAAATATGAAAGTGAGATTTCAGCTCCTGTTCAGGGCTGGGAGTGCAGGAACGGCCCCTGTAGGAACGGTGGGATGGGGAGGCCTCTCACAGGACCTGATTTCAGCCTGGCAGGAAGCCCTGGCACTGGAACTGTCCCTGGCATTTTACCTTGCTGATGCCGTGGGATTCACAGCCTTTTTCATACGCTTTGTGACATCCTGCTGCTTTGTGCCTTGGGTTCAGTGAGTGGGAATGATGCCTTCTGCCATTTTCTACCATCTCCACAAATTCCCTGCGCACGGATTTAGGAAAAATGGGATTTGCATCTTGACAGATGGGAAACACAGACCAAGGGTGGTGCAGAGAGTCATAGAATCATTTATGTTGGAAAAGCCCTCTGACATCATCAAGTCCAACCCTTACTCCAGCACTGCCAAGGCCACCTCTAAAACATGTCCCCAGTTGCCACATTCATGTGTCTTTTAAATCCCTCCAGGGATGGGGACTCCTGAGCAGCTGTGCTGTGCCTGACCATCCATTTGAGGTGGTATATTGGAATATAAGATATACCAATATCCAATAGATAGACAGATAGATAGATAGATAGATATACCAATATTGATAAGATATACCAATATCCAATATAGATATATATACCAATATAGATATTGGTAGATATTGGTAGATAATAGATATATTGTTATATAGATAAGATAAACCAATATCCAATCCAAACCTTGCCTGGTGCAACCTGAGGCTGTTTCCTCTGGTCCTGCCCCTTGTTCCCTGATCCTAAGGAGGGTAGTGGGGAACATGCAGGTTTCTTGTCTGTAACATCTCAGTCCCATATTAAAACATCTCCTTCCTCCTGCTGAGTAGGAGTGAACTGGGGAAAGCTCTCTCCTCAGCACTGCCCACTGAGCACCAGCATATTTTCATTTTGAATAAAAAACCAGCAGTATTTTGTCATAAGATTGGCAGTTGGCATTCCATGGATGGTTTAGCTGCATCCTGAGTGTCTGAAGTGCTGTGCTTTCCTATTTGCCTTGGCACAGCACAGCCTGTATTTGTTAGATGGGCTTTAAATGGAATTGCTGCTCGCTGGAATGAGCAGCCGTAGGCAGCTTCTCCCTGGTCTCAGAAGCTGTCAGGACAAGGTGGCTGACTGACACACAGACCCAACATGGAAAAAAAAAGTGGGGACACAGACAGAAAGGTCATGGGAGAGATTTTTAAAGATGATAGAGCCCATGGGTCTCATTCTTGAATGAAAATAGAGCGTTTAATAATGGGCAGAGAGGCCCATGGAGGAGAGTCATGATTTAACCCCAGCCAGCAAGGAAATAACACAGAGCTGGCTCAGACACTTCCCCCTCTCCCTGTGGGAGAGAAGAACCAGAAAGAAAAGATAAACTTGGTGCTTAAGAGCAGTTTAATAATTAAAACAAAATGAAACATAACAAAAGTACTAATGGTGAGGATAATGCAATGAGAAGGAGGGAGTGAGGAATGAAGCCCAAGACTGACAAGTGAGGCAGTTGCTCCCCACCCATGCCCAGCCCATCCCCAGCAGCTGGCTCCTGGCCAACCCTCCCAGTTTCCATACTGGGCATGATGTTCCATGCTCTGGAATATCCCTCTGTCCTGGCCATGATCCCTCCCAGTCCTTGTAACCTCCTGGTGGGCAGAGCATGGGAAATGGAAAAGTCCTTGACTTAGGGAGAAGCATTTCCCAGCAACAACCAAACCAACAGTGCGTTATCAACGCTGTTCTCATCCTGAATCCAAAACACAGCCCTGCACCAGCTCTGGGAAGGAAATTAACCCTATCCCAGCCAAACCCAGGACAGGGAGCCCATGCCTCGGCCGTGGGCCCTGCATCCCACTGCCCCTTCCCAGGAGGAGGTGAGGAGGGTTTCACAGCCACGTCCCTGTCCTCCCCTGGCAGCAGGATCACAGCCTGGCGGGAGCAGCCACCTGTCCCCGCCGTGCCCGTGACAGCAGCCACTGCAGCCCATCTGCTCCTCGCGCCGCGGGGCCGCGGGCAGGAGGCAGCCAGGGCTGAAGGACAGAGAGGTTTGTCCCCGTGGGCTCTGTGCTGTGGCACAGTGCCACCGTGTCCCTGGCAGGTGCGAGCACGGCAAGTCCTCTGTGCTCCTCCCTGCCTGATGCCAGCCCGGCTCGGGCACGGGGCACGGTGCTATCCACCCCTGCCCGGACGGGGCACGTGGGGTCCGGCTGAGCCCGGCCCTGGGCCGCCCCGGGCACCAGCTGCTCCTCTCACAGAGAGCTGAGCTCAACCCTCAGCTTTGGAAAATTCCCTGTGGGAAACGGAACCAAACCCCAGGGCTTCTGCACCTCAGTTCCATTCTGGCCGAGGAAGAAAATATCTCCTGGTTTTCTCCACAGCAGGAGCATCTCAAATGGAAGGTGTCCCAAGGCAGGGGTTGGAATGAGATGAATTTTAAGGTCCCTTCCAACCCAAACCATTCTGGAATTCCATGATCTTCAGGCAGCTGCTTGCACCAAGGATGACTGCCCACGGATGAGGCTCCAGACACCACTCCAAACCCAGCAAAAACATGTATAAAGGCTTTCTTTTCAGCCTTGTGGTAACCCATATTGTTTCTACTCCCCATTTGGGGCACCTGCTGTGCAGTGTCACTGGCGCTTTACCCCTGGCCACTGAAGATGGCACAGAGGGCCATGATGTTTTGCAAGGATAAGCTGTTCTGTTGTGTTCTGGCATCATGGTGACAAACAAGGTTAATAAATTTCGGGGTGATGCAGGAGATACCCTGAGCTGGGAGCACAGCTGGCCTTTTCCAGGGCCCTGCAGTGGTCTCTGAACTGAGTCTGCATGTGATGACACAGGGAGAGAGCTGCCAGCCCCCAGGAGAGCTCTGGGCAGGAGTCAGCAGTGCTTGAGAAACTTCAGTGGGAGCATATGAGAGCCTGGGGATAGTTTTGGGTCACAACACTTGGAATGTGGACCAGGGGAGCAGAGATGCAGGCACAGAGATTCATGGAATGGTTTGGCTTGGAAGGGACCTTAAACTCATCTCAGTCCCATCCCTGCCATGGGCAGGGACACCTTCCACTATCCCAGGCTGCTCCAAGCCCCATCTGACCTGGCCTTGGGCACTTCCAGGGATCCAGGGGCAGCCACAGCTGCTCTGGGCACCCTGTGCCAGGGCCTGCCCACCCTGACAGGGAGCAGTTCTTCTCAGCATCCCCTCTAGCCCTGCCCTGACAGTGGGAAGCCATTCCCTGTGTCCTGTCAGGCCTCTGACCACCACCAGTATCTCTGCTGCACTGAGCCCCCATCTCTCTGTGATACATTTTATGCTACACAATTTGCAAAATCGTTCTGAACCCTATTGCCCTCAATCCATGTAAACCCCTAGGGGAAGATGATCTAAACCCAAACCAGGGCTCAAGCATGCAGTGCTGAGAGGAGCTGAACCTCTGATGAAGGTGTGACCTGCTGGAGATGAGCAGTGGCCTCACCCTTTGTTCCACCCCCAGTCCTGCTCAGCTCCAGGCGTCCCCTCCACCCCAGCAGCAGTGATGGGGACCTGACTTGGTGCTGAGCACCACCAATGCTGCAGCCCTGTCTGCTGGGGGGACTCCCAGTTTGAGATATGGCCACAATTGAGAGACAGCTTTGAGAGTTGTTCAGAGCTGCCAGGAGGAGCTGGAGCTGGCTGGGACAGGGATGTTTCTGTGTCAGTGAGTCCTGCATGCACACACGCCATCAGAAACTGCATTTATTTGGAACAATATTCTGTAATTGTCCATTTGGAGCTTCCTAAACCAAGATTAGAGCAACCCCCTGGGAGAGAGTGCTGGGTAAGACAGTCTGTTGGTCATTTCCACATTCCCAAAGGTCTGCTTCCAATGCCCACCCTGTGCCTGGCATCCTGTCCCTTGTCCCTGCCTCGGGAAGACAGAGTTTTCCATGCACAGATAGGGAAAAAAGCTGTTAAAATTTCCATTTGTGTCCCTGCACAACAAATAACTATCAGAGGAGTAAATAAATTAGTTGATTAGCCAGGAATTCAGCCCAGCTGTCTCAGAGTTGCTCATTATTTTGCTGGCAGCTTTGGAGTGAAGCCAAGTAGCTGGGCTTGGCTGTTCCCACACCTCTCTGGGCACATGAATGTGTTTTTGAAGTGCAGAGAATGGTGATTTTTTGGTAGGGATGGATGTCCCAGGCTGTGCCAGCTTTTCTGCTCCTGGCTGGATAGGAGACCTGCTGTGAGCTGTCCTGGGCCTCTTTGCTCCTCTTTACCAGGAATTTCCAGACCCAGCTGACACCTGGAAAAGCAGCAGAACTAAATGTGGTTTCTAGCCTGTAGAGGTTTGTGTAGGAAGGTGGGATGTGTGTGTTTTTAGGGGGTCCAGGTGCAGCACAGACACAGAGTGATGCAGGGCTTGGGTCACTCCCTTCACTGGCCCCAGCACCTCCCCTGGCCTGGGGAGGGAGCAGGGCACAGCTGCAGCTGATGGAAAGGGGGTGAGCTCAGGTGCATGCCCCAGCCCAAAATCCTGTCCCCTGGGCAGGTCCTGCCCTGCCACAGCAGCAATGACAGTGGGAGAGCAGGGAGGGCAGAGCAGGGATCGTCCCTGTCACAGGGAGGCCCACAGGCACCTGCTCTGCCACCAGCCACCTCACCCCATGTGACACGGTGGCTCCACTCTTCCATCAGCCCTGCTGGTATTCTGAAGCTGCCAGGAAAAGCAGCCCCTCTCCGACTGTCCGTCTGTCCCTGCTCTTCTGAAGGGCTCACGGCTTCAGTCTGCACACAGGAGTGGGGATGGGGGTGCCCATGGTCCCCATCCCGAGGAGAGCTGGGCTCTGAGGGAGCTCCACCCTCTGCAGCCAAACCCAGGCAGTGGGAGCAGCCTGATAAGAAATGAATGTCAGGTTTATTTTAGGGATGCATATTTTTATTTTTATGTTTCCCTTTTGCAACTGTTCCCAATCTGGCAGCAACAATTCTTAACCCTCCCCTCTGGCGCCACAAAACTTGCATTTTTCCCTTGAATCCTGTTTAGAGTTGAAAGGTGACTGGGGTGGATCTGTCAGAGACAGCACCCAGGGCTGTCAGAGCAGCTGAGAGCATTGCTGGGATGGGTTGGTGTGTGCAGAAAGCTTGGGCAGGCTGTCCTGGAGGGGAGTGTCCCTAGGCTGAGTTCTCCCGGCACTGGAAGAGCAGCCCCTGTCGGGCGCTGTTGGTGCAATGCCGGTTGTATGGAGGCATGACTTTGGGAAGAAGGGGCCTTGCACAGCCTTTGAGCCACCTTTCCTCCCTCAGGAACTGCTGCCAGGGGCACGGAGGCCTCTGGAGGGTGCAGGTCACTGGGCAGTGAGGCAGCACAGCTGGGCCTGGCTGCAGCTCCAGGCAAAGCAGATGAAAACTGGTGTTTGAGTGAGCTTGACAGGTTTATTAATTTTTGCTTTGGTTCCCCTGGCAAGGGTGAAGTGTCTCTCAGCCCCAGACTGAGGTAAGGCAGGCCAGGCTCTGCCTACCCAGAGCACCTTCCTGCTCTGAGCCAGGTGGATCCATCTGTGCACCCACAGCTCCTGTGCCACCACCTCAGCTGCTGGGTTTGGACAGCACCCGGGGCATCCCTGTGATGGCATCCCTGGGCATCCCTGATCCCAAACCAGGGCTGGGCCAGGACAGCCTTTGGCCTTGGCTCTGCTGTGATGCTGAGGCACCTGGAGCAGAGGGGGCTGCTGGGCACTGGAGCCCAGTGCCAGTGGGCAGGCTGGCTGCATGTGGCACGTGCAGACCGGCTGCTGCAGGGGGGTGTCCTCTGGAGCTCTCCAGCTTGCCCAGGGGAGGGAACAGCCATGGCCAGGCAGCTCCCATACAGCTGCAATGCCAGCAGTGGCACCAGATGCCACTTGAGGAGGAGGGTGAGATGGTGGCAGTGTTTGTCAGCAAACACAGAACCACTGTGGGAAATTCTGGATCCCCAGGTGCTCTACGAGTGCAGCATGACTACATGGCTCCTTTCATCTGCTTCCTTCCAAGTTCTTTGTGACCTAGGGGTAACTTTCCCAGCCATCTCTTCTTGCAGCCACAACCCCCACTCAGGGCTGTTTAAGGGGTTGAAATTCCCCAGGACTTGCTCCCAACCCGTGCAGTGCTGTGGGGGAACTGCCAGTGTACCTCCATGTGAGCAAACCCTCAGAGGCAGCAGGAGGGGTGGTTGTGGCTGTGCCTCTCATGGCAGAACTCAAATCCCACAAACAAAAACAAAACAAAACGTTGGCCTGTGCAGGACTGGCATTCCAGCTCATCCAGGCTGTCTCTGGGATGGGCTTCACTGCTCCAGGTCCTGCTGAGAGCCACCTTGAGGGAGCTCACTGGGAGCAGGAGAGAGGAGATTTGGCTCTGGAGAACTGGATTTCAAGATCAAAGAAGAGTGAGATGTAACAGGGCCTGATGCAAGACATTTTGGGCTGGCTCCAAGGCTTTCCAGGTGCACCTGGACAATCATCCCAACATCCTGCTTAGATGGGTTTGCTTCAGAATGGTGGGAAGAAGGGCTGAGCACTTGAAAAGTGAGATCAGTCTGGGCAGGATCAGGAGCAGCACTCCTGGTCCTGGTGGTGGTGATGGGCAAGGTGAGAGCAGAGGGGTTTGCAGGCAGCCACAAACATGTTTGCTGAAGTATTACAGCAAGGAGAATGAAATAAAAAATAATAAATTTGAGCTGGCACCTCAAACCCTCAATACATGAACTTATCACCGAGCATCCCTCACACCACACACCCACCACTGAGCCCCCGTGGCTGGAAACCCCTGCTTTGCTGATCCTGAGAGGATGGAACCACAAACTGTTTAAACACCTCAAAACAATGACCAGGCTTAGAAGGAAGAGCCTGGGCTAAACGTCTGCTAAACTCATCCACAGAGCGGGGCTCTGGGATACTGTCCCAAAAAAAGTAAAGCTTTGATCAGATCTGAGGCTGAAAGTGTCTCCAAGCCTTCCAGACTCTGTGTGTATCTGAGCCTGGGTTTGTAGGACTGCGTCTCCACGCCCTGATACCTCGGTATCCCACTCTCCTGAGCGGCGGCTCGGACCATGCATGCTGTGACAAGCAGCAGCTCCGGGGCTGTGGAACACGATATAATGATGAAGACAAGACCGTCGGGATGAGAGCTGCGGGCAGGGAGGGCTGCATGTGGCACGGCACACGCGGGAGTGCCCCGGATCCCCGGGCACAAGCTCGGCTCTGCCCCGGCGCGCTCCGCTCGTTCTCCCGGCTACGCTCCCGGGCTCTGCCGGGCATGGGGGGCTCCAGCTGCCGGAGCGGGGCTGCTCTCGGTAGCTCTTGGCACGGCCGCGGTGCAGGAGCAACGGGGCTGCTTTTGGGAGGCTCTGTGGCTGCGGGGCCAGCTGGGGCAGGACAGCAGCCCGGCTCTGCCGCAGCCCCCGCCACCGGGCACGGGAGCAGCCACAGAGGAACCCCGCGCCCAGGTCTCACACTTGTTTAGAGTAATGAGTTCAAAGCTAAATTCAAGGAATGGGAGCATGGACTTCTTTAAAAAAAAAAAAAAAGTGTTAAAAGTGTATTTGCTCCTTTTGGATGAACCTCCAGCTCCTTCTCCACAACAGCATTGCTGTCAGACTCCCACAGCTGGGGGATGCTGCTGCGAGCTCACAGCACGAGCATCGCGCCCCTGGGCACCCCAGGACACCGCCGGGCTGGGTCACTTGCGAGGGCACGGAAAGAGCCCGAGCTCCTCCTGCACGAACAGCAAACCCCTAAGAGCAGCCGCCCGCTCGAGGCTGAGCCCCTCCATTCCCCGTTTCCCGCTACCAAGATCCGCTACCCCCGGCAGGCTCAGCTCCCGACCTGCCCTTGTCGCCGTCGCTGTCCCCGGGGCTCCCTGCCAGGCCGGCCCTGCTCCCGCATCGCTGTTTGCTGCGTCCCGCACCCCCACGCAGCCCTCCGGCTGCTTCCCGCACGCACACAATTCCCTTCTAAACTCCTTCTGTCCTGCGCCACGCGGCTCCTCGCCACAGGGAAAAACCGCAAGAGGACAGAAGTGATGCTGGACTCTTCCAACACCCAGCAGGGCTGGCCGGGCTGCCTCGGTTTCCTCGGCATCTGTGCCCTGCAGCGCCCTGCGGATCCCCGGCGGCGCACGGCAGGGACAGGCAGCGGGTCCCTGACTTGCTCCTCGGCCGCTCTCCGGCCTCCTTGGCCGCTCTCCGGGCTCTTTCCATGCTGGTCCCAGGCAGGCAGGACGGAGCCTCTCTCGTGGCTGGACTGCCCCTACCCCGTGCCGGGAGCGGGGATGGCCGGGCGCTGGCGCGGGCGGGGTGGAGAATGACGGCAAGCTGACCTCGGGCAGGGTCCGGACCTCCTCGGATGCGACAAAGCCGGTGCTGTCACCCCTCTGCTCGCGGAGGGGGGTGTGTGAGCAGGGGGCTCCGGGTGGAGCTGAGCCTGTGCCCCCAGCCCGGGTCATAGGGCTCCCTGCTCCAGGGCGACGGGCTCCTGGCGCTGCCGCTTGCGCTGCCGCTCCCGCTTGGCCCGCCAGCACACATAGGCAGCCACCAGCAGCCCCACCCCGAAGATCAGGGTGGCCACCGAGACCACCTTAGCGATGTCCATTTGGGGGCCATTGATGGTGAAGGTGATGCACGTCGCTGCGACGCCGATGACCACGGAGACGATGCCGAAGGGGAAGATGCAGCGGTACCAGGATTTCTCCGTCCCGCCCGTGGCCAGGGCCAGTTTGTTGAGCGTGGCCGTGGAATCGGTGGCTGTGGCCAGCGGCAGCCCTGGTTTTCCTCCCTGCAGGCAAGTGAGTGAGTTGGACTTGCAGCCCATCATGTTGGCAAGAAAACCCAGGAAGGAGCAGCACAAGGCGCGTCTGGGACGGACGAGGATCGCTGTGCCGGCGATGGGGGGAAGGTTCCGGATCCTACATGCTCCCTTTGTCCGGCGGCTCACGGTGCGGACGGGCCGGGATCTTGCCTGCCGCCGCTCTCACTCGCAGCCTCGGCTCCCGGCTCCTTTGCTGCCAGACCGAGCGAGGGCTGGAGGAGGATTGCAGCGAGGATTGGCGGCGGCTGCGGTGATCTCATGTTGGTGGGAGGACCGGCTCGGCCCCGCCGCCTGTTAACTGTTTCGGGCTGGGAGCAGCCCAGCTGGGATCGCTCTTGGCACGTGTTTCTCTAACTTGCGCCTGTTTTCGCCAGCCCGGACCCTTGCCAGGCAGCGCTGGGGCAGGGACGCTGTTCCGACTGCCCAGCGCCCCCAAGCCCGCACTGCTGCAGCCCCTGGGCAGGCAGATCCCAAGGGAACGGGCAGCGGGGCTTCCAGCGCTCCCCTGAGCCCCTTTGCCTCCTCCGCGGGCAATGCCAACACCATCACCTCCCTCCAAGTTCTTTTTCTCCCGGTGTCACTCTTTGTTCCCTGGCACAGTGCTTGGGTGGCCTCACTGGGAAGCCGTGAACTGGTGGTGCTGGTGGGACACTGCGGGTGACACTGCGGGGAACAGAGGGCGACCGACCACGGGACCTGGAAGGAAAGGGGCTGGAGCTGAGCTGCGGGAAGATTTGGGATTTGAGATGATTGCTGAGCAGGCAGGGCAGCACAGGGTGAGGTCCAGGGGGGCAGGATGCTGAAAGGCAGCTGAGAACAGGAGGGGATCAGCAGAGCCACAGGAAGCTCTCCCGGGAAGGAGGGCTGGGCTGGCTGGGCTGTGGGAGCTGGCACCGTACCTACCAGGGCCCCCAGGCCCTGCTTCCTTTCCCTGCAGTGCCCACATCCTGACTATCAAGATGAACCATTTTTAAACAGCAGTGTTGAGTGAGCTAGGTAGGTGATGTTGGCTCAGCACTGCTCCAGCACAGAGCCACACACGTGAAGAATGTGGCAGAGCCCAGTGATGCCACCCAGGGCTCCTGGGCAGGGAGGAGGGAGACACAAACAGCCTGGAGAAGATTCAGTAAAAATCTTCCTGCCCAGTTCTGAACATCAGCAGAGACTTTTTTTTGAGGGCAAAAGCTTTTCCATGAGTGGATCAGAGAGGCACCAAGACTGGAGACAGCAAAACAATTCCCATCTCTGGCTTCTCCTGCACTGTTTTATCTTTTAATTGGTTTTCCTGAAGGAGAGAGGAAAGGAATGAGCTATTGCAGCAAACCTGAAGACCTGGAGCCTTTCCCAGGTCAGAGCTTCCCCTGAGCTGATGGGGCCCAGCTGTGTGTCTGCATCAATTGAGAGGAAGCCAAAAACAAGGAAGAAAATCCACAGTGCAGGAGCAGCAGAGCTGGGCAGCTCGAGGGAGGTTCTGTGGAAGCTGAGATGGAGAATCAGAGGAGCTGATGGGACTGGCTCAGGAAAGGGGAGGTTCGGGCATTAGTCTGAACAGGGGATGTGTTATCCTCCCTTTTTGATGGGCACTGCTCTTGCCTACAGCATGCCCAGGGAAGTCATGCCATTCTGGGGGAGAATAAAGCTGGTTTGGATCAGACTTTGCCCCTCTTCAGGTTTGGCCTGGGAAGCTGTGTGCAACCTGTGAGCACCAAAACAGAGGGGCTGGGTCTGCAAGACTCCTGGCTTTTCTTCTTGCTCCCAGTTTCTTCAATAACATTCGGAAATAACAAAAGTGGAAGTTGATCAGGTATCAGCTGAATTGCCAAAATTCCCATGGTATGCCCAGAGGCAGGCAGCTGCAGACACCAGAGAGATGGGCACAGGGCTCTGGCTCTGCACAGAGATAGCAGTGGGAAAATAACTCCAGCTGAGGCAGACATGCAGCACACAGTGCTCTGCAAACCGAGTTTTGTTATTTACTCTCCTGATTGCTCATTAGAGGGGAGGAAGAGCAGCAGAACTCCATGAGTCAGTGCCCTTTGAGCAAGGGCTGAAGGCTGATTCCTCCCAGCACAAGCTCCAGTTTCAGCTTTGTGAAGCTTTGTCCAACTTGAAAATGTTCAGGCTTAAATTTACCCCGAGCTGAACCCTTGAAGAAAATATCAGCTAAAATAATTCAGCTGCTGCTGACAGTGGGGTCTGGAAGAAAACACTCCAAGAATTTGGAGTATTTTGGAAGAAAATACTCCAAGAATTTGGAGTATATCCAAAATACTCCAAGTGGCAATGCACCACTTCCCAAACTTCTCAGGAAACTGGTCATGAGGTGCCACCCCTAAACACAGCTCCAGTCCCCCATGCTGGTTGTACCCCCTGCAGCATCCCCACACCTCCAGCCTGCTCTCAGAGGATTGAAAAGGACTCTTGGCTTCCATCAAAACCCAGCAGCATTCGTGGATTGACAGCTGTACCTGTTTCTAAGTGGTGCTGAAGAGCAGTGACTGGCCTTGAAAAAGCAATAGGTGAGAAAAACAAGTCCTAGCTGGTTAGAAAAACACCCATTTTCATGTCTCAGTTCTGATGCATGAGGGCTTTGAGTATTTGACTCAGCAGTACTGAAGTGACCCAGCTGTAGCAGCCCTGTGTCCCCTGGGACCAATCCTGCCACTGCTTGAAGTTCCACAGGGGTAAAGCACAGGTGCACACCCATCTGCAGGAGATGTGCATGTCTCAAACTGCTCCTACTGCACCCAGACACAGCTCACCTGAGAGTGTTCCAAAGCAGCAGAGGCAGCAATGTCCAACCAAGGACCTCTACAACTCCACAGATGCTTTAAAAGAAATCACCTGCAGAGAGCCCAGTGCATGTCACAGAGCTGTGCTGGCTTTGCTCCTGCTTGGAAAGAAAAAGCAGGACCAGGACAACCCTGCACAGGGTTTGGGCTGGGGCAGGGTCACCACCAGGAAATTTCTCACACTCATGTGTGGAAGGCAGCTGGGTGAATTTTCCCTCCTTCATTCAGAGGCCAAATTCAGGCAACTTTCTCTGATCTCCTGGTTGTTTTCTATAAAGTCACAAATGTGCAATGGGCTGCATGGTGTGAGTCCATATTTCTGGGCACTGAATCTTCCACCCTTGGTGGGGCTGACAGGCTCCTCTGCCTGGGTGCTCCACTCCTTCCCTCCACACCCCTTCTGTAACCAACCTAAGGGTGTAATTTTCACAGCAGAAATAGAGACCTGTGAATCCTCCTCCCTCTTCCCACAGGAGATGGAAGTGCAGCTGGGGCTGGATGAGTCACTTTGCAGGAGCAGAGAGGGATGACACTCCCTCTACACACAGACACCCCCAGGGAGCCTCGGGGTGATGGATGGGGCACAGGAGCTCTCCCTGCTGCCAGAACCCTGCCCAGAGCCTGGCTTGGTGCCCTTGGCTGGGGGAGAGGCTCCAAAGCCTGGCAAAGAGCTGCAGGAGGGAAGGAAACACCTGGGAAATTCCTGTTGAGGAGGAACAGGTAAGAGCAGAGAAGGTGAATGGCTTGGGTGGGTGACAGAATGGTGGTGGTTGAGCAAGAAACCTAGAGTCCTAGAAGGGAATGAGGAGGAAAGGAAGGATGAGGAAGCCAGGATCCCTCTAAAACAGTTCAGTTTCTCCAGTTTTGAAGTAAGGAAGCCCAGAATCAAATATGATGCTGAGCACCACTAGGGAATCCCAGAAGAGGCAAGGTGCAGGAGGAGATCCACGTTCTCTAACACTGCCCAGTGCTGTGGCAGCAGGAAGGAGTCCCATGGTCCATAATTATGTGAGTGACCAGAGACACTGACACCACCTTCAGTCCATAATTATGGACCAGAGACACGGACACCACCTTCTTAAAGCAGATGTTAGAGCCAAAATAATTCTGAGACCATGTGGAAGTGCTGCAGCAGTGAAGGCAGGGCCAGGATGCACAGACACCCTCGTGCTCTGCTTTCAGCTCCAGGTCCTGCTGTGCTCAGGGTGGACACACTCCCTCCTGCAGCTAAACCACTGCACAGGGGAGTTTTGTATATGAAGGAATTATGCCTTATTTTGTCCAGAACTAGAAGGTAATGGGGCTGGAAACAAGAACAGAAAACTACATATCTGACAGGAACATCTGTGGGCACAAATAATTGAAGATAATCACTGTTACACAATTCACATATGTACCTGCATGAGTCAAAGAAGTAATACTTACTCGTGCCCACCTCACTGCTCAGTTTTGGGACACCCAACTCAAAACTGGGGTCTAGGTTGTAGAAATCCAGAAACTGGCATCCCTGAAGCCTTCTTACACTGTGCTCTCAACAAATGACCCTCACTTGGTTAAAAATGAAATGCCAACAGACCACAGGCATTGACTTATTGCACAGAGGAACTGGAAAAAAGCAACGAACCCCAGCAGTTTGTAATGACTTAGAAATCCTCACAAGGGTTTTTTTTCCCTTTGGCTCTGTGAGGAAATTAATAATTCTGCCTTTATCTGGCTAATACAGAATGACAGAATTGTGAAGGTTGGAAGATCATCAGTTCCAACCACTAACCCAGCACCACCGTGGTCACCCCTAAACCACGTCCCCAGGTGCCACAGTCACACATTTGTTAAATCCCTCTGGGGATGGGGACTGCACCCCTGCCCTGGACAGCCTGTGCCACTGCCTGATCACTTTTCATGATGAAAATCTGGTACAGTTCATGCAGGAGCTACATGGTAGATTAAGACTGGAGTAGGAAATACTGAATAACAATTTATTGCACAACTGTCCCCCAGCAGAAATAAACTTTGACTGCAAAGAAGAGCTGCAGAGAAATGAGATCAGGTGAATATGGCACCAACAACCACAGCTGACTGTGGAAAAAACCCTGGCAAAGCCAGTGTTAAACTTTGAGCAGCTCCATTAATTTTAAGATAAAGAGCAGGGAAGAAACTCACGCAGCAGGAAAGCGTCATTAAAGAAGCACAGGTGGCATCTCAGAGTCCATTTTGAGCTGCCTCGTGCCAAGTAAAGCTGGAAAACAGGCAGCAAAATAAATCAGGAGGCACATTCTTGGATCCTCAGTGACCTAAGAAGTATTTTCCAGGTCTATGATTCAGCAAAAGGGAAATAAATAAATAATCAAAGCAGGGGAATAAAGCACCAACAACCATCAGGAAGTGTGGGGCTGAAAATAGCAGCCAAGTGTCACCTTGATCCACTCCAACAAAGACTTTGGCAACAGTGACAAGTTGCCGGGTGACATCTCTGAGCTATTTTGGGCCCATGGCTGTTACACTGCGTGGGGAGCCCCTCTGGGCCATCAGCAGGGGGAGAAGGCCAGCGCCAGCCACAGCATTCCAGAGGAACTTCCAAACTGGGGAGGGGGCTGGAACTGAGGCATTCACGCGTCTCTCGAGAAGGATGCTTTCCTGTGCATTCAGAGATGGATGGGAGCAGATGGGAAAGGATCATTACATCAGCCCAGCCACAGCCACGCTCCTTCCCAGCACCAGGGCTGGGCTCACACAGACCATCCCAGCTCGGGCCACAGCACACAGGGCTGGGAACCTGCTGGCATCCTGGGACAGGAAAGCTGCAAGCTGGGAGAAGAGGTGCCCAGCAGGCTGGTTGATATCCTCCTCTGCCCTTGGAGAAGGAGCTGTGGGTACTCCCAGGGCTGCCCAGGAGCTGGGCAGGCACCAGGGGAGCTCAGTGACTCATACACCAGGCACACTGGTTTTAAGGCTCTCCGATAAGAAATGCACCTAATACATCCAAACAAGCTATTTTACTGTAATTACTCCTTAAAAAGAAAAAAAACCCAAAAAACCAAAAAACAAATAACCCCCAACCTAATTAAAAGCCCAAAGCCCAAATAATGCTGTTTGCATGGTTATAAGCAAGACCCTCAATCCTTCCTGTGAATGGAGAGCCCGGCGCTCCCGCTGGTAGGAGGGAGATGGAATCACACATGATTCACATCACCAGTGCTTTGCTCAGTCAAACAACTCCTTAAATCTGGTGAGTTTGCTCTTGCATGGACTGCAGGATCTCTGCTGAGGGCTCTGTCACCCTCAAGACTCCAGAACAGCACAACACAACAAACACCTTTATAACTGAGACAACACCAGGTAGTTAAGACTGAAAATAGTCGAAAAGATATTGGCAAACACACTGAATTTCCTAATGACCCTAAAAATGAGCCTGGAATGGTCACAGAAACATGGTTATGCTTAAATTTATATGCCCAGACTTACTTAAATACAAAAAATACTGTCTGATTCATCCCTGCATCCAGTATCCAACTATTTGAATTCTATCCCATTACACAGTCAGCACAATATTATAATTAAAGCACTATTTATGGTTTCAGTCAACCTGTTTTTTTTTTTTTAAGAGGTTTTTTTGGTTTTTTTGGTTGAGTCACTGTCCCTGGAGGGATTTAAAAGATGTATAGACATGGTTTAGTGGTGGTCTTGGCAGTGGGGGAACATTTGGACTAGAAGTTCTTCAAGATCTTTTCAACTCAAATGATTCTCTGATTCCTGTGCTCTCTCCTTTGTGTTCCTATGCCTGGTTGGTGCCCAAAACTCCTACCCTGGAGGCAGTGAGAGCTGCAGGTGCCCTCACCTTGCACAACAGCACTCAGCTCCCAACAATCCCAAAAGCAAGGTCTGCTGCCAACACGTCCTGTAAGAACCTTCACCTCCAGAGAAAACTGCTGGGTGTTCTGAGCTTCAGAGCCCAAAGCAGGAAAACAAAACCCCGAGGGGGTGATGCCCAGAGAACACAAATTGCAAAGCTCCAGCTGAACCCACAGCTGGGGCACGCTGCTTCTGAGAGAGGGGGAAGCTGCTGAGGTGCCACAGAGCTGCAGTGACGGGAAATGCACAGCCCAACATTGCACAGGGAGGGAGCCCCCACGGGGGTCCTGCTGAGCTGCACAGGACCCTTGGGCCTCCCTGGAGTCTCTTTTAAACTGGACCTCAGGTGAGACAAATCAATCGTTTCCCTCTGCAACATGTAAGGGCTCAGGACAAACCCAACAGCAGCATGAGCAATTTGGGAGCTTGTGCTTCCAGAGACCAGGAGGGAGGACTCCAGACAAGCTTTTTTCCAAGGCCAGGCTCCTCCACTGACTCACATCTTGCTTCTAGCTACTTTTTCTTATCCAAACTCCTGATCCACTGGTTATCTTTCTTTTTCTGGCTAAAAATAAGTCAAACATCTTCATTTGTGTGCCTAAATAACACTTTACTGTAAACTTTCTCCTTGTGAAAGGAGAAAGTTCAAAACTCCCTTTTAATTTTTCCCCCTTCCATTCTCAGCTCTTTGTTCCCTGGCACAGGGGGCATGCTGCTTCCTGCCCTCTTCTGTCTAACTGAGCTCAGATTAATTAACCAGCCATAGAATTTTTTTTTTTAATTAAAATGCTAACCCCCTTTTTTCTCTGCAAATTAAAACCAAGATTATAGATCTTTTCTTCTGGGTGGTGGTTACAAAAATAGTGCTCAATCTGCGTGGTGAATGGTAGGAACTTTAATACCTATTTAATGAATTGTTTTCATGTCAGCCTGAGCAATGGTTAGGGTTTTTCTTTTGTGAGGTTGTTATTAACGTATGTGAAGGAGGACTAGGAAGCTGCCAGTGAAACCAGATGTCATCTGCACCAGTCCCAGAGTACATGCTTATAAAAATCAACCACAACCCACCAGAACAAGAGGCCTTGCTGCAGAGAGCACAGACACACAAAACCAAGCTCATGAGCGAGGGAAATCACATCAATCTCTGTTTTACAGATAACAAGTGACAAGCCCTGGTGTCAGATCCATCATCAGCTGCAGCCTCTTAGTGACTCCACAATGGTGACAGGATTCAGGACTGGAAATGCACAGCCATGAACTGGCTGCCTGCCCACAAAAAATCCCTGTTGGCTCCTTCCCCTGGCATTCAGAAGGCTATTAAAGCATTTCCCACTCACTGCTTACAGTGTACTGATAATTAGACACCCTGGGACAGTCTGGAGGAGCTCTCTGCATCCTGCAGCTCCTACATCCAGCATCCTCAGTGTGCTCTGCATGCTTGTGGAACCCAAAACCACCCCCTTCAGCTTTGGCAGAAGCAGACAAAATATCTCAGCAAAGCTTCATCTGGAAAACGCAAGCTCCTACTGAATTCTGTAACTCAGAGATTGATTTGGGTAAAATAATATAAAAACTAAAAAATGTGTGTGGACACAGTCCCCCCCTAGTAGCTCCCTTAAAATCCAAGAGCTCTGTCCCAGCACTTTGCAGCACCAGTGCTCTTTCTAGAATTCCAGACTGGCACAACAACTTGCTGAGTAAGCTGTTAATGCTTCAGGTTTGACTCACACACAGTTTTAATCAAGTAACCTGTTCTCTGGAGCTCACAGAAAGCTCATTTAGAGAAGAACATCAACAGCAAATTTGTCATCTTCAGAGGAGGCTGGGAGTTTTCCTCCCACTTCAACATTTACCATCTTAAACTGCACTTTGATGAAATTCCCTTATGCCTCACACGGATCAGCAGGGTTTGCCTCTCCCAACCCTGGCCCAGAGAGCTCCTCCTGCCCTTTTCCCAGGGGTGGGAGTGTGCCCCGGACAGTCACAGCAGCAGGGCACAGCCTGGCATGCTCTGTCACCACTCACATGCTGCAGACCCCTCAGAAGGGCTGGGAGAGGCAGGACATTCCTCCACACCACTGCTGGTGTCATCCCTCTTACCAAGACCCAAATTATTCCTGTTTTAGACAGGGAGCACCCCTAAAGCCCCACTGTTGAGTCTCTCCATGTGGCCCCTCCCAAGGAGGGGCGTCAGCAGCACTTGGGGGCAGATCTGGTAACACGGGCAGGATAAACCCCTTGGGGGGCTCAACAGAGCTTCAGAACTAAGCACAGCTGAGGCTGGGGCTGCCCCTGCACCCCTGGAAACATCCAAGGCCAGGTTGGATGGGGTCTGGAGCACCCTGGGATAGAGGAAGGTGTCCCTGCCCATGGCAGGGGTGGAACTAAATGATTTTTAAGATCACTTCCAAGCCAAATCGGTCTGTGATCCTATTATTCTCTACTGCTAACCAAAGACACGTGGTGCATGTGAAGCCCTCCGAGAGGCTCTGCTGCTATCCCTCCACAGCACAGTCTGTGGAGAAATTGTAAAGGGGAAGGAGAGAAGAGAGCCAGGGAAAAATAAAAACTGTAGCAGTTGGAAATACTTGAAGTCGCAGATTCTGGAAAGAAAAGAAAAAACTTGCCTCCTCCTCAGGATCCCATCCTTCAAGTAGGGAAAACCCAAAAACCTTGTAAATGCTACTGCAAGGGACAAAGAAGGAATAAGAGCTGCTAATTCTCCCTAGCCCTCACTACGCTTTCTCAGCTCATGTCTACACAACACTAGGATCATCTATCACTTTCCAAAAATACTGCTCATTTCCTGTATTTCTGTAATTCTATCCCCTGGCATCAAACACCACCTTATGTCTTTGTTTCCTCATCTCAGCTGGAGGTACTTTCTTCCAGTAACTATGGCACATTCTATAACAAAGCCCCCCAGCCCCTGAGCTGAACTGCTATTGAACCTATCTCTGCTACAGCACAAGACTGGTCTGAAAGAGTGAGTCATTCAAATTATTTAAAGTCTTACACATTTCTGAAATTTTAAAATGTGGTGTAGGAAGAGAAAGAAAACCTCACTGTACACAGAGGCAGAAAATGACCAGATACCTGACACTGTGCACCCCTTTGCACAACTCCCAGAGGGTCAGCTTGCCTTCTGAGCTTGCAACAACTCCTGTGAACCCTCTCTCGTGGGCTGTCTCCTTTTCCCAGCCCTTTCCCACCTCTGCAGTCCTTGCTGTGCTGCTGAAGTTGCTGCCAATTTACACTGGCCTGCTCTGTGCTGAGCAGCAGATGCTCCATGACTCATGCAGCGCTTGCAGATGCAAGTTATCCATAACAGCACCCTAATTAACAATACCAAATGTCAGCTCTCCCATTCAAACATGGACATGTTCATGTGTATGAACACACTCTTTTAGGAGGCAGTGTCTACTCCCTTGGCCAGGCTGGATGGCACTTGGAGCACCCTGGTCCCATGGAAGGTGTCCCACCCATGGCAGGGGGGGAGATGAGGCCCCTTCCCACCCAACCCCTTCTGGGATTCTATGACAAAAATATAAAGGGAAAGTCAGAGATGCTGATTTTCATCTATCATATGAATGATTTTTATTGAATTTTGTGTGCCAGAAAGAGCCAGACATTCAGAAGAGCCAGGCAGCAACCTGGCCTTGAAAAAAGATAAGGAAAAACTAATGAATGTCTTTGCACTGCTAAGAGCTAAATTGCACACACGACAAACAGAGTCCAGCTTTGAGATATGGTCTGGGTCAAACTGTACTAGGCCGTGGTACACTTCCTGAATGGAATTTTAAGTACTCACAAGCAGAGGTTTTCCACTTCCCTCCAAAGCTTTACCTGTCACTGAAACACCAGGGAATTTGGGGATTACAGCAAAAGCCCTGCACGAAGGAGAAATGGCAGCTGGCCTTTTCCTGCGGGGACAAGGTGGGAAGTGCTGCAGACCCTGCGTTTCCTAGGGCCGGGCTGGACATCGCCGGGTCCCCCCGGCTGCGGCAGGGAGCGCGGGGCCCGCCCGCCACCTGCCGGGCACAGCCAGGCGGCAGCGGCAGCGCCAGCCCCGCTCGCTCCTCCCGGCACCGAGACCACTCAGGAACACTGCGTGAGCCCCCTGCGCCAGCTGAGAACACAGAACCACGGCACCGAGACCACTCAGGAACACTGCGTGAGCCCCCTGTGCCAGCTGAGAACACAACCAGGGCACCGAAACCACTCAGGAACACTGCGTGAGCCCCCTGTGCCAGCTGAGAACACAGAACCACGGCACCGAAACCATTCAGGAACACTGCGTGAGCCCCCTGTGCCAGCTGAGAACACAGAACCACGGCAGCAGCTCGGCTTCGAGGGATGTCTGCATGCTGGAAGTATAAACGTGTTTTGTTCCCTGCTGCACTGTCTGCATCCAGGAGCCTGGTGTCCTGAGCTTGCTAGAGACAGCCTCGGAAGAAAAGCCAAAATCCGAGTCTCTGAAGCCCTGAAGGGGCTTCTCAAAACCTCAGTTAACAGGTTAGGAAAGTGATATAGAACAACAGAAACACAGACTGGTTTGGGTTGGAAGGGACCTTAAAACTCACCTCATTCCAGCCCCTGCCATGGGCAGGAACACCTTTCACTAGCCCAGGGTGCTCCAAGCCCCATCCAACCTGGCCTTGGCTGGGCTTCCAGGGACAGCACATGCCAGGGCTCCCCACCCTCCCAGGGAACAATTCCTTCCCAATATCCCCTCCAGCCCTGCCCTCTGGCAGTGGGAGCCATTCCCTGTGTCCTGTCCCTCCATCCCTTGTCCCCAGTCCCTCTCCAGCTCTCCTGGAGCCCCTTTAGACCCTGCCAGGGGCTCTGACGTGTCCCTGGAGCCTTCTCCAGGTGAACACTCCCAGCTCTGCCAGCCTGGCTCCAGAGTAGAGGGGCTCCAGTCCTCCTGATACAAAAGGAAGTTAAAATAAAATAAAAAAAATCCCCTTAGCAAAAACAACCCCCTGGAATTTAGCTGAATAAATAGGCAGAGCAAATAAGTTCATAGAAAAGATTTATTGCTTGGAGCTGTCTTTGGCTCTGTGCAGTTCTAGCAGGAGGCTCCTCAGCTCAGTCCAGCAGCTCATCTCTCACCAGCACAGGGAAGCGCCGGCCCCCCTCACAGAGCTGGCTGTGGATGGCCCGGAACAGCCCTGCAGAGCCCTCCAGCCATGGCCTGGCCTCCAGCACGGGCAGCAGCTCTGCCATCATCACCTGGGCAGAAGCAAAGGAGACACCGTCACCAGAGCCAGCAGCACTCCAGTACTCCTTGTAGTGGCTGCACAACAAGTGAAATCTAATCAGAGCAGTATGACTAATAACAGGCTAATTGATTGATGGATACTTTCTTTTGTCATATTTAATAAAGGCAGAGTGGTTCATTTTCTGCTCATGAGCTGCCTCGGCAGCCATCCAGCGTTTCCGGAGCAGAGTCAAGCGACAGTGCTGCTGCCCTGCTGCAGGGAAGGCCCAGCACTGGCATGAGATCAGCATCCTGCAAGAAACTGCATCTGAGGCTGGCTCAGGAGCTCTGCAGCCACGCAGTGAAGTGCTCACTCACCCAAGGGTAAAGTTCAACCCCTCACTCAGGACTGTTCCCATCACCTCCCAGTTATGCCAGAGGTGTGAGCGGCAACTCCGGCCCAAACAGGCTACAGGGGCTGCTCAGGCTGTCCAACATTCCCTGGCCTGGCTGCTGCTCTGTAAGCCAATGTTGGGATCTCAGCCCATGCTGTCAAACAATCCAGGGCAGCATCAGCATCAGCTCTGGGATTAGGACTCACTGACAACTCAAGCACAGGTCACTTCAATCACTGGACAAAAGCTGGTCTTTGGTGCCCCACTCTTGAATTAATGCTCAGACAGACATTCTGTTTTTTTCTTTTTTCATCTGGCATGAATCTGAGCAGCCTGCACACCAAAACCCACCCAGCCTGCTGCACACTGCCTGCCCAGGAGAGAGGACAACTGCATGTGTCAGCCACCTCCCTAAAGGCTGCCAGAGCTCCAGGAGTGTTTGGACAACACTCTCAGGCAGAGGGTGGGATTCTTGGGCTGTCTACCAGAGCTGGGAGTTGGGTCTCTTCCAAATCAAAGTTATTCTGTGATTTCATGACTGTTCCCTGGTGGATACAGAGAAAGACCCAAACAGAATGGAGTACAGGATATCTGCAGGGAGTTCCCTCTCCTGTTCTACACAAGTCTCTGTGCAGGGACGGGGAGCAGGACACAGCTGCTCATCTCTGGGAAGTCTCTTTCTACAGACATGAAAGCTACCTAAGGGGAAAGCTGGCACATGAAGGAGTGCTGCACTGCTCCACTTCCATCCACCTGCTCTGCTCCTGACACCTAAGAAGAAACAGATCTTCACCATCAAAGACAGGCTAAGAGCTACCAGGAATTTCTATGATACTTGGCATTCCTCCATGGAAAGGCAGTGGACAGGCTTGGCCCAGAAACAGGTACATCCTTTTCTGGGGTCTTTATCTTCATCCATGCCCACTTACTTCATCTGTCCCAAGAATTTCACTTATCCTGCACCCTCTGCACAGGGCTGCTTCAGACCCTCAGGCTCACATGGCACAAAGTATCTATTTGGGCACATGTGCAGAAGAAACTGAGTCAACCAACAGAGCAGCAGGAATCAGGCTTTGGTCATCACTTCATTTTGGGCAGACAAAAAAACCCCAAACCCTTCATAATCTCTAATTCAGGATCATAATGCTGAAATCCCATTTGAAGTCAGGTAGCAATCTGTCTTCAGCCACAGGGCTGCAGACAGTTATTAATAATGCCGCTCTGGCTTACAAAAAATGACTTTTCCAGAGCCTCTATCACTCAAGTCAATGGCAAAGAATAGGTCAAAGGAGAAGATTTGATTTCACCGATCTTCTCTGCCCTTTGCTGCTGGCTGAGAAGAACATGTAATCCCTCTGTGGCAAACCCTCTGCTCAGGCTGCTGAAGAAGCTGACACCTCCTACCCTGTTCTTACAGTCTCAGAATGGTAAAAGCAAGATTACCAGCACAGTGGTTTGAGATTTAAAAGGAAAGCAACAGAGAACGAGGAGCTCACCAGCTGGAAGTCACACAGGAGGGAATGAGGGAGTGGGTGCCCTAATAGGGCTGTAAAGGCCTGACAAAAAGGGCATTACCAACAACATCCTTCATGGCCAAATTCTTTCAGAATACATCAGTAAAATCTTATCAGGAGAGGGTCAGGCATGTAAGAGCCTCTGCTCTGGCCCTAACAACAACAACACAAAAAGTCCCATTCACCAACAAAGAGAACAAGGCATAAACAGAGAAACATCACAGGAGGAACTTGCCATGCTGCTGCTGCTTATCAATACCTTGTCCAACAGCTGCTGCCCCACAATTACCCTTTTCCTTCCCTGACACTTCTCCAGACTCACCTTTTGTAAGGCAATCTCTTGGTGCAGCATTGACACTTGCAGCTTCAAGGCAAACAGGTCCCTCAGCTCCTGGAGACTGGAGTAACAGAGGAGAGGCACAGCCAGCATGTCTGCACTGTCACATGTCTGTCCCCTGGCAGGGACACAGGCTGGAGAGCAGCTCCCCACATCCCCAGAGCAGTCTGGGCACAGCCTCAGCTGGGACTCCAGAGCTGCCAGGGTACAAGAAAGGGCAGGAGACAAAAACATAAAGTTAAATCTGTACTTGCAGACTTTATGATCTACTTACTGTTCCCAGAAACTGATGACTAAAGACACTGTATTAATCAGGGTAAGCTCCTCACACATGGCACAATCAGGGCACCCTAAGCTGCATTGTCCCCTCCCCAGCCCACTTGAACTGCAACTGCAGTTCAAAGCTCCAAGTCTCTCCTGAACACAGAGGGGGGGGACACACAGATTTGTTTGCCACCAGAGAATTAAGTGCTCCAATACCATAAAGATAACCAGGAGCAAAATGACCTTGGTGCAGTGTCCTGCACACAGATGGCAAAGGGCCAGCTTCACACCTGACCACAGACACAGGGACTGTCTCACCTTCTCGCAGCAGCTGCAGCTTCTGCAGGCACTGGGACACTGTGCTTTGCAAACCCTCCAAGGTCAGAAGGCTTTCATACTCTCCTTGCAGAGTGGGAGGATCTACAAGAGAAGCACAGAAAAGGTGTGAGCACTGGAACCTTCCTACCCAGACAGCTTCCAGAATGGCCTCGGGTACACCAGCCTTCATTTCAGGCAAAGAATGTTCCTGTCCCTTGTGTCCAGCACATGCCAAGAACACAAAACACGTGGAACTGAGCCCAAATCATCCTTATTCTACCTTCTGCCCTCCCACTGCCCTTTTCCCCTCCTTACCTGCAGGCTCAGCTTCCATATACTGCCTCAGATGGGACGGGACATCCTGGAGGCCCCTTAATTCCTCCTCTATCTCTGCAGGACTGAGGGTCAGCTTTGGGGAGCAAAACTCAAAGAGCAGCAGCTTAAGGAAGGTTCCACAGAATCCTGAGCCCCAGGCCAGGCCAGCTGGAATCAGGGCAGAGGGAAGTGGCACTGCAGGGGGAAGGTGAGGACAGCAAGCACAGCTGTGTAGGGCATGCTTGCCTTGTGGCCACGTTTGGCTGGATCAGAAGTTTTACAAGTGCTCAACAGCTGTACTGTGAGAAAACCCACTGCCTAGAGACCCAACTGGAACTGCTGTTATTGGAGGCATAACTCTCTCCAGCTTGGAGCTCACTGCAGAGCAATTGCACCCTGTGCCTGCTAGGAAAGGATACGGTTGTCTGGATTCTCTCCATAAAACGGGTCCTTGCAGCTGCTGCATCTGCACTTGTTTGGCACAGGCGACATCTCTCCCATGCCCTGGAATTCCAAAGGGGCAGGAGGTGGAAGTTATGCTCCTTTGTACCAGACAGTGCTCACACTGAGCTGTGACACACCAGTGTGGCACAGCAGTGCTTTAATTACAAGTGTCTCCCTCCCCCTCTCTCTCACAGGTCATTTACCAGCCATTCCCAACTCATTCCCACACCTGCTCTCAGATCAACAAGGACACCCTGCAGAAAGCATCAGACACTGCAAAGCACCTGTTACTCTCTCCTCTTGTTTTGAGGGGAAGGATCAGAAGACAGACAGCACATTTCCATAAGCAGAAGTAGCAGCACACCCCTCATTCCCGTTGTACTGTCCTGCCTGTGTTTATACCTCATAGGAAACAACAAATCTTCCCTTCCTTTCTTGGGAGTAAGTAATTTGCATTTCTGTGCATTGGTTCTGTTGGTATAGGTGTACAAAATAAAAGAGCAGACAGGACAAACTCTCACCCAACTACTTCATATTCCACACTTCCGCAAGATTCTTCTTTAATAATTTTTTTGGGGGGACAAAGTGGTATGTATGGCAAGCAGAATGACAGCAGCATGTCAGGGATGCAAGACAGAGGTTTAAGGACAGTATCATGAGGAAGCTGGCCAGGACTTCACACCATAGTCCACCAGTTTTTTGGTAAAGCACTGCACAAATAACAGCACTACTGGAGAGATGCATTCCTCTCAAAGAGTTCAACACCCTCATGGATGCACAGTCCCCATGATATCCTTTCCTTAAGGGCTGTCTCCCAAAACCTGCCACAGTAAGTGAGAGCCATCAGGAGGAAGCTTAAAATAGTTCTGCAGTGCCTGACTAACTTGAGTGTGCATGTGTCTTCTCTCTAACCTAATGGGTCTTTTAAATCATGTTAGAATCTGCAGATTTCAGAAATACATTATGCAAAGAAGTGGAAAGGTTAATGGAACAAGAAAGAAAAGAAGTTTCCAGACAAGATGCAAACCCTCTACAAGAGATCTTTAGTGCAAAGGTTATTCTCAATCTGTTACTGAGTTGAAAGCAATAGTGAGAAGTATAAAATTACACCAAAGTGACTGGAATGCTAAAATGCCCAATTTAGAAGTGAAAATTACGGGTATAAAGTCTTTACAACTTGCAGAAGGGCAACTAACAAACTGCTGCCTGATAAATGACAGTTTCCAAGAGGAGGAGGAATTCTTGAGGGCAGCACAAGGGGTTATAGTTAGATTTAAGAAAGGGTTTATGATTAATATCTGAACAAAACACACAATGAGCACCAGAGGAAATGTGTAAAACCTTTCCAGATGACATGGAGAATGGACTAGAGCCTGCAAGTCCATGGTGCAGGAGGTTGAGGCTTGCATGCTCTAATCCATTCTCCGTGGACATGCAAGCTCATGGAGAATGGACTAGAGCATGCAAGCCTCAACCTCCTGCACCATCCCTGCAGTAACACTGTAGCTGGCTTAGTGTGAGAGTTCAGCAGCAGGAAGCATCCTCAGACACACACAAGTGTGCTGCTTCCAGGCTGCAAAGGCAGGGCAGGGATGCTCTGGGAAACTCTCACTGGACAGTGCATACAGACACCCATCCCATGGGGTGTCCTGCCTTCAATAGGTGTGTGCCACCAGCAGGGCACACACCTGGGTCTGCTGCACCCTTAAACCCACCATTAAAGCATTGCATGAACTTCACCACTCAGTGATTAACAGTAATTAGCACTCAGAGAACAAAAGTAGCACTAGTGGCTACAATAACAGAACACATCCTCAGCAGCAGCCTTGCACTGTGGGAGCTCTTCCTGCTCCCAGTTCAGGCCCCAGGCCCTGCGGGGTCACTGCCTCCCAGGGCACACAGAACAGCCTCACCTGACCCCTCCTCACAGCCCCAAAGCTGAGGGGAGTTCTGGACTGAACTGGTCAGACTGGTCTTACCTGGAGTTCCTGCAATAGGCTTTCCTGTAGGGAAGGGGGAGCTTCAGCTGGCATCTGTGAAACAGAGAAGGATCAATCCTGGCAGCTGGAAAGCAATTAACTCAGCCTGGTCTTCCAACAGGGAAAATGGTGCTTTGTCAAAATCTGAAATTAATTTAGCTGCAATGGGAGATGTCAGCAACTCTAGGGATTGGATCCACCACTGTCTTCAGACTGTCCTCAAGGAAGGAAGATTAGGTTGCTCAATTGACTCCACAGGCATCATAGAGCTGAGCTGGGAGAGCTGCTGCATCCTGGACCAATCAGAGGTTCATCCAGGGTGGGCAGCTGGGACACAGCAGAGTACAGACATGGAAACAACACCTGCAGGGAAACTGGTCTGCCATAGCCTCTTGCTCTAGCTTAGCTGGACGAGGCAGCTTTGCTTAGCACCGTGTCACACTCAGAGAAATAGGAAAGGGACATTCCAGCTTCCACTGGGAATATGATTCTTAACACTGCAGCAGAATAATCCCTAGATTGTTATTACAAAAACAGAAGGGCTGGCAGTTGTTAGTCAAATGCAGACTAGGAATGCAAGGCCACAGCTGGGAATTTAAATAAATGTTTGAATCCAGATGCCTGCTCCTACAGCAACTGTCACTGAAGTGTCCTGGGGCCCTTCCAATGCCAGTGAAAAGGGATCATTTCCTCCCTGCACAAACACAAGAGTTAGGTTGTGGTGCCTGAGAGAAATACTCCTCAAAACTTTCCAGATGCAGATTGAGCTTCAATGTTGTTAAAGCAAAAGAGGAAAGAAATTACTTAAACAAGACAGACTGGCATGAAGGCAAAGCCAATCTTCCAAGCATTATTTTGCCACTTTTCCACAGAGAATCTCAGTAACATTCCCTTCGTAATCCTTCCTGCACCAAGCCCTTAAAACAACTGCACTTTAGTCAGTCCTGATTTGTGTAGTTAAATGGGCAGTGTGTTACAGGTTAACAGGAACAGCATCAAACCCAGATGCCATCACTCCAAACAGCACTGGGCACATGCTTTAGAGAGAGAGAGAGAGAGAGAAAATCATGCATTATGTATTGTCACTATGTAAAAAACAGAATAAATAAAAAAATCAATATGCTATAATAGAGAGTACACTCAGAGGAAAGCTAAGGCTCAGGAAAGCTCTACAGAGACAGCTTTCCAAAACACTCACAGGGGACTATGAAACATCAAAAGTCTTAATTGAAAGGCTTTCAAAGTGCCAGCCATCCAACAATAAGCCCTTAAAATGAAAACACTTACTCAACCACAAAAAGGCTTTTAAACTGTATAGGATCCTTCCTCTTGAGAGGGATGTGAGGAAGATGAGGCCAGGCTGGGACCCTCAGAGCAGCTACAGCCAGCAGGATCTGTACATGTGCCTGTGAGTATGGAGCAGAACAGGAGAGGTGCTCACCTCCCACACTTACCCCTTTTCCTGCAGGGTGCCTGTCCCTGGTGAGGTGCTCCTTCCCCATGCACCTGCAGGGTCCTCCTTTTTGCTGGACTCTCCCAGGAAACCACAACTTTTCTTCCCTGCATCAAGTAACTGCTTGCCAGCAACTGTGGAATTTTTTCCTGCAGCTGAATCCCCTCCAGAAAAGCTTTGCTGCTTATTTGGGGCAGATTCAGACAAGCCAGGTGTCTCCTGGGGTTCAGCTGCAGCACAGATTTCTCTGGCACTGGCACCAGTTGCTGTCCTGTGACTCCTTCCTTGTTTGGAAGTCACTCCTTCTGAGGAAATCTTCCCAGCTGTCCTGGGGCCTTGAGAAACACATCTGGCTGGGACTTTCCTTTGCAGCTTCTTCACATCTGGGTCAGTCCTGTAAGGGGCTCTTAACTGGTATGAAGAGGGCTTCTTCAACAACAAAGGCTTTTTGCTTCCAGCTCTCACCTTCCTGCACTCAGGAACATCCTCAACAGGTACAGGCACCTGCTGCTCTTCAGCTTTCTTGGGAGCATGTGCCTCACCTACCCATTTCTGTCCTCTAGCTTCCTGAGCCTCTAATGGAGTTTTCAAGATGCTTTTCCTGACTTTCAGTGCCTTCTCTAAGGCCCTGTTCAGCAGTTCCAGCTCCTCTAGCTCCTTGGGTGAAGGCCTGTCTTTTGCAAGAAGAGAAAACATGTCAGAAGGCTCAAACATGGATGTTGCCTATTTGACTCTTCACCAACTTACTCTTCCATGAGGCACAGAAGGAAACAAAACCTAATGACCAGTGCAGGGGGTATTTTTTTAGCTGTGGGAACAACCACTGCACAGAGGATGCAGGTAGGATTGCTAGAAGCTTTGAAGACCTAGGATAGATGTGATCCACAGGAGAACACATCTCCCGAGCCGACCTCGACAAGTGACATTCCCACACCCGGGTCAGGCCCGCAGTCACTTTATTGCCGGCCTTGGCTAACGAGACATGACTCCAAGCTAACCCCAAGGAGGAGAGAGAGAGGAAAAAGGCAGAGGGGGTATTTAAGTGGGTGCAGAGCATTGGAATAACTCCTAACACCCCAACTGGCCTGGGGCCGCTGTGACATGAGGGGACACCGGCCCGGGGGAGCGCTCACCATGCTCAGTGCTGGAGCCTGACTGTGGCTGTGGCCGCTCCTCTTCCTCATCATCCCTGGGGGGAACAAACAGAGACGGAGCCGGCGTTGCTGCACCGGGACGGGACCGGCACCCCCGGCCCGCGGGGCCTCGGACGCGGCCGCGGGACCAACGCCCGGGCCTCCGTCCTCCCTGCGGGGGGAGCGAGGGGCCCGGGCCGGGGCCGCCCCACACGCGGGTGCCGCACTCACCAGCGCCCCAGCAGCGCCCGGCTCCGCGCCGCCCGCCGCTCCAGCTCCCGCCGCCGCTCCGCGCCCTCGCCCAGCGCCGCCCTCAGCGCCGCCGCCGCCCTGCAAGGCCCAGCGCGGTCAGCGCCCCGCGGGACTCGGCCCGGCCCGGCGGGGCCCTGGCCCCCTGCCCCTCACCTTCGGCCGCGGCCCGCAGGCAGCATCGGCCCGGCCGCGGCCCCGCCGCTGCTCCCGCCGGCCCCGCGCTCCCCGCGGCCCTGCCGGGACCTGCGGGCGGGGCGGGGCCCGCGCGCGGCGGAGGCGGGAGCGGCCCCGGGCCTGAGGCGTTCCGGGCGGCTCCGGTCCCGCTCCCCGCAGGGCCGAGGGTGTCGGGCAGAGGGTCCCTGTGGCCGCTGCGCCTGCCCGGAGCGGGCGGGAGGGACCCGGGGGTGCCCCGCTGGGCCCGGGGAAGCTGCTTTTCCCTCCGCTGCCTTCGGCGCTTCCCTTTCTTTCCTACCCCCTCTAAGGGGGCTCGGGCGCCGCGGGCCTGTTCCACAGCCCGAGGTATTGGACCTCTCCTGGGGTCAGGACACAATCGGGGTTTGTTCCCCTCAGCCTTGGCAGTGGAGCGCCCCGAGAACACCGAGCCCGCAGCCGGAGCGGGAGCGGGCCCGGCCCGGGGCCGCCGCTCCCCCGGGAACGTGGCAGAGCCACCTTCGGCCCAGCGCACGGCAAACTGCTGCCGCCCCCCTGGTTTGCATCAGCATAAAAGAGAATTTGTGGGGTTTTTTTGATGGAGAGGGAAATCTGCCTTGCCCTGCGGCTGTGGGAGCAGCCGGGTGGGTACCGCGGGCTCCGAGTGCTGCTGGATCCCGTCAGGATCCGCTCTCGCTGCGGAGCGGTGCAGTTCTCCAGAAGAGCCCGTAGCTGGCACTCGGCACTGTCTGTTCAGGCAGCTCAGGAGCAGGAATCCAGTCCTCCCCCTAGCACAGCAGAATGAAAGTTAGCAAGAAGTTAGGAGGAGGAAAGAAGTGTTCTTGGCCTTCAATGGCTGAATCTTGAGGTTGAGATGCTCGTGATTTCTCTCCAGCGACGTGACCACAGACGTTTTAAAAGAGAAGTTGAGAATTCCAGGTGATTCATCGAGACAGGACTTAAAAACCCCTTATAAAATGTTACAAAATAGCAGAAAAATCATCACACATCGTGAGTTTCCACATTCACAAGCTCAACATTTTTCCAATTTGCAGTTTTGGCACAAAGAATGATTTCTCTCTCTGTAGACTTTGCAACCGAATTTGGCAAACAGGCTGGCCCCTTCCTGCCCTGAATCTTGTAGAGAAGTGTGAGTTCACTGTCAGAACAATGTGAACAGTTACGCTTCTGAGGCATGAGCCGAGGTAGGGCCCAGCTAGATATCCCTGGGCTCAGCAGGGCTGACGGGGCTATCAGACACTCAGAAAATAGTTCAATCAACAAAGTCACCAGGTGCAATGCTGTGAGACCCTGGGAAGCACAGCAGCAGAACAAGAGCTCATTTTCAGACAGCTGCTTCTCTATAATCATTAAATATCCCGAATCAGAAGGGACACACAAGCATCATGAGTCCAGCTCCTGGCCCTGCACAGACCCCCCAACAATCCCACCCTGGGCACCCCTGGCAGCGCTGTCCAAGCACTCCTGGAGCTCTGGCAGCCTCGGGGCCGTGCCCATTCCCTGGGGAGCCTGGGCAGTGCCAGCACTTTTAGGGGAAGGAGCTTTTCCTGATATCCAGCCTGAACCTCCCCTGGCACAGCTCCAGCCGTTCCCTCAGGTCCTCTCCCTGGTCAGAGAGTGGAGATCAGAGATGGCCCTCGGGATGAAGCTGCAGGCCCTGTTGAGCTCTGCCCTCAGTCTCCTTCAGGCTGAACAAACCGAGTGCCCTCAGCCACTCCTCACACAGCTCTAGCTCCATCGAGACCCTTCACCATCCTCAAGTCCCTCCTTTGCTCTCCAGTAACTTTAGATCCCCCTGATACTGTGGTGCCCCAGAGCCTGTGCCGGGGGTCGGTGGATTCCTGCCGGCCGGGACTGGCCAGGAGATGGAGCCCTGGGCTCCCGGAGCCTCCAGCATCACCTGCTGTCCCAGGGGGAGCACAGCCTGGGCCGTGAGAGGGGCACCTCTCCTCAGGCACCGGCATGCTGTCGGCATTTAAGTATTAAAACAACCAAAGAAGGGATCAGGCTGCTGTAATCCGGGAAAGTCACCTGAGGCATGAAGCCTGCTGGAGCAGCACTACTGACATGGCTACCTTTTGCATCAAGTCTCTGTGGTTTGGCAGTGCTAAAAATGATCCCCCAAACCCAAGGATCCCTTTGTACAGGAGATGAATCAAGTGTGTGCCCCTCCTCAGCCTCTGGGCTTGTGCAGGCAATAGAATTCTCCCCAAGAGACAGGAAAGCTTTAATGCAGGCACTTTGCTGTTAAGCTGCGCCTTGCTGGGAAGAAGGACAGGTGAATATCTGCATGTTGGCTTAGAGTAAAGTTTTAGGTGAGGCAAGGGCTGCTGCCATCACAAAATCAGGAGGGGCAGCGTGGCAGGGAGGGCAAGGCCTTACCTCATCCCTTCCAGCTGCAGGGGGAAACCTTGGCAGAGATGTTGGGGTGAAGTGATAATTGGGAGGTGGAGAGCAGAAACCTCCTGACAGAGATAAAACCACTCCTCTACTGATGCTCAGTGCTCAAATGTGCTGACTCTGGACTCAGCTCAGCTGCTCCCACTCCTCTCCCACACCTCTATGTGGGGCTCCTGCTGACTTTTGAGGAGTCTTGCAGCAGGGCAGCGGCTGGGTAAATCAGTTCCTGCCCTCTCTTGTGGGTGGTTGGGTTTCCAGTGGATCATCTGACAAAGCCATTTGAGGAAAAGGTCCCAGGTGTGTGTATCTAACTTTTCACTGAGAGCAGCTTGTGCTGGAGCGGGTAAATGCAGCAAAGAGCTGTATTCTGTTCATGTAGCAACAGGCCCCGCACCAGTTCAGACCTGATGTGGCACAGCTGGCATAGGAGATGCTTGTGCCAGAGCCTGGATTTTGAGCTAACAGAGTCTGAACTGTGTTTCTGCTTCAGGATGAAGTATTGATATTGACATTGCTTGCTGGGAAAATGCTGGGTAGCTCAACCTGGCACCCATGCTAAGTAATATTTCAACTGGTGCAAAAAATTAGTTACAAAAGACAGGTTAAAAATACTTGTGCGATGTACAAGGGACTGTTGCTGGTACACAGCTCTGGCACCAGTTGTTTTTGGGCCTGAAGTCATGAGAATCTTGCACAGGTGACATGTAATGGAAGTTACAATGTCAACATTCATTCACTGCTCAGGCTGACAGGTGCCAGGTGATATTCTGAAATCTGTATTTCTATTTTTTTGAGGCCCCAACTCTTAAATACCTGTCAGCTAATAAAAATAACTGTCCAGGCTCTGGGATCTCCTGCTAGGTGCCTAAAGCTCTTTGAAAGCCGTGCCCATAACACATCATGGTAGGGTTCCCTGGGGTAAAATTCAAGTAGCATCACTTAGCAACAAGAAGAGAAAAAAAATTAAACAAGGAAATAAACTTAATCAGTAATACACTTCACCAGACTTTCTATATTGCTGCTACATTATATTATTCCATGAGCTGTGCTCCTCCTCCTGCTTGCTGCCCATGAGGATCAGTGCTCTTTGCTGAACTGACACAGGAAAATCCTCCCTATGTACACGGGCATGTTGTGGCTTAAACCCTGCCAGCAACTCAGCCCGGCACTGCTCACTCACCCCTTCCCAGAGGAACGGGAGAGAGCATTGTAAAAGTGAGAAAAGTCATGGGTTGAGATAAAGACAGCTTAACAGGGAAAGCAAAGGCCATGCAAGAAAAGCAGAACAAGGAATTAATTCCCTGCTTCTCCCAGGGCAGGCAGGTGTTCAACCATCACCAGGGCAGCAGGATGCTGTCACAGGTAATGATTCCTTGTGATAGGAAAGGCGTGTGGTAATGTCTTTACACACAATTCCATGGGTGAGGGGATGGGTGTAAACGTCTTTGAAATGTGTCTTAGCTTCAAGTGAGGCCTCAGGTTTTAGCTTTTATATTTTTCAGATTCTGTGCTGCTTCAGTGTGTATTTCTGAGCTTCATATTAGAAGATAGTAAGCTCTCTTCAGAGAGCAGGTAGACTAAACAATTCCTTCTCTAGCTGGGGACCAAGGACAAATGATCCAAATCTCAGGGGCCCGAGAGCACAAACAACGTGGACTGAAGAAAGAAAATCAAGGAAGATGGGACTTTCTTAAGCTGAAGCTGTAACTGGACAATTAACTCCAATATGCAAATGGAGCAGAACTTATCAAAGTGAGAGACCCCATGACCTCGTGCATTTTGTGACCATTTTGGTTCACCTTGGGTGCAGCCTTGGCTGGGCTCTTGTGCTGCCCCAGGTGGATCCATTGAGGCCTCCTAATAAATCCCTGCTTTATTCTTTAACTCTGTCCAGTCTCTGTTCTAGGGCAGCCAGCACAAGGTATCACAAGCAGCAGGTTTGTTACAGAGCCCAGACAGCTTTGACTCCTGAAACAGACAAGTGGGTCTGCATGAGCTTGGGTTCTGAACTTTGAGGTAAAATGACAGGTTCAAGGGGAGATGAGGTAGGCGGTTCGGGAAGGCTGTACCTTCTTAGTGCCTCAGCAATGGGGAAAGGAGAAGGGTAACGTGTGGCTGAGAGTTTGAGATAGAAGGAGGCTGCACCCTCTGAAACCTCAGGAGAGAAAACCCCACGGGAGTGTGCCCTGGTGGACTCTCTGCCTTTATTTGAATAAACTTCCAGGACTCCTCTGTCTCCTTTATGGACCCTGGCTTTTCATAGTGGGATTTTTTGTACATGTCCCACTGTTAACCCCCCACTAAACCACATCCCCGGTGTTATGAACAAAAAAAAAGGTTATCCATTTCTTTTGGAGATGCGGAGTTCACAATTTAGACCAGTGACTGCCAAGTGGGAGTTCTAACTATTTGTTGTTGATGATTTCATGTTGTCACGTCCTGTTGACAGTTTCCTTTTGACTGCCTGTTCTCAATCGTGCGCTGAGCCATCCCGCCGCTGCCTGGTGACCCGGGAGCGGCGGAGTGTCCCCTCCTCGGGCACTGCGGGGGTGGCACGGGGGTCCCAGGGGCAGGGACCGGACCGAGTCGCCCTTTCCCGCAGGGGTAGCTGCTGGGCGTAGCTCTGCTGTTTCCCGGGAGATGGCACCCTGACAGACTGATAAGCAAACGTAGTCGTTAATACTCTTATTGTATCAGTATCACCCTGCCGCAGCCCGGTAAATGACTTTTCTCCGATGGTGGAGGGGAGGGGACCAGGAGTTGACATGCAAATAAGTTTAGAGGCAACATGCAACGGGGCAAGCCCCCCACCAAACACAAGATAATAAACCCTTAAACCGGCGAGTCAATATGGAATTTAGAAATCAAAGTCTGGAGCCAGCAGAGACTCTGAAAAAACCTTAATGGCCCCTCACCACAACCGCAGAAGATGTCAGTCAGAGTCAGGACTCAAGATCGTAAATTCAACCGGTTGGACACCGGGATTTATACCCCGGCCTGCTGTCATGAGATCAGTACTCCTGTTTTTGCTCTTTGGGGGACCAAGCCGTGCTGTGCTCCTACTCTGAGTCGTTCCTGGGAATGATGATGGCAAGAGTGTGGGCCTGTTAGACCTCCCAACTTTGAGCTGATCGCTTTTAGAAAAGGCATTGAAAGGAAAATGATCTGCTGCTGTGTTTATTTCACCCAGGCACTGTACCTGACTCTGCCACTGCCCTGAGCAGCTTGTGCCAGTGCCTGACTACCCTTAAAGTGGTTGATTTTTTTCTAGTATCCGACCTAAACCTCACCTGGCAGAACCTGAGGTTGCCTCAGCTTCAGCTGGCTAGGTGAAAAATGCTGACAGCAGGGACACTTTCACTGGGAAATAGTCTGTATCCTCACCTTCTTCCTGAATGTTACATTGGATCAGCCCTGTTTGAAACAAAACAGGGAGGACAAAGGAAGTCTGCTGTGTATGAAACCATGGAACAGATTGTCAGGAAAATTAATCCACAAACACCAGAGATTTATGTCCAAAAAGGGGACAGAGAAGTCCCGTAACTTTATTTGGGGTCTCTCTAATTTTTGGAGAACACAGCCTCCTTTTTATTCTAATTTCCTGGCCGCATGTCCCTCTCTCTTTCCCCATTGGCTGAGGTACTTGGCAGGTACACACTTTCTG
Source organism: Fringilla coelebs (assembly GCF_963513975.1). Lineage (NCBI taxonomy): Eukaryota > Metazoa > Chordata > Aves > Passeriformes > Fringillidae > Fringilla > Fringilla coelebs. The sequence goes on from NC_140042.1 coordinate 15,486,402, forward strand.
AAACGCCCAATACCTGAAACACCCAATACTTGAAACGCCTAATATGTAAGACCCTCTTCTAATGTATAACCCGCCCCCCCTTTGTCATTTCCTTGTGTCACTCAGTGGAATTTCTCATGGAATTTATGGTTCTTCCCATTGTTTCTTTTTTCTCTCAGTATCTAGCTTTATTTACCAGCAGATCCACAGTTTGTTTGTAAAGACAAGTCCCTCATTCCTGTCAAGATGGTGCTACAGTGCGTATCCAAGTTGGAAAAGACTGCAGCTGAGGTGAGGAGATGCAAAAGAAAAGGGGAGTTCTTTCCAAATGTGGTGTCCCATGTGCAGGAGTGTTCTGCCTTTACTGTCTTACTCTGGCAGTGGGGTTCTTGACGGACTGCAGTAACAAGGGGGTCTTTCCTCCCTTGCTTCTGTAGAAAATTATGCATTTAACACATGCAGGTCCCCATAAAGCCAGGCCAGGAGTTTATAAACCACGGGAAAGCAGTGGATTAATGCCGCCCCTGGGGACTGAATGTGTTAAGGATCATCACATTAACACATCTTCAAAATCCTGAGCCCAGGCTGAGATCTTAGTTCACACCAAATGAAAACCACGTCCCTTGGAGCTTTTGGGCAAGGGAAGGGCCTTGCCCAGTTTGCAGAGTCACCCATAGCACTGAGGTATTTATGGGACTGTTTTGCCCTCCCGGCTTCTCGCTACCTGATTTACAGTCTGGGAAAATGCAGCCAAAACCTGAGGGATCTTTCCTTTTTTTCTCTCTGGCCTTCTTACAGGACAGACTGTTGTGAAAAGGAGATGGGGTTCCTGTGGGACGAAGAATTGCCCCATCCATTGACAAGGGTTTCTCCTGCTGAGGCTTCATGCAAGGCCTTAAACAGTCCTGGGACCAAGTGTGGCTGTGAGATTTGCCTGATTGTGTCATGCTCTGAGTGTTTGCACAGCACTGTTAATTCCTTGGAAAGTGCAGCTTCCGGGAATGGGGGGTGAACTCTGGGCTCATCAACACTGGAGGGTGTGGATACTGAAGTTTGCATGAGTTAAACCGGAAAAAAAAAAAAAAAGAAGAAGCTATTAGCAAAACTCACAGGAAAAAGAATGAAAACTAAACACCACTAGGACTGAAATGCAAAGATCTGAGCTCTGGGGAAGTTTGAGCCCTATGGATGATGCAGAGGAGCAAGGGCCAAAGGATTTTTAAATTTCCCTCAGAATTTCTAATAAAGTGTAGAACAAATGTATTTTCTTGTCTTCCATTATAATATACCTGGATAAAAGCTAAAACACTGCTGGCTGCTTTTTGGAGAAAGTTCAAACATGGAGCATGCACACCTTGGAGAGGCAAGGCAAGACTCAAACATATCCACATCTGTTCCCAAATGTTTGCCTTCTACCTGAAGAACACCAAGCCTTTGACTTTGACGTTTTGGGCCAGCCCAGTAAGGGTTGTTTGGGAGGTGTCTGTGCAGGGGATGGAGCAGAGCACAGGTGGGTTCAGCCTGACCCCCTTGCTGCCCCACTGCCTCTGCCAGCTCTGCAGGCGCCTTCCCATGGCCCCATGGCCCCTTTCTGCCCACTGGCAGCAACTGCTCAAACTGGGCACTGCAGCAGGAGCTCCTTCTGGCTGCTGCCCAGGTACCAGCTGCCTGCTGAAGGAGCAGATGCCTGTGCTGTGTCAGCAGGGCCTGACGGGACCATGCGTGGTCCTGGTAGAAGTGGTCCTGTGGTACAGAAAATTAAAACTGCTGAAAGTCCAGAAGTTTGGCAAACCATGTGGTGCAAAGGCACAAGAGAGAATTGAGCTGGCAGTAGCTGTATAAATAAATCTGCTTCAGTGCTAACTGAAAAGGAGCAAAGGCTGAGAAAGAAAAGGCTCTGGATGCTCCTGCATCCATGTAGAGAGATCCACAATCAGTGTCCACAGGGCCCTGCTGGTAGCAAAGAAAGGACAGTAAGCTTTATGATTGCTTCTCCATGGCTTTATTGATTGCTTCTCCTTCCTGTCTTTTATTATTTTTCCTATTTAGTTAGTAATTAGGAGTTAGATGAGAAGGGAATTGTCAGCTCTGAGTCTGGGGTGTGGTGACTGATACCAGAGGAGATTGCAGTAATATATTTAGATTTTACTAAAGCACTTGACACTGTGTCTCAGTCTTCTGCACAAAACTGATTAAGTCAAATGATACGTGAAAGCTGACGATGGAGGAGACTGCATCAGGAGGAGGAAAGGTATCTAAATTTCTGCAGACATCACTGCCAGATTAAACTGATTAATCAATGCAGATTAGCATCATCTTTATCTTTGCTGCTGGTCTCAGACAAGACCTTTCAGCTCCAGGCCATCACATCATCTATTGCTCAGGTAAGAGCATTTGATGAGCTCCATCCTGTTCCCTGTGGGCAGCAATCAAACTCGGAATTGAGCTTGTTTTTCTTTATTCAGTTTCATCTTCCTCTTCTTGAATTCCAAAATTACTGCAGGTCTTCATGTGCTGGAAACCTCATTTTCATTACTCCTGAACTTGATTTAAGGCCTAAGTTGGAGTTTTTCAGAGCATTTGAAATTCACATACAAATTCAGCTGTCCATTTTTTGTCTCTCTGAGGGCATTCAGCCAAAACCATCTAAAAGTCTTTCATATACAGCAATCTTGATGTGCAAACACATGCATGTCATCTCTGGGAGGGCTTCTGATTTCTGCTTGTATCTCACACTCAGTTTCTACCTCACATGTCTGCTCATCCTTTCATTCACTAGTGATGTTTGTACTAAAGTCATCTTCCACTTCTCATCTTATGGAGAATGTCAACGCTATCAGACAGGTCCAGCTCTCAGATTTTTACAGGGAAAAAATCCCCATCTGTTTTTGGTGCCATAGAAATAAAAATTCCTTTCTTGTATCAGCATTTTAATGCCTCATCTCTGGAAAAAAATATTAGTGGTGGGCACCTAGATCTTCTAGGAAGGGTCATTGATTCCATACCATGTCATTTGCCCAAAGCAGGAGCTCTCCATCTCTTGAGCAGCTCCACACTCTGATAACATCTCCAGCAAGTGCTTGAGTTTCTGTCTGACCCAGAAACAGAAACTCAGCCATCAGCAGAGGTGGTTGTTGGCTCCCAGCAGGGAGCCAGATCAGCCTGCAAAAAGAAAAAGTTGCTTCGATTCTGCTCTGTGTTTTGAAGCAAGGACTGATTATGAGCCATCAGAGGTGCTGTGTCCTAATTGACACCTATGGCTTTTATAAATCAGATTTTTTAAAGATAGGCCAGCCATGGAGAACCTCTTCCATAACCTCCTTATTTCCCCAGGCAGTTTGTCCTGCCTAACACTCTGGAAAACCACAGCAACTTTGAAGAGGTTTTGTTTCCATCATAATAAATCAGATACCTCATTCCAGAAGGCATCACGGGATCTGCATCACACCCGTCTGAAAAAATACAAGGTGAATTTCCTGGGAATTGGGGTTTTATCTTGATTAGGGCTGAACACAACTTTGGCCTGAAGGAGGAAGGGTCTGGTCCAGCTCCTGTAAGGTGAAGGGAGTGGAAGAATCAGTGCAGAGCTGCTGATGGGGTGGCTGAGAAAGTCCCAGAGACCCTGATACCCCCAAAACATCCTCCTGTACTTTATCGTGCAACCACAGGATGATTTCGTCTGGAAGGAACCTTAAATTTCATCTTGTTCCAGCGTACCACAAAGGTGTTTTACCACCTTTGTTTGCAGTTTTTGTCTCTAATTTGAGCTGACAAAGTTGCCCTGTAGTTCCCTTACTACAAGGGTTGAGCGGCCATAGCCTCCATTCAGTTTCAAAAGCTCCGGATAAGGAGCTAATTGTGACTGGGGTGATGTGGTTTGTAGGGGACATGTTCCCCTGACAATGAAATCACCTGGCAAAAGACTCTGCTCTCCTGCAAGCTGGAGTAGGGTGTGGACAGAGTAGGAGAGGAGAAGTACTAGAAACTGGGAATGAAGAATTTTCCTGTGTCAGGTGAAATAAGCTTTAGTGGGAGCTGAGGGCAGGAGGGGACTGACCACGGCCACGGCTCTTTTCCTGAAGCAGAGCAGATGCACAGAGCGGTGCTTTCAGGTGCCTGTGATTCTCTCCAGCAGCTCCCTCTCCCTGACAGGCATGGGAGGTGTCAATGGTGTGCTCAGAATTTTATTGCACGGGCTGTGGTTGGGGACTGTTTGGTGTATTCTAGACCTCAGATGGCTGAAGAGTTAAACAGGAAATGGGGGGTGAAATGGGAGTCTAAAAATGGAGATTAAGCCCCTGTGTGTTGCCGGGGGCAGGAGTAAACCCCAGGAGTTAATGGCTTGGACATAAGCTGGCAGTCTGTGTCCTGGCAAGAAGCTCAAGAGTTCAGACCCAAAGAACTGCCTTGATCTGGTTGTATTGAAGATTGAAAAGGACTCAGCAGCTCTCATTTCTTTCATTTCTCTTCCTCTGAGGCAGGAATCTCCCAAGCCACTGTAAGGATTGTCTGCTTTCTTGGAGCAGGCTCTCCACTTTGCTGCTGATGGCATCAGATCCCTCCATCCCCACCAGATGTGGGGATGCACCAGATGTCCAGGCCTCTCTGCAAGTGGGGCAGCACGAGAACCTTGAGCTGCTCACAGAGGGATGGTCCTATAGCCCTGAGAACCCTCCTGGGGCAGATCCATCACCCTGCAAACCCAAGGGATTGAGCCTGCTGGGAAAGGAACAAAAGCCCTTCTCCTGCCTGGGGGTGGGGAGGGACACCATGCTGAGCTTATGCTGTATCTGCACAGCAGATCATGAGACATTGCAACACTCTTGAGCTGTCAGATGGCATTTTTAATCAACCCAAACTTGACTTTTTAGAAATTGTAGTTAATTATGCTCTCCAACCAGAAAGCACAGGGCTTTGATCAGTGCTTCTCAAAGCAAGTATGATCCAGTGCTGCATCTTGTGTCAGCTCATTAGCAGCTACCTTCATTATAAATCCTGCTCGTTAGCTGTGTCTGAGCTGGAAGCCTGTGAATTAAGAGAGGAGTTAGACAAGGTTTTGTAGCTGGGTCTCAAACCATAGACAACATAAATATAAACATGGTTTATGCTTTATAGACACATAAACATCGTTTATAGGAAGGAGCCCTTCCTATAAACTGTAGGAAAGGTGCAGTCACTGATGAGCAGAAGATAAAGCCCAGCAACTGTCCCAGAAGTGAAGCAGGTGTGTTAAACAAGGTGATTTGTCAATATCTCATCTGCAGCCCCAGGCCAGGGTAACCAATACCATGTTTGAAGCAGGATAGATAAACAGCAGTGCACCTGTACCAGGTTCCTTGGAGCTGCACTGCCAGGTAAGGGTTTGGCCTCAGGGGTGCAGTGCCAGTGTTGGTGTTGGTGCTGTCAGCCTCACTCACCACACAGACAGGGACTTTAAAGCACAGCTGGTGTCTTGACCCTGGAAAAGCAACTCACTCCAGAAGACTTGTCCACGAGGCTGCCCTGCCATCTTGGAATCATTGCTCTTCATAAGCTTATAGAGGACTGGGAAGTGAGAGATGTTCTGTGTTAATCATAGTTCATTTTTCTGGTAACCCACTGTTCCAAGGCGGATTTAGAGCTGCCTGGAGGGAGGTTAAGAGCCACTTTGTCCAACTCTGGAGAATCAATCTAAAATAGAAATAGTGTGATGAGGGAGTGTTGCAGGGGCTTGTAAAACTGAGACACATAATATATTCAAACAAGATTTATTTTATATAGCAGTTAAACCAGATTAACTGGTTTATTAACCCAATTCAATAAATTAAGCCAATTAAGCTGCATCAGCATTCAAATACAGATTCATGATGTCCAGTGGAATTGGTTCTACTTGAAAGACTTCAGATTTCTTAAGGTTTAGAAGAGTAACTCAGAATGAGCTGGGTTACCCCAATAAGGTTGGGGTCCTCAGTCTCATGGAGTTATCTGAGACAGCAGCCTCACATAATGGAGAATCCCAACTGCAGACCAGCTGGCTGCTCTGAGGGGGGTTGGCTCAACTGACCCCCCAACACCTACATCCCAATTAGCCCAGATTTGTGGTCAGACACGGCCATGGCCATGAGAGCCCTCGCTGGCTGGGTCTGACGTCCCCCACAGCCACCCCGCAGATGTGGTGGGGTTTAGCCTGCACAGGGGAAGGGAAGGGAAGGGAAGGGAAGGGAAGGGAAGGGAAGGGAAGGGAAGGGAAGGGAAGGGAAGGGAAGGGAAGGGAAGGGAAGGGAAGGGAAGGGAAGGGAAGGGAAGGGAAGGGAAGGGAAGGGAAGCCAGCCATGACTGGCCAGGCTGGGGGCAGTGGCAGTCACTGAGTGCAGGGAGAAGGATGCTCATCACACCATGTCAGCCCTTTGCAGCAGCCTTTACTCCCTGTGAAGGCAGAGTGGTAAATCACAGGATCATGGAATGGTTTGGGTTAGAAGAGACCTTAAAGTCCCTTCCATCCCACCCCCTACCTTGGGTAGGGACACCTTCCACTGTCCCAGGTTGCTCCAATCCCTGTCCAGCCTGACCTCGGACACTTCCAGGGATCCAGGGGCAGCCACAACTTTTCAGGGCACCCTGTGCCAGGGCCTCCCCACCCTCACAGGTAAAAATTCCTTCCCAATAGCCCATCTAATCCTGTCCTCTATCATTCCCCCTTGTCCTGACACTCCAGGGCCTTGTCCTAAGTCCCTGTCCAGCTCCTTGGAGCCCTTTTAGGCAATGAAAGGGGCTTTAAGGTCTCCTGGAACCTTCTCCAGGCTGAACAGTGAGATCTGAGCCTGGGTTTCTAGGTGAGGGTTACCAGCCCTCAAAGCATCTCTGTGTTCCTGTTAAACAGGAATAATCATTGAGTAGGAATATTTGATGTAATCTAAAATCAATGAAGCTGAAAAGCCCATTGACATTCCTTGTTTCCTTTCACTTGTCTTGAGACCTGCATTGCTTGGACTTCAGGAAATTCACATTCTGGACCTCCAGACTGGGCAGCTGGGGGTGCCCAGTACCACTCTCCTCATGGCATCCTCCTCCCCACGGCTGTGCAGCACCAGGAGTGCGTGGGGCAGAGTCCCTGCAGAGGAGCAGCACCTGCACTCAGCTCTAGGGAAGCAGAACATGTCCCTAGGGCTGTGAAATGCTCCCAGAAAAGCCTTTCAGCCCCCTCCTCTTTACCCCTGCGACTATGAATCGCTGTGTGGGCCATTCTGTGCACTGTGGAGGCTCAGGCTCCCCAGAGCAGCTGCTCAGCCCGAGTCCCTGCAAGGAGGCACTTCCACCCCAGCAGCTCTCTCTTGGTGCTGCTTTGCATCAAGGTGCTCCTGACTGAGAGGGGAAGCATTTTTCCTTCCTTAACCAGAGCGCGCCTCTAGCGTTTTAGCTCGGGAGCTCAGTGTCTGCCACAAGTCCTCTGCCAGACATGGGCCTTTCATAAGATTTTTTTCTGTCTAATCACACAAAGAAAAATGCATTTTCCATTCTTAGCAGACCCTTTCACTGTGGTGTCTCTTTCTTCATCCCACAGTATATTTCCCCCGATTAACTCAAGTGTTTTATCCTCTGTGCTTCTGTTTTGGCAAAGGTGAAGAAAGAGGGTGATGCTGTTTTCAGAGACAGACTGATGAGGCCCAGGTATTCCCAGTAACAAACTCATTGCTAACACAGGGTTTCACAGATGCTCCTTGGGCTGTCCATCAGCACATTTATCTCCACTGGTAAATCCCAGAAGCCTTAGCCTCCAAATTGTGCTAATGAGAGGCAGTCACATAAGCCTTGGGCTGGCACCAGAGGCTGCTGATACAAATCACCACAGTGTGAGTGTTCTTAGAATTTTTAAACTGAAATTAAATGCTCTGTGGCTCTGCAGCTTGGCAGGTGGATGTGCACAAAATACCAATGGGAAGAACATGGAAATACAGGCAGTTCCCTGCTTGAATTTAACAGAGGTGTATATAGTGGGGACGTTATGTCCATAACCTCCCATGGTTTCCAGCCCACCCCGCACTGCCCATGCAGTGGACATCACTGAGAAAACCCTATCTTAGCCCAAGTGAATGGACAAAACCAATTTTTGGGCTGGCTGATGACTCTGCACAAAGCGGCCCTGACTCTGCTTCCATCTGCATCTCTGTGCATGGGTCTGGGGCAACACAGCAGGAACAGAGAGCAACCTGGAGCTCGCTGTTGTTCTGCACTGCAGCACGGAGCTGCAGGGAAGTGGTGGTGGCAGGGGTCTGGCATTTGGGCAGGTGATGGAGCTCATCCCCAGGACACTGGCACACAGGGATGGATGTCTGCCATTCCCGGGACACTGGCACCCCAGCACACAGTGCTGCACAAAAGCACTTTCCTAAACCCATCAGAGCTGTCTGCACTCCCTGGCCTCGGTGCATTTGGGTGCTGTGGCAGGCTGGGTTGGGGCTACAGGTGGGTTGGAGCTGCAGGTGGAGGTGGGCTGGAGCTGCAGGTGCCCGCAGGCAGCTGGCAGAGGAGTGCAGGGGCTGGGGCTGCAGGCTCCAGCTGGGAAGCATTATCGGCTCCAGCTGCATCACCAGTGGAAAGCAGGACAAGCGGTGGAGGGGAAATGAAATGATCAGCAGGGATGGAGGCAGCACAGGGAGGAGCAGCCACTCTCAAAGAGGAGTTTGTAGTGATGGCAAAGCACCGTGACTCCTTGATCCTCCGGTTTCTCTTAGGCTAGCAGGGATCCCCGAGCCATCAAAAGTGCGGGTCTGGCTCCTTGCTTTGATGCGAGGGGACCTCCCACGTGAGCTCGCGGCGCGGTGTGTGTCCTGCCTGCAGCCCACAGCATCCTGCCGCTGTTCACGAGCACTGAGAGCTTGCACGGTTAAAAATTAACATCCAGCCTGGGATGGCGTTTCGCTTTCTCCAGGCATCCTGCTCTAGCAGATGTCTCCAGAGTCTGAGGTTAGAACCACTTAAGAGCTAAGAAAAGCCACAGGACGATTTCCAGCGGGAGGCGCGGGCGGGGCGCGGAGGGGCTGCCCTGTGTCCGTGCCCAGCGCGGTTCGGAGCAGCTCCGAGCGCTTCCCCTGCCCTCCAGCAGCCTCGGGGGGCTTTGCTGCTCCCTCTGCTTTTTCCCAGCGCTCGAATCAGTGATTTCAAACCGGTTTGGTTAAACTCGGGAACGAACCGCAACGGAGCAGCGAGTTCCCGTCCCGGCCGAGCCGCGGGAAGCGGAGCCCCCGGCCGGGCCCGGGGACACGCGGCGGCTCCGCAGGGCCGGCGCTCCCGGCCCGGCCAGCTCCATCCCGTGCCCCGCGGCCGCCGAGCATCCCGGGGCGGGGCGGGCTGGGCCGGGCTGTGCGGCGGGCGGGGGTGGCTCCGGGGCCGCCCCCATCGCCCGCTTCCTCCCCCGGGTCCGGCCGGAGCCCGTTGCCCTCCGTGCCGGCGGTAGCGGGGCTGCATCCCGGCCGTGCGGTCCGGCTGCGCCGCGGGACGGGCCCGAGGGACGGCGGAGCAAGTGAGCGGGCTTCTCCCCTTCTTCCCTCTTCTCTTCCCTTTCCCGCTCCTCTCCTCCCTATTTCGTGGGTCCCCCCGCCTCGCCCGCGGCTGTCGGGAGTGCAGGGCTCTGCTGCAGGAGCCCGAGAGTTGCAAAACATCTCCTGGCTTTGCAGCGCGTTTAAATTTTTTTTTTTTCCTTTCCCTTTTCCCTCTTACACTTGGAGTAGCTAATTGGGTAGGAAAACACGAACTGCAGGGGTGGGATTACTTCATGCTCTTGCAATGCTGTTTTGCTGTTCGATTTCAGTCCTTTCAGTGAATAGAGCCTGCCTGGCGCTGCTGCCCTGGAGCGCGGTGGGGCCGGCGCTGCTCTGCCGCCAGCGCCTTTTTTCCTTAGCAGGTTTTCACTTTGAAGGATGATTTCGTTGTCTCTGTTGCTGCCGTGGTTTCAGAGAATATTTGCCCTTTTGAACAGCGGGTCCCGCACTAATCTCGGTCCGTGGTGTGTGCTCAGAGGCTTCCCCGTCGGGCAGGTTCATTCCATCACTAGGGCTTTTCTCCTGCTGTTTCGAGATTTCTGTAGGATATGTGATTTCCAGGGAAGTGGCGATGCTGGCAGCGGGCTCTTTACTTCCCAGCCTGCTGGCTGGTGTCCTGGCTCCTGCAGCCATGGATTGTCACTGTGTGGAGCAGTCTCCATTTTTCTCCTCTGTTGGTGCAGGTGACAATGAAGTTCAGCCAACCAAACCAGCAGAAATTGCTTCCCTGAGAATACAGTATGTGCCAATGTCCTCCCTGAGCAGTTTATTCTTGAATATGAGCAACAAGTTGTGTGTGTTTCATAGAAATAAATAGAGCAGGCAAGTGCTGGGCATTGATTCCTGAGGCCTGGAGTCAGCAGGATGCTTCAGCATTGGGATGAGCAAGTTGGAGTTGGTCCTTGGGTTGGCTGGATGCATGTTTACACCACTGGAACATCAGCAAGTGAAGGATCAGTTTGTGTTTGTCTCATGCTCAGCTTTCCTGTGTATTCCCCTCCAAAAGGGGATGATGCAGTGTGGTGCTCAGGAACTCGCTTTTCCTTCTTACCTTCTTCCTAAGGGCACTGGTTTTGCTCTCAACTGGCAATTCCAAGAGTGAAATAAGAAGGGGGCAATTTGTCTTACTTCTTTATCATAAATGTTTTACCTGTAAAACAGTAACCTCAAAAGTATTTAAACCCAGGGAAATTTGCTTTGTACTTCTTAAGCCTGGGCTGTCTCCAATGGTATCATGCTCTGGGGTTGGCTGTTCTGCTTTATTTCCCTGAATTAATTTTATTGTGGCACTGAGAACTCTCATGTGGTCCCTGAAAATTATCCTGCATTTTGAGAAGTTCAGAACTTGCTGAATAATGGTGTTTTCTTCCCTGAAATAGAGGTGGGAAATTTCCTATCCCATCCTGTCCCTGGGTACCTGAAAGTTGACTCTTACAACTTTCACGTCAGCAAAGCTGGGTTTCATTGATAAATCTTTTTAAAGTGACTTGTCTCATCTAAAATTATAAAATGTTGATATTTCTCATAATAGTTGGATGAATTAATTAGATAAGTAGAGACCTTCCTGCTGCCCTTCTTCTAAGTGAAAATCCACATCTGTTTTTATGCTGACAACAGTTGTTTAAATGATTCCCAGCCCAGGGAACCTACAGTCCGTTCCTGTTCGCACCCTGGAGCTGTGTCAGTCTCAGATGGTCTTTCCCAGTGCAGGGAAGGCAAATGCCATTGGTGAGGTTGTTCCCCAGAGAGCCAGAGCCCTGCAGAGAAAGCGATGTCACCTGGGTGTCTGTTTCTGGACAGCCTCATTGGGATGAGGCATCTCCATCCTTGTGCAGTACCAGGAGCTATCCCAACTTTCTCCACTGACACCTGCTTTTCACGGGCAACTCGGGGTGTTCATCTGGAAGAGAACTCAGTGCCAACGTCCTGGTGCTCCTCCAGGATGATTAGGAGCAGTCAGAGAAGGGTCAGATGTTCTCTCCAGCATGGAGGCCATTATGGCAATGGGAATGCCAATTCTTAGCCCTTTACCTCCCACGAGTCATAACTTAAGAGCAAACACTCTTCTTGTCATCTCTAAGGTAAGAGGGCACATGATCACCCCTTGCACAGAGCTCAGCTGCAGAAATCCCATCCCTGCCACCCATGTGCAGCAGTGCTGGCTCTGGGAATGGCACAGGAGCAGGGCTGGGGCAGAGCCTGTGTGTCTGGAGCCAGCAGCAGAGTGCCTGGGGATCCCAGGCCGTGTCTGCAGACAGAGCTGCAGAGGATGGCACTGCTGGGGAAGCTGAGCCCGAGTGTAGCCAAGAGCCCTGTCTGTCCTGGCTCCTAGCACTGGGAGCTGGCAAGGATGTGGGGACAGCCTTGGGGCACTGCTGGCAGGGCCTGGCTGCTCCCAGGTGCAGCAGTGCTGAGGCAGCTGTTCCCTGTGTGGCTGTTTCTGTCCCAAAAGGAGAAATGTGTGCTGGCAGCTTTCCCAGCACCGGGATGGCAGCGAGGGCCAGAGCTGTGCTCAGCTTGCCTTGGGGTTTCTGCTGCTTGCAGCCTGCATCCTCTCCAGGCTGGTCTTGCACTCCCCTTCCAAGTTGCTTCAGGTTTTTCCCAGCTCCAAAGTTGAGATGTTAAATGACATCTTTGTGGTGAGCTGTGGCAGGTGAGGGATGCTGTGTCCTGCTGTGGCTCTGGAATGCCACAGCCTGTTTGCTGCAGGAAGTGACAAGTGCCAACCCCTGTGGCTCCTGGCCCTGGGTAGCCCCATGATCCTGTTGCTGCAGTCCTGTATTCCATGCCTGTCCTGCTCAGCTGCAGGAGTCTCTCACTTACCTGTGAGACACTTGACCTGTGTCTCATTGGGCCAAAATGAGAGCATGGGGACCAAATCCTGCCTTGGTTTTTTGCTTGGATTTTTTTGGGGGGATGCAAAAAGGTATGAGGAACAACCACAGAGCTGGAGGATGGACACAGCAGGGGAATAGCAGCGCCATTCCAGTAGCACTGAATGGTCCTGGGCAGAGTTAAGGGTGGGCTGGATGCTGTTGCTCAGGTGGATCGAGTTACTGTGGTCTCTGTTCCCCTTCAGCTGCTGGGTGGGAGAGGATCCTGTGTGACTCGGGCCCTCAGGCTCCCTTGCTCCTCTCCCTTCTAGAAGGAAGTGTTGGCAGTGTGTCTGGGAGCTCTGCTGCCATCCCAGTGTTTTCAGACCTTGTGATTGCACCCGTGCTTTGTCAGCCACATTTTGTCCCTAAGGACAAAGGAACAGGGTGTTGCTGGCTGGGATCACCTCAGGGGTGACCTCTCTAAAGGGATGGTGCCCAAAGGAAAGCCAGTGCAAGGGCACAGGTAGTTTTTTTCCTTTGGGAGTGGGGGTCCTCTCTGCCAAGACCTCCTGTGCAAGCAGGGAAGGTTGTCCCACCAAAAGTCTGCTTGGGTCCCCTTCAGAGCAGTGGCTGCTCTTTGTGGCTGTAGTGGCCCTGTGGGGTCACCCACTGGTGCTGGCAGCCCTGGACCAGCAGGGCTGGCACAGCTGGCTCTAGGTGGAGTGTTTGCACCGGGGAGCCCAGGCGTTCAGCAGCTTTAATAGGAAGTTACTTTTTGTGATAAATTGATAGCTTCATTTTTTGACCTTTCAAAGCTTTTCATGCATTAGCTACATGTAGGAAATGTAATTTTCCATGCTGAGAAACCAGCTCTGAAGCAGAATGACTGATGTGATTTTTTTTTTTTTTTTGGATGTCTGGCAGACCAAATTTAGTGTGAAACAAGGCTCGGGTCCTGGGCTGAGCTCCTCTGCCTCAGAGATTTGGTGTCTGCATGACAGGGAGTTAAAAAGGGAAGCAGGGAGAATTTGGTAGAATTGTTTTCTTTTGATGGCTTGGAAGCTCCTGGAGAGACACCAAGGCACAAGGGCTTCCAGACTTATACAGGGATTTCAGTGACTTAAAAGTAACTTAAAGGGAAAAAAGAAATGCTAAAATGAGGGAGGCTGAGAACTGCTTGGTCTTCTGCAGGGCTCCTCTGATGCTGTTTCCACTGGTGGTGGCAATGGGCTCTGATGCTGCCGTGCTGAGCAGCATTCTGGCAGCTCCAGCTGCTCTGTGTGCATTGAGGCAGCTGCCTCTGAGCTGCCATCTCTCCCCTTCCTGTTCTTCTAGCTTGCCAGGGATGTGGTGATGGGTTGTCCCTGTTCTGGGCGCTTTGGGGTTTGCATGTATAAGCCTTCTTCCAAAAGAGAGGCAGAAACCTACTTGTGCCAAGAACTTGCCCATTTTCCCCATGGTTATAGAACGTTCAGGTGAATGTTACTGGTGTGCCTGCACATCACTCTGGTGCCAGTATCCAGCCTGGTTCTGGGTGTGTGTGACCAGTGTAACACCCAGTTTTGGTTTGTGTTTGTTTACAGGAGACACCTGGGGACATCGCTTGGAGGTGCTCTGAGCTCATGTCTGCGGCACAGAGCTGGCAGAGGTGACTTTGCCTCTCAGAGCATCGCGGGTGACGCCGTGAGAGCTGCCCACGTCAGCCTGCAAGTGGTAAGAGTCGGGCAGGGCAGCTGCCTGTCTTGCTTTTAATATTTCTTGGAGTGCTAAGAATGTGTGACGTGCATAAGAGAGCCCAGAAGTCCCTGGGATGTGGGCTCAGCTTTCAGGTGAAGCTCCCCCTGCCACACAGTGCTGTGCTGGCTCAATGGGAACAGAGCAGTTGCCCCCTGGCTGTGATTGAGCTCCTTAGATCAGACCTCTTTGTTGTTTTGCTGCACAAACCTGCCTTTCTAACAGTGCAGAGGGGTAAGTGGACTAATCCCTTCTTTAAATGCATTTAACTTATGTGTGAGCCTTGGCTGGGAGCTGTAAGGCACGTGGCCACAAACCCCCTTCACCTCTCAGCAGGTGCAGGCAGCACTCCTGGTGGCCTTGAGCTGCTGAACTCCAGACAAGCCTGTGGGGACCTCAAAGAGCATCATCTCCTTTGGTGCAGGGCTTTTCCTTATCTTTGAGGTGGGGAGAAGTGATTTCCCAGCTCTCCTCAAAAGCAGAGCTGTAAGATCTTGTTAATTAGTGATTAGCAAGTGCCCTGGGGCTTTTGGCTACAGGACAGGAGGAGAGGCAGGCTGGAGGATGGGGGTGTTGTGTGGCAGCACTATCCTGAGGTCTTGTTGTTCCTGCTGTTCCAAGTGTAGGGGAAATCTCGGCTTGTCCTTGGAGTGGGGGCTGTGTAGTGCCTGAGGTGCCAAAGCAGAGCCCTGTGAGCAGGTGACTCTGTGACAGGGGGTGGGTTAAATCAGGCCCTGACTGCAAGTGATTCTGAGTGAGGAGTGTTTAAGCCCTCCCTATGCCACAGCCGGCTCCCCAGTCTGCCTCCTGCTGCCCGCTGGGATCCCAGCTGCTCCCGCAGCGGCAGGATCCTTATCCCAGCCCTCAGGGCATCAGGCAGGGGCTGTTCCCTCTGCTTTAGCCCTGGAACCTGACAGACCCCAGCTTCTCTTTCTCGGGCGTGAGGAGAGATGCCCTTGCTGGGGCAGCTTGCTCTGAAGCTGGTACATGCTGAATGTCCCTGGAGTGTCTGTGAGTACACAAAGGACAAAGGGGAAAACACAATTTGCAAAGGTGGCTCTTCATGGAAGTTCTTGGGAAGGATCCTTGTGGCTGTGCCCGTGCCTCGTGCAGGACATCAGGCTGGCTCGAGGGCAGCTGTAGCTCTGTTCAGGGGCTAATGCCTTGTAGGAGGGGAGGTGTGAGAGCTTTAAGGAGCTGCTGGTCAGCTCCACACACAGGGAGGTTAATAACTGTGGTGTGAAACGTGTCCAGTCTGTGTGGCCCTCCCAGTGAGTTTGGATGGCCAGAGTTGTTCTCTTCATTCACAAAGATGAGATGAAAGGTGTAGGTTTGTGATGGAGGAGGAGCAAACCCGCTGTGCAGGTCTGGCAGGGATCTGCCCTGGCTGGGATGTAGCAGCTTGACCTGGAGCCTCCTTTGAAGAGGCAGGGAAGGGAGGGCTGCCCCCACACCGGCCCTGCACCTCAGGTTATTGCTCCTGGCTGCAGGGTGATGTTTCTCCATTCTCCCAATGCAGACTGCTTCCCAGGGAACAGCCTCTGGATATGCGGGTGTGTGCTTGGGTTTCCTCTTATGCAAATGAGTTTATCGGAATGTACTAAGCTCCTTTACAAAACAGCTTGAGCGCTAATGAAAGACATCACTGTGCAAGAGAGAAATATTGTTTAGCCCATTACTACCATCTTAACGAGGTCACAGCATTGCCTTGCAACAAAATTAGTTTGTTTTGCTCTAATCAGTTTTAGTAGCCTCATGTCCTTGTGAAAGGAATGGGACGGCATGACTAGAGCTGCTGGCAGACTGCTCTGACTCTGAAATGAATTGTGCAGATGATTTTTTGAGAGGGCATCTTTCCAGCTGCACAGTGCCCCTGGAGTGATGCTGGCAGAGCCCAGCTTCAGCCAGGAACAGTCATGGTCTATAGCATGGCTCCTGTGGAAAGAGTGGCTGCAGGGGCATTCAGAGAGGCATTAGCAGCAGGAACATCTTTGGACTCTGCTGTTGTCTTCATGTTTATGATCCTATTTGACTTACAGCATGTAAATGTCTCTCTGAAGTATTCTTTTCTCCAGTCTATGCAAATTTTCAAGACCCCGGGAGCTCTCAAATACAGCTGCTCTGTAAACCAGAAGATTCACTCCTGGGTGTTTGCACCTCTAGAATCTTCTCTTTATTTTTTGTTTTGTGTTTCCTGATGTCATTGGTGTGTTCCTGAAAAGACAGCTATGGCCAGCAGGGTGGGTGGGCAGGGTGCTGCTGTGGGGGTGCCCTGGCTCGGGAGGAATGGCTGTCAGCAGGCTGTGCCTTCCCTTGCAGGTGTGATGGTTGTGCCTGTGCAGCTGCTGCCCAGCAAGAGTAGAGCTGTGCTGATGGAGACCCTCTCCTGTGCCTGGCCTGGGGTGGGCTGAGACACCACAGGACCTGCTGTGCCCTTGTCCCTCTCTCTGGTCCTCTACCTGTGAAAGGGGTCTGAGTGCAGCTTCTGATCAAAAATCAGGCTGAGCTCAACCATCCCAGCCATGCTGGAGGTGAAAGGTTCTTTGGTTCCTCTCCAGCATCTGCCTGGCAGCTCCCTGGGAGTGCAGAGCAGGCACAGCAGAGCTGCAGCATCACGGAGCTGGAGCAGGGAGTGGCTCTTGCTGGCACCGTGGCCTGCTCCTGGTTGTGCTCTCCCTTGTCCTTGGTGGGTCCTTGCAGGAACCTGGGTCAGCTCACAGTGCCACAGCCCAGCAGTTTATTTTTAAGTGGTTCATTCCTGCTAAAGGCCAAGTTCATGCTGGAGCCCCCAGCCTTCCCTCCCCTTAATCCACTTGCTGACCTCATCGAAAATGCTGCTAATCTTTGCTACACTTTCCATTTCCTTCCTTGTATTTCCTTCTGGTCCAGTTCAGATGTGTTTTCTCCCCTGAAGCTGAGGGAGCTGCTGCTGGGCAGGGACTCTCTTGGAGGGGTTCCAGGAGTGTTGGAGCTGGGGCGGTCTGAGGGCTGGATCTCTGCTCCTTAGGGTCAGCCTGGCCTCGACCAGCCAAGTGTCCCTTGTCAGGAGTGACAGGAGCCTTGCTGGGGCTGCTGCTCCATCGGTGTCCCCCCACTGTGGGCACTGCAGCCGAGACTGCTCAAGGCCTTCACATCCCTGACCAGTTCTTCATCATTGGTAGTGAGCAGAGTGTCTCTTCCTGCTGTCCCCTCTCTCCTGTGTTAGGGAGCTGTCACCAGTGCTCCCCAGAAGCCACCTGAGTCCCACTGTGTTGTTCCTCCAGAGCATATTTGGGTGAGGATCAGGATCTGCAAACACGGGACTTCTGCCGCTGGCCAGAACGTCTCAACTGCTGTGCCCTGAGCAGGTGATCTGTTGACACCCTCCACATTGTCACCTGTGTTTGTCTGTCCCCCTGAGCTCTCCACAGGCTCATCAGCTCTGCTGAGGCACAGCCCCATGGGCCCTAAGCAGCTCTGACCTGCGGAGCCCCCGTCCATCCATGGCAGCACTTGGTCACTGGGCTGTCCCACGGTGTCCTGCGGCCCTGGGAGCCCCAGCTGTGCCCCAGCTGTGCCCCAGCTGTGCCCCAGCTGTGCCCCAGCCCTGCCCCAGCCCTGCCCCCAGGCACCGCCCTGTGCACGGGGCTTGAGCCGTGCACCGACTGCGCCGTGGGCCTCTCTCTTAATCTGTTTTGAATTTCCCACATTTTAATTCCATTGAATGCCCTTAATTCCTGTGTCGTGGAACAAGGAGAGCTCTGTCCAGAAAAGCTCTGTTAGAGACGTGTATTTTGGCAATTCTAAAAATACACCTCGCTCGCCCAGGCTTGTGCGGGGTAGCCATGGCAACGTGGCTCCAGGAGCAGGGTTAAAAACAATTGCACCAATTAAGGGAGAAATAGAGCTGTTCAAACGTATCAAACCTAAAAATTTAAAAAATAGGAAGTCATAAGCACTGTGTGTGATGCTGTGGTCTGTTTTGGGTTGATTGAAACTGTGCCCCTTCTGCTCTTAAGGAGCATCCCAAGTGCTGATAGAGCTGGGGATGCTCAGTCTGGAGAACAGACAGCTCCAGGGACACCTCAGAGCTCCTGAAGGGGTCCAGGAGAGCTGGAGAGGGACTGGGGACAAGGGATGGAGGCACAGGACACTGGGAATGGCAGGGTTAGGTGGGATATTGGGCAGGAATTGTTCCCTGGCAGGGTGGGCAGGCCCTGGCACAGGGTGCCCAGAGCAGCTGTGGCTGCCCCTGGATCCCTGGCAGTGCCCAAGGCCAGGCTGGGCAGGGCTGGGAGCAGCCTGGGACAGTGGAAGGTGTCCCTGCCATGGCAGGGGTGGGATGGGATGGGATGGTCCTAAAGGTTCCTTCCCACTATCCCATGGCTCTGTGAAAGACAGCAGCCTGGCTGAAGCGTGGGGAGTGTTTTAAGGACAGAAGCATGATCTCAGGAACAGTTTTGGCCTGCAGTGCTGGCCTGTGGGAGGGCAGGTCGATGTTACGATTTGCATGCTGAGCTGAAGTCCCTCCAAATCAATGGAGACGCTTTTGTTGATAGATTGGCTTAGGGCTGGGAGCACAGGCTTGGTAAAAGCGACCAGATGAGTCTGAAAGCAATGTGCTATTGTTTTTAAACTAGGTTTGCCTTAATTGTACTTGCTGGGCCTTGGCCACAGCCAGAGGAACCCTCAGGAATGTCATCAGCTCGCTGGGGATGCCGCTGGGGAGTGTCTGTCTAGTGGAGCTGGCTGAGCGACGTGGTGCTTCAAAAAGCTTTAAATAAAATTATTTCAAGCACCTTTTTTTTGTTGTGCCTCAAAGAAAAACAGAATGAAAGGATCTCTTTCCAAAATATTTCCAGGCTTTTGTTGATGTTGCAGGCATTTTCCTTCCCTGGCTGATTGTGCTTCACCACCTTGGCATGCTGATGCCATCCCATGTTTTTTGGGGGACGGGCAGAGTGGTTTGGTGCAAACGTGCCTCTGCCTGATCCTCAGAGAAGTTTCTAACCTCAGGGCAGAGAGTGGTGATGCTACTGCTCCCTGTTCTTGGGCTTGAACGCGAGCTGGTGAGGATCCTGCCCTGCCTGCTCTCCCCAGGAGCTCAGCTTGGCTCTTGATCAGCCCCATTGACCCTGAGGAGCCTCTGGAAGCTTCTTGTGGTGCGTGGAAGCGCTGGAGAGGAGGAACCCAGGGAGAACTCCCAGTCCCTGGCTGGTTTGGCTGTCCTGGAGCACACAGGCAAGCTGGAGGTTAAAGGCAGGCCGAGGGAGGTGGATGTGAGGCAGAGGAAGGAAGCGGGGGCGTGCAGCTGCGTGGGGAGGATGCTGCGCCCGCTGGAAAGCAGCAGTGGGGTCTCCTGAGACAATTTAGGTGAAGGAAGCTGCGATGAAGTCACTGCTTTGCTTGGCTTGGTGGTGGCAGGAGGTGTCCTTAGCCGTGCTGGGGGTGAGGAGGTCAGGTTGAAGGTAGTGAAAAGCCAAGGGGCACGTGTGCTCTGTGCAGGGCACGGCGCTGGGCTGGCAGCTGCTGTGCACATGGGGAGGTCAGTGCTTCACAGAACCACAGACTGCTTTGGGCTGGAAGGGACCTTAAAGGTCATCTCATTCCAGTGCCTCCTGTGGGCAGCTTTAGCACAGCTGCCACAGAGAGGGATCTCTGGGTTCCAGGCTCTGGTGCTTCCCCTCCCTCCCCTGGGTGTGATGAAGCCAGCTCTGTCCTGTGAACACAGGCTGTGCTGGTGCTTTGGGTTCAGGTTGGTGTTAGTCCCCAGGGAAGGCAGGTGTGGGTGTCCTGGGGGCTTCAGGGCTGGCGTTGGTCCAGGTGGAAGAAGTGCAGCCCCTGTGACCCTGCAGCAATTCCTTCCACTTGCAGAGAAGCTTCAGGTAGAACAGGAATTGGAGTCTTTTAAGACGATTTAGGCAAATTTAAAAAATTTTAGGGTGGATGTCTTTAACTCCCTTTGAATTATGGTTTGCATCAATTTGGGTTAATGGAGCTGGAGGCCATCCCACAGCGTGGGTTTTTTTTGCAGAGGTTAGACCAGAAGTGTGCGTGGAGCTGTTCTGGGAGCTGGGCCAGGCCGTGGAAGAGGCAGAGCTGCTGGGGAAGGCTTGAGCAGGGCTGGTGGTGAAGCTGGCGGCGCATGATGGTGCCAGGAGCCTTCCCAGACTCCAACTCAGGTGCTGGCTCCTGGCCAGGGCTGGTTTGGTGGGTGAGGACTCAGGGTGAAGCTCCCGAGGAGGGGATTTACCGTGTGCTCAGGGAGCAGTGAGCTTGGAAGGGCAGAGCAGAAGGGCTCCGGGTGGAGCGGCCGAGGGCTCACGCTGTGACCCATCCTGGCCCCCTGGAGCCCTGGCAGATGCAGGTTTGGCTCCAAGCCTTGTTGGGCGGGAGGGAGCTGGGCAGTGGCGTTTCACCCCGCTGCACAGGCTGCTTGGAAGGGCTGAGCCTTCCCATATCCTCTCGAGATGTCACACGTTGCAAGGTGTGGCACAGCTCCAGTGGGGTTCAGCGCTGGTTTTCCTCTGTGACTCTCTGTGCTCTTTGCATGTTATTTGACATGGGCTGCTGGTCCTTCAGCTCTCTGCAGCCCTTCTTCCAGTGACTCTGGTGTTTAAGTGTCCATGTGCCTTTCCTTTGCCCATAGCAGGGATGCTGTGGTAGTGAAATCCTGTATTTCTTCGGGCTATTGCCTTGGTGGCCGTGCCCCTGTGTGAAATGCCTCTGCTCTTCCAGCTGAGCCTGCATGGGGGGCTGCAGATGGATAATGTGTGTAGGGAGAGGGGGAGAGGTGGCACAAAGAGCTCTGTTCCCTCCCTGTGAGGTGTAATGTCAAGAGGATCTCTTACAATGTGTGCTTGCCTTATTTCCACAAAATTACAATTAGTTCTAATGAAGTGGAGGTTAACCACTGCTGTGCATCCTGCAAATTAATGGAATGTGCCATTACCTTATCTTACAGCACTAGAGGTTCTTGAAAATTACTTGGAAAGGGGTATATTCTTCTGTGTGGTTTGAATTTTTAATTTATGTTAATAGTTCAAGCTTGAATTAATTAATTTTAAATGACGGACCTTTGATCTTTTTTTAACACTTGCCTCTGCAGCTTAATATAGCTTTCCAGCTCTTCTCCTGTTGTAGTGAAATGAATTGGGTAAACATACATAATGTGATAAAAATGTGCAAACAGACCCTGAGCCACAAGGGTGGTGGAGCTGGTCTGGTCTCTGTGTGTGGGTGTGCACTGAGGGGGCTCTGCTGCTGCTGCTCCAAGGGGGAAATGCAGCAGGATCCACAGGTTTAGGGCAAGATACTCTGTTATTTCATCTTGGAGGGAGTTCTGGGGACAAAACTCATCTTGTGCCTTTGGGCTTGCCTTTGGAGGTGGTAATTTGAGTTTGTGGTTGTGTATTTGAGCAGAGCTTCATCTTTCCTGGGCAGTCTCTCCTTGTGTAAGGCTCCCTGCTGCAACCCCCAGGGAGCACCGGCAGGTCACGCAGTGCCTCGGCAGCGCCCAGCGCAGGGATGGTCACTGCCCTGGGTCTCTGGCCACACTGGAGCTGGTGTAAGCAGCTACCACTGTCCTTCTGGCCCACTTGGGCACACCTGTGTCATTCAGCTGCACCATTTGAGCAGCACCTCCAAGGCCGTCCCCACTGGGCACGTTCTAGCCGCTGTGTTCCAGTCTCGGAGCATCCCATGGGGTTGTTGTGACCCAAGTGCAGGACCAGGCACTGAGCCTTGTTGGATCTTCATGCAGAGGTGTTGGCCCATGGATGCAGCCTGTCCAGATCCCTCTGCAGAGCCTTCTTGCCCTCCAGCTGATCAATACCCTACCCAAACTGGTGTCACCTGTGATCTGAGGGTGCCCTGGACCCTCTTGGCCAGCTCATCAAAGATCTGGAAGAGACATGGCCCCATCACTGAGCCCTGGGGAGCACCACTGGTGACTGGCTGCCAGCTGGATGGAGCTTCATTGCCCTCCCCTCTGGGCCTGGCCTTCCAGCCCGTTTTTCACCCAGCAAACAGTGCCCCTGTCCAAGCCATGAACAGCCACTTTCCCGAGGAGAATGCTGTGAGTAACAAAGGCTTTGCTGGAGTCCAGATAGACACATCCACACACTTTTTTTACCCATCAGCTGTAGGGATCACCCTGACACAGAAGGAGGCCAGGTTGCTCAAGCAGGCCCTGCCTTTCATGAGCCTGTGCTGGCTGGCCCTGATTCCCTGCTTGTCCTGAATGTGCCACGTGCTTGCCCCAAGATGATCTGCTCCAAGGTCACACGGGCAGTCCTGCAGTTCCCCAGATTCTTCTTCTAACCCTCCCTGAGGATGGCACTGGCACCTCCAGGCAGCTGGGTGAGCCAGGACTGCTGGTAAATGATGGAAAGTGCTTCAGTGAGCTCTTCCAGCACCTTCCTCAGCACCCTTGGGTAGATCCCACGCACCTGCAGAAACTCATGGGTGTCTGTGTGCTGCAGCATTTTGCTGACTCTTTCCTCTTTTGGAATTTATGGGGTCTTCATTCTGCTCCTTGCCCCAAGCTTGGGGGGCTGAGTACCCAGATAGCAACTGGACTTACTGTTTGAGCCAGTCCTGCAATGTTATAAAATTAAACCAACAGACATCATCTCGGAAGTTTCCCAGTCCCTGCCAGAGCATTGACCTTGTGAGGCTGACTCCAGATGAAGCCAAATCTTCTCAGAAGGGCGAAAAAAATAACCCAGCTTCCTTTCCCTGTGTGCTCCTAAGATGTGGGGACCCATGGGTGTCTCTGAATCCAGATCCAAGCCTGCCCTTCCGGACTAATGTCGATGGCCCTGCTCCCAGCAGTCCCCTGCTCTGGTGGGAAGCTTTGGCTGTGCTGTTCCCAGCTCCTTATCTCACAGTGCAGGGACTGGCAGGGGCTTCACCATGGTCACCATCCAGCTTTCCTGTTTTCTGCCTCTATCTGGCAGCTGTGTTACCTGGGATTGAGGGGTTTCTGTTTGGGAAGAGCAAATTTACTGGGGGGAAGGGCAGGCCTTAAGGGTGAGCTTGTTATTTCCTCAGCCCACAAGGGGGATTGGGAGAAGCAGAAGGGTTGGCAGCAGTGCTCTTGCTCTTTATTTTTGTGGTCAGTTGTTGTCTCTGAAATGACAGTGATGGCTGCTGTCCGTGTAGCAGAGGAGATCTTGCAGGAGGGGGAAAAGAGATGCTGAAAGGGGCTGCCAGAGGAGTTGCTTCTTCAGCAAAGCACTGTAGATGGACTGGGCACATCATCCAGTCCTGGACCATCCAGGGCAGCTCCTGGCCCTGCACAGACACAACAACAACCCCACCCTGGGCATCCCTGGCAGCGCTGTCCAAGCACTCCTGGAGCTCTGGCAGCCTCGGGGCTGTGCCCATTCCCTGGGGAGCCTGGGCAGTGCCCAGCACCCTCTGGGGGAAGAACCTTCCCTGATATCCAACCTAAACCTGCCCTGACATAGCTCCAGCCATTCCCTGGACCCTGTCTCTGGTCACAGAGATTGAAGCTGCCCCCTTGAGAGGAAGCTGCAGACCCTGATGAAGTCTGACCTCAGTCTCCTTCAGGCTGAAGAAGCCCTCAGCTGCTCTTCCTATGGCCCCTCCAGACCCTTCACCATCCTCATGTCCCTTCTTTGGGTGTTTTCCTGTTTAGGTCCTTCTGATATTGTGGCACCCAAAATTTGCCCCCAGGACTTGAGGTGAGGCTGGACCAGCACAGTGCTGGTGCTGGTGTGATGCTGTTGAGCAGTTTTGGGAGCTCACAATGTCCAGGAAAACAGAGAAACAGTTGAGAACTGTAGTGGTGATGTTCTGGAGTGACATCTCCCAATGTGGCTATCACAAGGGCTGGTAGCCCCCAGTTCCTGGCCATAACTCATCTGGTCCTGGCCTTGCCCAACTGTTTTGAGCCTGAGGTGGGGGAGGGAGACATGGCTGGGGCTGGATCAGGGACTCTGCTCTGCTGGAGCCAGAGGGGCTTTTCTTCAGCCTTGCAGGGTGGGGGAAGCTGCTGACCTTTAGTGCAGATTTGTTTCTGCATTACTTGCCCTTTTAACACATGATTGAAAACAGGCTGTAGGGGAGAGGGAGCCAAAGCTTGGAAATTGGGCTGCTAGGATTGGTCAGGAGCATTTCTAGGAGAAACAGAGCAGAAAAAGGAGCATGTAGAGGGAATAGATTTTGCTGTTGGTGATGCATTGCCTGCCTGTGTGGAGATACAGATCTGGCTCTGGGGTGCTGCCATACAAGCTGAAAGTGAGGGTCACAACGCCGTGTGTCATCGTTCAGTGCACAAAGCTCAAGAACACGCTGTCATCTGGCGTTTGGGGAGGTTTTGGAAGAGGCTTCCAGAGGTGCTTGCTGCAGATCTTACCTCCTGAAAGCGCACTCACCTCCAGCCATGGCTGTGCCCATGCTGGCTCAGTCCTCTGGGGTGGCTTCTGCTGGGCTGTGGGGACAGTGGACATTGGCATGGACACAGTGGTGAATGTGATCTGAACACCCATCCCTGGGGCTGGCAAGGGGGCCATCGTGGCACCGGCACTCTGGGCCCCTGGCTGCCCACGGATAGCAATTGTTTCCCTGTGGCAACAGTGCCTGCTGGTGTTTGTGCTGAAGTCTTATGAAATCTTTATATCTTAAGTGTACGTGACCTGTTCATTTATCTTTGGGCACTGGGCAAACACTGAGGGATATTGGATAAAACACTGCAAATATTTGCAGTTCCCTGGGAAGAGAGCTCAGTGAAACTTGAGGTTTCGTGTTACCTGTGGTCCTTTATTGCTCTGCTTTTCAGGTTTAGATCTTGAACTGCTTGGCAGAGGGGCAAGGCTGATCTTCCACAGCCAGGGAATTGCAGGGCCCTGTCAGGACCCCTGCCAGTCCTGTGCCTCACACCTGTGCCTCTGGCAGTCTTCATGGCGCCAGGATCTGCCCGGGGTGGACATGGGCACAGGCAATGCGCTCTAAACCCTTTGCCCAGGGGCTGATACTGCAGCCCTGTGTGCAGTCTCCTGAATCCCATGGCTTAGCCAAGTGCTTTGGGACCTTGTGCAGGGACTTCTGTCCTTCTGGACCATCCTTTGGGCCTGGGTGGAGAGAAATAGTGAGTAGAAATACGGAGGAGTTGGTAGGCATGTGTCCATATATAGAGGGTGGCATGATGTGCTACAGGAGAGACCCATTCCCTAGGGCAGGAATGTATAAGGTGTTTGGAGTCAAGTTTTCTTCTCTGTCATGGACAGCATAGGAGAAAGGCCCATACTTGGCAGTGTTGTCTGGAGGGGAAGGTGAGGTACTGGCTCACCATGGGTCTGAGTGTGCTGCTGCCAACCCCCAGGAGCACCTCAAGTTGGAGCCCAAGGATTTTGGGTTTCAGCCACTGTTCACTGACTGACACATCAGCTACTGTGAACTCCATTCCACCTTTTGGAAACTTGGAAGAAATGTTTCCATGTCTACCCCAAGCAGGTGGGGTGAGATGGGAAGTTCCCAAGCTGTGAGGGCTCTGAGGGATGGGTTTGGGTGTGCTGCATCATTCATAAACAGGGAAGTGGACAGTTCAAGGACATTGTAAATCTTACCTCCGTCCACACTGGAAACGTGAGGAGTATCCTTCAAACCCTTAGCAAGGAAAACTACTTAAAGGATCACGAACTCTCCTTTTTGTTGGGACATTAAAATTCAAACATAACTAGGAATTCTCCTGCAGAAGTGACAATTGCAGCAGGTCTGATCCTGGAATAAGGGCTTAAGTGTGAGTAACTTGGTTTGGCATAATCAGAGGAGTTGCCTGAGGGGAAGTTCAGTGGCAGCAGAGTTGAGGGGGAAGGTCTTGCCATAGATTTGAGTGGTTTTTGACCTAGAATACTTACCATGTGTGTAAAGAAATGAGCTCAGGATGTGCAAAACCAGGAGTCTGTGACCAACTAAGTGTATCTGAGGATGTTCCCAGTCTCTCTCCCCTTCTCCTGTTTGAGCTCTCAGCTGAGCCCCAGGCTGTCACTTGTTCCCAATTCACTGTGAGCCATGTGAGATGGATTTGCTGTAATCTCCGAGCCAGAGCCCAAGGTTTTCCAGCTAAGCTATGCTTACAGAAATGTTCCCAAGAGATGTTTTCTGGGGAGGACTTGGAAATTTAGTTGTAAACAGAGATATCAGAAACATGTGATTATATTATTCCTCTGTTTCCCAGATGATGACAACAATGTTTTCACGCGACAGCGCACTGCAGTCCTCCAGAGCAGGGGGCTGGGAGTCACTGTGCAGGATGACCTTGTGGCTACTTTCAGAGTGGTGGCTGTAGCACTCTCTCATGAGGGTTTGCTGAGGGCATGGGTCTGGCACCACCTGGGGGTGCCCTGGACAGAGCATTTGTCAGTGGATTTGGGAAGAAAACAGATTCTCTGTGTGCAACTCCAGGGGTCCCGTTCATCCTGGTTGGTTAGAGCCATCCCTTCCCGCTGGGCTGGAGCTGGGCTCAGCTCCTCTTCCTCTGGAGTTGTGTGATGAATATGTGATTCCAGCTTTGCTTAGGAAAATTCCAAAATTCAGCACCAAGGTCAACATTTAGGAAACATCTGGAGTAGGGCTCAGGTAGAAGTTTGTACTTTTGCTTCCTCACATGCTTTTAGATGTGTCCCTTGACAGGCACATTTTAAGGTAGGACTTTGGCCCTTATAGCAAATATGTGCACTAAATTCCTGCCCTCACCCACTACTCCCTATTCCTCACTGGGCCCAAAAATTGAAAAAAGATTCTTGTTTTGGCAGTGGTTCTCATCTGGGTTTGAAAAGCAATATATACTTTGAATGGCCCCTTCACAAAACCACAAGGTCTCCCTAGCTCTCAGCAATCATCTGTTTGAAAAATATTGAGGTTTTTTTTTTCCTTTCTTTGGATTTCCTCCATTTGAGGTCTAGCAAATGTCGAGAAGCAAAGAAGCAGCTTACCCTGGGATCCCAGGGTGTTTAAGCAAAACCTCCTGGTGAAGCTGCTGCCACAGTGATGCTCAGGCATGACCCGAGGCAGCAGGGTTTGTGTCATTTGCTGGGCTGCTCTCCTGTTGGCATGGATGATGGCTGTCTGCCCAAACTGTGGCTTTGCTCTTGGTCATAGCAGCAGGAGAGTGAGCCAGGAGCTTTGCACTGAAGGATGCTGCACCCCCAGCATGGAAGAACTGAGAGACTCTGAGCCTGATCCAGCCAGCAGCTGGACACCAGGAGGTACAATGTGTTTAGCACTCCCTCAGGTGCCACCAGCTGGCTTTTCCATGAAGCCTGCTGTGTGCTGATGTGTAGCCATGATAAGTTATGAAAAATCCTTTCTTTAGGATTTTTCCTCCTGAGAAGCTGAGAGGCCTCAAAAACAATATGTAAACAATAATTATCTGCTGCTGTAGAATGTAACAGGTGGATCTGGGATTGGTCTCATGTGGTTGTTTCTAATTAATGGCCAATCACAGTCCAGCTGTCCAGACTGTCTTGGTCAGTCTGAGCCTTGCTATTCATTCCTTTTCTATTCTTAGCAGGTGCCTTCTGATGAAATCCTTTCTTTTATTCTTTTAGTATAGTTTTTAATAATATATATCAGAAAATAATAAATCAGCCTTCTGAACATGGAGTCAACTTTCGGTCTCTTCCCTCACCCTGGGACCTCTGTGATCACTGTCACACTGATGGGTGCAGGTGCTGGCTGGGTGGTAAGGGATGCACCTGGAAAGGTGCTCTCTTGGGTGAGCAGCACCCTTGGCCCCATGTGGGCCTGCAGGATTCAGCTCAGCTGTTTCTCACTGCTGGTGCTCCAGCACACAAAGATGAGCTGAATGCAGTGCTGGTGCTCGGTGGGTGGTTGGATTTGGTGATCTTAAAGGTCCTTTCCAACCTTAACAACTCTGTGTTTCTAAGAGGGGTCTTTCAGGTGCTGGAAAGGAGTTGGGTGATAGAAGGCAAAGGGTCAGCTGTGTGTTGTTACCTTTGGAGTGTTAGGGATGGAGAAGTCTGTGGTGGTAACACCTCAGGACTGGTGTGGGGGCTCCATCAGCAGTCTGGAAACAGGAGTGAAATAAAATGTGCTTTGATTGAATGAAAACCTGGTCCAGGCTTACAAAATCATGAAGGCTCTGACTCAGAGGAAGGTGTAACTCTTGCTCACCTCACCTCTCTATACAAAAACCAGAAGTTGGCAGTAAAACTCAGGGGTATTTAATGGAAAATCGGTGAAGGGAGGTGCTGCTTCCCTGAGCAGGTAACAAGTGCCTGGACCTTGGTGCTGGGGAGGCAGGTGGCTCATTTGAAAGGCACTAGGCACAATCTTGGCCAGCAGCTCTATAGATGCATCCACCTGGGATAGATCCACTGTCATACCTCATCCCATAGTTGTGGATTCTGGGAATGGACTGTGGAGCACTCAGCTCCCATGTTCTCCCTAAGCAGCTTCTTTGGAGAAAAAGAGCAGAAAAACTGGCAGTTGCTGATGGTCTTTGGGGTGCTGAAATCTTCTGGGGACAATCCAGAGGTCAGGACAAATGTGTCTAGGGCAAGAACATCTTCAATCTGTCTTGAACTCTGCTTGACCATAAAATGTGTCTGTGGCACTGCCAGGCTAAGCTGGCTCTACTCAGATCAGGGTCTGCCTCCTGTAAGGATTCTTGTTTCTAGGCTGTAGATTGGATGTCTCTGTTTTTAAATGAATGTTCTGGGCTGCAGCAGGTTTCACTTGAGATCTGCAAAGATGTTTTGGAACCCAAACCCCCTTGAGAGAGCAACTTCTCTTCCCAAAGCCAAGTGTGTGCTGGTCCCCATCACGTAGGTCTTTACCCCATGCCAGGAGCGGGGCTGGCAGAGCATCCAAGTGCAGCAGTGGGAGGGTGCCAGGGGAATAGGAGGAGATCTGGCCCGGGAGGAAGGATGCTGTTTACACTGGGTTTGTTGCAAGCCAATGATTTGTCACTGGCTTTAATGGTAGAACAAAGCATATTTACTCAGCTTGTTTGGCCGGTGAACAAGTGCTGGATAAGAAACTGTCAGATGGGAATCAATTAGAGACTTCATCTCCGAGTGAACGATCCTGTTTGACATCAGATGCCCTGTGAAACCCAGTAAGGACAATGCTGCTATTTATATGGTTCTTTAATTGTTCCTTCCCTGCTTCCCTGTCATCATCTGTGCTCTAATATTAGAGCTCTGACCCTGTGTGTTGCTCCCAGAGCAAGCACTGACACCGACCCTTTCACATGGCTCCTGTGAAGAGATCTTTGTGTTTGTGAGGGGGAAGGAGCTGGCCCAGCCTTGCCTGCCTGTCCCCTGCTGGCTGGGGCTGAGGCAGTGATTGCAGAGAGCACAGGTGGCAGCGTGTGCCCTGCAGGTGCCAGGGAGAGGTGCCTTGTGTGGCAGCTGGGGCCCAGGCTGACATGAAGCAGTCAGGACGTGGTGCCTGGGCTGCTGGTTTGGCTCTGAGTTCTCTGCCTTGTGCTGCATTGTGGTTTTTTGCTCCTGTCCACTTGACCCTGAACAGTGACTCGACTTCCCTCACTTGTGCTGGGAGCTGTCCTGCCACAAGAGCAGAGCAAGTCCCTTCCTGTGTGATGGCCTGTGGCACGAGGAGGTGGGAGTGAGTGCAGAAGAGCAGAGCGGGGCTGATTGCTGTTGCAAACAAGCTCCTGCCATCCTGGAGAACCTGTAAGACTCCTGTGTTAGTGGACTGTCACTGAATCCTTGTCACCATGACATCTCCTTGCCTACAACTCAGCTCAGGCTGCCCAAGTGAGTGAGTCAGCAGGCAGTGACTCAATAAGGTCGAGGGATGGATTTACCCTCCAGGCAGAGACATTCTTGGCTGCCCTTATGACATAACTTGCCTACAAGTCTCATCACTAACTGGTGACTCTATACCCTTGCCCAGGGCCTCTGGGCAGGCTGCCTCCAGCAGGCTTCCAGGAACTGCAGCTATCAGAAGGAAAAGCCCATGTGAATCCCTTCCCTGACCTGGGGAAGCATGGAACTGCAAGCATCATGCAAAAACATGAGGCTGTGGAAGGTGCAGTGGGCTTGCCTCTGCCCTTGGTACCAGGGCATCAAAGGGCATTCCCCTGAGCACACCCAGTCCTGAGTGGGAATGTTCTCCTCATGGGTAACAGAAAAGCTTTTCAGAGAGATAATTACTTTGTTCTTCTTTCCTCGGGACTTAATTTTGAGGTTTGCTTGAGGCTGACAGCACTTAATCTTATCATATCTTCTTAATCTCCTTTTCCTCCCTTTAATGATGGTGCAAATAAGATTTGCAACTTCTTTTAACTGCCGTCTCTCTAGGAATGCTTCAGTGGAGGTGCAAAATGCAGTAGGATCTTCTTAGATCTCTGGGTTGGCCTGTAACTGTGGCATTGTCCCCTGCACATGCCTTAGAGATAACTTCTAGGTTTGAAGGGGGTTTGGTCTGCAATCTGACCTTCTCTTGTAACAGGGGTGTGCTGTTAGATTTGGCAGAACTGGGGAGGTCAAAGCCAGCCCTGCCCTCTCTGTGCCTGGTTTGCTGGGCTCTTCTCCACCCTCTGGGTCCCAGGGAGGTCTCTGTTCCTGGCACACCCTCAGGCTGGGACCAGCCTTGGAGCCAGGTTTGGGCACTGGTGCAGCTTGGCTTTGCAGCACATGGAGGGGGACTTGGAAGAGAAGAGGAGCAGGTGAGTGTGCTCCAGGAGAGATCCTTAGAGGTTGAAATGAGCTGTGGTGGCAGAGGAAGAACAGCTGGAGCTGCTGGGGCTCAAACCCAGCACAGCTGTCCTGTTTTTCATTGATGCAGCCCCTCCTGTGTATGGCTGGAGCTGATGAGGATCGGTGGATAGGGCACCTGGGAGAGGCAGAGTGACCCTGCTTGCCTGGGCAGGTGATGTCACCCCTCTGTGCCCCACCTCCTCAGGACAGGAGTCCTGCTCTGCTCTCCCTTGGGGGTGTGCAGAGGGGCCCTGATGAGCTGGGCAGGCTGCCTGGGGCTCAGCAAGTGGGAAGCCACTTTTACCTTCTTCCCTGAATTTGACCAAGGCTGTCCCTGCACAGACACACTGAGAACTGGCCAGGTAATAAAAACCTGGGACAGGACTTGCCCCTCCTGGGTGCATTGCACTGCCTGCACAAGGCTTGATGCCAGGGACAGCAGGGCTGAGGAGTGGCTTTTGCCTTCCCTAATATTTTCCAGGGAGTGCTGAGCATGTCCTGGCAGTGAGGGGTGGATGTGGAGTGCCCTTGGGTACCACTGTGCCCAAAGGTGCTCCTGAGGCAGCCGCTCCTCCCCTCCCTGTGGGTAGGGAGTGGGCTGTGCTCTCAGAGGGGACGCTGCCGTGGGTGGTGGATGTCCTGTGGGAGCTCTGGGCTCATCGTGGGCAGCTGGATGAGGAGAGGGGGCTGGGAGAGCAGCTGAGAGGGACATGGCCTCGTAGCATGGAGTGCTCGTGAGGCTTTCCCAGCCAGGTGTGTGTGTGCACCCAGAGCAAAGCAGTGCCTGTGCCTGGGGGTTTGGGGGTTGGCCCTTTTTCTAGAGAAGGCTCAGGGTGAGGTGCTGGAGGTGGTGGGAGATGCCAGGCTGGCAGGACATGGCCTGAGCGCTGCCAGCACCCAGCCCTGCCCTGGTGGGCTCCCTGGCCCTGGCTGCGGGCAGCTGCTGGGAGCCATGGCAGTGCTGAGAGTCTTGGCAAGTTCTTAGTGTTGATTTTGCCTCCAGTGCCAGCATCAGGAAGCACGCTGAAATGAATTAAGATGACTAGAGGAAAGCCAAAGTCACCCCATGGCTCCTGCTGGAGGCCCTCCCACCAGAATGCTGAGGAACTGAAGTGTCCCTCTGTGCCAGGACCAGCTCTGAGCTGCCAGACTGAGATGGGAGCTGATGAGCATTCTCTGGGCTCCCAGGAGATGTGCATGGAGTAAATCAATGCACACACCTGTAAAGCTGTAACTGTGCCATGTATTAACAATGCATTGCAGCTTATCTTGCTGGCTCTGTGAGCTGGGTGTCTGAAGAGTTTGGATCTGTAATGGCTGGCCCTGTAAGGACAGGGCTGTTCTTTCACACTGTTGCTGGTCAGTTTTGAACAGGGACGTGGCTTTTCTTTGGTTACAGTCAGCTTTAAATGTCCTGGCTAACAACTCTGCTCCTGCCAGCTCTCAGCCTGGCCCTGTCTGCCAGCACATCCCATCCAGGATGGCAGCACTGCCAGCAGCACTGCCAGCAGCACGGGCACACCCCGGCCACGTCCCTGTGCCAGCCCCACCGTGCCACAGCTGCTGCTGAGCTTGGCCCTGGTGCTGGGCCTGGCATTGCTTCTCAGGGCCTGGGGTTTGGGTGTGCTGTGCCAGGCCAGGCAGAGGGAGAGCTGCCTGTCCAGAGTCTCTTGTGCAGGGCCCGTGGCCTGCCTGCATCTCAGCCCCCTCTGGGTCCTGGGTCCCTTCTGCTGCAGCAGGGGATGCTGGAAACTCAGCACTCAGACATCCTGCTGCCTCTTGCCCACAGATTTTATTGGTGTGACTTGGCTTTCTGGCTCATAGGTGAGCTAACAAGAAACAAAACCATTTTCTCTTCTTTCTTTCTTGTGGATTTGATTTGGTTTTTATTTGTGTGGTGTGAGATGGTGACAGGTCACTAGGGCTGATGTGCAGCCTCACACAGCCACTGGAAGAGGGAGAGGTTGGGTAGCTGAGGAGAATGAGACCTCCTGTGCTAGACCCAGCTGTTGGATCAGAACAATGCTGGCAGAGGCTGGAGGGAGGTTACACTGCTGAGTTCTCCCTCCGTGCTGGAGCTCATTATCTGAAGCAGGGATGGTGCTGCAGGGCCTGGCACAGGGAGAGGAGGATGATGGTGCCAGCCTGGGAGGGGGAGGCAGCCCAGCCCCCAGAGTCCCTGCCCTACACATGATGGGTGTAATGACCATTTTTTTTATACTCTGATACTCATAAATTGGTACATCTGAATCTGTAGAGTTCTGTTGGGATTTTGGTGGGCTGAGTTGTATTCGGGGAAGAAAGACTCCCCTTCCTCCAGCTGTGCTGAGCTGCAGGAGGATCCTGCAGTGCCCTGGAGGCTGCACCCAGGCTCAGATCACTGTCAGTTCTCTACTGGGAGCAAAACCACCCAGGCAAACACAGTGGGTAACTTGGCAGCCAGGAAGTGGATGGTTTGGGAATTAACAGCACTTTTATCAGCAGCCTTTGGTGTGTGTATTCCCAGGCTGCTTTATTGCTCAGGGCTGGGCTGCTTTACTGGTCCAGCACTGGTTATTGCAGCTCATTACTCTCAGGGGTAATCAGGCCCTGGGGAGGATGTTTGCAATCATGAGCTGCTGTTCTGGAGCTGGGGCCCTGTCAAACCCGTTATCTTTGAATAGATCTGTCCCCACCAGGGGTGGAGCCAGGTCCTGTCCCAGCAGAGGACAGGACTGGGAGCTCCCAGCTGCTCCAGAGGGAACCATGGCAGTCATGGCTCCTCTCGTGTCTTCTGTCCCTCTGAGCTGCCCCTTGCTCTGGGATGAGTGACTCCTGTCTCCTAGGAGCCCCACTGCTCTTTGCATGTGCCATTCCCCAGGGCCCAGGTGTCCTGAGCAGCCTGGTGACAGGTCCCATGGGAAGCCATTTGAGGACTCAAATTGAGAAAACAAATGTCTCCTCTTTTTTTATCTTTTTGTTTTAATCTGTGAGTTTTTTTTGGAGCTGGCAAATTCAAAGAAACTCTAATCAGGGTGTGGGGGAAGAGCTTTGCTGTGAGTAATGAGGCTGGTCCCTGCAGGGTTTTGCTTAGATAAGCAACTTCATCAAATCATGGAGGATACCTGAGGTTTTGGGCTATTAAAGCTGGATTTACTCCTAAACCAAGTCAGAAAAAAGGTAATTGTGTGTGTGTGTGTGTGTGTGTGTGTGTGTGTGTGTCTCATTACCCTGCAGTTTTGTAGAGCAGCTCCATGGTAAAGGAAGAAGCTGAACAAACAACTGGGAAAGCTGTGAGATGCTTAGATTAGGGCAGCTGCCTGGTGAGGAAGTTTGTGCTTGTGTTTAATCAGTGATGTTGCCTGTGTAGGGCTCAGGCTTGGCCTCATCAGCCTCTGGGCCTGACAAGAAGAGAGGTTTGGAAGCAAGACCAGGGAGAGATGTACATACATACATATCTCAATCTTATTTTTAAAATATGTATTTTATGTGTTAAAATGGCTTTCCTGGCTTTCCTTGTGCTTTGCTGCTTTATTAAGGGGAGTGATGTGACTTAAACTGAGGCTTCCTGTGCTTTGGCCAATGGCCTCCTCTCTGAGCTGAAACAGAGGGAAAATGGTTTGCCCAGTGCAGGTGAGGGACCCCAGGGCAGGTAATCCTCACCATCACAAGGGCATGGAATGACAGGACAAGGGGGAATGGTTTCCAACTCTCCAGCTGACAGATTGGGGTTGGATTGGACATGGGGAAGGAATTCTTCCCTGTGAGGGCGGGGAGGCCCTGGCACAGGGTGCCCAGAGCAGCTGTGGCTGCCCCTGGGTCCCTGGGAGTGTTCAAGTCCAGGCTGGACACTGGGGTTGGGAGCAGTCTGGGATAGTGGAAGGCGTCCCTGCCCATGGCAGGGGGTGGCAATGAGATGAGTTTAAGGTCCCTTCCAACCCAAACCATTCTGGGATTTATGGTCCCCACCATGAGCAGCTGCAGGTTGGAGGGAAGAGAGGACAACTTTCCTTCTCTGCCAGTCCCTGGGGCACCCCCTGCCTTCTCAGCACTGCTCTGCTCTCAGGGAAAGCTCCCAGAGGTTTGGGAAGAGGCCCCACAACTTGTTCCTATCAGAAAAATCTCTCTGACACAGCAGAAATAAAAACAAAGAGCTCTTCTTCGGTGTTTACTTTTATTTTTAGAGGACAATAAGTGAGCGGAGGGATCTCGGGCGGAAATGATGGCTCCCAAGTCCAGACCCCCCCCTCCGCCCTCGCCAGGAAGCTCACGCTGCACGTGTGCCTGGCTGGGATGGTTGGAGACAAAGAGTTTCTTGATGCTTTTTTTTCCTCCCCCCTCCAGTTCTCTTGCCCATAGGCAAAGAGGATTTGCTTGCTGACATGCTGGAGTCTCGCAGGGAGCGGGGCTCCGGGTGCAGGGGCAGCACAGCTGTGCCAGGCCGTGTCTGTGAGCAGCCCTGGCTGCAGGGAGAGCTTCCCAATTCTTCTGTTTCCCTGCATCAGTGAATTCCACTCTGCCTGCGTGGTGCTGCTGATGAGGACAGGAGGCTGAGGTGGCTCCCACACCCCTCCACTGGGCTGGCCCTCCTCGCTGGACGGAGCTGGTGTGTCCCAACTGAGCCACTGCCTGGCGAGGGCTCCCGGAGCAGGATGAGTATGTGGCCCTGTTTGTCTCTCTCGTGGCCCTGTTTGTTTCTCTCCTAGCCCTGTTTTCTCTCCTAGCCCTGTTTTCTCTCCTAGTCCTGTTTTCTCTCCTAGTCCTGTTTTCTCTCCTAGCCCTGTTTTCTCTCCTAGCCCTGTTTTCTCTCCTAGCCCTGTTTCTCTCCTAGCCCTGTTTCTCTCCTAGCCCTGTTTCTCTCGCTCCTTTGCTGTGCCCTGGGGGCCGTGGTGTTCCCGGGGCTGTGTCGCAGTGTGGCACGGTGAGGGGGGTTTGTGTGAGGCTCCTTTGTCTTGGCTCTGGCCAGGAATCACTGACAGCTCCTGTGATGCCTCTTTTCTTCTTCCACCAAGAAGAGATGCTGTGAAAAGCCAAGCTGAAAACTGAGGAATGTTCTCCTTGCCATGCTGTGACCAGGACCTGGCTGTGTTGATCAGGCAGACAGCCTAGCCCACTCCTCCGGACCATGTGCTCCTCCTTGGGGAGTGGGGCTCTGCCCAGGGACACACCCGGTGCCATGTTTGGAGCTGTGTGAGTTACGCTGCTTGCTTTCCATGGGGGTTGGAGTGTTCTCTGTGCCTGTGATGTCTCTTCTGTGTCTGTGGCAGAGGAACCCACTTAGAAGCAAACCCTGGGCAGTGGCAGTCCTGGTGTGGCAGGTGCTGGAGCCATGGGCAGGTGCCCCTTGCAGCAGCTGTGCCCACCTGTGGGGGCCATGTCCTGCCATGGTGCTGGGGACAGCTTAGCAGGGCTGTGGCTGAGCCATGGACAGAGAGAATTCGTGTTTGTGCACAAAAGCAGCAAAGGCTCTTTCATGCAGCCTGAGACTGTCATAGCGTGGCACGGTCCCTGCTCTTCATGGTCTGGTCCCCTTGCACAGCTCCAGCTGGGATCTGCAGTGTCTGGAGCCGGCTCTGAAAGCAAAGGGCTGTCTGCCTTTGCAAGGAGGAGGAGGGCACGGCTGCTGGTTGGGAATGAAATGGAAGAGCTGCTGCTGTTTTGGGGACATAGTGATGCACCCTGCCTGTGTCTGCCAGGGTGTGGCTGACAGCTCTCCATCCAAACAGGCTGCTGGGTGCCTAGGATGGCTTGACCTGCCTTGCTTGCTCTGCATCCAGAGAGATTGTGTCTTGCCTTTAATGAGTTTTCTCCATCCCCTCGAGTTGGCAGGCAAGGGAGTAGCTTGTTCCTGAGCGCTTGCCAATCCTAACAGAGTGAGTGTTTTACATGGACTGTGCAGCAATCCCCGTTCCTGCCGGGCAGCAGCACGGAGGGCAGCCTAGGGAGGAGCAGGGCTCTGTCCTCCCTGCCTGGCAGACCTGGAGGGTGGCAGGCAGTCTCTGGCAGCTATCAGTCCCCACCACTGAGCTCCTCCAAAGGCCTTTGCCTCTGTGGGACATAGGTTAATTCCTCTTCTTGGATTCTGGCTCATCCCCTGTGCTGGTCCTGTGGGTCTGGTGCCGCCTGCTCTTCTCTTGGAGGGTCTAACCCACAGCAGAGTAGCAGGCTTCTCAACCCAAGGCCCCTTTGATCTCAGCCTGGGGAGCAAAGCCCAGCCCAAGGGGTTTAAAGGCTGTGTCTGTGAGGGGTTTAAAGGCACTGTCTGGCTGGTCTCTTGCTCCTCTGTGTAGTATTGAGGAGATGCTGTGTTCTACTGCCCTATGAGTAGTGTGTCTGTATCCCTTCCTGTGGACAAGTGCAGCTCAGCTCCCTCTCTGAGCTGGGGGAAATGTTATAACTCGCAGCAGTCCTCTGCCAGATCCCCCACCCCGAGCTGGCTGTGGCTGTGGTTAGAGTTTCAGGCATTGCTCTTATTCCACGTGGAGCCTGAAAGTTTCTCTGTATTTTGTTTTCATCCTATATCTTCCCAGGTGCCTGCTCTTGGAAAGGGTAGGGCAATTTGGCAGCTTGGGCAGCCCATTTGAGGGCTGCAGGGCTGTGCAGTGCATGGGGCATCAGTGCTGTCCCTGCCCAAGACAGGGGGCTCCTGCTATGGTGGGCTGTGGGGTTCCCCTGGTACCTGGTGTGGTGTGAAGCTTTCCCTTCCTACAGCGGGGTGGGTGGGCAGGGATTGAGAGTCCTGCCCTGTGCCAGCTCCTGCCAGCTGCTCTGGGTCAGGATGGCTGCAGAGGCTGGCAGGGCTGCATTTCCCTCCTCCTGTCCAAGCAATGACTGTGTAAGTCTCACTTCCTCCTCGTTCAGTGCTTAGCTGGTGGCACACACAATAGTTAAGGGCACAAAACTCTTTCAGTGACTATGAATTAAAAGGAAGACCAGACAAACAAAACTAACCCAAGCTCCCAGGAGTTCCTGAATGGTCTGTATTTGCTCTTGGCAAATGGGGCCTTTCTCTCCTTTCTTTTGAAGGAACCTGCTGTAGTTGTTCATTTCCTGGCTCTCTTGGCTGGGACCATTTCATGCAAAGAAGTCAAAATCATTGATGTAGCCAGGGCAGTGATCATCACTCTGCAAATACTGCAGAAGATTTTGCTTAAAATGCAGTGACTGAGCCCTGTATGAGCTCAACCCTCTTTTGTGAGAGAAGACAGGTGGGGCTGTTCCTTTAAGGGATCTTGTGTGGGCTGTGGGTTTGCATCGCTGGCTGTCAGTGCTCATGTCCCAGAGAATGGAATAAATCCTCTTCTGGGGAGCAGCTGCTTCCAGGCCGTGGGACCAAACCTGCAGCGAGCCTCCTTTAGGTCCTGTGCGCATCTGGACAGTTTTACTTTGTCTGATAGAACAATTTCCCAGGTCCTGTGGCAGCATTGGAAGAGTGGAAGGAGTAACCCAGGTTTTATGGCAGCAGAGCTTTGCTGCTCTTTGGCTCTGTCCTGCAGTGACAGCAGCAGGGAACCTTTCCCAAGGTGGGTTTGTGCCCAGGCAGCACCCTCTCTGCAGAGGGAAAAGCCAGGTGCCTCTCCAAAGTCACAAGTGTGGATGCTTCCTGCATGTCCTTTCCTCAACCTCTTGGCCCATTCTGGACAGCAAACCTATGGCTAGAGGTGCTGAAATTCAATTCAGCCTTGTCCTATGAAGGTAATGTGTTGCTGTGGTAAAGCCTGGTTTTGTATGGATTTGGGAGAAGGGCTGGGAACCACTCCTTCCTCCCCTGGGTGCTGTGGTTCCCTATCCACAGCTGCCACAGAAGGGTTTTGAAGTGCTCAGCACCCAGGGGAATCTGGTCTGTAGCTCTGATGTCAGCTCCTGGCACTGAGCCCTGCCCATGTGAAAGGGTTTGCCCTCAGGTGGGCTCATCTCTGGCTGCTGGTGCCAGGACAGGACCAGAGAGCACAAACTAAAGCACAGGAATTACACCTAAAACATCAAAAAATGCTGTTTTACTGGGCTAGTCTCAGAGAAGTTGTGGAGTCTTCAGCCCTGGAGATATTTAAAACTCAAGTAGAAGCTGTCCTGAGCAGCTGTAGCTGGCCCTGCTGGGAAGGGTCTGGACTGAGGATCTCCAGAGGCCCCTGCTACCCTCAGCCCTACCATGGTCTTCATTCCTGAAGCACCAGGTGAGGCTGGTTCCTGTCACTGCCACCATTGGAGGAACATCTCCAGCTGCTTTGGCTCTTCCCTGCCTTCCTTGCTTGCCTCAGGGCCTGGGGCTGCTGGTCACTGGCAAATTGATTGTGAGTCTTGGTGTGCCCTGGCAGCCGGGAAGGACAGCCATGTCTGGGGTGTGCTGGGCCAAGCATCACCCAGTGAGGGAGGGGATTGTCCCTGACTGGGGCAGCCTCACCTCCAGTGCTGGGGGCACTTTGGGGCAGCACAATATCAGAAGGGTCTGTGGCTGTTAGAGAGTGTCCAAGGAGAGGGATATGAGGATGGGGAAGGGTCTCAAGGGGAGGCCATAGGAGGAGCAGCTGAGGGCACTTGGCCTGTTCAGCTGGAGGAGAGGAGATGGAGCACAGAGCTCACTGGGGCTGCAGCTCCTCCTGAGGGGGATTAGAGGGGCAGCTCTGATCTCTGCTCTGTGACCAGGGACAGGAAACAGCTGGAGCTGTGACAGGAGAGGTTTAGGTTGGAGATCAGGAAAGGTTCTTCCCCAGAGGGTGCCGGGCACTGCCCAGCCTCCCCAGGGAATGGACACAGCCCCGAGGCTGCCAGAGCTTCAGGAGTGCTTGGACAATGATCTCAGGGGTGCACAGGGTGGGATTGTTGGGGTGTCTGTGCGGGCCAGAAATTGATTCTTGTGGGTGGGTCCCTTCCAATTCAGGATATTCCATGGCTCTATGATTTTGCTCCTCAGCAGTGCAGGCTCCACGTGTCAGTCTGTGTGTGGGACTATCACAGAGTGCCTAATTCCCTTTGGTGTTGTCCTCTGCCTCCAGCAAACCTCCCTTCCTGGCTGCAAGAGCAGCACAGGTGGAAGAGCAGAGTCACTGGACAGAGCAGTGTTGGCCAAGCTCTGCTTTGGCTGTGGTCAGGATGCCCTTGATGGCCTGGGCAGTTACACTTATCTCACTTGCTGCACTCTTTTTGCCTGCATCTTGCCTTTTAAATTTCTGCAATCTGCATCACTTGAGTGTGCAGAAGTTTTCTTCCAGACTTTCTTCTTTGTCAGAAATGGGATGCTTCCCCTGTACTTTGGGAGCCCAAGGATGCCTCAGCTTTCAGTTTCAGCTTTCCAGGCAACCAGGGAAGAGCATCCCTTGGCTGAGAGATGCTCACCAAGTGAGAGGGGAAAGCAGTTCTGTAATTAGCTGCCTGCCCCTGCCCTGCACTCAGGATGTTACTGATGGGGTGCTGTGTGGGGAGGGTGACCAGGAGGGGCAAATGGAATGTTTTCTTTTGCAGGTCAGTTTAAGATAAATCAGAGAGCTGCTCTGCAGCCTCGACTTTCCAATCTCTAATTTGCCCAAGTGTTTCTTAATGCTGGGTAATGAGCTGGAAGATTTATCCAATGCTTAAGGGCAAACCCCATTTGCTGTGTTGCAATAAAATTTCCTTGACACCTTTCTCCATGTCAGACACAGTGATTCGATCCATAACTGCTTGGCTGAGGTTGCCACCTCCAATTTACAACCAGAAAAATAATTCTGGCTGAAACAGGGGTTTCCAGGCTTCCACCTGTGAATTGTCATAGAATCACAGAAGAGACCCTAAAGATCACCTCATTCCACACCCTTGCAATGGGCAGGGACATAATGGCCTGGAGTTGAAATGATTCTTCTGAAGGTAAGTAATTTTTGGAAGATGCTTTCTGCTGCCTTGGTAGCCCCAGCTGGGCCAGGAGCGAGGGAAGCAGTTCACTTGGTTTTGTGCATTAATCCAGTTTCAGTCCTGGCTGGCTGAGAGCAGGAGCCTGATTAGCAGGTGTGACTAAGGATGTGATGCAAATATTCCTTTTGCATCAGTGTCCAGCTCTAGTGAAGCAAAATAATGATTTGTACATCATGGTCTCAGTTGTGTTTTTTCCCCCACAAATTTGCTTTGAATGTAAATGCTGGAGCAGCAGCAGTTCCACTGTGGAGACTGAAGCCAGGCTCAGATTAGTCTGAAATTCAGTGATGCTGAAAGCTGGCAGCCACCTTTTTCTGCCTGTCACAGGGTGAATGTGCAACAGGCAGTGAGTGACAGGCGTGTCAGGGCCTGAGGGCTAAAAGCACAGGTGCCATGAGCTGAAACAGAGGAAAATGGAGCAATTGTGCACAAAAAGCACTGAGAGGCCTCTTTTTAGTGGGTGAGTTTTTCCTCTATTATCCCTAATGGAGGAAAACTTGATGCTGAAGGTTTCTGTCCTGACAGCTTTTGGCACTTCCCTGTACTCCCTGGTATTTGCTAACAAAATCTCAGTGAGCGTCCCCTCAGGGGAGCCTGCACCATGCCATGAGAGGGGCTCCCACTGGCCAAGGCTTCCTGTGCATCAGCTGTTCCCCTGGGACAGCAGTCCCTTCAGCCCACAGCAGTGTCTGCTGATGCTCTCACCCCATTTTGTCTTTCCCAGATCCATACTCTCTGGAGGGCAGGCTGGCCCAGGACGGCCTGGGTACATGGTGCTGGGCTTTTTCTCCCTATAGTGTGACTCATCCTCACCAGTTCCCACTCCTGGGAGAGGGTTTCTCCTTCCCCAGCAGTTTGTCTTTGTGCCTTGGCTTCTGAACAGGGCACATCACCTCTCCTGATACCCCAGGCTGCAGGCTAACGAGCATGGGGCCATGTAATTAATAAATGACCATCAGCATGGCAGTGAGTGAATGCATTGGGCACTCTTGCCAAGGTGTGCATGTCTGCTGGGGTCAGGAGGAAGCATGAATAAATTTTGGCTGCTGGTGCCAAACAGAAGGGAGAAAGGATATATGAACGTAGAAGCCCATAGTTCCTATTCACACATCTGCTTTTTACTGCTGAATAAGAAATTAATGTAATCCATTAGCTAATGCAATCTCTCATCAGTCCAGTGATTGATAATCACCCCAAAAGAGGGCAGCACGTCCTACTTTAAAGTCAGAGCAAGAAAGGGAGGTTTGTTTCCTCACAGAGTGAAACTCAGGCTCATGGCTGCAGGGATCATAGAATCTGAAATGGTTTGGGTTGGAAATGACATTAAAGTTCATCTCATCCCACCCCCTGCCATGGGCAGTGACACCTTCCACTATCCCAGGCTGCTCCAAGCCCTGTCCAACCTGGATACAACCAGGATCCACAGCCCTGCTGGATTCCCTGCTGCCCTGCCAAAAAGTGCCTTGGACACTTCCAGGGATCCAGGGGCAGACCCAGCTGCTCTAGGCACCCTGTGCCAGGGCCTGCCCACCCTCACAGGGAAGAGTTTCTTCCCAGTATCCAATGTAAACCTTCCATCTTCATGTTAAAGCCATTAAGTTCCTCTAAACTGAGCTCATTGCTCAGGCCAGAGAGAGGGGCTGAGCTGAAGCTGCTGGATGGGACAGTGCTGGAGTCCCTGGGGTTCCTGTCCCTGTGTGGGTGGGAAGCTTAGCTGTGCTGGGCATGGGGCTGCTCTCAGGTGAGTGCAGGAGTCAGGAGTCACTCACCTGTCACTGAGTGCTGCCAGTGTGTGGGGATCACCCAGGTCACTGCTGGGCAGGCTCTTTGTCTCTGTCACTTGCAGGGGCACAGGCTGGCTGGGAGGCAGAGCATGGGTGGCTGTGTGCTGGCACACGGGCTCTGGGCTGCCCAGAGCCCAGGAGCAGCTGCTGTGACAGTCCCTGGGGTGAGGGGTGGGATGGACCCTGCAAAGGGCCAGTCAGTCCACGCTCCCTGAGCAGTGAGAGCCAGGTACTGTCACATCTGACAGTCTGACTGCAGCAGTGGTTGAACACATCTGTTTAATTTCCATCCATGACATCACTTTCCAGAGAGGAGAAAACGGTTTTCCTGATTCCCTTTATATTTGGTGTTGTTTTTTGCATTAAGTTGCAGGGAGAATTTGCCTTTTCAGGGAGGATCCCTCTGGAATCATGTGCTGGCTGAGCTGTCCTGGCTGTTCAGCAGCCATCAGTGACCACTGCTAAATGTTCCCACCTGTGAGATCCATGCTGAGATCACGTGAGAGTGACCCCAGGGGTGTGGGGGTGAAGGCAGTGTGCTGTTGTGTGACATGGGCAGCAGTGAGGTCAGGCTGCTGGCTCGCTGCAGGCAGCAGAGCTGCTCTCATCCCAGAGCTGGGAAATGAAGGAAGTGGGATAAAACCTGTTGTCCTTGGGGATTTGTTTTTCTGCATATGGAAATCGTTGCTGGCAGGGATGTGAAGTGCAAGTGCTGGGGAGGGACAGGATGGGCCAGGTCCAAGGGCAGGAGCACAGGCCCTGCTTTTCTTTGGTCCCCTGAAGGAACTCTTTGGCTCTCTGCCAGTCTGGGGGCAAAAGAAAAACAGGGATGATAAAGGGATTTAAACTGGGATGTGTCAAACCATACAAGAGGAGGGGCTACAAGAGAGCCGGAGAGGGAGCTGGGACAAGGGCCTGAAGTGATGGAACAAAGGGAATGGCTTTCCACTGCCAGGGGCAGGGTTAGGTGGGATATTGGGAAGAAATTTTTGGCTGTGAGGGTGGTGAGGCCCTGGCACAGGTTGCCCAGAGCAGCTGTGGCTGCCTCTGGGTCCCTGGAAGTGTCCAAGGCCAGGCTGGACAGGGCTTGGAGCAGCCTGGGGTCGGGGAAGGTGTCCCTGCCCATGGCAGGGGTGGAATGAGATGAGCTTTAAGGTCCCTCCCAACTCAAACCCAAACCATTCTGTGATTGTATGAAACCCTTGTCTTGGTCTTCTGTTGCTATGAGAGTGCTCTCATGGCCCCTCTGTGCTCCAGGCCCTTGCACGAGGGGGTACCTGTGATGGGCCCCCTACCTGGTGTCATCAGTGGGGCAGCAGGAGAAGGGGGGTGTTGGACACTTCTGCTGCTGTCTGCACGTGGGTTACCATCTCCAAGTGAAAAGCAGCCAAGGCACTGCTCCAGTGGTGGAACTCTCCCCCATCTTCTCCCCAAAGCTAACTTGCCTTTGCAGACACAAAGACGGGTCTGTGTCCCTGCCTTGGCAGGCTCGCCCTGGCCCAGCGGTGGCTTTGTGTGCCCAGGGCTCCCGGAGCTGCAGATGGGCTGCTGTAAGTGGCTGTCAATGTGGCATTGTCTGTGGCCACCCCGCCTCCCTCAGGGGCACGGCCAGGGGGTGCTGGCCGTGCCCCTCTTGCTGCTGCTCTGGGTCTCCAGCACCCCCGAGAGCCAGGCACTGCCTGGGGGCACAGAGCTGCTGTGCTGAGCCCTCTGTCCCCCAGGGTCCCCTTGCTCCTGCAGGGACCTGTCCTCTGGCTGCCCACCCCTCGGGGCAGGGAGGAGAGTTCATCCCAAGAGCACGTGGTCCTGCCTCAGATGGCATTGCACCAACCTCAGTCTTTGCCATCTGCACTGCTGCCATGTGCCTGAGAGAAAGGAATGTAGGATATCAACACTACAGCAAAGTTTCAGCGCTCCTGCCATGGGACAGAGGAATGGAACCCCTTGCAGAGTGTTTACCCCACCAGGTGTAGGTGTAGGGACCAACCCTCTGCATTGTTGCTCCCTGACTCCCTGCCCTGTGTTCTCCCTTTGTCCCTGTCTGTCTCAGACTGCAGAAAGAGAAGGTGGAAAAACCGACCTGTGAATAGTTCAGGGACAAGCTGGGGGTGCTGGAGCTGGGACAGGGGCTTGGTGGATGTGGATTCACACAGGGCCTTGGGGGATGTGTGCTGTACGTTCTC
The DNA here is from genome assembly GCF_963513975.1 of Fringilla coelebs. NCBI lineage: Eukaryota > Metazoa > Chordata > Aves > Passeriformes > Fringillidae > Fringilla > Fringilla coelebs. Next base: position 15,530,977 of record NC_140042.1, read on the forward strand.
CAAGTGCAAGGAGGGACTGCAGCGTCCTTCAGGTTAACCTGAAAGAAGAGACAAGCAGGTGTGTGGTCTGGGAAAGCTTGGGAGGAGCTGCCTGTGGACAACATGGTCTTTGTGACTGCTGTGAGAAGAGGTGGCACAAAGCAGCACGTGGCAGGGGGGCACAGCATGGGATGCGTCCCTTGTCTGGTTCCTGCCACCCTCTTTCTTTGGGTCTGCCTGTGAACACCTCCTTGGCTGCCCAGAGGTTGTAGGAATGGGGTCAGGGTTGTTTAATGCCTGAGCAAAGGTGAGAGTAGGTTTCTACGGGTTCCTCTGCCCGAGGCTCCTGGCAGGAGTCTGATCCCTCTGTGTTTCTTTCCTGCATCCTGCCTGCATGGGGATGGTTGGGGAGGTCTGGCAGCTGTCACTAGAGCCCTCTGCCCCCTCTTCCATGCTCCCACAGTGGAGTTTCAGGGTGAGCTCTTTCCTTGAGAACTGGGAAACTGCAAGCACTGCCCCTGTCTGATCCCCCCCTGCAGTCCCCCTGCTTTCTGGGTGAAGGTGGCAGAGGAGGGAGTAGCAGGAGACTGGAGCTGCAGTGTGGGTCCCCAGGGGGGAAGTGATTTATGTCCCTCCCCATGTGTGGGCTAGGCACTGCTGCTCCTATGGCTCTGGCACTTGTGGGACTGGGATGCACTGCTGGAACACCTCACCTGTGCTCAAACCTCTACCCTGTCTTGACCCCACTGCCTTCTTCTACCCCACTTTTGTGTGCTCTCTTCACTCAGCACCAGACTCCCTTGGGTGGCCAAATATCTGTATCTATCTCATAGAACTTCCATCTTCTTGAAGAATTACTTCTTCATTTTCACAAGGGTTGTCTCCCGAGGAGGACAGACCTCATGCTTTTGGAGCATTGGGTGTAGCTCCTGCTGAAGGAGCATCTGTCCCCCAGTGCCCTGTGGGAGTTGTTGCTGTCCCTTGTGCCCCGTCACCTGCCTGCCCTCTTTGCTGCTGATGGTACTACACGGGTGGGCTGAGAGAGGCTTCACAGAGGCTGCTCTTCCTCTGGTGCTATGAAATCTGCTGGGGCTTCTGCTGTGAGCTCTGTGCCTGGGTTACAGCTCTGGGGAGAGGGAAAACGCCTCTGCAGAAGATGGTGGTTCAGACATCAAAGGCATTGAAGTGGGAGGGACGTAACATATAAAATTGTCATGGGGTGCTTCCCTCTCAGCTCTGGGAGTGAGCTGTGTGAGATGGAGAGAGATGCTGTGCACAGAAATGTGCTTTGGTGGTGTCAGAGGCAGCTGAGGTGTCAGAGATGTCAGGATGACAAGGTGTGATTCCCATCTAAGCTCTTGCTATGAGGTGCTGGCTCTGGCAGGGAGAGGCAAAGCAGGGTGCTAATCCCTTGGGAATGAGCAGGAGGTAGAGCACTAAGGCTCTTTTTCCTTTTTTTTCCCTCCCTAGTGCTTTTAGTTCTGACCTAGAAATTCCTTACTACATTTGCTGAGCTGGCTTAGTTAAAGACTTGACTAATTTCTGGAGGATTAATTATTCAGAGAGTGTGGGGAGGGAGGGTAATGTCTACTCCTAGCACTGTAGGCCAACCTGCTCAGGGTTCCTGGCTTGGGGACAAGTGCTGTGCCCCAGGTGTCCCAAGGGCACATCTGCTGTGCAGGTGCCTATCGGGTAGCATATCAAGATGTAGTGGTGTCTTGCTCTGGTCCTTCTATTTGTTTTCACTCTGTTTAAGCAGAAAACCTAATTCTGGTCTTCAGTGACACAATTTCAGCTTATGCTGCTGTTCCTCCTCCCTGGAGGTCCCTGTGACTGATGTCCCCAAGGTCCTGTCTCAGCCTCCCAGTTTGGGGTGGCTGGCACCTCCACCTTGACCAGGGCTTTCACAGTGGGCCTTGGCCACAAGGATCTCTGGAGTCCCCTGGGGAGGGGCTTCCAGCAGCAGATCTGCAGAGATTGGGTGGTAATGCTGGGGTTTGGGGGATCCCTGTGCCCTGTCTCTGTGGGCGGGGTGGTGCTGGTCCTCCCTGCAAACTGCTTCCCAGTCTATCCAGAGACACTTTGGAGAGAGCATGCAGCACGCTGCAGTGTGGGTAGCACTTGTTCCTTTAAAGCCACGTTGTTGTGCTCAGGATCGTTCCTCAGATGTGCAGTGACAGCAGCTGTTTTTCAGGTTGCAAATAGCTCCATGCCCTGGAGAGTGTATGGAGGAATGTATTCCCTTGATCTCCACAGGCTCTTGATGTGCTGATGAAAGCGAGTTCCCTGTTTACCAGCAAAGTAAGGGCAGGCTGGCAGTTTCGCTCCTTTCTGTGCTTTTCCCATGGTGTTTTGGGAGGAAGCAGTGTGAAGAGGCTGTCAGCAGCTCTTGGACCCGTCTGCAGTGCTGGGGGGTTACTCGGGGGCTTGGTCCTTCACTGAAGTTGTGGGAAGGTGGGGGAGAGACCCAGAGCCCTGCCAAAAAGTGCCTGGAGAGAACACAAGCTCCTCGGGAGAACTTCTGCCGGGAGTGTTCCGGGAGTGATTGTGTTGCTGTCTGTTCCTCAGCACAGGGGCTTTGGCAGGAGGCTGAGTTTGTCCTGGACGCTATTGTACAGGCACAGCTGGAAGAGCCCGGGCCACCCAGGGTTCTGCAAACCCCCTTTTCAGAAGGCAGTACCCAAAACGTCTGTTTCCCTGACCTGTATGAACAGGCAGCTTTGCTGGTAGTGACTGCAATGCTTTCTGTTTGTGTTTTGGCAGAATGATTGCAATAAACAGTGAATGATTTATTAATAACCTGCAAATAGCTGCTCAGCAGCTGAGCAGGGGGATGTGTTTGCACTCTCTCCTTGGCTGCAGGGAGCTGCCAAAAGCACCAGTGTTAAAAGCTGACTCGTTCAGCTGACAAACAGGGGTGTGCTGCTGCAGGGGCTGCTCCTGGGGCTGCAGTCACTGGGTGCTGAGGCTCTCCCCAAACCCAGCTGCTTTCATGGGGCAGCACCGTGGCTTTGGGGAGCGTTGCTCTGCTGGCGCTGGTAGCAGAAGAATGTGGGGGTGAGGAGGTGAGGAGTGCTCTGCCTGCAGCAGCCCTGTGAGCTTTGGGAGTGCTGGGGGACATAGGTGAGGAGCTGCTGTCACCCCAAAAGGCCAGCCTAGGGCAGTGCCCTGCAGCCTGCCCATGCCTCCCACACCAATGGCAGGAGTTGGCATTTCATACCAAGTCTTCATCTCAGGCAGTCTGCAGGCCTCTCTTTTCCAGTTTTTACAACTTCTCTCCCCCCACTGGAGTTTGAAAATCTGTGAGCATCCTTGCTTGGATCAGAGCAACTGAATTTTAGCTGTTATTTCCTTCTCTAAGTCCACCTTCATCTGGGTCCTGCAGGAGCTTTCACACAAGCTCCTGAACCTGAGGGGTTTAAAGGGAACGGGGAAGGGTTGGGAGAAGACATGAGTGGCTCAGCTTCACCCTGCTGTGGGAAACTGGGAGGATCTGGAGGATGAGGACAATGGTGGGGAACGAGTGAAGGACGGGCTGTGTTTATGGAACAGAGCCCAGCCCTGTGGTGTGGAGAACGACACCACAGCGTGGTGCTTGGCTGCATGGGATGTTTCCAGAGCCAGGCTGGGACTGTAGAGTGGCTTTTCCAATGAGCAAAGCACTATATAGCAGTGAAGGTGGTGGGGGCAGTTGCTTCAAGCGCCCATCTCCAGGTGTGTGCAGCCCATGGGAAGCAAACTACACCGGAGATCCACTGTAAAGGAGTGTTATCCATGAGTGCAACCCTCCGCCAGGCATCGTGTGCTTGTGAAAGCACCTGCGTCTCTGCAGTGGAGCATGGCCCAGCATTCAAGCCAACAGGTTTCCTTTGGCAGCTGTAAGCCCAGAGAGCAGGAAGGAGTGTGAGATGTGCAGGTGACTGGACCTGGAAACTCACACTCAGGACCTGGAAATGCTCACTGCATCTGTGAGCGAGCCCAGGGTGCCAGCTCTGGTTCCCTGGGCAAATTATCTGCAGGTGCCTTGTGCTGGGGGGATGGGTTTGCTCTGCAGAAAGGGCTATGTGGATGCCAGTGGGATCTCTGCTGTGTGAACTCTTCCCCTGCATCTCCTTCCCCTGGACAAGTCCAATGTTTTACTGCTCAGGTTCTGTTGTGAAAGTGAGGGGGGGTTGGAGTCCTGTTTGCTGTAGTCTGTACTGCTTAGGAAGTGGCACTTGCTGCACCCTCGATAATGCTGTGTTAAACTGGGTTATCTTCCCAAAGCCATGAGATTCTTTAGCATATGATGTTCCTGATGCTGTGACAGCCTGTGCTCCTCTGGTCCCATGAGTCCTGGGTGAGGGAGCCAGGGTTAATTCCAACCAGCAAGTGCTTTGGATCCCAAAGTGCCACGGTCTGGAGGGGGAAGACCCTGTGAGGTGTTGAAACTCCCTGTTTGCCTGGGGCTGTTTGTCCTGTTCCTGCAGCCTTGGGAGCCCCTGGATTCCAGTGGGAAGCAGTGAGCGTTCCTTTGCCTCTTCCCTTGGAATCAAGGTCTGCCTCGCTCTCCGCAGGCATGGCACGGCTGTGTCTGCACATTTGTTTTACTGCTAATGGAGCTGCTGCTTTACCCATTGGTTCCTGCATCCAGAAAGGGCTCATGAGAGCAACTGCAGCTTTTCCTCTGCTCCACAGGGCTGCTCGGGTGCCCAGCTGGCTGCAATGTTTGCTAGATTTCAGCAGATGAAAGGCGTGTCTTTCCTAATAGCCTGTGTAATTTTTTCCAAAGGGACCCCTTGCATTAAATCTTTAATCCAGCCAGCTGCTAAGGGAGAAGAGTCAGTCTCCCTGCCTTTGCTGTGGAGCTCTTGCATTCCCCTGATGTTACCCGAGAGGCTTTTCCCTTCGGAGTAGCTGGAGCTGGTGCAGCTGGAGCCTTTGGGGTGGCAAAGGGCCTTGTTGCTCCTCTGTTTTCTCCCTGTCCTTTGCTGTAATGCCACATCTACTCTGTGCCAGGGAAGCAGGATCCTCTCTGTGTTGTGTGTACTTGGGTCACATCAGCTGGGACAATGTGAGATAAACTGCATAGGATTTGGGATGTGCTGTTGCAGGGCTGCTACCAAAAACCCTGTTCCACCAGGTTGCTTCTGCTTGTGTTTTCTTTTATTTCCATGCTCAAAAATCCTTGCTTGTCCCAATTTCTTAAGCGTTTCAGGGTTGCTGACTGTCATTTTTTGAGAGCTTTTTTTATAAAATGCCTTTTGCAAATGAGGTGACATTTTGCTGAGCCTGTGCTGCCTGCCCTGCTCCTGGGCAGGGGAGAGGGAGGGCTCTGCTAGCCCAGCTCACACTGTCCCATCCTACTTGTGCTGATTTGACTTTTATGTTGCATTTGCTGCATGCTCTGACCTTTTCTTCCTTCCTGTCCCCTGCTTTCTGCCCTCACAGTGTTCTCTGTGAGACAGGAGTAATTTGGGAGGAAAGCCTCATTCATTTTTTTTGCACAGCCACGGGTGCAGCTGTTGACTATGCTGGCAATTGCCTGTGATAGACATTTACAGAGACAGTGACCCGTGAAAGAGTAAATCAAAGACTCAAAGCTGGTGCCTGGGAGGCACCTTAATCTGATGTGTTCCTCTGCAAATAGTGGGCAGGTAACATCTGCAAATCAGGTAGAGTTCAGCAGGGGAGGCAGCTTCCCAAAGAAGTGGGGCCTGAGGATGGCTGGGACATCTTCAGACTTATCACAGAATCATGGAATGTCCTGAGTGGGAAAAACCTCATGAGGATCATGGAGTCCAACTCCTGGCCCTGCACAGGCACCCTGACAATCTCACTCCGTGCATCCCTGAGCTCTGGCTGCCTTGGGGCTGTGACTGTTTCCTGGGGAGCCGAGATATCACTGGTCACCAGAGCTGTGAGGCTGCAGGGAGGGTTATTGAGCTTGAGCTTGGATTGCACAGCTTGGCTCCTGCAACTGTAGTTCTGCATGAGGCTTTTCTGTGGATTAAGAAGATGCTTTGCATCTTTATTTATTTACTTTTAATTTTCATGTTACCTATTTTTATTTGCGTCTTGGTGCCTTGAAAAAGCCTTAGCTCTGAGCACCTCTCTGTGATCCCATGGCTGGGTTCCTGGGATGCCAGGACCTAATCTGGGGCCATAGGAGTCCTGGCCCTTATCCTGCTCCAGGGCTGGACTCACTGCCTACATCTGGAGGCGACTCAGGTGGATTTTAGCCATGCCCAGCCTCCCAGGCAGTGGCGCCCAGTGTGGCAGATGTGCCCTGTGGGTGACACCTGGCTCAGACACTGCCACTCCTGTGCTCTGGGCTGAGTGTCTGTAGCAGGAAAGCTGCTCCAAGTGCCAGAGCTGCCCTATTATCACTTCATCTTATTCCTGAGCCCCGTGGGGCTGCTTGTGCTGTTCCAAGAGCATTCATCCATGAGCGTTCACAAGTCTGGCTGCTCTGCTGGCAGCTCCCATCTCTGCCTGGCTGGGACAGCACCAGCCTGCCAGCAGTGACAGTGAGGCCTGTCTGATTTCCCACCTTCACTGCTTGTTTGCAATTTTCCTTGCTCCATGCATGAAATGCAGAGTGACCTTTTAAAACATGTTCTCCTGGACGTGGGTGAGGATTTGTCCATAAGGCATCTGTGCCCTGCCTGCTCTGCATCCCTGGGGGTGGCACGAGGATGCCAAGCTGTTTGTGCTGGAGAGGATGTGGGTCACATTGTGCTGGTGACTGTCCCTCCTGCAGGAAAAGAGGCTGCTTCCATGGTGCATTATTGCTGCTTTAATCTGCTGGTGCAGGGTTGGGGAGGCTGGTTCTGCTGAGCAGCATTCCTGTGTGGTCACTCCGTGGCTCTGAGCAGCATCCTGACACCTGTCCAGGCAGGCAGGGACACCTTTCCAGCCCTGCTGGGAGTGCCAAGCAGAAAATCCTACCCTGACCTCTTTAGGTCCCACCCATTTGTGGCCAAATCTCTGGCCAGCAAGGAAGCTGTGGGCATGGATTGCCACGTGCCACTGCGGTGCCTGGTCCTGCCGTAGCGCCCTCAGCAAGGGGGCTGGGGTTCACTGCACAGGGAGGGAAAGCTGAGCTTTGGTGGAAAATGACACAGCTGAGTTGGAGCCATGGCCCAGCTGGGCAGAGCCTGAGGATATTGGAGTGAAAAAGTCCCAGAGTGTTTTTGGCAGGCTGAATGCTGCAGGGCAGCATTGGGTGGCCTTGCCCATCGGTGGGGGCTGGTTGCCCTCACTCTGTGCCCTCCTCTGTCCATGCTCTGCAGCAGCTGATGTGAAGGAGCCCCAGGGGTTTGCTGAACATCCCAAAACTGCTGCTTCCTGTGGGAATGCTGTGGGCCCCAGAATGAGGGCAGAGCTGTGGTGGGACACATGGAGATGAGCCATGTGAGCTTGCACCAGGGAAACCCATCAGCTTCTGCATTTGAAATGTGGCTGCCTGTGTTCAGCTTTTGCTTTTTATGTGTTGCCAGAGGGCTGCTGTAGGCAGATCCAGGTGATTTGGGGCAACTCTGAAGAGAATGGTGAGGGCTCATGATTTTGGTGAGGTTGTGACTTCTTTTTCTATAATTTCTTCTGAGGCCTTTGGGAGTGAGGAGTTTTGCCTGCGTGTCCCAGGCCCCAGCTGACACTTGTGGAGGTGGATTGGCAGCTCCTTCCCCTGGAAGTGAAGGCTGAGGTGGATTTGGGGGTCTGACAGTGAATGAGATCATGGTGTGACAAAAGGGCAGAGAGCTGCTGCCAGGAAGCTGGGGGACCAAAGTAGTGACATCCAGCACTGGACAGCTTGGGCTAAGATGCAATCTTTCTTTTTTCCTTCCTTTTTCTTGTTTTCCCCCTTTTTCTGTTGAGGTGTTACAGCTGGGGAAACATCTCCTGTGCCCTCAAGCCAGCCGGGCACCAGGTGGGGAGCTGTTGGCACCTGGGATAACCATGTAGGAAAGTAGAATCTTGGGATGGTTTGGGTTGGAGGGATATCAAAGCTCGTCCCAGTCCAGGGCTCCACTATCCCAGGCTGCTCCAAGCCCTGCCCAGCCTGGCCTTGGGCACTGCCAGGGATCCAGGGGCAGCCACAGCTGCTCTGGGCACCCTGTGCCAGGGCCTGCCCACCCTGCCAGGGAACAATTCCTGCCCAATATCCCATCCAGCCCTGCCCTCTGGCAGTGGAAGCCATTCCCTGTGTCCTGTGCCTCCATCCCTTGTCCCCAGTCCCTCTCCAGCTCTCCTGGAGCCCCTTCAGGCCCTGGCAGGGGCTCTGAGGTGTCCCTGGAGCCTTCTCCTCTCCAGGTGAGCACCCCCAGCTCTGCCAGCCTGGCTCCAGAGCAGAGGAGCTCTGGCCTGGAGGAAGCTCCGGGCCCTTCCTGAGCCCTGCCGGGGAGGGAGGGCAGCGCCCCGAGTTTTGCTGAGGGCAGTGGGAGGGCCCAGGTCCCGATGGCCGTGTGGGATTGCACAGGTCCCGATGGCCGTGTGGGATTGCACAGGTCCCGATGGCCGTGTGGGATTGCACAATGCCGAGGGGCCGGCCGAGCTCCGCTTGCCGCCGCGGCCGTTCCCAGGGCCCCGGCCCAAGGCCGGGCCTGTGCGCTGAGCGATGGCTGAGGTGTGCTGGTGTCTCTGTGCCGGGGTGTGTGTTGGGCTGAGCACGGCTCACAGCAATGTGATGGACAAATCTTTGTGTACTTCAAGCTTTTTTTACTCATTTGGGGATACTAAGGGATAGATTCCTTGGCATTTTAGCTGAAGACAACCTGTGTGTTCGTATGCTGATGAGAGCAGATGTAGTAAGTAGCCTCTTCTGTCACACATTTGTGATGCTGGGTTTAGGTATTTGACGGGGAGAACCACTGACCTCAGTGCCTTGTGCTCCACCATCTCCTCCCCCATGGCAGCTGGTAACTGATGTAGAAATTTCCATTTCTAATTTGCTTTCTCTTTTAAGCAAAAGATGTTTCCCTCCTGTCAGTGGTTGCTGTTTTCTAGCGGTGTCTGTGCCGAGCACATGCTGTGAGTTATTTTTCTTGCCACATTGACATCATGAATTTGGAAGTTTGGAGGGTTTTCTGCTGTGGGATGTGGCTGCGATGCTGTGCCTCCTTCCTCCACACTGCAGGCAAGGTGTGCTGTGCTTCCCCTGTGTCCTGGCATAGCTTGACAGACCCCAGTGGAGCGTTTGTAAAAGATGTTGCCTTACAGCTGTTGCCTCCCTCTCTTTGGGGAAGGGCACTGAGTGAGTTCTGCTGGGAGCCCAGTGGACCCTTGACCCCAGCTGTTTGGCAGAAACCCCCTTGGCTAAACCCTCTGGCCAGCTAGCACTTAAATGTTGGGGTTTGAATGTGCTGCGTGTGCAGTAGTTGGAGTGCCTTTCCTGGTGTGATCCAGGCTCTGGCAGGATCCTGGGGTGCTTTGCAAGGGCTGAAGTGTTGTCTCCTCACAGTTCTTCAGGGCACAACTTCTCATTGCTCATCCCCTGGTGGGTGCTGGGGCAAGGTTCAAACCCCCAGCCCTGGAAGGAGTCCACTCTTTCCCCTGCCCCCATGTTGGGTCCAGTGCTTGCTGTGGGATGAGTCAGCTCACTGCAGTGCCGAGGCAGTGTGGTTGGACTGGGTTGTGTTTTGGTTCTCAGCAGATCAGCTGAGCTGATTCATTTCTGCTCCTTTCTGCTGCTGGTGTGAGTTTCACAGTGTGACACAGACCTGTCCCACAGCCAGTTCCCATCAGCCTGCACAGACGCCTCCCTGGGGTTTCCCTTCCCTCTGTCAGCATGGCAGCATCCTTTGAAGGCAGCAGCGAGGTAAAGGTGGGAATGGAGGTGAGAAGAGCTGATGCTGCAGATGGTGCAGGGTGGCAGGGTCTCCCTCCTTCTCTGCATCCTTTGTCCACAGCAGCAGCCTTGGTCTCACCACAGTGTCAGGTGTGAACCACGTGCTCCTGGCATGAGCATAGCATGAGCATGTGGAGCAGAGTCCTGGAAGCAGCTGGGTTCCTCAGGGCTCATGCTGGGAAATGGAGGGCTTCCTGGAGCCCCGGTGTGTGGCTGCCCCATGCACAGCTAATCCCACCAACTTCCAGGCCTGTGGGTGTCCCTGAGGTGCCAGAGCTGAGGGAGCTGATGTGAGTGCCCCAAACGTGACTGGAGCTCTGTCCCTGCTGCCTGCATGTGGTGTGTGAGAAGGGACAGCAATGCCTTGGAGCTCTACAGCAGCACAGTTCCGCTCAGGTGAGGAGTCTCACCATGCAACTGCTCATTTTGGTGGCACTGACCATCTGGGTAATTGTCTTTGTCCTGCTCAATGAGGCTTTAAATATTTTGCCTATATTGTGAAGGATCAGATGTGATTTGCTTTGTCAGTTGTCTTATTCTCCAGAAATAAGTCAAAGTATTTGTTTTCCTTTGGGTGCTATTTGGGCTCGGTACTCTGGCAGTCCTGGAGGTTTTAATTTTACACAACTAGCATTTCAGAAGTTGTAGAGGTTTTGTTTTGACTTTGTTTTAATTAAATTGCTATAACCTGGGGAAATCTTTGGCCTTAATTTAAATGGAAAGCCTTATTCTGAGTAAATCCAACATCCCTGTCTAGCTGGTGATTGTGCTGTTCAGAGTTTTGACAGGAAAAGTTAAAATTTTACTTCAGGCTTGAAAGTTTGCAGTCATTGACTGCAACAGGCAGGGCCAGCTCGGTGGCGTAAGAGGATTACGTTTATCTTGTGTTTGGGGAAGAATAGATTTAATGGATTCTGTTTTGATGCAGAAATTAGATAATTACTGCTTGTGAGGTTAAGAGAATATGGCTGGAAGTAGAAATGGTGCCTGGTGTTGGATCCTGGGCTTGTTAAGGATGTCTGTGCCCCTCTGGGCCAGTGCTTCCTCAGGGATGTGGTGCTTGCTTGTTAAGTAGGGAGGATTCAAATTCCCATGGGATCCGAGCACCATCTCCTCCTGGCCTCTCCACCACACCAACCCCAGCTGCCAGGCTGGGTCTGCTGCCAGTGCTCCAAGGTCCAGCTTGAGTCATGAAGCGCTGGGAGGGAGAGGTGCTCAGGATTGAGCCTCCACGGCCATGGGATCAGTGGAAGGACTTCATACAAATCAGAGAGAAGCTTGAGCCTGTGGATGAGTCATTTCCCAGAGAGGCTGTTGCATATTAGGAAGAGATTTTTCCCTGTGAGGGTGGGGAGGCCCTGGCACAGGGTGCCCAGAGAAGCTGTGGCTGCCCCTGGATCCCGGAGAGTGTTCCAGGCCAGGCTGGACAGGGTTTGGAGCCACTTGGGACAGTGGAAGGTGTCCCTGTCCATGGCAGGGGGTGGAGCGAGATGGGCTTTAAGGTCCCATCTAACCCAAATCATTCTGTTATTCCCTGATTCTGGGATTTATCCATAATTCCCTTCCAAGCAGGCCATGCCAAGTGCTGAGAGGTCAGATGTTCATCCAGCTCATTTTGTTGTGTATGAGGTGATCTCCTATGCCTGGCTGTTAATTGAATTTTGATTCCTCTCCAGCCTGTGGCCATTGGTGCCCCCTCCCTGCCCTGGTGAGCCCCATGAGGGGACACCCCAGCCGTGGGCAGTGCCTGGCAGTCACAGGTGGTTTAGGAAGCTGTGGGCACAAGGCTGGGGTGAAGGGAGCAGCAGGGGGCTCACTGAACAGCCACCATGGTGTGCACAGGACCAGGAGGAGTGGGGACAGGACAGCACACAGTGAACATGGTGTGGCTGGGGTGGCTTTGACCCACGGGCTGGTAGCTGGGCACCACTCCTCCATCCCTTTTCTGCTTCATCTTTCCCCAGCCACAGCACTGCGAGTCCTAGCCCCTTTTGGGAAGCTTTGGGGGTTGTGTGCTTGCTAAGAAACCCCTTGTAACAGTCCCTCTGGGTGTGACAGGGGTGGTGGGAGACACAATTGTCAGGAGCCAGCTGTGGGAGGGGGCTGCTCCTCCTTGTAGCTCTGCTGTCTGTGGGATGTCGGCAGCTGCATCGATCCAGTCCCCTGTTCTCCCAGCCTGGAGACTGCTTGCTCCATATTGATTATCATTTTTTTTCCTGAAGACTGATGAAGTTTGCTGGGCTCTAATTGCATGAATTATTCTCCTTTCCATTTTCTGAAACCCTTGATCATGTTAATAAGTTTTCCAGTTTTTCCTTTGGGTTTTGCCGGGACTCGTTTTTCAGGGAAAAAGAACAACTGGTATGCAGTGAGCTAGGTCTGTTCCCAGGCTGCTTGAGTAAGTGGGAATTATACATGTCCCAGTTTGTCCCACTTGGGCAGGATCTGGGGGGTTTTTCCCTTTTGATTTGAAAGAATCATAGAATTACAGAATGTCCTGACTTGGATGGGACCCACGAGGCTCATTGAGTTCAGCCCCCGGCCCTGCACAGACACCCCAACGATCCCACCCTGTGCATCCCTGAGAGAGTTGTCCAAACACTCCTGGAGCTCTGGCAGCCTCGGGCTGGGACCATTCCCTGGGGACCAAATGAATTTTGGGTGGATCTCGAGCAGTGTGGTGGCAGAGCCAATGGGGGCACAGTGGGGAATGGCTCAGCAGAGGCAGCACCCCTTGTCCATCAGACAACCCTACCAGCTCCAAATGTCCTCAAATTATCCTGCCTTTGTTTCTCCTTTGGCTGTGTTTACTCCCATCACCTCACTGTTGATGTTTTAGACTTTCTTCAGTCCTTTTGAACTCAACAAACTATTTTTAGGAGGTATCAACCAATTTTCTCTCTCCTTTTTTTTTCACTTAGCAAGTATCTAAAGGCCTCTGTGACCTCCAGCTGCCTGTGCTGCTGGCTGCTTTTCCCTGCCCTTATCTCTTCCCTGCAAGCCTGAGCCAGGTTTTTATGCAGCTGTCAGGGAGCAGCACCAGGGACAGCCCTGCTTTGGGAGGTAATTATCCCTGTGTGCCCATGATTTAACTGCACAGTGCTGCCAGTGGGGAGAACCTTTTGAAATGGGATGAAATAACTTGGCAATTTCCATCTGAGGGGTTAAAAAGGGAATTGGATTTCAGGAGCATGCATGTCCCATGCTGCTCCAAAAAGGGATAGCTGCTGATCAGCTGCTGCAGGTGGCCTAGCACTGGATCAACCCTGGCATCTCTGTGCTGGGGGCTGGGGCTGCCTCTGTGCTGCCACACTGGATTTGATGGTGATTCCACTTCTGCTTCCTGGATGCTTCTCTGGGAAGGTGAATTTTCATAGAATCATAGGAAGGACCCACAAGGATGGATCACAAGTCCAATTCTCAGCCCTGCACAGACCTCACCCACCCTGGGCATCCCTGGCAGTGCTGTCCAAACACTCCTGGAGCTCTGGCAGCCTCGGGGCTTTGCCCATTCCCTGGGGAGGCTGGGCAGTGCCCAGCACCCTCTGGGGAAGAACCTTTCCTCATCTCCAACCTAAATCTCCCCTGACACAACTCTAGCCGTTCCCTCAGGTCCTGTCTCTGGTCACAGAGCAGAGATCAGAGCTGCCCCTCTGCTGTCCCTCGGGTGAAGCTGCAGCCCCAGTGAGCTCTGTGCTCCATCTCCTCTCCTCCAGCTGAACAAACCAAGCCCTCAGCCCCTGCTCCTATGGCTTCCCCTCCAAACCTTTCCCCATCCTTGTAGTGCAATGCTCTCCCTATGTGATTCTATGTTAATTCCAAGAAAGAGGGTATTTTAATTTAATTTGAGAATGGGGGTATATTACCTTAATTTGGGCAGCACATCTGGGTTTGCTGCTGGAATTAGAGTGGTTGTGCTAAGTGATACATTAGGTAAATCAGTAAATTGATGTGGCTGGCTCATGGTAGGTACCGGCACGGAAGTGTGTGAGTAATGCAATAGAGCTGGCAATTACAGCAAAGTGCCTGCTTAGACTGAAATTATTGAGCCTCTTGCACACTCTGCACTTTATTACAGCTGTGTTGAGATGTAGCACTTCCCAGAGGGCCCCACAGCTCTGCCAGCAAGTGTGTTGCTCCCAGATCTGTGCTGTTCCCAGGAGTGAGCTCCAGGAGCCTCCAGAGGTGTTTCTCCAGGGTGCTGGGCACCAGAGAGGACCTGCAGTGTGTTGTGCCACTGTGGGCTCGTGTTTGCACAGAGCATGGGCACATTTACAATCGTAATGAAATGCTTTGATGAATTCTGGATGGAATCATTTAGATTGGAAAAGTCCTCCAAGATCATTGAGTCCAACTGTTACCTCAGCACTGCCAAGTCCACTCATGTACCCTCACAGAGAGGAATTTCTTTCCAATATCCCATCTAATCTTGCCCTTAGATGGGAAGCTATTCCCTCTTGTTCTGTTACTCCAAAGTCCCTCTCCAGCTCTCCTGGAGCCCCTTTACGCCCTGGAAGGGGCTCTGAGCTCTCCCTGGAGCTTCTCCTCTCAGGCTGAGCACCCCCAGCTCTCCCAGCCTGGCTTCAGAACAGAGGGGCTCCAGCCCTTGGGGCATCTCCATGGCCTCCTCTAGGTTTGTTCCAATGTCTCTTGTGCATCTGTTTCTTAAATCAGTTCATACTTGCATTTAACATATTTCTTCACATGCACATGTCGATAATTGGTTTTGAGCACCCTGTGAAATAATGTATTCCAATTTTATTTTTATAGCTATCCCAAAACATTTGATGATTCTCTGGTGTGCTGCGTTAACCAGCAGTGAAAAAATTGGCCTCAGTCACTGCGGGTATATTTAAAATAGGGTGGAAGAAGTTTACTTCCTAAACCCCAAGAATTAGTGCTTAGAATTAAAAATAATAGTGTTTATCAAAATTCTTCTGAATTGGCTGAAAGATTTGCCTGGGAGCTGATATGTGACATCAGTGGCCAGTTTTCAGGAGTGTGGAAAATTCCTGCCCCAAAGTCCTTTGAGGTCCCCATGGTGCTTTCAAGTGATTTCCCAGGTAACTTGGAGGGGCTGGTTCCTCCCCAGCTGGCACTAAGAGAAGGATCATAAGAAATTCTCTTCTACCTGACCTGAGGACACAGATGTTCTTGGGAGATTAGGAAACTTCCTCTCACCCAGTTTTGGGGATCTCAGCAGGTATTTTTCCCTTGTGGGAAGAGGGACTCTGATGACAACAGAAGGAAACAGGACTCCCATGGTGAAGCCCTTTGCCACAAGACATCCTGGGATGAGCAGATAGCAGTGCCTCC
Source organism: Fringilla coelebs (assembly GCF_963513975.1). Lineage (NCBI taxonomy): Eukaryota > Metazoa > Chordata > Aves > Passeriformes > Fringillidae > Fringilla > Fringilla coelebs. The sequence goes on from NC_140042.1 coordinate 15,546,101, forward strand.
TGTTCTGTCTCTGTTCCTGATGAGCTGCTCAGGCTCCAGCTCCTCCTTTGGCCCACCTTGCAGCTTTTCTAGACTGTTCTGCTGTTGTCACTGCTCAATGTCACACCTCCAGTCCAGGACTGCACTTGTGCATCCTGCTGGGCTCCGTTCTTTGCATTGCTGGAGTTCTGCTCTCCAGGTATCAGCCAGCCTGGGAAAGGGACAAAGGGAAAGGGAGCCAAGGTTTTGCTTGTAGAGATGGGGTGGCTGCTCCCATGATGGTTTAAACCTGTTTTAGTTGCTTCCCCCACACACTGGGAGGTCGGGTTCTGGTGAGCATCCCCTGTGCTGTCCTGGGGGAGGGATAAGCTGTGGGAAGCATGGCTGAAGGAGGAGCAGGATGGGCTCTGCATCAGCTGCTGAGTGGTTTTTTGAGATGCAGCTCCCTGGAAGAGCCAGGGCAGCAGAGTGGATGTGTTTAACTGGTGTTGAGTGGTCTAGGTGTGGAGTGAGCCCTGGAGAAATACAGTTAGGGTCCTCTTGGACTATAGGAGTGGATGGAAGAGCTGTCAGCTCAATAGAACCACCTTTTTTCCTTTCTGCCTATCCATATTTAAAAAGTGTAATTGGAGCAAAAGCTGCTTGGGGAAGCCACAGAGATGTAATCAGATCTGGTTTGCTCACAATGGGCTCAGGAGCATAGGGACTGGGGGCTGCAAGAATGGTGCAAGGGCCACCTTCCAGGGCTGTCTGGCTTGTCCCACTGTGCTGGCTGGCCACAGGACCTGGCAAGGAAGCTTCCCAGTTCACACTTAGGATGGCTGAGCTGCTGGGATGTAGCTCTGATGATTTCTGCCTGAAAAAGCATTGTGGTTGTTTGCAAGCTGGGACCAGTGCTGGTTCCCATATCTGTGATGGCTTCATTGTGTTTGGAGGGTTCTGAAATGAGGAGCGTTGGTCTCTAGGGCCTAAAGCAGTATATGCACAGGAATGTGTGAGATGACCCAGACAACCAGGCTGTGTTTGACTTGTGGGTATTTTCTCCTCCCAAATGCTGCAGCCAGAGGTGTGAGATGCCTGTGCCAGGGCTGTGTGATGGCTGGGCAGCCATGCTCAGCATCCCCCAAGTCCCAGTGCCATGTGGGTTCTGATTCCTGCTCTAACATCTCCTCCACAGCTCCTCTTAAAAATCAGTTTATGTCTCTGCAAATTAAACCCCTGTTTCGCTTATGAAGTGTTTCATTCCACTGATAAGTGGAAGTGGGAAGCTGTTGCATCGCCGAATGTGTGGATGCAAACCCCAGCACAGCAGATTGTTAATGTGAAATTAGAGAGTTCAGCAATATCTTGGCAGATTGCCTCTGCTGCCTAATAGGAGGCACCGAGCTCCTCTGGGAGCCAGCTGGTGTGACAGCCCTGTTTGAAGGACTGACCACTCTTCTTTGAGCAAGGAAGGGCCTGAGGGCTGTTCCATGTCCCTGGGGCAAAGGAGACAGCCCTTCCCTTGCCCCAAGGCACCAGCACAAAAGCAGAGGCTCTAACTCAGAGGAATGATGTGGGAGCTGTGCGGCCTCTGCGCCAGCACTGGTTGTGCTTTCAGCCAGATGGGTCCCTGTCAGCCTGGTCCAGGGTGACTGGGGGGGCTGTGGGGCTGGAGTCATCTTTTTGGGCACAGATGGAGGTGTTTGTGGAGTTGTCCGAGCTTTCAGGCATTGGTACCTTCAAAGCCACCATCCCCAGCTTATCCAGAGGTTTCACGAAGGTGGCATTTCCTCCTGTTTGTTTTCCAAGAGCTGTCACTGTTGGGCTCAAGGACTGAGCTCTGCAACCTTGTAGGGAGCCTGACTCCCTGCCAAGAGCTGTGGCTCCTGCCTGCCCCCACCGCAGGGTACTGCAGGGATGTGTGGTGTCCCTGGCTGTAGGGTGTCCCCCGTGCAGCTGGAATGCTGGGGAAGTCTGCCTTGCTCCTTGGATTTTGTGTCCACTAGCCGAATCCTCCTGATGGTTTTTTTTTTTTCCTGCAGTCTTCCAAATTGCCCTTTTGTCCCCAAACAGTTTTGCTTTGCAAATGCCAAAGGAGGATCCCTGGGGCAGCGTCGCTGCTCCTCTGCCCTCCCAGGTGGTGAGAGGAAGGGGGGAAGTGAGGGATTCAAATTAACGCCGCTCTTCCTCTCCTCTCTTCCTGCTGCCCTGTCCAGCCCCTTCTCCTGTTGCCTTGGCATAGCCAGAGCAGGTAACATCACCGCTGCCAGGTGACCCCGCTGTCCTGCTCACACTCCAAGGTGTGTGTGCCTCGGCGCAGTTTCCTCGGGGAGAGCCGCTGCCGTGCCTTTTCCCATAGCAGGGAAACAAGAGTTTGTCCTTTTCTGCCTCCCCTTCTCTGATCTCCCCCTCGGCTGCTTCCCGCTGCCTCCTGCCGGGCCCCTCTGCTCTCCCCGTCTCCTCCGCTCTGCTCCGGCTCCTCTGACCTCCTTTGACGTGTTGCATTTCACCGTGGTCGGTAACGGGGAGCCGATGGCAGATAAGAGGGGTGACAGTGTTCCGGGCTCTCGCGGCGCCGCACGGAGGCAGCCGGCGGATGCTCTGCCTTCGGCACAAACCCAGCGATTCGGGGAAGCGCCCTGGACCTCTCCCGGCTGCGGCGGAGCCCATCGGAGGGAGAAGGTGGGAGCCGGGGGAGGGTGGCTGTGCGGAGCAGCGCGGGAGCAGCTTTATTTCCCCAGCTGCGAGAGGGGAGCAGCCCCTCCCGTCCGTGCCACGGGGGAGAAGGTACCCGGGGACTGTGTCCCTCCCGGTGGAGGTGCTGGAAGGGTCCCCCATGGCCGCGGGGTCCCCCCGAGCATCGCCAGCCCCCTGCTTTGTGTGCAGGTCTGCGGCGGCTGGCTCCGTTAGCCGGCATGCATGTCAGCGCCCGGAACGGGGAGCAGGGAGTGGGGATGGTGCAAACGAATTACCCCCCCAAAAAGCGCGGGCGGGGACGGTGACGGGAGCGGTGACTCTGCCGCTCACACGCAGCCCGCGGGGGCGGCTGCCCGGGTGTCCCTGGGCCGTGCTCCGCGGGGCGCACCCGACTGCTCAGGCATTTAATTCCAAGGGGAAAGCTGAGCCAGAGTCTACAGGAAAAGAAAGAAAATAAGGGAGGAGGGACGTGGAGGTCAGGAAGGGCTTTCGGCAGCGGATAGCCGTCCCTGGTGGCGAGGGGGCTGCTTTTCCTCTAAGCAGGGAAATAGCAATGAATGCAGGTTGTTTATTTTTTAACATGGCATCCACACCGGAGGGATAAAAGGGTGTTCAGGGAGCCTGGGGTTCTGCCAGCTGAGTTACCACCAGTTTGCCTTGCTGTTTCCTCTCTTGGCACGGCTGGGAGTTGCCGTCAGACACCCCTTCCCCTGGATATGCTTCACTGACTTGATCTGGCTTTGCTCCGTGGGGCTGGAGCAAGGTTTGGGTGGCTTTTTCTGAAGCCCTTGTTTTTTCTCCGCCCAGCTGGCGTCAGGCGCCGAGGATACAGAGACAAGTGCTCCTGACTAGGGGAGGGCTGGCAGGAGGATTTCCCTTTGGGTTCGCAGCATCCCGGTGTCTTCTGTCTGCTGTGGAAAGGCTTTGTGCTGGAGCGTGGGGATCAGAGCTCACAGGTGACCTCTAACTGGATCAGCCTCGCTTGCTTTAAATGCCTGTTCCTCTCCTTGGGCTCAGGTGTTTGGTGACAGGCTGGAAAGTCATGGTAGGTAGGTGCTGCTGGCAGCTGAGGGTGCCTTCTGCTGTGGAAAACAGGGAAGGAGGAAAACTGGTGGACTCTGAATAGCCTTGGGAAGACCGAGCGGGGATCCTCTCCACGCTGTAAGAACAGACCCTTTGGAAATTCATCTGAGCATCCGATTTCTTGGGGTTTCTCATCGCTTCTGAGATCAAACCCCATCCCCTTCCTCATCCGAGGGCCACCACAGCCGTGCTGGGTCACCTGTTCAGAGGGCAGCTCCTCCACCTGCCCAGGTGCCACTCGCCGTGGGGGCTCGCAGACCTGTGCCAGTGCTACCGAGGGACCCTTTCCAGCGAGCACTTTTAATTTTTCCTCTTCCTCCTTCACTCAGCTCTGCAGCATCACATGAAGTACACGTTCAGCCGCTGGCTGCCCTGAGCTGTGACCTGCGCTTGGCTCAGGGAGACAGGATTTAGCACCTTTCTGATCTGAGGGCTCGCTGGAGCACGCTGTGGACTGTCCAAGTGACTGGTGGTGGCTGAACTCCTCCTGCCCCGCGCTGGGTCCCTCTGGCCCCGCTCCCTCCTGGGGCTGAGGGCTGGCGGAGCGCACGGGGCAGCGGCCACAGCCGGGGTGTAGCATGCACGAGCGTGCAGAGGGACGCAGGGACACCAGCGGGAGCCATGGCTTCGTTTGGGAAGCTGACGGAGTATTTCAGCCTGAGGAAGTCGAGGCCGGAGCTGCGCTCCAGGCGCTGGGGCCGGCGGAGTGGGAGCTGTTGCTGTAGTGTCACCGAGTGCAGGTACGGGGTGGCAGTGACCCGACTGGCCTGGTGCCTCCATGTGTGCCCGGGGGCTGCGGGATGGCGTGTGCAATCCTCGGTGCTTTGCGTTCTGTTTACCTCTCTTGGGGCTGGGAGCGGGCTGGGAGCAAGCCCTGGGAGGATCACCCCGTTCCTGGCTGGGGCTCCCACACAGCTCTTTGCTGCAGAATGTCTCTGGCAGGTTCTGTGACCTGGCATCTGTCTCCCTGCCCAGGGCACGTCCCAGGGGTTGGTGGCACATCTTGGGTGTCTGATGGGTGACCACATGCACCTTCCTCTGCCTGGTGCTCTCTGCTGTGCCACCGCACTGTCCCCTCATCAGAGGAGCAAGGTCATTGCACTGAAATCGCCCTTCCCTCCACCTGCCCTGTGCAAAGGTCTCTCTGCAGGGGCAGCAAGAAGTGACTTCTCAGGTGAAGTGGAATCTGTGTGTATGAGGTGCTGATGGAGCCTCCTGTCGTGTTGGAAGGGTCTGGGCAGTGGAGAGGGCAGCTCTTCTGAGCAGACAGACACACGGCTCATTGGCAGCTTGTTTGGGGTATGGATTGATGAGGGGATCCCAGTGGAGATGGGGAAGCTGGCTTTTGGGCTGACTGGAAATTCTCTAGGAGCGTGCGAGTGCTCAGAGTTGTGTTGGGGGGGTTGCACACATCCTTGTTTTGCATGTAAACACAGTTACTGCAATTAAGAAAATTGCTCTGTGCCTGGGTGGCTTCTCCTTGGATGTTTTGTGCAGCATGTAGGACAGAGCTAGCATTCAGTGCTGGTCTAGGCTCTTCCCCATTTGTGTGGGCTCAGCCTGAGCAGTGTGTCCCCAAATCTCCTGCTGACCTGCAGTCGGTGCCTCCCTGCTGCTGTGGGGTGTAGGTCTGTGTAGGGGACACACCGGGCAAAAAATAACACCAAGGCGTTCACTTACCTTCCTCCCTGGCTGCTGAGCACTTTGTACTCTGTGAAGGTAATTAAAATATCTACAGATTCAAATGAAGTTGGAGCCCCTCCTGCTGCTGCCTGTGCTGCTGCTGAGACAGTGAGGCGTGCACAGCCGCCGCTGCCTCCCCTCTTCCCTCGGCCGCTGGAGAGGAGTCGCCTCTTCCCCACTCACTTGTTTCTCCGGAAACATTCCTGGCAGAGCCAGGAGCTTTGTTCTGCTCCTTTTTGGCGCTGTGGAGAGAAACCCTGGTTTCTGCCCTTGGGTTTTTGCTGTCCTGCTGTGGAGCTGGGTGTGAGGAAGGTCTGTTGTTCAGGTGCTGCTGGGCACAGGGCGTGCCTGGGGTTTGCTGTGTGCAGCCAAGTGTGTGCCAATGCCTGGCCCCAGGGAGAGGAGGAGGTGCCACCCCCATACACAGGGTGCTGCTGTCCTGAACCTCGGGGTTTGGGGTGAGTTGGGTGGTTTCCTCTTCATTGGGAGATGTTGTGGTGCCTTCCTAGCTCTGGGACGAGAGCCACACACAAGCGGCATTGATGGTGTGTAACTCATGTACCAAATTTTCCTGAGGGTGCTGGCTATGGATGTGGGACTCTGAGCAACCTGCTCTGGTGGAAGACATCCCTGCCCATGGCAGAGAATGGAACAGGATGAGCTTTAAGGTCCCTTCAGCCCAAACCATTCTGTGTCTGAGTTGTTCCCTCATGCAGGACTGTGGCTCACTGTGCATCAGATGTGGCCCCCAAGGCCACTGCCCATCAGGGCTTAGTGCCATGTGGGGCTGGTGGACCCCTTTCCCCCAGGCACAGATCCTGTGTGTGCCTGTCTGCTCTGCTGTGGCCAAGCTCGAGTTGCACAGAGCTGTGCTCTGCCTGTTTTGCCCCCTGGGCCATGCAGCCGCTCCAGGGCAGCTCCTCTGGGCTGGATGCGAGTGTGTGGGCAGATTTCCTGGTGTCCCTGACCCCCGCAGTGACAGGGCTTGAGTTCATCTGTGGATGCTGAGCCCATTCCCTTGATTGCTGTGGATGATTATGAAAGTAAAACTAAGTGTTGATTGAAGTGTGGGATGCTTTGAAATCAGTGTCCGCTGCTTGAGCTTCTGCCTGTTTCCCGCTGCCCCCCCAATGTCTGTACCTTGAGAAGCCCCAGGAAATCTCCATGGCTGAGATCCAAAAGCCAGCACAATGCAGCTGCTGCAATGTCTGGCCCTGCCCTTGCTCTAGATGGTGCTTCTTCCATCTCTGCTGATCAGCTTTCTGCTTTTACTTCATTTCTTCACTCTGTTGTGGGCAAGTGTAGCATGGAGATAAGATCCTCAGCTCCCACATTTCCACACGCATGGAGATGCCAGAGCAACTGCAGCCCAGGTTCAGCAGGGTGATGTCTAACAGCCCTCAGTACAGCCCTGCCCTGCTCTTGCTCAGGGCAGCCAGGCTCCCACCACGCTTCCCAAGGCTGCATAATCCCTTGGGACCACAGGGAACAGACGTAGGCAGGTACTCAGTCGAGAGCTTGCACAGACTGGAGTTATTAAATTCTAAATATAGTGGTCCCACGCATTCTCATAGGACCTAACAGAAATCAGCAGGTGTGCAGTTATGGTTTTAAATAATATTCCTGCATTTTTAAACTACGCCTCCAGATAAGGCAACATGAGTGAGCTGGGATGAGTAAGTCTGCTGGGCTTGAGAATTTGTGAGCTCAGACTTGTGTGCAGAAGTGGAGCCTGGCAGGAGATCATCTCACTCAAGGTGCTTTTGGGCAAAGGTGCTGTTTGCAGGAGCTCTTCAGCCCCTGCCCCCCTGCTCTGCCCCCAGCTGTGGCACAGAGTGTGTCCTGATTTGTCCCTCTGTGTGGTGTCACCTGCAGGCTCCTCCAGCCTGAGCCCTGTGCTGCAGCAGGGGCTGTGACACGGCTGCCTCCTGTTATTACATCAATCACCTGGACAGTTGTCCCTAGGGCTGGGAGGCCCCAGGTGTGACAAACCAAGGGATCAGGGTGTCACCTGTGCTGCTGTGCTGGGGCAGGGGCTGGTAGTGTGAGTGAGCGCCCCAGCCAAGCCCAGCCCAGGGGAGCAGCTGATTTATTTGCAGCAACTTTTGTTTCTGTCTAGCAGGGGCAGTGATGGATGAAGGAGAAACTCCAGGTGACAGGCTTGGAGCAGGACTGCTCCGTGAGGGATGAGAGCCTGGGGCCTGGCAGGGATATGGGGATTTGTCTGCAGACCTCGGTGCAGGTGCCTGTGGCTGAAGCCCAGGAGGGGCTCGGGGTACTTGCTGAGGTCTGGGGGGTTGTTCTGTGTGTTACTTTGTGGTGCCAGCCTTGAGGTGCTTGTGCCCAGCTCTGTGTGTTGTCTGGAAGGGCACAGAGGCTCTGCTCTGGGATGGAGGAAAATGGAAGGGAAAGGCAAGTTATACTAATTAGCTCTTCTTTTAGGGAGCTGTTTGTAAACTGAAAGGTCTGGACAACTGATTTTGGGTTCCTGCAGCTTTTGCAAAGTGGATGAGAACATCAGTGTTGTATTGTTGTGCTGTCACTGGGCTGGGAGAACGGCCCTGCCCACTGTGAATGAGCCAGGGAGGCTCCAGGGTGGGCTGGAACTTTCTGGAGCATGAGGGCCCTTCCCAGGCTGCTTTTGCTGCCAGGGCTGCCTAGCAGTGAGCCAGGCTGGCAGAGCACTGGGCTGGGACCCTGGGAACCTGCATGGGTTCTGGGAGGACAGGGATCCCATGTCAGAGTTAATGGGTGTGGGGGAATTTCTCAGGGACACTCTTGGAGCTGCTCCCAGTCTGGGTGCAATGCAGGAAAGCAGAAATGCCTGAGAAGGCCAGTTCTACCACCAGAGGTGACCTGCAACAGTAACTATTTAATTTAAAAAAATCATTAAAAATTCCAATTGAAAGTCGTTAAAAATCCCAACTCCCATCCAGAGGTGGCTTTTGAGAGAAATTTCTCCTCTGGGCAGGGATCTGGGGACTGATTCGGTGGCTTTCACTGTTGGCCCAGGACTGTTCTGAGATAGATCTGTTCCCTGGCTTCAGGAAGTTGATGCCTGTTCCCTCTTTGACCTCTCCCCTTCTCTGTGGTCCCCAGAGCCCCACAGGGTCCACAAAGAGGGGCTTTGATGAGCTCTTCAGGAGATCACTGCCTAATTATGGAAAAGAAGATATTCAGGGGGTGGGAAATAGAGTGGGAAATTTGTGCCAGGGTTTGGATCCTGCATTCTGCTCCTGGGGACACCTTCAGTAAAACTGACAACCCCAAAAACCTGAGGGTGAGGACCCTACATCCTCAGTGAGCTCCAGGAGAGGAACTTTTCTCTGGCTTGGGGTGGCTTGTGGTGGGTGCCAGGGAAGCTCAGCTTGGCAAAGGGGGGAGAGGAGTTTGGCTGTGCTGGGCCTGCAGGGTGGCAGCTTTAGGGTTCCATTGCCTTTTTTCTCTCAGAACCTGAGCTGGAAGTTGGTGTTAACTAACAATGAATAAGATTATGTAAGAATTAAATTACATAAAAATTCTAGCTTGCCGGGCCTGTTTTTGCCCATGTCATTTTTGCCCATGTCATTAGATGGTCTCCAGGTGAAGAAGGGGTGCTTGGGGTCGGTCATCTCTGCACTCCTGGGGGGCTGAGGTGGGTCCAGGTGTTCCTGTTGCTCCCAGGCTCAGAGCCTGTCCCAAGCCTTGTGGGAAGCTGGACCAAAGAGCTGCTTTTTGCCATGGGGAGCTGGTACCTCCTCTCCTTTAGGGGTCTGTTCCACACTGATACCCTGATTCATGTCCTCGCTGTGCAGTGTGATGGGCCTTGAGGTGGGGAGGGGGAGTGGGGAATGTTTTCCTGGCAGGATTGTGCTTAGTTGTTTTTGGGTGCTTAAAAATATCTCCTCAGCTCTGACAGCAGATCTGTGTTCAAGCACACGATTGTGGTGGGGGACAGGAGGAGCTGGCAGGTTTTGGGGCTGGGAAATTGCACTGAGGGAGCAGCTCCCGTGTTAGCAGCACACAGCATGAGGCAGATAAGGATGGCACGTAAAGATGCCCAAAGGGGCAGCTCTGAAGGGCTGTCCTACATGGCTGAGAGTTTGACTGACTTTTCCTACTTTGTTTTTGGCACATTTTGAACAAAACCTTTCTGCTTCCAAATGACACGTCCATATGGAGGGATATCTGCATTTTAAAGGAGAAAGCTAGGAAAGAACTTGGAAGTGTTTTGGGTTAAGAAAGTTTTTACTTGGAATTAGTCAAGAAAGTGTTTGTGACACTTATACTCCAAACTTCCTAGTGTTCACACCTCCTTTGCCTGCTGCGATGCCAGCAGGAAAATGTGTGTGGCTGCATGGATTGCCATTTTTTGCTGCAACAGATCATTGTAACCTGTTAACAGATCACTGTCCATGGCCACTGCATGGAAGTGGGCAGTGCTGGTGCTGAAAGTCCTAAATCGAGTGTTGGTGACTCAGCCTGTGTCTGCTTCACAGAGGTGCTGAGCATCCATTAATCCTCTTAACTGGAACAGGCAGCCCAGCACTTTTGCAGCTTGGCTGGGCAAGAATGAGGCAAAGAGCTCCAGGAGCTGGAGCTGGAAACTTCAGCCTCATTCAGCTGGAGATATGGAATGTGGGGATGGGTTTTGGGGTGCCTGGGGCTGCACAGCTCTTTATGGGGCTTTCTTCAAGGGCAGCCTGTGTCCTCTTGGCTGAGGCTTGTTTGGAATGATGCTCCAAAGGCTGGAGCCCCTCTGCCATGAGACAGGCTGAGAGCTGGAGAAGGCTCTGAGGAGACCTCAGAGCCCCTTCCAGTGCCTAAAAGGGGATTATAAAAAGAGGGAGAGCGACTTTTTACAGATAGTGTAGATAGTGTCAGGACAAGGGGGAATGGTTTTGAACTACAAGAGGGGAGATTTAGATTAGATATGGGGAAGGAATTGTTCCCTGTGAGGGTGGGCTGGCCCTGGCACAGGGTGCCCAGAGCAACTGTGGCTGCCCCTGGATCCCTGGCAGTGCCCAAGGCCAGGCTGGGCAAGGCTCCCCATCCTGGGATAGTGGAAGGTGTCCCTGCCCATGGCAGGGGTGGGATGAGATGGACTTTAAGGTCCCTCCCAACCCAGTTTGTTCCATGACTCTGTGCTGTTTCCCACCTGCCCTGTGTGGTTGTGCCTGCAGGGTCACACTTTCCCCTTCAGCTCACACAGGTGCCCCATCTCTCTTGGTGCTGGTGTCTGTGGTGGCTGCAGGACTGAGCCTTCCTCTCCTCTCCTCTGTGCCAGCCTCTCCCTGGGCTGTGTCCCCAGTGTCTCATGACAGTGACAAGCTGTCAGACGTGCACAACTGTGAGCAGAGTGGCAGTGCCACGGGAGGAAATGACATTTAGCTTTTGTTGCTTTACTGAGCTGCCTAGGTTTTGTATATTAAACCTAAAGGAGCCTTTTGGCTTTGTTCTCCCTCCTGTTTGCAGCACCAGACCTGGGATCTGGCAGGAAGGGGCTTGGGGAGCAGCATGAAGAAAAAATCTGTGTCCTCATCAAACCTGTCCTTGCAAGGGGCCTCTCCACCAAACCTTGACTTATCCTGGTTCTCTGTGGTTTCTGTGCTCTGGGGGACACCTGGGTGCATTCCCAGTTCCAGCCCCACTGATGTGGTCTCGGTTCCACGGAGCTCCTGCTCTCACTCTGGGCTGTGGCTCTGTCCTCTCCTGTGCTGTTGGGGTGCAGGGGGAGGTGATGTGGGCAGAGCCAGGGAAGCTCTGGGCTTCTGCCTCTTCCTGCTCCTCAAAAACCTGCTCCCATGGCTGTGTGTAGAGGGATGTTTAAGATCTGTCCCATAAAAGTGCAGGTATGTGTGGCCTGGGAGCTGGTGGGGAAAGCCTCTTGGATCTGACAGCCTTGAAAGCACATCTGACCCCTCAGGGTCATCTGTTTGGGGCCATGTTTTAGGTAAAGACAAGACTTGCACCTGCTGTTCTCCCTTTCTGCCTGGCTTCCAGTTTCCTTTGAAGACTAATCTTTGGGACAGGAGATGAGCTTGGGAGCTGCCTAGTTTCTGCACAAGCTGAAGCTCATCTTTGCCTGGATTAGGCAGAAAAAGATGAATGGGCAGCCTTTATTTTGGAGTGGTAGTTGGATGGGTAGTGGGAGGAAGGGAATGAAACTGGTATGAAGGGGAATTACAGACACAGCGTGACTGCAGAGCTGGCTCCTCCAGCAGAAAGCCTTGGCTTGTGAGTCACACTTTGCTCGAAAGGCTCTTGGGCTCCTAATTCCCACAGGTCGGGCACTGAGTCACAGCTGGGTGGGGGCGCAGGTAGGAAACACAAGCACCAGCAATCCACAGTGACTCCAGACAGCAGTGGGAATGTTAACAGCTTCTGGGGAAGTGGTGGCTGCACGGGGAAGATTCCTGATGGGAGGGTTCCTGGGTGCCCTTCTCTGCCTGTTCCTGGCTGTGCAGGGCAGTCTCTGGGCAGGGGGGACACCCTGAGCCCCCAGGGTGCAAGGGGACACTAGACAGCCCGGGTCCTGGCTTGGGTGGCAGGGGTGGCTTTGTCTGCTCCAGGTGGGGGTGGGATTTGGGGGGCCCTGCCAGGCACAGGGCAGCTGTGGCGTGCTGCCTGCCCCATAGCACCTGGGAAAGGTCCCTCTGCATCGGCATCACCTGAGGGGGGGACTCGGTGTCCTTGCACCACGCTGAGCTGGATGGCACGTGGGGACAGTGGAAGGATGGAAGTGTCAGAGCTGTGAGTGCCCGTGGGATGGTGGCAGAGCCTGGGAGCAAGGAGGAGATGCCCCTGGGATTTGGAAGCGTCTGGGCACATAATATCCTCTGTCCACCCCCCTGGGGCAGGAGCCTGGCACCCTCCTGCAGGGAGGTTTGGGTGGGTTGTGTCCTTCAAACAGCCCCTTGGAGGGGGAAGAGCCCCCCTAGGAGGAGAGAGCTGCTCTGGGGAGTGCACCCAGGCGATGCAGGAGGTGGGCTGAGCCAGCTCTGGGAGAGCTGGGGAGGAAGGGAGAGGGGATAGATCAACAAAAGAGATTTTCTCTGGACCCAGGAAGAAGCATTTCAAAGAAGAAAGGAAAAAAGGACGCTACTGTTGGGAATATTTCAAATGGGAAAACTAGAATACTTACTTCAATAATTAAAACATGTTTTCCCCACAAAAATTCTGTGTTTTTTCCTGTAGGAATAGTTGGCAATTATACAAATTAATGCAAGATATTTTTAGTTTGCATTTTTGGATTTTTCGATGGAAAGAATACAGACAGGAATGAGCAACTCCTCCTGGTTCTCTGGTGTGGGGAGAGCAGAGCAGAGCAGAGCCCCCACTGATGCAGCCCCTGGGTGTGGGTGCTGCTGCCTGGAGCATCCATGTGCTTCCACAGGTGTTTGGAAGCCCCTGGCATTTGTTTGGAGCTGGCATTTGTTCCTGTTGGCTGCTTGGATGCCCCAGGCCCCTGCTGCCTGCCCTGCGTGCTGATGTGTGTGGCTGTCTCTGGTACTTCTATGTTTTGGCTGCAAATCCATGTTTGTAGAAAAACTGGAAAGCTCCAGTGCATTTTTATGTTGCTTTAAAGAACAAATAGATCAAATTTATCACAGAAGCCCAGGATGGTTTGGGCTGGAATGGAGCTTTCAGCTCAACTCGTTCCAACCCCGTGGGCAGGGACACCTTCCACTCTCCCATCCAAGCTGGCCTTGGACACTTCCAGGGATGGGGCAGGCACAAGTTCTTCACTGAGAGATTGGGAGGCTCTTCCAGCTGAGATTTTAGGGGATGTTTTTCCTGCAGCAGGGATGTGTTTCCCTGGCAGAACCTGGCTCTGCCTTCCTCTGTGGGTGCTGAGCTGCAGCTGCTCACAGAAGTGGCAGAGTCCCCATCCCTGGAAGCATTGAAAAAATGTGTGGATGTGGCACTTGAGGACATGGAAAAAGGAGGTGGTGCTGGGTTGGTTGTTGCATTTTATAACCTTAGAGGTCTTTTCCAACCTTGATGAGTCTGTGATTCTCCAGACAGCCTGGTAGCTGAAGCTGTGCCAGGGTTCTTGTCTGGAAATAGAAGGATTTTGGGTTCTCTATTTTGCACCCCAGCCCAGCTCTGTGGGTCAGTTCCTGCTGTGCAGTGGGGCCCTGGGGCTGCCTGGGACCCAGACCTGATTCTGCTCTGGAGGAATCTTGTCCCCAAGTGCTGCTGCCCAGGCTGGGCTTCCTCTGGGCTGTTTTGGGGCTGTTTGCTCCTGTTCTTCCCCTCACTAGACAGATAAAATTCATTATCCCAGCCATCAGCAGCTGCTGGGCTTTGCCAGAGCTCTGCTCCCAGCTGCCCTCAGCCCCCATTACTCCTGCACTGAAAACTCTCTTTTTAAGGAATTTTTACTGTGATACACTGGGAGCATAACAATCTTTTTCTGTTCAATGAGCTTGTCTCTCTGACCATGGTGGTGACCTGCCTCTTGTGCTTCAGAGGAAAATGAAAACCAGCCTAAGGCTCTGGTTGAAGGTGGTGCTCAGGGAGGTTTAAAACAACAACATGCCTATGATTGATTATAAATCTGCTTTTTGACCAAAACATATATGAATAATTATTTTTGCCAGGGATTAATAGTCAGAGATGGATCAGCTTGGCCCCTGTTCACCTCCAGTGCTGGAAAACTTGGCCATGCTGCAGAAATTATAGGACTTCAAGCAAACTAAGCAGCTCCATCAGCTGCCTGGAGTGTCTTTCTGTGCTGGAGCACATAAAATTCAGGCCTGAAGCATCTCCCCTATGGTTGTCAGGAGCAGCAGTATCCTTTCCAAGATGATCTCAGCAGCTTTTTGTCTCCTCTGTCGTGTGACTTGGATTTTGAAGCAACAGGGGAGAGCAGCCCCGTGTCATGAGACTGGGAATGGGACCAGGAGCTGGGGGGTTGTGGTGCAGGAGCATCTCGGCTCCAGTCCCACTCCAGGGATTCTCTTGGGAACGCAGGGCTGAGGGAGGAGGGCAGGAGGTGGGTGCTGGAGGTCACTGTGATGCTGAACCCCTCCACATCCTGCCTGAAAGGTGTTTGTAAATGCACAGGAGGCAGTTCCGTTATTTATCTTGTAAATTAGCCAACCTTTTACCATCGGAGCCGGATGTTTGTCATCCATTACTTGTGCTTCATTAGCTTTTGTCTCTGAAATGTTTCAGAGGAGACAGGAGATAAATAAACACCACAGAAGAAAAGCTGGGAGATGGGGCTGGGAGATGGAGTGTGTGACCGGTCTGGGGAAGCTGGGGAGTGGGAGGCGTTTGCTGTGGCCTTGGCAGGTCCCCAGAGTGACCAGTGGCCAGGAGTGACTGGTGACCAGGAGTGACCAGTGACCGGTGACCAGGAGTGACCAGTGACCGGTGACCAGGAGTGACCAGTGGCCAGGAGTGACCAGTGACCAGGTCACAGGAGTGACTGGTGACCAGGAGTGACCGGTGACCAGGAGTGACTGGTGACCAGGTCACCGGCTCCTGCTGGGGTGGCTCCGGGCTCCATCCTTCCCAGCCCGGAGCTGCTCCTGGGGCTGCCCCCTCTGCCTGGTGCTGTGTTCCCAGCCATGCTCTGCTGTCTCTCCTGCCTGGTGCTGTGTTCCCAGCCATGCTCTGCTGTGTCTCTCCTGCCTAGTGCTGTGTTCCCAGCCATGCTCTGCTGTCTCTCCTGCCTGGTGCTGTGTTCCCAGCCATGCTCTGCTGTCTCTCCTGCCTGGTGCTGTGTTCCCAGCCATGCTCTGCTCTGTCTCTCCTGCCTGGTGCTGTGTTCCCAGCCATGCTCTGCTTTGTCTCTCCTGCCTGGTGCTGTGTTCCCAGCCATGCTCTGCTGTCTCTCCTGCCTGGTGCTGTGTTCCCAGCCATGCTCTGCTGTCTCTCCTGCCTGGTGCTGTGTTCCCAGCCATGCTCTGCTGTCTCTCCTGCCTGGTGCTGTGTCCCAGCCATGCTCTGCTGTGTCTCTCCTGCCTGGTGCTGTGTCCCAGCCATGCTCTGCTGTCTCTCCTGCCTGGTGCTGTGTTCCCAGCCATGCTGTGCTGTCTCTCCTGCCTGGTGCTGTGTTCCCAGCCATGCTCTGCTGTCTCTCCTGGCTGGTGCTGGCCAGGCACTGCTGTGTCCCTGGGAGTCACGTCCTGTCGTGAGCTGACTGTCAGCCTGGAAGGAGCTTCCTTCTGCATCTCAAACACCCTTCTTTGTAAGCCTCAGAGCTACCCTGTCTGGAGAGTGATCCCTGAGCCTCTTGTGGAGCATCCCAGATGCCTTTGGCCATCCTGCTTCATTTGGATGGCATAGCCTGGCTATAAGCACAGGGACCCTGGGACAGTCACCTCACACTGGTCCCTGAGGATGCAGGTCACGCTCTGGAGCTGCCAGGAGGGAGGATGCTCATCTGCTCTGCTGTTGTGCTGGGATTCATTTCACATTTATCTGCCATCTCTCCCCATTCATCAGAGAGAACTCAGTGAGCAGGATAAATGTTCATGTTCCATGAATATTCCCGCTTCTTTCTTGGCACTGGGGAATTTTTGTCTTTGGATTTTTTGTTGTGCAGGTGCAGCAGGTCTGAGCTGGGCTCTTCCAGAGCCTTCCCCAGGGCCTGGTCCCTGCTCTGCCCCTGTTGAGGGGGTGTGATCAGGGCAGCAGGAGGGCAGGGAGTGCACAGGGCTCCTCTCACTTCAGGATGTGGAGGAGATGGTCTGGTGGCACCACAGGGACAGAGGGTGACAGAGAGGGCAGGGTGGCCACCAGCAAGGGCCCCATGGGGTGCTCCTGGGCTGGGGAGCAGAGGGAGCATCCCCCTGGCTGGGATGTAATTCACTGCCTGCAACAGAGCTGAAAAAAAAAATTCTTTTAACGATGAAACCAGCCTACTTTGGAAGGGATGGATGGCAGTGTCTGGCTCCGATGTATTTCCTTATCTGCTTAACAATTGGATTCCAGTGAATGGTGAAATGGAGGCGTTGCTACAGAACACAGCCACGGCTCATAGTTTGTGAGTGCTGCCATGAAGGGTTTGTGTTTTTCACCTGGTTTCCCTGGGGATGGCTTTGCCCAGCTTGGCGTGCCAGGATGCTGTCGTGGTGCCAGGGGTGAGTAGCAGCAGCAGCAGCTCTTTAGCACTGGGTAAATGCCTGGGGGGAGAGAGGCTGTGGGCAGTGGCTGCTGTGACACTGGCTGTCACACACCCAGGAACTCAGGGCGTGAGCATCTGCCACAAAAAGAACTTCTGGCCCTTTTCAGGGTCATTTGGTACTTGGCTCCCAAACTCCTGGGTGCTGGGAGGGGCTGGGCTTCAGGCACAGAGGGGGCTCCTAGTGGGGAATGGTGCTGAATCCTCCTCCAGGCAGCTCTGAAATGTTTTCCTGAGGGCGGTCCTCAGCACAAGGGGTGTGTGACCTGCCTGTCCTGCCCTCCCACACCCCTCCAAATCAAAATGCAGTTTGTAGGCACAGCAGCAATTATTCCCTGGGTGTCAGTGGTATTTAGTTCAGTGCTGGGGTGATGGCCCTGCTGCAGAGATGCTCTGCAAGTCAGAGAGGTGGCAGGAGAAGAAGCTTTTGGGAACCAGCTGGTGGAAATCATGGTATTTACCAGCTCACAGCTGAGCCTGGGAAGGTATTTTTATGGCTTCACATGGTTGGTTTTCTCCTTTTCTGAACTTGCACGCTGAATGCTGTTCTGGGTTTTGTTTTGCTTTGAAACTGTCTCACAGTCAGATGAAAGATGCTCTGTTTCAGCTCTCATTTTCCACTCTTCACACACATACACCAGCCAGCCAGAAAGGAAGATGTTTTGTTTGGGTGTTTTTGAATGTGAAGGGATGATTTCTCAGTGATTTTCTCTGGCTTTGTCATCCACAGGGTCACTGGAAATAGTGCCAGTGACTCATGGGTTTGCTCACAGCTGATAAGGTTTGCAGAGCAAACTGGTGATTTGAGCAGGTAAGGATGCCCTGCAAAGGCTCTGCTCTGCCAAAATCCTCAGGCTTTGGTTTCCAAGGCTACTCTGTGTGTTACCAGTTGACTTCTTCCTCTCACACTCCTTCCCTAGGCTTCACCACTGCTGTGTGATCCCCGTAAACTGCATTCTCTGCCCTCCATGGGGTCCTGCCACTGCTTTGGGTGTTGGGCTGCACTGAAGCACGTCTCAGGGGCTGCTGCCTCGTGCTTCTGTCCAGAAAGAGCTTCTGATGCACAGCAGCCTCCTGTGCTTCCCCTCTCCTCCTGCTGTTGCCTTCTCCTGCAGGGTCCCTTTGCAGAAACCAGCTGCAGGTAGATGTTGGCTTGTCTCTGCTGCTGTCAGGGTGGGGATGGAGAGGATCCTTGCTCAGATCTCTGCTCAGCCCCGTGGCTCAGAGCAGAGCTCACACCCACTGAGCACTGTGCACTCCTGCGGGGTCAGAGGCACAGCTGGGCTTTGGGGCTGGCCTGGCCTGGCTGAGCCAGCCTGGTGGGGTGTCCCAGGAGTGAGTTCTGTGTCTGCCCTGGGCAGGGACACAGAGTGGGGTGAGGCACCGTGGCAGGACAGGGTGAATCCTGTGCTGTGGAGCTGAGCACTGTGGGGGAACCTCACAGAATCCCAGAAGGGTTTGGGTTGGAAGGACCCTTAAAGCCCATCTCATTCCTCCCCCTGCCATGGCAGGGACACCTTCCACTGTCCCAGGCTGCTCCCAGCCCTGCCCAGCCTGGCCTTGGGCACTGCCAGGGACCCAGGGCCAGCCACAGCTGCTCTGGGCACCCTGTGCCAGGGCCTCAACAGCCCTCAGCCAAGAATTTCTTCCCAGTATCCCATCTATCCCTGCCCCCTGTACCTGTCACACCCAG
The DNA here is from genome assembly GCF_963513975.1 of Fringilla coelebs. Classification (NCBI taxonomy): domain Eukaryota; kingdom Metazoa; phylum Chordata; class Aves; order Passeriformes; family Fringillidae; genus Fringilla; species Fringilla coelebs. The sequence continues at coordinate 15,564,337 of NC_140042.1, forward strand.
CTGCATCTCCAGGAGCTGTTTCAGGAATGGGTGTGGGTGTTCTGTTTCCATTTTGCAGCCATTGTTTGTGTTGCTGTGGGACTCAGGCTGTGCAGGAGGTGCACCCCCCTCCCCACACCCCACCTGCTCTGAGAGGGAGTTTGGTGGGTAATGGCTCCTCCTGGCTTGTAACATCTCTCATTTTCCTGAATCCAGCTGGAGCCCTTGCTGAGTTTTTAAGGTCAGGTTGCTAAGTTACACCTCCTTGGAGAAGTGGGCTGGGAAGTGAGTGAGCAGCCATAGGCTAGGAAGATCTGGGAGACCTGTCCCTGTGCAATAACTGGGCTCTCCTGGCCCCTATCCCTGCCACCCTCTCAGCCTGTACCACATTTAGCTGTTCTTCCCCCAACCTTCTGCTTTATCAACTTCCTTTGCTCAGTAGATTTAGTGAATTAATTAAATGAAGGGGTGGAGGAGCCCCTCCAGTTAGCTGTGGGATGCCGTGTGGTGCTGCAGGCGAGCCCTTTGTCTACTCTGTCTGTTTTTGGTTTGAGTTTTGGGGCTGTGAGCTCTTTGTTGTCCCCCTTGGATCTTGGAAGTGGCCTCACATGTCCCTCCCAGGGCATATGGCTGTCACCAAGTCACAGCTCTGGGGCAGGTGGGCAAGGTCTGGAGCAGCTGCTGCCCTGCTGCTCTGCCCCTTTCCCTCCTTAGTTTCCCCCCCAGGTTAACCTCCTCTCCTTGCTGTGTTCCAGCAGCAGCCTGCCTCTAGGAAGGGTTTAGCAGGGTGGGTGCTCAGGTTTGTGTCACAGCTGCTGGGACTGCCTGCTGTGGCACAGCAAAGCTTCCCTGGTCCCAGGAGTGGGACATCTCTGCAGGGTCAGCATCCTCAGGCATTCCCAGGACATGTGCAGGAGGTTTCCTTGCTTTGTTCCTGGGCAGATCATACAAATCAGCGAGGCTTACTGGGGTCCTTCTTGGATTGTGAGAGCAGTGGGTTTAGGGTTGTTTTCCCCTCCTGCTGCTCTCTCTGGTGCTGCTGGGCTTCTGCTGGGGCTGCTGTGGTGACTCCCCCATCCTGCCCTGAGAAGCTGCAGACTCCACGCTCTCTGCATTGGGCTGGAAGTGCTCTCCAGAGAGCAACTTCTCCCACACAGAGACGAGCTGGGAGGGGAGGCTGGAGGTGTGTGCAGTTTGTTCCCAGTTTGCAGGAGGGCTGCAGGAGCTGGCTTCTAATTTGCAGTAAACTTTTCTTTCTCCCTCCCTTCCCTTTATCTGAGCCCTTCCCCTCTCTTTCCTGGGTTGAAGAAGGACATCACCATGGGGAAGGTGCTGGACACGGCACAGCTTTGGAGATGAGTTCTGCTGGTTTTCTTTGCTGCTGGGTGTGTGGGGCTGTGGCCAGGCTGGGGATGTTGGAGCAGCTTTGTCCCCTGCCTGGCACAGTCATTCCTGCTCCACGGTGGTCCCTGGGGCTGGGGGCAGGGACCTGGCCCTGAATTGTTCCCACATTTCCCCACAGGCTGTGGACTGGCAGTGACAGAGCTGTCACTGGGCTCCTGCCTGAGCTCTCACACCCAGCCAGGAGGATTTTTCCACCCCTGTCATGACTCGATTATGTGCTCTCCTTCCTACCCAAATGCCGAACGGCAGCTAAATATAGGCTGTAAAGTGTTGATTGTGGCTTTTCTAATTGAGCTTTACACTCCATCAGGGATTTTTACTAATGGGATGTGGCATCCTTGATAGCACCCAGCTGGGACGCCTGCTTGGGAAGCAGACGGAGATGCAATGTGACTTCCTGGTGCTGTCAGGTCCTGGCTGGCAGTGGCTGCTGAGAGCTCTGGAGCTGTGCACCAGCTCTGGCTGTGGGAGAGTTCATTTGCTCCCTAGAGCTGGTGCAGGGCTGTGTTTTGGATTCAGGATGAGAACAGTGCTGATAACACGCTGCTGGTTTGGTTGTTGCTGGGAAATGCTCTCCCTAAGTCAAGGACTTTTCCATTTCCCATGCTCTGCCCACCAGGAGGTTCCAAGGACTGGGAGGGATATTCCAGACCGTGGAATGTCATGCCCAGTATGGAATGTGGGGGTTGGCTGGGAGAGGCCCATTGCTGCTGAGGAATAGGCTGGGCTTTTTGGGTGATGAGAGGCTGTGTTGGGCACCACTTGTCTATCTGGGATTGTATTCCTCTCTTTCTTTTTCTTATCTCCATTTTCATTACAAAAATAAAAACAACAATAATAATGATAATATTAACAACCACCACTAACAACTGTATTTTAATTGTTACATCAAGTCATGGCTTTTACCTTTTCCCAGTTCTCCTCCCCACCCCACTGGGGGTTGGGATGAACGAGGGGCTGTGTGGTACTTACGTCCCAGCTGTGGTTCAACAATGACAAGTGGAATAGTAAATCCATGGAGCTGAATTGTGCTTGGGAATTTGAGCTCAGATTTCAGTGGTAAACAGGTTTCTAGTAGCTTTGCTTTTTCTGACAATATAAATCGCTGCCTGAAGATACATAGCTTGAAAATTGCTTCTCTAACAGAGTGATTTCTTTGGGTTTTTTTCACCCATGTGACTCTTGTGAGTGGCCCTGTGAGCACAAAGGGAACAGGAGCACTAAAATGCTAATGGGGTTCTGCAGGTGATGGAGCTGTACACAGGTATCCTGGGATTTACATGCACAGAAAAAGGAATGTTTTGAACTCATTTATGCAGCACAGTGATGTATTAAGCTCTGTCCCTGTTGCCTTGTGCCAGTGAAATATGTTACAATGAGATGTACAAATGTTCTGCTGGAATGGAAACTGCTTGGGAAGCTAATTCTGGCTTTGTATCTCTTGGCACATCTTGTTTCCATGCTGATCCCACTGAAGCGTGGGGCCTGGGTGGGCAGGATGGTGCTGAGTGCCTGGCACAGCTGAGGCATTGCTGCCTGGGCAGTGCTGCCCCAGCCCCAGAGAGCAGCAGGGCAGCAGCACCTGGGAGTTGAGAGAGAATGTGATGGATTTATAGCAATGAACTGCTGACCTAATGTCAGAACGTGCTGCCCTGCCCTGCTCTGTGCCATGTGGGGCTGGCAGGGGGGCCTGGGCTTGCCCTCTGCCCTGGCCCCTGTGCCCAGGGCTTGGTGTGACCGTCCCTGGGAGGTGTCTGCACAGCTGTGGCACCGCTCTGGCCCTGTGCCTGCCCTCCTGAGTGACACCACTGGGAGCTGCTGCTGTGTCTGGAACAGGAGAGCAGAGCTGTGGTGACAAACATCTCTGTGCAGGCCAGCACTGAGGGTCAGCAGTTTTGGCATGATAGACTCTGCCTGTGTGACCCGGGCGCTGGAGTGTGAAATAGGATAAAATTTAGTGGTGGAACGTGCAGGGAGGCAGAGGGGTTGCCCTGCTGTCTGCATCAGGAGCTCAGGTCTGCATGATCTCCTGGCTGGATCCCCTCTGCTCTGGAGCCAGGCTGGCAGAGCTGGGGGTGCTCACCTGGAGAGGAGAAGGCTCCAGGGAACCTCAGAGCCCCTGCCAGGGCCTAAAGGGGCTCCAGGAGAGCTGGAGAGGGACTGGGGACAAGGGATGGAGGGACAGGACACAGGGAATGGCTCCCACTGCCAGAGGGCAGGGCTGGATGGGATATTGGGAATTAGGAATTGTTCCCTGGCAGGGGGGGCAGGCCCTGGCACAGGGTGCCCAGAGCAGCTGTGGCTGCCCCTGGATCCCTGGCAGTGCCCAAGGCCAGGCTGGACAGGGCTTGGAGCAGCCTGGGACAGTGGGAGCTGTCTTGGACATGGCAGGGGGGGAATGGGATGAGCTGTAATGTTCCTTCCGACCTAAACCATCCTGGGATTCTGTGATGCTCCAGAATAGGTGGAAAAAGCTGAGTCCAAGAGAGAGGGAGAGCAGTGAGAGGTGTGGAAACATCCGTGGGGAAATAAAGGCTAATTTTGTGAGAGGAGACTGAAAGAATTTGTGTTAATCAGCCTTGAAAAAGGCAGGCAGAAAGGGGCTGGGACTTCATTATAATGTAAATTAATCATGGGAGCAAACACCGTAGAGGGGGGATAATTATTTAAGCTAAAGGTTAATATTGGCACAAGAACAGATGAGCATAAGCAGTGAAGAATTGAGTTTTAGATGGAAATTTGAATGATCTGTACCATTCATTATGAGATTTGCCCATGGCAGGGCTTTGGAATATGATCTCTAAGGTCCTTTCTGACCCAAAGCATTCTGTGGTTTTGTGGTTCTGGACCAGCCTTGGGGTGTACTTGGGGAGCTCGTCTGGGCTCAGCTGTGGGTTCTGTGAAAGCAGGGGACAAGGGACCGCCTTGGGGTAACCCTCAGCCCAGGACACCCCACAGCAGTGCTGGGCTTTGCTCCTTTTTATTGCATTTCTGGGTTCCTTGGAGCGCCGCCAGGGCTGGTGTCATCCCCAGGAGGGCGCCCGAGGAGCATCCCGTGGCTCTGGGCGGGAGCGGGAGGAAGGGCCGTGCTCCCCTGGGCTGCCTTTGGGACTGTGGCTGTGCATGGTCACGCCGGCACACGGGCTGTGTCCTGCTCACCCCGCAGATTGGGAGCCCCAGCATCAAGCTCAGTTGAGTTTTGACCTTGCAGAGACATTGAATTTATGTTTCTACGTGTTCCATGACACCCTGGGGACCTCTGCAGTCCCTGCTGTGCGAGTCTGGCTTTCTGGAGTCTGGACCTTCCCTAGTACCTGTCCAGTGACCTCTTTTTCTACCTCAAATCCCTTTCTGTGGATGATGTTTAATGGGGGTTTCCTGTCTCAAATGAAATTTTTATCCCTTCAGTCTTGAACTGTCTGGTTTCTTTATTTGGTTAATTCAGATTATCTGGGACTTTTGAGGTGGGTTGGGGTCTTGAATTCTTTTTGTGCTGGTTGTGCTTTGCAGCTCAAGATGCTAATCCTAATTACAGTACCTGGCCAGGGGAGAAGGCTTCGCTGGCACAGCAGCAGCTTTGCTAGCAGAGGGTGCAGTGTGGTGCTGAGCCAGGTGTGCCCAGGTGGGCAAGAGGCCAATGGTACCTGGCCTGTACCAGCCGTGGTGTGGCAGCAGGCCCAGGGCAGTGACCATTCCCTGTGCTGGGCACTGCTGAGGCACCTCCAGTGCTGGGGTCAGTTCTGAGATCCTCACAACAGGACTGACACCGAGGGGCTGGGGCATATCCAGGGAAGGAAACGGAGCTGGGAAGGGGCTGGAGCCCCAGGAGAGGCTGAGGGAGCTGGGAAGGGGCTCAGCCTGGAGAAAAGGAGGCTCAGGGGGGCCGTTGTGACTCTGCACAACTCCTGACAGGAGGGGACAGCCGGGAGGTGTCGGGCTCTGCTCCTAGGGAACAGGGACAGCACAAGGGGAAACGACCTCAAGCTGTGCTAGGGGAGGGTTAGATTGGATCTTGGGGAAAATTTCTTCATGGAACAGCTGCCCAGGGCAATGGTGGAATCACTATTCCCAGCAGTGTTGAAAAGAACTGTGGATGTGGCACTTAGGGACATGGTTTAGTGCTGAAGTAAGGGTTGGACTTGCTGATCCTAGAGGGCTTTTGCAACCTGAACAATTCCATGATTCCATGAAGGGCATAGCTATGCTCAGCCAGGGGCTGTGTGTGTGCCACAGAGGGGTCCTGGCCTGAGGGACCCCTCCCAGTTCCTGAAAGCCCTATGTCCTGTCCCAGCTGCTGAATGCCCCTGTCCTGTGTCCTGTCCCAGCTGCTGAATGCCCCTGTCCTGTGTCCTGTCCCAGCTGCTGATTGCCCCTGTCCTGTGTCCTGTCCCAGCTGCTGAATGCCCCTGTCCTGTGTCCTGTGCCCTGTGTCCTGTCCCAGCTGCTGATTGCCCCTGTCCTTGTCCTGTGTCCTGTGCCCTGTCCCAGCTGCTGAATGCCCCTGTCCTGTGCCCTGTGTCCTGTGTCCTGTCCCAGCTGCTGAATGCCCCTGTCCTGTGCCCTGTGTCCTGTCCCAGCTGCTGAATGCCCCTGTCCTGTGTCCTGTGTCCTGTCCCAGCTGCTGAATGCCCCTGTCCTGTGTCCTGTGTCCTGTCCCAGCTGCTGAACGCCCCTGTCCTGTGTCCTGTGTCCTGTGTCCTGTCCCAGCGGCTGAACGCCCCTTGTCCTGTGTCCTGTGCCCTGTCCCAGCTGCTGAATGCCCCTGTCCTGTGCCCTGTGTCCTGTCCCAGCTGCTGAATGCCCCTGTCCTGTGCCCTGTGTCCTGTCCCAGCTGCTGAATGCCCCTGTCCTGTGCCCTGTGTCCTGTGCCCTGTCCCAGCTGCTGAAGGCCCCTGTCCTGTGCCATGTCCCAGCTGCTGAACGCCCCTGTCCTGTGTCCTGTGCCCTGTCCCAGCCGCTGAAGGCCCCTGTCCCGTTGTGTCTCTGCAGGTCTCTGGACAGAAAGCTGCAGCGGCCGCTCCTGGGCAAGTCGCGGACGCTGCCCAGCATCCCGCAGTCGCCGGTGCTGAGCCGGCTGCCCCTGCTCGAGCCCGCCGCCTACAGGGACGAGATGCCGGAGCAGAAGCCCTACAAGAAGCACTCGGCCTCCGAGCACCAGAAAGGCTGCACGGTCCCTTCTGCCGGTGAGTGCACCCACCCCTCTGTGCCTACAGGATCCCAGCAAAGCTTTCCCGCTGCTCCAGGGGTACAAATCTGACCCAGCCCACCTGGAGTTTATTCTGCTCTGAAAACAGCAATTCTTGGTGAACTTTTGGGGGTTTTTGCCACCCCTGGTTGAGTCTTTCATGGAGCTTGATACTTAAACCTGCCCATCCTTCATATTATGCTGGTGAAAAAGAAGAGTAGGTTGTTGGAAGTCACTCGAGGTGGAGGGGTGATGCTCAGAGCCTTCTGCCTGAGGGTGCTGGGGTGAGATACCACCCTGGGGCCTCCTTGTCCAATGCCCAGGCCCAGGTGCCTCTTTCCTGTGTCACTGCAGGGCACTTGTAGCTGGTCTCCACCCGGAGTGGTGGCAGGTACATCATTGCTCTTCCCACAGCCCTGGCCTTGGAGATTTGCAAATGCTCTCAGCCTAGCACTGTGTTTTGGTCTTTGGGTCGGCCCTAAGGATTTTTATAATGTTCTTCTACTCTCATGCTGATCCTGATGAAATACTAATATTGCTGGGCCAGCTGCTCTGAGCAAGTTTATTGGCAAAGCCGCTGATGGCCAAAGTGTTTCAGCGCTTTTGGTGCCAGCAGAATCACGCTGGGACTATAAAAGTGATGGGAAGGGGGATTATTAACACTGAAACAAAGATAAAGCCTGGAAGCCGGGGCTGACAGTCCAGTGCTGAATAAAACCCTTATAAAACATCTCCCTTCAAACAGCACCCTTGGATTTTTTTATTTTTATGGGTTTTTTTAAATTATCCCTCTCACAGTCAGATCCCTGTGTTGCTCAGCAGAGCAGCTGTCCAAACCCTGGATTAATTTTGATGCTTTGCATGCTGCATTTCATTTCCTGATGCTACTAATTCTCCCAAAAGTTGTGCACAGAGCAGATCTTTGCACATCGCTGAGCCTGTCCTGCCACTCTTTTGGTGACAGAGCTCCTGGGTGTCCTGCAGCACCTGAGCCACTGCTTCCATGTGCGGGACCTGTGGGATTTCCTTCAGCCCATCAAACTGTTAGAGTGGGTCTTGGAAGAGGAGGAAAGGTGTGGGAAAGCTGTGTAGCCTCCAGCAGGAAGGACATGGCATCCAGAGCTGCCTTGCACACCTGCAGGTCCCCATTTGCTCTGTTGGTGCTTCCAGGGAGCTGTGCTGGAGCTGAAGGGCGGGAGTGGGAGGCTGGTGCAAGACCGTGGGGTGATGTGGCCGTGTAGGTCAGCCCCACTGCAAACACCTCACCTTCTGCTGCAGCCTCCTGCTGTCCCGGGAGTGCAGACAGGCTCGTGCTCTGTGGAACTGCAAACCCCGTGCACACCCTCCCTGCACAGCCGGAGTCACGGAAACTCCGAGTGCACCTAAGAAGTGTCTGAGATCTCACTTTGCTCATGGCTGGAAGGGGCCGGGGTGCCAAGAGGAGAAGGAGTAGGAAAGCCCTTGGAGACTGGAGGGCTCCCCCCGCAGCCAGAGCTGTGGATGAATGAGTGTGTTGTTTTCAGTCCAGATTCTCCCACTTTGTTTTCCTGGTTCAGTTAGGAACTGCTAATTATTTACTTATGAAGGCTGTCAGGATGATGTCCCGGGGGAGAAAGAGAAGAGATGGCACTGCTGGCAGGGTAGGACATTTGGACAGCATGAAGGGAATGGAGCAGCATGTGGTGCTCCAGGTTAATGAGCCCTGGGATGCTGACGAGGAATGCAGGATTCCTGTAAGGATTTATGAGCAAGAGCTGTGCTGCTGGGTATTAGGATGGAGAGAAGTTGAAACAGGTTGCCCAGAAAGCTGTGGCTGCCTGTGGATCCCTGGAAATGTCCAAGGTCGGGTTGGACAGGGCTTGGAGCAGCCTGGGACAGTGGAGGGGCTGTAACTTCCCATGGCAGGGGCTGGAAGGAGGTGGGCTTTAAGGTCCCTTCCAACCCAAACCATTTCATCATTCTTGGATAAGGCGCGTTCTCTAAAGAAGTGGTGAATTTGCTGTGAGCAGGTACTACCACTCCCCATTCAAGGTGGGGGGACACAGGATCAAAGCCAGCTCAGGAAGAGGCTCATGCACAGGGACATGGCAGGAGCAGGGCTGTCCTTGGGAGAGGTGATGAGCTCATCTTCAGGGAGACTTCATGGCTCTGGGGAGGAACTGCACTCTGCTCGCTGCTGTTTCGGGGGCCATGAGCAGAGGAATCACCAAGCAAGGTGGAAGACGTGATTATGTCTGGCATGGATGAGATGTGACATCCTCATCTGACCACTGGGAGGTGTTCCTCAGCCTTTTCCTGTGTGTCCCATGGTTCCAATGTGTCAGCACTGGAGGAGGGATGTGCCTTGACGGGAGGTCACAGGAGGATGTCTTCCTGTGGCACCACAGCTCCTCTGCAGGTCCTTGTGAGGACATCAAAGTGCCTGGTGGGGAGCTGGGACCCTGAAAATGGGCAGAAGAGCTGAGCCTGTGGCTGCTGAGCCTCCCAGAGCCCTTCTTTCCCTTCAAAACAACCTTCCACCTCATTCCATGAGCTCAGGAACTGGCTGGGCTGGTCAGCAGGTCTGGGTTTCCTGCTGGCCTGGTTTTGTTTTTTCCCCTGCAAGACACCCATAACAGTACTGTGGTCAGCTGGGACAGGCTGTGAGCTCTTCCTCTCCATCCTATATCCTTCAACTCCTTGCCTGGAGCAGCAGCTCCAGGATTAACCCCAAATCCTTATGGCTCCAAGCCCTAGAGAGGGGAAGACAAGCACAAATGGGGCTTGATTGAACAGGGGACAGTGCCTGCCTTGTCCAAGCCATTATCCCTTGGGTGTCACACTGCAGCCTGCCAAGAGGTCTCACACGTGCTGGTGGCACAGAGCAATGAGCTGCCTGTTGCTTCTTATCCCTTGCTCCCCTCTGAAGATTTAGGAGTGGGACTGAGGAAAAGACCTCCTTTGCTCTCTCACCTCTTCCTTCTACATCCTTTCTCAGCCTTTGACCACGGCAGCCATCAGCTGCAGCCTGCACAGAAACTCCCTGAATGGTTTACATGCCTGGTCCCTTGCAGTTCCCTCCTCTTGCACCTGGAAGGACCAGACCACTCTGGAGCACTTCTGTGCCTCCACTCTCCCTTGTCTGTCAGGCAACATGCAGAGCTCTTCAGGAGCTGGCTCCATGCCCTGCTGTGGACCTGGGAAGAAGTTAACTCATAGCATGGTTGGGGTGAGTTTATGGGGAATTGTGCCCATGGGAGGAAAATAAAGAAGCCACAAGGAAGCAGCTGGATTTGAGCTTAGACCAGGACCCTAGAATGAATTTTTCTTCTACTTGTAGAGGATGTACTGGAGAGTCACTGGGTCTCTGTCCTTGCTGTCCCCTCCATCCTTTGATGTTTGTCCTCACCAACACCTCGAATTCAGAAAGAAAAAAGAATTTGCAGGAATTGTGATTGTCAAGCCCAAGGAGATGGTCAGGAGATCTTCCAAAGGTGCTGATGTCGAGGGCACAGCTCTGAGTGGCAGAGGGGTGAGCAGCTCCAAGAAACAAGAACATAAGAATTATTGGCCTCCAGTCTGTGGGCTTGCTTCTGTTCCTGACATTTCCTCTCCTGGTTGGATGGGACCCTGAGCAACCTGATCTAGTGAGTGACATCACTCGCTGTGGCAGGGGTTGGAACGAGATGAGCTTTTATTTCCCTCCCAGCCCAAACCAGTCTTTGATTCTCTGACTTCTTGATCTTCCCCTTCTGACCGTTCTGAGCTTGATCATCGATTTACTTGTTTGGCAGCAATCAGGACAAGCTCCTTCAGCAGGTAGAAAAGCATTTTGGGGTAGACAAGGTCCTGTGCTGGCTCCCTGTGTGCAGGGAGGAAGGATGCAGTTTGGTGAGTTGCAGGCCAGGGAGCAGCTGCCTCTGGTCCAGCTCTTGCTGGAGAACGCAACTCCTGTAGATTAGAGACAAGACCAAAAGCTGCAAAATCCCTGGGGAACTGGGATCAGTGAGAGCAGATGTGGCACAGCTGCTCTGTAGGGTTTGAAACCCAACTCCTCGTCCTTGGGTGAGGTGCCCTGCACAGAGGCATGGGCACAGCAGGTGAATCCTTTCCCTCATTCAGCACATGTCCTTGACCCTGCCTTGCTCAGGGCAGCAGAGCAGGGGGGCTGTGTCTGGCTGAGCTGTGGGGCTGGGAGGGGACAGTCTCGAGGACACAGGATGGCACAGGCAGTGGCTGGGCCATCTCAGGTGAGCACGGGGCGGGTTCTCCTTTCAGGTGTGATTTCCCTGCGTGTCCCCTGCCTCTCTCAGTGCTCCTGCTGCGCTCCCAGAGCGATGCTGTCTCACAATGGCAGTCTGGATCTGCCTCCGATTGACGTGTTTGTGCATGGAATAATCACAGCTTTCAAACAGCAGTTCCTGTGTTGTGTGAGGTGACATTTGGAGAGGAGCAGCAGCAGCTTATTAAATTGAAACTAGGGGAGAAAAAATCTACACGATGCTCGGAGTGCTGTGCTCTGGGTTGCCTCTTTCATGGAATGGTTTGGGTTTGAGTTGGAAGGGACCTTCAAGATCATCTTGTTCCACGCCCTGTCCTGAGCAGAGACACCTCCCACTATCCCAGGCTGCTCCCAGCCCTGTCCAGCCTGGCTTTGGACACTTCCAGGGGTCCACGGGCAGCCACAGCTTCTCTGGGCACCCTGTGCCAGGGCCTGCCCACCCTCACAGGGAAGAATTCCTTCCCAATGTCCAATCTAATCCTGCCCTCTGGCAGTGTGTATAGGTGGCTCCTCTTCTGGTGGCTTGTAGTCCAGCCTGTGTGTCACCATATTCCATGTAAACCCCACAGCCGTGCTGGGTAAACTGGACTGCACTGCTGAATTGGGGCTTAGGGCCATTGTCTCTTTTAAACCCCAGAAGTGTTTTGCTCCTCAGCCCTGGTATAGCGGGATCATGGTCGTTCGTGCTCGAAGGTGCTGGGTTTTTCAGAAATGAGAGGCGAAGGATGTTGCCTTGGTAAGAGGCTGCAAGAGGGAGAGAGCCCCTGGAGGCAGTCCTGTGAGATGCCCTCCTGGCCTAATAATTGAGAAGGCTTCAAGACTGAGGCTTTTATTGATTGTTTGTCATGGCTTGAGCAATGATTTTGGCTGAGGGGAGGAGGCAGGGCAAGCTCCAGATGTAAAGAGGAGATTGGCAACAAAAAGCAGGCGACAATCTGAGCCGAAGGGAAAAGAGTGCAGCAGTGATATTCTGGAAACATCTCCTGTTGTTTTGTTGTTTTTTCCCTTTTGTTGCAATGAAATGTGGCCAGACCTTCCCTGGGATGAGCAGCCCTGCATGGTGCCAGCTGTGCTCTGTGACTGTCACCACTGTGACAGTGTTAGTGAGGTTTGTCCCTGGGGCTCCCAGCCCTGCACTGCTGCATCCTGTTGCTGCTGGCGACGGGCAGGTGGAGAAGGGAGGTCTGACTTCTGTCCTTCTTGGGGCTGTTGATTTGCTGCTGACTGTGCCATAAAAGGTTTTGGGATTTTTTTCTGTAGGAGAAGGTGGCAGTAAATTCTTTTGTAATTTTTAACACTTGTTGATGCCTCATTTTTCCCATTCACAAAGCAAGACTTGAAGGCCAGGTTGGACCGGGGTTGGAGCAACCTGATGAAGTGGAAGGTGTCCCTGTCCATGGCAGGGGGTTGGAACGAGATGTGCATTAATTTTCCTTCCAGCAAAAAGCATTCCAAGATTCTAACTGTATTTGGCTGATTCCTGCAAGGGGATGGTGGGGACTGTGCATACCTGGGTGGGCAGGTTGAGTGCAGGGGCTGTTGCCTGGGGCAGGGGGTACGTGGGGATTTGTGGGGGGAGCCTGCCATCTGAGTAACTTCCCAGTGTCTGTACCCCATGGGACTGGGTGGGATGGATGTGGGACAGCCAGAGGGGCTCCAGGGATACCCACTGGGCATCCCCAGAGCTGGCTCAAGGGGTAGAACGGGTCTGGGTCACGCTCTGATGGGGACATATCTCCTTCTCCTCGGCAGGGGAGGCCTGGCGGCTGGAGGATGACTGCTCGGAGCCCCCCAGGGCCCCCCAGCTGGGCACGGCCGTGGAGGACGCCCCGTTCAGCTACTTCCGCACGCGCTCCTTCTACATGAGGAAGAGCCTGTCTGTGGACAACCACCTGGGCTCCCTGAGCTACGCCGTGCACCCGGCCGAGAGCAAGGCCGAGCGCGTCAGGACCAAGCTGCGGCGGCAGTTCGTGAGTATCGGCCCCGCCGCCCGCGCTCGCACGCGCGCGGCTTCCCAAAAACACTGACATCTTGGAGAGCTATTTTTGTGCCCAACGTTAGTAAAACAACAGAAAGAGAGGCTGCTCCAGTGTGGTGGAGCAGATGGTGGTGACAGCTCGGCTTTGCCCAGCCTGTGACAGAGCCCCTCTCCCGGGGGTCCTGTCCCGCTGGCTCCCGAGGGGCTCAGGGTGCTGCTGCTCAGCTGGGTGATGGGGGACGAGGGCCTGGACTCTGGGCGCTGCTGTCCGAAGCATGGAGCAAGGCTGAAAGGAGGAAATGAGTTTTCCTGTCCTCAGCTTTGTGTCTGTAAGGAACTGCACCTTTCCGAAGGTTTGTCGGGGGCCAGCAGTGAGGGGCTGGGGCAACGAGGAGCCAGCACCGAGACCTTGGGGCAGCTCAGACCTTCCTGGCCCTGATGGCAGGACAGCAGGGATGCGTCAGGGCTGCAGCGCAGCTGTGGCAGCCTCTGATCAATGTTTAATGGGCTCTGCCTTCTTCTCTTTCCCAGAGACACCGAACCCCGGGGCTCGGGTGTCCTCCCCCCGCCTCGTTAGCGGCTCGGGGTTGTAATGAGGGCTCGGGTGCCGCGGGGATGAGAAGCACTCGGTGTTGATTGGCAATGGCTGAGAGAGCCAGTACAATGGGAATGGAGCAGGAATGGGCTGAGGCTGCACAGCTCACCTGCCCCAAGCTGTGCACAGACTTGCTCTGCCCCAGAAGAAGGGCTGGTCCCTCTGGGGTCACATGCACTGGAGGTTTCTCCTGGTGCACCTGGGCAGTGTGACAGCTGGGCACTGTGGGTCTGGGAGCTCATCAGACCTGCTTGTGCTGCACTGTTGGATGTAGCCACTGCTTTTGCCCCTGGGAGGGCAGCTCCGGTCTCAGAGCTTGCTGGGGACAGCAGTGAGGGCTGTGGGTGAGTCTGTGGGAGCTGCTCACAGTCCCAGCACTGCCAGCGAACCTCCTCTGTGGGAACTGCTGCCTCGGGCTCAGGAAGCGCTTGAAACCTCGGGGATGGCGATGAGCACAGTCAGGATGGGGCACCTGATGAACTGCTGAAAGGTGTTGGAGATGTTTAAGATGAGGCAGCCCTGCTGTGGGGTAAGGAATTGTCTGCTTTTTCTGTCTGCCTGGGTCTGTGGCTTCAAGCTGTACCCAGGAGGGACAGGAGGGCACTGACATGTTGGGGACCATTGTCTTTCAGGGATGTTTTCCCAGTATCTCTGTGGGACCTGTTCCCCTCAGCCTCTGTGCTGCAGTGGAGCTAGGCACAAAAGGTGGGGAAGCACTTGGGTTTTAAGCACAGTGTCCTGGTACCTGCAGAGAGCTGGGTTCTGCCCTTCCTGTGGGGCAGCCCCCATCCCACTCTGCTTGCTGCCATGCCAGCACCTCTCTGTGCTGTCTGTGGCCAGTTTGATTTGGCCTTTGACTTACTCAGGTTTTGAGGACCTTTAGCTTTCCTTGGTGTTCCCACAGAGCTGACTGCCTGTCAAGGAAGAGAGCAGGTTTTTTGTGGAATGTGTTTTTTTTTTTCCTTGCTTAATAATTTGTGGCTCATTCCAACGTAAAAGTTGTTGCTGTAGACTCAGCCATGGGCTCTGACCTTGTGAGACCTGCTGAGAAAGGCAGACTCATCCTACTTGGAAAGGGCTTCCAGAGGGCCCTTCAGCAGAGGCAGAAAGTGTGGAGGAAGGTGAACTGGCAGTGCTTGGCTGAGGCTTGGGCCGGGATAGGACTAGCATTCCCAACACAGCCCCAGAGCCAGGTTTGTAAGTTCAAAGCAGAAATCCTGCCAAGCTGGCGAGATTATTTCCAAGAACAGTTCTGGCCTCTGTGTGCTCCCATGGCTGGGTTAGTTGGTTTCCATCTCTGTCCTGGAGGTGTTGCAGCTTCCCCTGGGCTCGTGTTGTGCCCTGGCCCTGTGTGACCCCGGCTGTGCCCAGCCCTGGCTGGGAAGGAATCGCTGCCAGGTGGGATCTGCTCTCCTCATGCATGGCACAGCACGTACAGGAGGGAGCACAATTTGCCATATCACAGTGGCTCATCTTTTAGGAAGAAGCTGGATTCATTTTTCTGGGTTGTTGCACTTCCCCAGCCTGTAATGTTGATTTCTGGCTTTGCTCTTTCCGTGCTGACAATCTGAGCCACCTTTGCTGTGTGATGCAGCTGCTTGGCTGGGTTTTAAATTTCTCCAAAAATAGAATTTTGGGAATTGCTGAGAGAGGGGAGAGGCTCCTGAGGCTTTGGGTGGGACCCTCCCGTGGCAGGGTAGAGGGTGACAGGGCAGCCTGCTGCCCACATGCATCCAGTGCTGTTTACCCCCTCACATCCATGTGATTATGTGCTGCCTAACGAAGGCTTTGTGCTTGTCATGGGCACCTGAGCTTGTCCAAGAGAAAATTTGCTATGATTTATGTGAAAGTACTGGAATCTGGCTTCCCTGCCCCCCGGCTATGACATGCTAGATGCTGCCAGGGCTGCTGAAGCATCTTCAGTGCAGAGGGAGCACCTGCAAATCCAGCCTGGCCCCACAGTCCCAGCACAGCCGCTCCTCCTGTGCCTGCCTGAGGCCAGCACACCTGCCTTCCTCCCAGAGCACTGGGGAGGGTGGGATTTCTCCAGCCATGTCGCTAGTGGCATTTGTCTGCAGTCCCACTCTGCTGTGTGACGGATCTGCACGTACAGATTACTGGAATTTGCATAATTTGAATTTTAAATGAATTCCAATTTTTGCGATTGTCAGAACGAGTTTTCTTTCTAATAAGCCTTTCCTTTTAACTCCTCCAAGGCCTGTAGTGCTGTCAGCATTCCTGCCTTGGAGACACGGGAGCGGCTGATTGCTTTTGACATCTGTCTCTCACTCGGATCCCCTGCCTTGTCCCAGTCACTCCAGCTGTGACAGAGACAGCGACCATGGCCGGGCTGGACCGTGCTCTGAGACCTTGGCTATGTTGTTTGGGGTCGCTCGGTGATGGCCAAGGGACTGTTTTGGTTTTGTGCTCAGCTGGCTCCTGAGATGGGAAGCAGGAGCAGGGATGGGACCTTCTGCAGTGTCCCTTGCTGGGGGAGGAGAAGTGAGACGTGGCTGAGTTACAGACTGTGCTGATCTCCTTGCCTTCACTGAAAAACTGGTCATTAAAGGCAGAATTAACCCTGTTAAACTCAGCATTAACCTTATGGAGCGGTAAAAGAGGTCACCAGGGCTGAGTCACTCTCTGTGGTGGTTGCTGGGACAGTCAGTGCAGATTGCAGCAGGGCTCTGAGGGAATTGTGCTCTTCCCTTTTCCCCATGGGAATTTCAAGTTCTCTGTATCTGGGCCAGTCGTTCTGGCATTGCCCACTCATTGTGTGGTGTTATGGCACAGACCCCGCTGCCTCTGAAGAGGAGGAGCCAGCAGTGCCTGGGCTCCCCCATGCTGACCCAGCTTGGTTTGAGGTCTCTACCCTGACCCCTCTGCTGCTCTGAAATGATGTGCTGCTCTCTGAGCATTGTGGAGGAGTCGCCCAGTGTGTGCAGGGGAGATGGAGGAGAGCAGCCCTTGGCATTCCCTGGTGCTGCCCCAGCTGCCTGGACACTTCTGCTTGCTGCAGCTCCTGCAGGTTTCAAGTAGGTGACTCAAGGTTGTATTGCTTTCCTGCCTCTGCACTAATTAATTTTATTCTGCACTCTCATGCACTAATTTATTTTTTAATTATTAGTATTTGTGTATGGTATTTTTCCAGGCAGTGATTCTGATATGAAATGTCTGTGCCCTGCAGGAAACACTTAGACTCTGTTTGTCTTGGGAGTTCTACAGATGAGTTGAGCAGAGGAAATCCCTGCCTGACAAAGCAATGATGACAGAGACAAGGTGGATTGGGATAGCAGAGCCTGGGAAGGGAGGCAGTGAGGGGAGGAACTCACCGTGTGGCAGAGATCTGGTCACACCTGATGCTCACTGGAGTCACTGACAGCGCCTGCACTGGCACCAGCTGGCAGGTACCTGTCCAGGTTTTCCTGTTCCAATGAATAATGACCAACCCAGAAATGCCTCCTGTCCCTGCTGGTCACTGCAGTGATGTTGAGGAGTGCAGAAACTGCCTTACCCCAGAGCAGCACCAGTCCATGGGGTATGATTATCCTGGTCTGGGTTTTGGGTGCCACGTGAGCTGGAGGCGAGGTAGGACCTTGGTACAACCCATGTGTGCATTATACCAATGGTTTGGTCTCATTCCTGAGTGTGCAGGGACATCCCCAAGTCTGCTGGGTGCAGCCAGGAGACATCTCTGGGGTGATGCTTATGGTGACAGCAAGGTCATGTCACCCTGCCACGATGCCTTTGGTCCAGTGAAATCCCCTCTCTCTGTGCTGGTGGTGCTTCTCTCCTTGCTGTATTTTATTGTGTTCTGTTCTGACCCTGCTACCTGTGCACTCCCAACCCTGATTTCAGAAGGGATCAGCAAACTGACAGAAGGGTCCTGGCTGTGTCTGGATTTCAGTGTGATAAAAATAAATACAAATATAAAAATAGAATCATAAAATCCTAGGGTAGTTTGGTTTGGAAGGAACCCTAAAAACTATCTCATCCCAACCCCTGCCATGGGCAGGGACACTTTCCACTACCTCAGGCTGCTCCAAGCCCTGTCCAAGCCCTGGCCTTGGACACTTCCAGGGATGGAGGGGCAGCCACAGCTTCTCCGTGTTAAAAAGTGGCCATGTGAGAGCAGGTCAGCTGTGCTTGCTGAGGAGGTGGAGCAGAGCAATGAGAGTCATCCTGGAGCTCCACACAGACCGCCTCAGCTCCCAGAGCAGAGTGGCAGTGACTGCCTGAGGGAGGTAATTGCAAAGGCAGGTGATGTTTGAGCTCTGTGCATCACTCCCGTGCCCAGCCCCTCCTCCCCACATTGCTCACTTGCCGACTGTTGTTCACTGAGTGCTCGACAGAGAAACCCAAACCTGATAAATAGCGTGTTGCTGGAGCCAGGGAGCGACTCATTCCCTGGAGAGCAGTCCCTGGGAGCTGGGAAGAGGCGCCCTGTGAATCACCCCACTTTGCAGATTAGTGTGGGAGTGAACAGGCACAGCAAAGCTCGAAACCCAAACGTACCCGGCTCATTTCTCTGCTGAACGTGGTTTTATTTACAACAGCAGCTTGTGACGTCCCAGCTGGTGCTTTGTGGTGCCTGTAGGAAAGCAGGGCTAGCTCAGGAGGAGCACAGCGTGCTGTGGGACTGCTCTCAGCATTCCCACACAAAGGGAGATGTCTCCTCTGGGGGGAATTAGGGAGCAGAGGAGAGGTTTGTGGGGAATGCTGGGGGCCGTGCTGGTAGAGAGGGGGTTCTGGTGGGGTTGGGGACAGTGTGAGACATCCCTCTTTGTCAAAGCCAGGCTGAGACCCGGTGGCTGTGACAGTCAGAATGAGCTGGGGTGGGTGAGGCTTCTCCTGTTTGCTGTGAGAGAGGTGGGCCCAGTGCTGGGAAGGTTTAAGGCACAGGAATCTAAAATTAACATACAGAAGATGTGGGATCCTGAGCTTGAAACTGGAAGGGCTTTGTTGCTGAGGAGCAGATTTTGGGTTTGATTTCAGTGCTGTCTTTGCAGGGTAGGTGCTAGTGAGACTAATGTGTCATTTCCCAAGAAAATATGCAGCCTGGCTTTGGTCCTAACCTGGGCCTTTCTATCGAGTTTTCATCTTCTTTTTGTCAGGGTCAGGATTAAATGTGTCAGATGGTATTTCTTGTTGGGACTCAGATGTTTATCAGCTCTTATCTATGTTATAGTCTCACAAAACCTGAGTTCTGCAGCACTTCACTCTAACAAACTAAAAATGGAGCTCCATCTTTCTCTTTACAAGGCCTTTTAAGGCTAAACTGTCCAATTAAGAAATGACACCTAAATTATTTTTACTTTTTACCCAATAACCAACCACCCATGCCTGCAGCATGGACTTTTTATCCAATTACACAAAACCACCCAAAGCCATGGAGAAGAAGGTGAAGAAGAAGGAGCAGCCTCCACCCTAAAACCTTCATCTTGCTTTATATCTATTACTGTATTCTAAACCCCTAAACTCTGAGTTTCCCACCCTGTGATATCACACACTTCTATTCAAACTTCACACCCACAATCCCAGTTCTGGCATTCCATTCTGGAAGCTTCTCCATGGCCTCAGGTCAATGCAGTGTTCTCTTGGGGGGTCAGTGCCTGGCAGCACAGAAAGTCTGACATTCTCAGGGTTCCATCACCTTTCCAAATAGCTTATGCAAGCCCCCACAACATAACCTCTAGATTCAAAATACAACAGCCACAGTGAGAAACCACTACGCTCTCCCTACAATCCTGCAGTGTTTGCTCCCTCTGCTGGCTTTGCTCTGGGGAGGAGAGCCTGGATGCACCTGCCGAGGGCTGGCTGTGCTGTGGAGCATGGGGCACCCCACAGGCTGGCAGAGAGACAAGCAGCAGCTTCAGCCAGCCCCCAGGGCAACCTCCTGCACCCAGGTGTGGGCAATCCCAAGCACAGGCACAGATTGGGCAGGGAATGGATCGAGAGAAGTCCTGAGTAGGACTTAGAGATGTTGGTGGGTGAGGGTTGGACCTGCCCTGGCCATGAGCACCCAGAACCCCCCAAGCCTGGGCTGATCTCCCAGCGTGGGCAGCAGGAGAGGGGGGGATTCTGCCCCCTCAGGTGAGACCCCACCTGCAGAGCTGCTGGGGTGAGTATAGAGGAGGCCACAGAAATGCTCCCAGGGCTGGAGCCCCTCTGCTCTGGAGCCAGGCTGGCAGAGCTGGGGGTGCTCACCTGGAGAGGAGAAGGCTCCAGGGACACCTCAGAGCCCCTGGCAGGGCCTGAAGGGGCTCCAGGAGAGCTGGAGAGGGACTGGGGACAAGGCATGGAGGCACAGGACACAGGGAATGGCTCCCACTGCCAGAGGGCAGGGAGGGATGGGATATTGGGCAGGAATTGTTCCCTGTGAGGGTGGGCAGGCCCTGGCACAGGGTGCCCAGAGCAGCTGTGGCTGCCCCTGGATCCCTGGCAGTGCCCAAGGCCAGGCTGGGCAGGGCTGGGAGCAGCCTGGGACAGTGGGAATTGTCCCTGCTCATGGCAGGGGATGGGATGAATTTTAACAGGCCTTCCAATCCAATGCATTCTATGATTCTGTTTCCAGCCTCTGATGTGTTACCATTTATATTTCTGCACAAGGAACATCAAATGCTCAGCGAGCAGCAGGGCTGAGGAGGAGAGCAGAGTCGTTTGCCAACTTCCAATTTTACTCTGCTTCTACCAGCGAGACTCACCAAAAATGTGCACCATGTCCTTTGGTTTGTGAAGTTTGTGTGAAAAAAGAAAATAACCACAGTGATTTAAAATAAGTGAGACACTATTTTGTGAGCTGGAGTATTCCTCCTCCGTTCAGGACTGGAGCCTTACGTGAAACTCAGAAGATTTTTAGGCTGGAGCTGCAGGCCTGTCTGGGCATTTGGCAGTGCAGGGTGGGCTGGGGAGGCTTTGGGCTGCGGCCAGCAATGGTTCAGCTGTGTGGAAAATCAAATGCTTTTGGCTCCAACCTCCTGAGCATCAGGGCTTGTGCTGGCACAACCCAGATCAGTGGCTGGTTGGTGTGAGAGGAAGCTTCAGCTTCTCCACCTGCCTTTGGCTGGTTGTCCCCTCCCAGCAGCTGGCTGTGATGGTGACAGTGGCTACATGTCTGCTGCTCAGGCCCTTCCTGGCCTTGATGTCCAGCAAGAGAGGTCCTGGCTGCTGGGGCTCTTCCTGTTAATCCCAAAGTGCACACTCTGGTGGGTTTTGTCATCCTGATTTCCCTTTCTTCTGGGGTTTACCACAAGAATGGCTTTGTGATGGCAGGTCCCTGGGTCCAGCTGGGTCACTGCTCAGACCAGGTGTACTAAATCCCATCCTCCATGGGGCCTCTTAGTCCACCTGCAGTCCTTCCTCTTGTTTCCCTGGGAGATACCTTCCTCTGCTCTTCCTCTCGAGCCCCTTGCAGTTGTTTCCCAAATCTCAGAAACAAAATCTGGCTCTTGTGATGTGTCCTCTTACAGCTCAGAGCCACAGTCTGCAGCTCTTTGGGTGTCTGGCTGTGAGGGAGGCAGGTGCCCCAGGTTTGTGAGCATCCCCATGTGGGTGCCATCCCCACGTGCCTTTTCTGTGCAACTGGAGCGTGCCAGCAAAGCGAGTGCTTTGCCAGCCGGAGGTTTAAATCCTTCAGAGCGCTTTCCCTGCGAGCACATTCCTGCAGGGAGGTGCTTGTGCCTGAATAAGCCCTTTGGAACATGGCTGTGGCCTCACAGAGGCTCAGGTGGGTCCAGCTGCAGGGCTGGCAGCCCCTGAGTGCAGTGGCTGTGTGGAGGGGGCACTTGCTGTGTGCCGGGTGCCGTCGGCTGCGGAGCCTCACCAGTGCAGCCTGCCTGGGATGTGCTGGACAAATCACCAGGGGCCTGTGAGGCAGCTCTGCCGTGAGGAACCGGAGCTCTGAGCTGCTGGCAGTGCTGCAGCGTGGCTGCAGTAGCGGCTGAGCGCTGCCAGAGGTCTCTGCAGCACCGCGATGCTGCTGCTCGGCTGCTCCAGCCTTCCTCCCCTCCTGCTCCAGCCTTCCTCCCCTCCTGCTCCAGCCTTCCTCCCCTCCTGCTCCAGCCTTCCTCCCCTCCTGCTCCAGCCTTCCTCTCCTCGGCTCCTCCAGCCTTCCTCCCCTCCTGCTCCAGCCTTCCTCTCCTCGGCTCCTCCAGCCTTCCTCCCCTCCTGCTCCAGCCTTCCTCCCCTCCTGTTCCAGCCTTCCTCCCCTCCTGCTCCAGCCTTCCTCCCCTCCTGTTCCAGCCTTCCTCCCCTCCTGCTCCAGCCTTCCTCTCTTCCTCTGCCTGCAGAGCTGGACCTGTCCTGCTCTCGCTACAGAGCTCTGAGTTCTCGGCCTTTGCAGCAGGGCATTCCAGGTGGCTTCGAGTTGGGATGGACCTTAAAGCTCATCCCATCCCACCCCTGCCATGGCAGGGACACCTCCCACTGTCCCAGGCTGCTCCAAGCCCTGCCCAGCCTGGCCTTGGGCACTGCCAGGGATCCAGGGGCAGCCACAGCTGCTCTGGGCACCCTGTGCCAGGGCCTGCCCACCCTGCCAGGGAACAATTCCTAATTCCCAATATCCCATCCAGCCCTGCCCTCTGGCCGTGGGAGCCATTCCCTGTGTCCTGTCCCTCCATCTCTTGTCCAAAGCCCTTCTCCAGCTCTCTTGTACCTCACAATTCCCCTATCATTATGCCTGGGACTCTGGGAAGCTCCAAGAGCACTGGAGGGTCGGGGTGTCAGCACCCAGTGGTCACATCTGGCTGCCCATCGTCAGTGAGCATTGTCAGGGCTCCATGCTGCCCCTGCACATGGAGCCAAGGCTCAGCTCTTTGCTGCTGCCCACTCTGCAGGGTGACCTGTCAGTGGTGGGATGTGACACTGGTGCTCCTGGGGCGTGCTTGTCCTGCTGCAGGTCCCAGCACCTCCTGCAGGGTTTGCTGCTTGCTAGGTATTGCTGATCTCAGCTGGGGCAGGAGGGACTTTGGGGATGTTGTTACAGACCAGAACTCGATGTGAACACAGACACAGAGCTGTCCCTCCTCCCTGCAGCTCCTGTGGGGCTCCCAGTGACAGAGCTGATGTTCAGCAGTTCCCTGTCAGTGGGATGTGGCAGGACAGTGCCACCCTGCTCCGTGGGACACTGGCATGTACAGGGCAGACCTGACAGAGCCACTGGGGCTGCCATGTGTCTCCTTTCCCCCCCTGGCCCTTGGGAACCTGTGGGCACCCTGAGTTGGGGCACAGACTGGAGCTGGTTCAGCTCCTTGGGAAGGCTGACAGTGGAAGGTTTGGTGGGGACTGGGATGGAGAGAGCTCTGCCACCCCAGGGTCCCTGGCAGGCCCCCACAGCTCCTCTCCCTCTCCAAGAGGAGCCTGACACTTCCCCTGGAGCACAGCAGGGGTTGGGGAAGGAGCTGGCAGCGGTCTCAAATGGGACCTTGAGGCTGGAGATCAGGTGGAGCATTTCCTGTGGGAACAGGCTGGTGCCTGGGCTCGGGTGTCACCTCCCTTGGACTGCAGCAGCAGCAGCCTTGCTGCAGTTGGGAAGGATGGAAAAAGAAAGGCTCCTGAAACCTAAGAGCTGTTTTGCTATTTACTTTGGTTCTGGTTTTACTCCAAGAATAGAAACAAAGACGATGCATTTGCATCACCAGGAGCAATTTGAAGAGGGAGGAGGAAGTGATGGGACCTCACTAGTGACAGGAATGTGCTGGCAGGAGGAGGGCCCGGGTGACAGGGAGGCGGTTTGACCCGGGGGTTCCTATTAGCATTTTGTTCATCTCACTTGTGTTTTATTTTTTAATGGTGAGTTGGTGAGGTTCAGCAGCTGAGCCCTGTCTCTGTAAGGGAGCACTTGCAGAGCAGAGGGTGCCCAGGCTGCTGCACAGAGGAAGGTGCCTTTGGAGGTGCCCCACTTGCATAATCAGGTTTTGATCTCCTGGAAAGAAAGGGAGATTTATCTCTCTCTGCATTGACTATTTACATGTCACATGTAAATCTGGTTTTCCTCCTTCCTGCTGCTGCAGTCAGATCTCCAGTCTGAGCCAGCTCCACCAGAGCACTGAGAACAGCCACAGTGGGGTGGTGGGGGGGTTTCTGTGAGAGCCTCAGACCCTCACCCTGGGGGACAGAGGGCTGGGATGAGGAGGGATGGGATGGATGCTTTGTCTGTGAAGCTCTTGATGCTCATTCAAAGGCAAGGGGTGTGTTTGTTGCTGGCCTGCTGAACCTGTCCTTGCTGAAGCCTCTGGGCAGCCCAGGAGGACAGGGCCTGGCTGGCACCCAGGAGCACCTGGCAGGGGAACAGGAAGGCACAATGATATTTTTGCAGGGGAGGATTTCCCTGTTTCTTTGGCTGTTACAGAGGTGACTTTCCAAGGTAGAGAGGAGCTTTCCTGAGATGTCCAGCTGTCAGCATGACAATATTCAACTTCTGGATGTCCCTGCTCCCTGACAGAAGGAATGTCCAGCCCTGTGATAAGTTTCAGCACTTCTGGACACTCTGAGGAAAGCAGGATGAAACAGCTGACCTGGAATGACCCTACATGCTCCCAGTGCCTCTGTGGGGTGGTGAGGTCTTGGAAAGTCCCCAATTTCAGCTTGGGGATTGGGGTCTTGACACTCTTGTCCAGGCCCCTGTTACCCCCTGGGGAGACAGGGAGGAAGCTGATTGCTGGAGCAGATCAGGGATGGAGTTTTGTGTCAGGAAGCTCTAAGGGACACTGGTTCAGCCCCTGCTGCCTTCCCCTCTGGCAGTAACTGGTGCCCAGGGAGGAGGAGCACGCTGGGCTGTGGTGCCTGGGCTGGGAGGGAGCTCATACCCACTGTGGTTGGGCTTGTGCTGCTTCCCTCTGGGCAGGAGAGGTGGGTCATGCTCTTTCAATAATTTATCTCTGCATCTTTGTGGGTGGGTTCCTCTTTCAGGCTTGAAAGTCAGCAGCAAAGCCAGCCCATAGCTCTGCTGATCATGCAGGTTTTGTCCAGATGACCACTCACTGGTCCATGTGGCCACCAGGTAACTCTGGTGACATCTGTGACATTGGCTCTGCAGCAATGTCTTGTACAATGGGTGGTGGGATGGAGCACTGGCTGCCCCAGAAGTAGGGAAAACAGAGTCCTGTTGTCTGGTGCTGGCCTGGGAGTGGATTTGTTCTGACTGCAGCCCTTTGCTTGCTGTGAAAAGGCACCAGGTCCTTTGCCCTGGGACTGATCTTTGTGGTGCTCCAGAAGGAACACAGACAGCAGTTTCCTGGGAGCCTTTCTGTTGTTGAGCCCATGGGAAGGGTTTGGGCAGGAAGCAGGAGGTGTGCCTGGAGAGTTTCAGTGGGCTTCA
The DNA here is from genome assembly GCF_963513975.1 of Fringilla coelebs. Taxonomy (NCBI): domain Eukaryota; kingdom Metazoa; phylum Chordata; class Aves; order Passeriformes; family Fringillidae; genus Fringilla; species Fringilla coelebs. The sequence goes on from NC_140042.1 coordinate 15,589,056, forward strand.
GGTGAATCCAGCCTTTCACCCCGAGCTCTGGCTGGTCTGTGGTTCTGTGTGCTTTTACCAAGAGCCTCAGGGTGATGTTTATTTTGTTCATCTCACTTCTGGAGAGCACTGAAGAGCCTGCCCAGAGAATTTGTGGAGTCTCCCTCGCTGGGGTGTTCAAAACCCACCTGGGTACAATCCTGTGCTATGTGCTCCAGGATGACCCTGCTTGAGCAGGGAGGTGGGACCAGATGACCCCTCCTGTGCTCCTTCCAACCTGAACTGTTCTAGAATGCTGTGACAGTACTGGTGGTCTAATCTAGCTTTCCCAACCCTCCTGCATGTAGCCTGTGAGGAGGCACCTTCTCAGGGAAGTACATCCCTTCTGCCATCCTTCATCCTCTCCCTGAGATTGCATCGCCACCAGAGAGCCTTTGGATGTGATCCTGCATTGCCTGGTGTATCAGCCAAGCTGCTTTGGCATCTGGGAAGTCAAGTGGGCAAACTGCAGATCATCAGCTCGAGTGTTGCTGTGGGTGAATTAATGACAGGAGCACCCCTGGACGTGGCTGCTCTGAGTCCTACAGGACACCTGGGGCTGGAGCAGCTGAACATGGCATGGCCAGAGCTCTGCCAGCTGGACACATTCTCCTCGAGTGTCAAACCAACCAAACCATCTGGGTTTAGTTCCTGGCACCTTCAGGGATCAGAGTGTTTTCCTTACCTACCCTGGCATCCACTGATGGTGTCACTGAGCTCTGTGGTTGTGGTGCCTGAGCTCCTTCTGGGGGGGTGTCTGTCCTCCCTGTGGGGTGGCTGTTTGTCCGGCCAGGTCCTGCTCCTGGGTGCCTGTTGTTGCTCACAGTGGTGGCTGGGAGAGCTGAGCTGCATCTCGTGTGTGTTGGAGCTGGATTTGCAGGGGAACCCTTGGGAACTGCAGTGTGGGGGAGTGGATCTGCCCCAGCACACGTGCCCAGACTGAGGATGGACCTGCTCACTCTCAGGGAGCTCCTTTCAGCTTTTCCAGGGTGAGCCTGCTCCTGCCAGGCCTGCAGTGCTTGAGACAGCAGCAGGCACGGCTTCCTCTGGGGTCAGGCTTTGTCCTGGGAGCATTCCGGGGCTCTGCTGGGCAGGGTGGGCAGTGCTTGGCATGCAGCACCCTCTGCTGCTTTTCCATCCCAGCCACAGGTGGGTTTGGATCACTCTCCTTGTTTCCTGTGTGTGGGTCTAACCAAAGCCCAGTTGCTTCCCTTAGGAGAACATTGGGGAAGCCATGAGAGCCACCAAGTGTGCTGCAAAGTCTTTACTGAAGAAATCAATGCCCTTGATGAGGAAATGCAGCTTTTTCATCCTGACAAGGAAATAGATGACAAAATTACTGTCACAGAGGGGTGGAGGAAAATATCCTACATTTGGAGACCTTTCAAACAGTGACAAGCCACTTTTTTTCTGTGCAGGCCTCCTTGCCACAGAAAGGCATTTAGATCAGCAGCAAAGGCAAATCTTGGTCCAGGGATGTGGAGGGTTTTACTTTGCAGGTTCTTTTTACACAGGGTAAACCTTTATTTAGTCTTGCTTTGTTTAGCAGTTCCCATCACGCACAGACTCACACCCTCACACCCTTGGACATGTCTCCTTTCTCCAGGACCATCTCATGCCCCCACAGGCATCACTCCCCCTTCCCAAAAAGTTATTGTTCCTCGAAAACGGAGCAGCTCTGCTGGAATGTTAATTGGGGGAAGTGAATAACCAGGGCTCCCCTCTGCCTAACCTTCCCGAGCCCCCTCTTTATGAGCAAATTGCATTTACTTAGGCATTGAAGGTCCTGTCTCTCCTCCCCTGGGCAGACTGAAGTGTCCATTGTGTAGCTCTGCCTTGGGATTTGCTGCCATTTGTTCAAGGAATGTTTTTTCAAAGAAAGGCAATTTTTAAGGAGGGTGGGAGGTACAACACCCCTTTGTCTCTTGCTGCAGGGACAGATGAGTTACGGTGGGCAGAGGTGGGCACAGGAGTGGGTTTGGCATTGGTGCTGTTCCCAAGGCTGGCAGGGAATGTGTTTCCCCATATTTCCTTGTTGAGGCCGTGGAGGAGGCAGGGGATGTGAAATCCAGCTGTGAGTGTAGTGGGAAGCAGGTGGATCATGTGTGGGTGCTCAGGGGCTCAGGGTGCTGCTCCCTGCCAGCTGTGGGGCCTGGGCCCCCTCCCACCCCTGCCAGCCCAGGCAGTGTGGCACTGCCAGGGCTGACACCGAGCTGTGCCTGTGGGGAGAGGCTCTCCCAGGGAGGATGAGGTTTGAGGCCATCCCTGAGCAGTCACCAACCCATCCCAGGGGGCTGTGGGTTTGTGTCTGTGTTTCTCAGTGCTGATTGCTCCACAGGGTGCAGCCCTGACAGCCCCAGGCTGTGGCTTGTGGCACAGGGGACAGGTCCCACAGGTGTCACAGCTGCCTGGGGAGCCCCAGCCAGGGGCTGGGCTGGGGGCAGCCATGGTGTAAAGGCTGCAGGCCAAGTTTGCCTGCAGGCTTGGAGCTGTGTTTGTCCATGAAAGCATCAATATTTTTGCTTTCCTGCTCACTGGGCTTTGGATTCACAGGTAAACCATTGGAGGGGTTTTAGAATCCCAGGATGGTTTGGGTTGAAAAGGATCTTAAATCTCTACTCATGCCACCCCCTGCCATGGCAGGGACACCTCCCACTGTCCCAGATCACTCCAAGCCCTGCCCAGCCTGGCCTTGGGCACTGCCAGGGATCCAGGGGCAGCCACAGCTGCTCTGGGCACCCTGTGCCAGGGCCTGCCCACCCTCACAGGGAACAATTCCTAATTCCCAATATCCCATCCATCCCTGCCCTCTGGCAGTGGGAGCCATTCCCCCTTGTGCTGTCCCTCCATCCCTCATCCAAAGCCCTTCTCCAGCCGTCCTGTAGGCCCCTTTGAAGGGGCTCTAAGGTCTCCTCCTGGTGCTGACTGTAGGGATGTGGATGCCCTTGGGTCCCCAGCTCGTGCTGCTGATGTCACAACTGTCCCAGATGTCACAGCCCAGCTGGCCTTGGGCTCAGGACTTGCCACACGTGGAGCAAGTGCTTTGCTTAGATGAAACTCTGAAATTTTAGTTACAGATGAGATTGGCTCGTGGGGCATCTCACAGGTACCCTGTGGTATCCTGTGGTGCCCTGCAGCTGTGGGGCTTGCTGGGAGGGTTATGGCAGAGAGGGGGGTCCTGGCATTGCCATGAGGTGCTTCTGCCCAGAGGACCGAGGCTGATGAGTTGTAGAATCCTGGAGGCTCCAGACTGGTGGTAGTGGAGGGGAGAGTTTATTCCTGTCTCATTCTTTCCGTTATAGGGAACTGGCCTTTTTTCTTAGGTACAGGGATTTTTATTGTGTCAGCATTCTGCATTTGGTGTTGTTTGGTGGTCCCAGGATTGACTTGGGGAGCTGATGTAATGTTTGGAGGGAGCTTTATCTTGGGGTCCTGTGGTGGAGGTGGAGGGGGGACAAAGGGCTCTCAGGAGTGGGCTGGCCCTGGAGCTGGGCTGGAGAGAGGGAGAGCACCAGGAACGGTGCTCTGGGGTCTTGGAAAGCTCAAATATCCCCAGAGAAATGTCAGATGTTGTGGGGGAGGCTGCAGAAGGGGATACAGAGGGTTTGCAAGTTTGAGGGCTCAGGTGACCCGCCTGGAACACCTCTCTCCCTCCGTGTGCAAACCTGTTGGAATGATAAAGATTGGAAAAACCCTCCAAGATCATTGAGTCCAGCTGTTAACCCAGCACCACTGTGTTCACCACTGACCCACGTCCCCATGTGTCACATCCACAGGTTTTTTAAATTCCCCAGGGATGTTGACTCCTCCACTGCCCTGGACAGCCTGAGCCAGTGCCTGACCACTCTTTCCATGAAAAAATTATCCCCAATATCCAATCTAAACTCCCCCTGGCCCAATTTGAGGCCATTTCCTCTCATCCTTGCTCCCTGGGAGCAGAGCCTGACCCTCACCTGGCTGGACCCTCCTGTCAGGGAGTTGTGGAGAGCCAGAAGGTCCCTGTGCAAGAGGAGAGGATGGAGCCCTCCCCAGCGTGGGGCAGTGGGACCCTCCCTTCTGTAGCCTGAGGGATGCAGATGCCCTGTAGGGATCCAAGTGCTGCACTGCAGTGGGCACCAAAATGGATTTGTTTCTCCCACTGCATGAGAATATGAGCACTGTGTAGCTTTGAAGCTTGATGTGGAGCAGTTTGCTGTGACACAGGAGGGTGTTGCTGGCACTGACTGCTGGAGCCATGCCTTGGCACAGATTTTGATCTCCCAGGCTGCCAGGACTGTCCATGTGTCCACCTTGATGTCCCACCCACAGCCCCAGTGCAGCCTGGCAGACCAAAGGAGAGGCTGGGTGTGCTCTGGGAGACCCAAAAACCACTTCTTTCCCTGACTGGTGGGGTTATTTTTATGTCTAAAGCTTGCACTTTGGAAGCACATCACCCTCACCCCATCACTTCTAGGCAGGTGATACTCCAGACCAAATGAATGATTCCCCAGAGGGGCTGAAGTTAAAACAGGTAATTCTGCAGAAATAGCATTGGGCTGGAAACTGAGACCTCAGTCCAGATCTCAGGCCCCTGGAAAGCAAATTCCTCGTGATGTGTGCTGAGTTTTGGCAAGTGGGCCTGGGAGGTGGTGAGCACTGCACAGCTTCCAGCAGCAGGGGAGAGGAGGTTTGTGCTGGGCTGATGCTCAGCCCTGTCTTGTACTCAGTCCCTGCCCTTTTCACAGAATCACAGAATATCCTGACTTGGAAAGGACCCACAAGCATCATCCAGTCCAGCTCCTGGCCGTGCCCAGACCCCCAAACAATCCCACCCTCGACATCCCTGTCCAAGCACTCCTGAAGCTCTGGCAGCCTCGGGGCTGTGCCCATTCCCTGGGGAGCCTGGGCAGTGCCAGCACCCTCTGGGGAAGAACCTTTCCTGATCTCCATCCTAAACCTCCCCTGACACAGCTCCAGCCATTCCCTGGTCCTGCCCCTGGTCAGAGAGAGCCGAGATTGAAGCTGCCCCTCCGATGTCCCTCCTGAGGAAGCTGCAGACCTGATGAGATTCCTTCTGCAAAGCAGCCCTCTGGAAGCTCTGCACAGCTCCTGCTTCCCAGCTCACTTTCCCGTGTGGCAGGCAGTGCTTGCTGTGATGGGTGTCACTGCCTGCCCTGTGTTCTCACCAGCTTTGGAGATCTGAGCATGCAGAAAACACCTGAGAGGCAGCAGAGGCAGGTGCTCAATGCTCGGGAAGGCTCCTGAGCCTGCTGGGCAGCAGCAGCCCCTGCAGACCCCCTCTGTAGCAGGGCTGGTGTTTGATGCTGAGTGTAGCAGCAGCAGCAGTGCCCACCTGGGGCCTGGCAGCCCCTCCCTGGCTGCACACTCCTCTGGGAACCCCCGCCCCGCGGTGCCACCCATGCGCCTGTCCTGCCAAGGCTGCGCAGAGCGAACAATTCCCATCTTCTGCAGCGATTAAAGCCTGTGCTTTTCCTTCCCAGCTCGAGCGTCTGTGCAACTCCAGCCTCTCTCTGTCCCCAGCCTTTCCTTCCCTCCAGCCCTTGTCCCCATCCCTCGCTTCTCCCTCTCCTCTTCCCTTTGCTCCCTTCTTGCAGCCGCCGCTCCCTGCTCAGTGCTGGGCCAGCTCTGTCAGAGCAGGGAGAGGTGCAGGCAGCATTCCCATGTCTGGGATTCAATGGGAGGGCCGCTGTGGTGGCAGGAGGAGGTGTCAGCTCCTGGCTTTACCTATCCCCTCCTTCTTTCGGTGCAAAGGAGGGAGAGCAGCAGCTGAACCAGACCAAATTCTGGGCCTTGTCTGTTGCGTTTGGAGCCTCTTTGTTGTTCATGTGTTGCTGATTTGTATATTCATGATTAAACCTGCAGCTGTCCAGTGCCGGGAGGATTTGGGATGAATTAGAATGACAAGAGACATGGTCTTTACAAATAAAGTAATCATTTCTCCCTGCACTTCACATTCATCCTCTTTCAAAGGGTCTCTGTGTGACGCAGATTTGCTGCACTTTGATGCCGGGACTGCTGGGAGATGTCTGGATCTTGCAGGGCTCTTTATTCCCGTGGCAGCCGTGGGTGCAGTGACGTGGGAGGAAGGGGCAGTGTGTTAAATGGTCTGATAGTTTCTAATGGTGTCAAATTCTGCCATTTAAATTGGGACTTTCATGCTAGAGAAGAATTGAAAGGGGAAGATGGGCGTGAAAATCGCTGCCGTGGCCTCCGTTCCTGCTCAGCGTCCCTGTCGGGTGCTTGTTTATGAACCTCCCTCCCCGTGGCCCCACTTCCCCTCCCACTGGAGCTTAATCCTCTGCCATGGCATCCCTCTGTTGCCATGGAAATTGCCATCTGCCAGGCCGGGTGCTTCACCTCTGCCTGCTGGAGAGCAGGAGCTGGGCATGACCCAGTGGGGAGGTGGCACGGTCCCTGCTGGACCTGTGCTGGGGACTGTGGTGGCTGGAGGTCAGCACGTGCCCTGCAGCAGCAGGGCGCTGGGACACAGGTGGCATCAGCAGTGTTCCTATCTGGCATGTTATAATTATGGCTCTGACTTTTTGGTGGTGCCCGAAGTTTAACAGTCAGGAGAAGTGGTGGCACGTGCTGCTGGTGGCAGTGTGGGTGGTCAGTCACTCCCTGGCTCCTGTTTTCCCGTGACCAAGCAGTTCTGCCTCCTCCTGCTCCCAGGAGTTGTACCCTCCATCCACGCTGCCATTGCCTTAGGGTGAGATTCTTCCAGTAATCACCCACAGCTCACACTGAAGGCTCCTGAAATGACTGAAGCTTCTGGTCCTCACCCTCCTGGAGTCTGAGAGTGTGAGCTATTTGCTCATTAAAAACACCCCAGAGATGCCTGGGACCTCTCCATTGGGTGCTGGGCACGTTCCTGGTCCCTTCTCAGGGTGGGGATAGGGGCAGTTGCTCCATTTTCCTGGCATGGCATGAAGGGTTTGTGTGGGAGTGGTGGCAGAGGGCAGGTGGAGCTTGGGGTGAGCCCAGGGCCATGAGGGTGGCGTAGGAACCACATTCCCAGGGCTGGGGACCTGCCTGCCTGGGGAGGCAGAGGGGTGAGGATGTGATTGAAGGGTTTTGGTGTTGAATGTGTTTTTCCCAAGCTCCACTGAGGAGTGTTGAAGCCCCAAGAATTCCAGCATGGGAGGAGGGCTCAGTGGGGGAGCTGAGGTTTCTGTGGGTCCCTCTGTGGGGATGGCTGGGAGCTCTCAGGGGATCTCTGACTCTCTTCTGCTGCACATGGTGGCAGGGGGCTCGTGGGCACATCCTGCAGGAGGTTGGTGCTTGTTCCCAAAGGCCTGGGCAAGGGCAGCTCTGCCATAGCTGGCACAGGCTGTTGTGGCACTGGTGGGTGACAGATGCATAGTACAACATTAATTTAGGCACCAGGGCTGGGTGGAAGGAGATCCACTGGGTCATGGCCTTAGTGGTGTCCAAGGCTAGCTTGGACAGGGCTTGGAGCAACCTGGGGTAGTGGGAGGTGTCCCTGCCCATGGCAGGGGTGGAAAGGAAGGAACTTTAAAGTCCCTTCCAACCCAAACCATCCTGGGATTCTAAAGCAAAAATGGATAGGGCTGCATGGAAAGGCTGGAAGTCCTGTAGTAGGTAGGACAATATGGAAAGTGCTTTTTTTTCTGTGTTTTCTAATTGGAAGCCAAACAGATTACAGTTTTACAGTCATCCACCTGATTTAAATGAAACCATCAAACAGCACCATTTCACAATAAAAAGCTTTAGACAAAGTAGCTGCAAAGCTCCCAGGAGCGAAAATTCTCCTTGAAGGATATGCTGGGCACACATTTGGGAAGAGTGGGTTGAGTAAGTCTCCAAGCTGGTTTTTTCCCCATTTAAATAGCACATTTAGAAGATAAGGAAGTAGAAGAAACAATATTTGATAGTAGGTCTGTTCCTGGAGGGAAGCACATGGAGCACGTGGGGTGTTTGCTGTGCCTGTGGTGTGGAGTTGGAAGGATCTGTGGTGGGGAGGGCTGGGCAGGGCTGAGATCTTCATCCCCCTTTTTAGGCAGCACATGTGTTGTTATTAGAAGCTGGCTTGGGAAGCCATAAACAGAGCAAAGTTTGCTTTGTTGCCAACCCAGATGAGATAAAATAGTTTTATAGAGATTTATGGGGATAATAAAGTATGTAGGGAAGTTTATGACACGTCTAGCTGTGATCAGTGAACCTTTAAAGGGTTTATTGGGCAGGGATGTTGTCTGCCACGGACAAGCCTTGCGTGGTGTTGGAATAGTTGGAATTGTGCTGTTGGTGTAAAACATTTTGATTTAAGTCATGTATTTGCCTCTTCCCAGAGCCTCTCCATAAATGAGCCTGGCAGTAACTGTGTACAGGGGGAGGACTGGTGGCCAGTCACCTCCAAATTTTGATCCAAACAAGAGTTGAAGCTGAGGGAGATCAGCTGCAAGAACACATCACCGAGCACTTGTGCAGAACAGGGCTGTGTCAGCTTCTAGTGCTTAAAACTGGGGTAAACTGAATTTCTGTCCCTAAGCCATTCATTCAGTTTCTGATTGCCTAGATGAGCATGTGTCCTTCTGCAAGTAACCAAATAATACCATAAATAAAGTCCTGCCTGTCCTGGAAAAAAAAAGGACAGGAGTGGGAAAGGTAGAGATTGTGGGAGTGCAGGACAGCGCTTCTGTGGGAGGATGCTGAGCTGAGCATCTCTTGCTGGGCCAGGGGAGCTCAGATGTGAGAACAATCTGGGAGTCTCCATGTAGGAACCTGGACCTGTGTTGCACGAGAGATCTGAGAGTGAAACCACCAGCTGGCAAATCTGAAATGACAAATGTGCATGGCTGTGGGTGAAATCCCAACTCCCCTTTTACTTTTAGCAGATACTACAGCTTTGCACAGACTTGGTCTGCTAAATGGTCTCTGAAATCTGAGAGTGAAGACAGCCTGTGCTGGGTTTTAGGCAGGTTGTGGGTAGAAGAAGCTGCTTTACAGTTAATTGACCACAGGAGGTGAGAGGTGACTTTGGAATGGGTCTGTGTCCTGAGCTTGTCCCAAGTCACTGCTGGCTGCCCACCAGCAAGGTCCCAGTGGGACCCCCAGGCTCTGCAGCAGCCTGGCCACATCAGCTCTCGCCTTCCTCATCCATGTTCCATGTGCAACCAGCATTAAGTGTCATTAATTGCTTTGATTCTTGCCTGCAGCAAGGTTTTATGAGGAATTGTGTTCCTTTCCATCTCTTGCTGTCAGTCTGTGTGGAGCAGAAGGGAACTGGGAAGAGAAGAGGCTGCCATGGGGGTGGCAGGGCTTCCCCTGTCACTGAGCTGAGCAGTTACCCCGGGGCAGAGGGGTGGGTGAGCCATGGGGATGGAGTCAGTCTCCAGTTGTGTTCCCAAATGCAGGCATGTGGCCTCCAGATCTCCCTACAGCATTTCACCTCACTTTTCCTTATGCTCAGCGCCTTAGGAAACCTTTGTCTTCTGTATTTTTCAAGCAAGGGAAAGCTGGCCCTGATGTCCCCGAAGTGGGGAGTGATTTTCGATCAGGCTGTCATTTCTGAAGGGGGGTTTGCACAGATGGCCCCTCTGTCTTGCACCCACTGCTCCCCCAGGGCCCCTCGGACAGTGCTGGCCTGCTCAGTGCTGCCCTCCCATCAGCTGGGGCTTCCCTGCCCTCACACCTGCTCCTGGTGCTCTGCAGAATTCTTGCTGCCTGCTCCAGGCAGGATGCCTGTTCCTGTTGTTTGAGGAGAATAAGATATCTTTAGTTTTCTAAGCACAAAATCAATTTACATGAGAAGATTTCCCCTGTAGCTTTGGGAGGTGAGTTCCACTCGTGATCTGCAGACTGCCTGGAGGTGGAAGCAGACTTTGCCTGTGGGGGGTTTGACAGTGCAGGGATGGAGCCACATCCTCTGAGCCTGGCAGGGCTGGGGCAAGATGGGCTCCACAGGAATGGTGCACTGTGCAGCTGGGACCTGAGCATTGGCCAAGGGAGACAGAATTATGGAATGGTTTGGGTTGGAAGGGGCCTTAAAGCTCATCTCATCCTACTCCCTGCCATGGGCAGGGACACCTCTCACTATGCCAGGTTGCTCCAAGCCCTGCCCAGCCTGGCATTGGGCACTGCCAGGGATCCAGGGGCAGCCACAGCTGCTCTGGGCACCCTGTGCCAGGGCCTGCCCACCCTGCCAGGGAACAATTCCTAATTCCCAATATCCCATCCAGCCCTGCCCTCTGGCAGTGGGAAGCCATTCCCTGTGTCCTGTCACTGTCTACTCACATGGAAAGTCTCTCTCACTCCTTTTTATAATCCCCCTTCAGGCCCTGGCAGGGGCTCTGAGGTGTCCCTGGAGCCTTCTCCTCTCCAGGTGAGCACCCCCAGCTCTCCCAGCCTGGCTCCAGAGCAGAGGGGCTCCAGCCCTTGGAGCATCTCCATGGGCTCCACTGGATTCACTTTGAACAGGTCCCACACACGGACGCTTGAAGGATCTGGCTGGAAAGGCTCTGGGACTAGAAGGCCTGATTCTCACTCTAAACTCTGCTTTCTTTTCTTTTCTTTTTTTTTTTAATGAACTTGCCCTTCCTCTCCCAGTACACAAGGATTGTATGAAATGTGTGGTGGTCCCTGCAGAGGTTCAGTGTGTGCCCTGTGAGGAAGTGTGGTGGTGGTGGTTTGCTTCGCTTATGTTGTCACGTCTTCCTTCAGTTATGGGATAAATATTAACACCACAACCACCCACTAACTAGGCACTGCCTGCCATGGCTTATCATCCCAGCCTGGGCTCTTGGAAAAACTTTACAACACCCTTAAGTTTAAAACAAACACACGTGAAACCCAGTCCCTCTGGGTCTATTAGGGCTGACCAGCAAATGTGTATTTCATTACCCAAAATATGCTGGTAGACCCAGCAGAGTGAGTGAGCCAAGGGGAAATAGACCTGCAAAACACTTTGGATAAAATACAAAAAGTGTTTTTTATTTTTCCACCCCTCCCCTTTCTCTTCTTGATTTCTCCTGCCATGAATTCCTGGGTAAAGACTTGCATTTCTGAGGGAAGCCCGGGCGCCAAGCTGGGAGACGGATTGCGCAGCCCAGGCGCAGGAATGGCAGGAGTGAACCAGTGGGCGGTCAGAGAACACACTGGGTTTTATTTTTATTTATTTTTTCTTCTTAATGGTGTCAGTGCTTGGCTCCAGGTGCCTGCATGGGAGAGCTCCTTGGTGTTGTCCCTCCCCGTGGTTCAGAGTCCCGTCAGGGTCCTGTGCTGGGAGCAGAGCTTTGCTGGACTGGCGTCCTGGGGAATGGGGACAGGACAGGACAGGACAGGGTGTTCCTGCTCTGGCTTGGGTGCTTGGCACAGCAGGGTCCTGCATGGCTGGGGACCACGGAGCTTGTCTCTGCCTGAGTCTGGCTCATCCACCACCAGAAATTCTGTTTTCGCCTCTGTAAATGGGAGGGAATGGTTTTAAACTAAAAGAGGTGAGATTTAAATGAGATACTTGTAAGAAATTCTTGGTTGTGAGGGTGGGGAGGCCCTGACACCGGGTGCTCAGAGGAGCTGTGGCTGCCCCTGGATCCCTGGCAGTGTCCAAGGCCAGGCTGGTCAGGGCCTGGGATAGTGGAAGGTATCCCTGCCCGTGGCAGAGGGTTGGAGTGAGATGAGTTTTGGGTTCTTTCCCAAGCCACACCATTCTGGGATTCACGTGTGATCAGCAGGTGTGGCTCCAAGGTTGTCCATGCAGAGTATCTGGGATGAGCCCTGGTAACACCCAGCCCTCCATTTGTCCAGCCAGGCAGGATGCCATCAGGGCTCCCCTTTCATCCCTTCCTGGTGGCCTTGGCAGCTAAAGCGCCTGCCTTCTCCAGTGGGATTTTGAAGGCATTCATTACTTTGCAGTGTTGATGATATCTCCCGGTGCTTGGAAGGATTTTGTCATCCGAGCTGTGCTGCACAAGGATCCTGTGTTGGCCTGATGTGCAGGGGAGGCCGAGGCCCAGCCCTTTTCCACGGGCTTCGAAGAGCCACACAGCAAAAAGTGTCTGAAGAGTTATCTGCTTTTTTTGGGGGAAATATTTTGCCTTTGGATGACTGGCTCGTTGTTCATGTGGAGCAATGATTTTTTATTCAGTAATGTCCACATACCCCACTGCTCTCCCTCCAAGAAAAACACGGTGAGCTGTGTCACCAGTTCCACCAGAACGCTCTCACGGAGCGGAGCTGGCTGGTGGCTCCACGCAGGGAGTGTTATTGCATGTGAGGAGGTGAGTCACAGCAGGCTTTGGGCAGCAGCAGCTCAGGGCATTTTCTCTGGCTGCTTTGGGACAGTCTAACAGAGGCATGTCAACTCTGCCCCACTTTTCAGATGGAAAAATAGATGGGGAGCGCATAGTTGATCAAATCAAAGAAGATTCCTTCATTAAAAGTAATATGAAGGATGGTAGTGGCCACACGTGAGAGCTGTACCATCAGTTCTTTATTTTGGTGGTACTGGGAATTTGGTCACAATTTGGGACATGTTGCAGAAGAGAGCAGCGATGGGAAAGCACCTGGGGATGGCTTCAGGAGAGGCAAAGCAAAAAACCACGGCTCAGATGTACAAATGTCATGGAGGGGGGCAAAGAGCTGAGTATCCCAGTCCCTCCCAATCCTGTGCCAATGGGAATCAGGTTGGATGGGGCTTGGAGCAGCATGGTCTATGGAGGGTGTCCCTACAGGGGAATGACATCAGTTTTAAGATCCCTTTCAGTCCAAACCATTCTGGGGTTCTGTGATTTTTGTTTGCCCTGAGGGTGAAGTAGATGCTGAGCAGCACCAAGGCAGAACAGCCTGTCCCTGTGGTGAGACTCAGCTCAGGCCTTTGTCCTCCTTCACAGAGGATGAATCTCTGGAGAGAGAGACTGGCCTTTAGAGCTCTGAGCCCCCGGGGATGAGCGGCCGGAGCGGGATGGGTCAGGATCTGTGCCAGCATCCCTGGGATGGGCTGTGGGAGAACACCACCCTCTGCATCTCCTCCTGCATGGCTGCTGTGAACGGTGCCAGCCAAGCACTGGGAGCTGTGCAGGAATCTTCAGTGCCACGTGTTCAGCTGGGGGAGCAGGATGTGCTTTGTTGGCTCTGGATGGCCCCAGTGCTGCTCAGGAGCTGCCTGCCGTGGGGCTGCTGCGGTGGCTGAGCACTGGGACACTGATTTTTTACTGGGATGCAAAGGGTCCCTGATTCAGCACTGACTGCATTTGTTAAAATGAACTAATTGAATTCAGGATGCAGAATTCCTGACAAACTGCTTTCAGTATTCACCTGCAGTGTGCAATAAGGTGGGGGTCTGCACACCTTAGCAGGTGTCTTTACTACAAATTAATTAATTTGACTCACAATTCACCTTTCAGTATGTAGCTCAGTCTAAACCCTGCACATTTCCCAGTGCAGCAGTGTGTGACCTGGTGCAGATGTCAGTGCTGACCCAGCTGTTGGGCTTGGGTGGCCCCACGTGCTTCTGGTGGTGGGTTGTGCTGTCCCTGAGCCCCACCAGGGGCTTTGCTGGTGGCAGCAGGAGGTGCTGTGCTCTTCCTTTTGTTTTAGAATGTTAAGATTTCTAGTTCAGGAATGTTAAGAAGCAGAATTTGTGGTTATTTTTTTCCTGTCTGTGGAGTGGCTATGTCTAAATGTATTGGGTGGAAGTGGGAGGAAGAATGGGGAGTGGGTTAGATTCCCTGAGGGAATGTAGGTGGAGAGCAGAGCCCAGGCGTGGAGGATGTGCTTTGCCTTCCTCTGGAGTGGAGCAGAGGAGCTTTGTAGTGGGTCTGGGGAAGGAGAACAAGTGCAAGGGCCTGTGGGGCTCAGTGGGGTCCCCAGCAGCAGCTCTGGGTGCAGCAGCCTCCGCTCTGGGACCAGCCATGGTGGGGAAGGGTTTCCCAAAGGCTTGTGCTGCAGCGGGGGAGAGGTTCTGGAAGCCCCAGGTGGCTGATAGAAGCCCTTGCCTTGGCTTGGGGGTTGTTCTGTGCCTGTTTCTTCCCTTGCTGTCTTCACTCCTGCTGAGACCAAACCTCTCTGTGCTGGTGGAGCCTCCTGCTCCTGTTCCCAATGTCCAGCTTTCCTGTGGCCTTTTACCCTTTCCTACACTCGTAGAAAGGGAAGGGTTTAACCCCCTAACCCAGTCTGTGCAACAGGTGGTCCTTCTTTCTTCTTGTTCTCTCTTTTCACATCCTTCAGCCCTCCAATGAGCACCTCCCCTCTGCCAGCCCCTTTTGGAGCTGGGCTGATCCCTGTGCTGGGGGGAAGACGTCAGTATTGGGGGCACAATCCCAGGATGGTTTGGGATGAAAGGACCTTACAGCCCATCCTGTTCCACGCCCTGCTATGGGCAGGGACGCCTTCCACTGGACAGATTGCTCCAAAACCTTGCACTGACAAGGCTTGCCCGGCTGGAAGAGCATCACTGCAGAGGGTTGGGCTTGCTGAGGGTGGAAGACCCTGCTCTGTGTGACCCAGGGGGCTCAGCAGCACAGCTGTGGGGCTCGTGTGCCCCCTGGGCCCATGGGCTGGCATCCTACCCTGACAATGTAAGCAGGTCAGGGGCTTGGAAGGGATTTTTGGAAGCACAGATCTTGATGGCTTCAGTGCATATTTCTTGGAGAAGCAAACAGGCTGCTGTCCCACCAAATTTTAGCTTTTTTCTCTAAAAAACAAAGTGCCCAACTCTAGAGCCTTCCCAAATTTCTGTTGGGATCAGAAGCCTGTGTTTCCTCTTATAAAAGTAGAAGGGATGTAGTTTTTCATGGGCAGAACCACAAAATCTGTCCCTGCACAAGGTGGTGTCTGGGACATCTCTTCATGGGTCTCTCTTCACCAGTGCTTCTGCTTTTTGTGTTTTAACCTGGCTGCATCTCCTTCTGTCATCTGCGCTTCCCTGCTCTGTGTGCAGAAAACGGACCTGTAGCTGTGGTCTTACCTGTTTTTGGGGTTTTCCCAAAGCAAGTAATCCTGCATGGTGGGTAGTGGGTGCCCTGTTACAGCTGCACAAGCTCGGGCAGGATAAAGAAGGGATTTCTTCAGGGGTTTTTGTTCAAGGCATAGATGTGGTAAATGCCAGCCTGGAGCCTCTGTCCCCACTCTGGCCTGCCCAGATGTTGTCATTCCTTGTGGGGGAGCATGAGCTCAGTATCTTGCCCGAGACCACATGCACAGAGAGTCCAGACTCAAAGTCTCCAGGTGCTCAGGTTTACTCAGCAGCCTGTGCTGCCTGGGGGTGGCTCCCTGTGTGAGTCCAGAGCGGGTTTAGTTAAACACCCTCCTGCAGGAGCTGGGTATGTGGCTGCTCCTGTGAGCCAGGACTGTCTGAGCGGGGTGCCTGTGTCTCCAGGGGTGTATTGCCTGCAGAAATAGTTTCCTATAAATAAATAAATAAACAGAGAAGGGGTTGCTGCTGTGGGATGTCCCTGCACAGAGGCTCTGGTGTGTCTGCAGACCCTCGTGTGTCAGTAACCTCACTGACAAGAGCAGGGCAAAGTGGCCTGTCTGAGGAGGGGTCTGTGAAGGAGGAGGGGGTGGTGGAGCAGGTAGATTCCTCCAGAGCCCACAGCAGGTGTTGAGCCTCCCTCCTCTCCCTGAGGTGGATGGAGGGTTTATCCACTATGGGGTGGGCTCCAGTGGTGATGGAGGGTTTATCCACGATGGGGGTGGGCTCCAGTGGTGATGGAGGGTTTATCCACGATGGGGGTGAGCTCCAGTGGTGATGGAGGGTTTATCCACGATGGGGGTGGGCTCCAGTGGTGACCCTGCCTCTGGTGACACGGCTCAGACAGAGCCAAAAAGGCAGAAGGGACTTCTGGTGTCCTGCTTTGCTGGTAAGGAGCTGCTTTGTTGGGAGCTGCTCCTGCTCCCAGTGCCCCTGGGCAGGGATGTGGCTGTGACTCAGAGCAGGGTCAGGTCAGGGGGAGCCCGGGGCCACCAGGGGACAGGGCCAGCCCTGCTGCTGCCTGTGCACATGGCTGTTGGATCAGGAGAGACACAGCTCACAGTGCCCAAAGGGAAACCTGCTCTGGCTTTGGGAAGCACAGCTGGACTTGAAGAGATCATGGAATTGGTTTGGAAATCATGGTTTGCGTTGGAAAAGACTTCAAAGCTCATCTTGTTTCACCCCCTGCCATGGCATGGACGCCTCCAGCCTGGCCTTGGGCACTGCCAGGGATCCAGGGGCAGCCACAGCTGCTCTGGGCACTCTGTGCCAGGGCCTGCCCACCCTGCCAGGGAACAATTCCTTATTCCCAATATCCCATCCAGCCCTGCCCTCTGGCAGTGGGAGCCATTCCCTGTGTCCTGTCCCTCCATCCCTTGTCCCCAGTCCCTCTCCAGCTCTCCTGGAGCCCCTTCAGGCCCTGGCAGGGGCTCTGAGGTGTCCCTGGAGCCTTCTCCTCTCCAGGTGAGCACCCCCAGCTCTGCCAGCCTGGCTCCAGAGCAGAGGGGCTCCAGCCCTTGGGGCATCTCCCTGGGCTCTCCTGGGCTCTCTCCAGCAGCTCCAGGTCCCTTCAGTGCAGGGATCCCCCAAGCTGGAGGCAGCTCTGCAGGTGAGGTCCTTCCAGCTGGAGCAGAGAGACAGAATCCCCCTCTGGGCCTGCTGCCCACAGTGGGGGATCCAGAAGGTGAAATGCAGATTCCAGGATCTGGAGCCAGTCTGCTCCTGTGCCACCCCTGCCCTGTGCAGGTGTTTGTGCCCCTGCCAGTGGTTGCTTTCCCTGGCACCTGAGGGCAGCACCTGGGCACTGGGGCAGGAGAGCTTTTTCCCAAGCCAGAGCCCAGAGAGCCAGGCTGTCCTGGTGGTTCCTCCCCAAAGGGAATGAAATCCCCCCAGAATTGCTGGGTGAAGCCAAGCAGCTGTTTGGCCAAACCAGGCTGTGCAGGGCGGTGCCTGCTGTGCGTGGCTCTGGGCTCTGCTGGGGGAGCTGGAGAGGCTTTGAGGGAAAGGTGGGAAGAGAACAGGGAAAGGAGAAGGGGGCTGGGACAGCAGGAGTCCCTGGGGCAGGAGGGAGGACAGGGGCAGAGGGGCAGGAGGAGCACCCCACACTTGGAACCCCCACGGAGGGGTTCCCATCACGTCTCTAGTGCCACTTGTCACCACATCTGTCAGAACCTTCAGGGGGTTCATAAACATGAGGGAGAGGAAATTTTGTCTGGGCAGACAGCAGCAGGACAAAGGAGAATGGTTTTAAACTGCCAGAGGGCAGGGATAGATGTGATACAGGGAAGAAATCCTTCCCTGGCAGGGTGGGCAGGCCCTGGCACAGGGTGCCCAGAGCAGCTGTGGCTGCCCCTGGATCCCTGGAAGTGCCCAAGGCCAGGCTGGGCAGGGCATGGAGTGACTTGAGATAGTGGGAAGTGTCCCTGCCATGGCAGGGGGTGCAGTGAGATGAGGTTTTAAGGTCCTTTCCAACCCAAACCATCCCATGAGTCTGTCTCAGGTGTTGGGGGCTGCCAGCTCAGAGGTGCCCCATCCCCTCCCAGCTGGTCCCTGCTCCGTGGGCAGAGCTGTAAGAGCAGCCCAGCCCCTCTGCTGGCACAAGGGCACAGCTGGGCCCTCTCTCAGCTCCGAGCTCCCTGCAGAGTCCTCTATTCCCATGTGCCACTGTGTGTCTGTATGCTGGGGAGCACTCTTGCCTCTCCCTGCACGTCCCACCCAGGATGCTCAGAGCATGTACAGCTCACTCCAGGGCACAGGGACACTCTCCCCTCAGTGGTGCTGCTTTTCTCCTGCCCTTCACCAACTTGGTTAGAAGCAATTTTGTGGACAAGCCACAATTTCAGTTTGTAATTTGTTTGTCAGTGGCTCTGTGGGCTGGAATTCCTCCATTAAATGCTTTTCCCTGGTTAATTGTGTGTGTTTCAAGGCAGAGGGAGGAGCTGATGCTCAGGTGTGCTGGGAGCTGTGCACCTGTGTTGAGGATCCCTCACCCAGAGCAACTGCTTGATTTCAGGACTCCACATGCTCGGTGGGAATAAGTGAAGAGGCACTTTGACTGTCCTGCTTTTTCTTTCCCCTTTCTCAAGAGAGATTGGAAGGAAGAGGGGGTTAGATGACCACTCAAGCACCCCTTTGGAAGAGGGGGCACAGGTTCCTTTCCTTTGCTGGAGCTGCAGGCCTGGCAGTGCTCAGGTGCCTGGACACAGCAAAGCTCTCCCTGCCTTTCACACTGCCCCTTCCTGAGCTGCCCCAGGACCCTGTTCCAGAGGTGACCATCTTCATCCCACAGTAAATGGGAATATGAGCTGGATTTGGGCTGGCAGTGCTCCCCCTGGCAAAAGGTGGGCACTGGGCTGCATTCCCTGGGCTGCTCCCAGCCCAGAGGATGCTTCAGGTTTGTTTTCCTTCCATGGCTCTACTTTTCTGCCACAGAAGTGCCGAGTTACAGCTCTCCATGGGTTGTGCTGATTGCTCTGGCTCAGCAGAGGAATGTTTCTCAAGCTGGGCCCTGCTTTGGTCCAGGAGGCAGTGACCTGTCCTCCCCTGTGCCCGTGTGGGTGTGTGGCAGCCGCCTCACCCTGGCTCAGATGAAGGCACAGCATGAAAGGGCTCTGAGCTGCTGAGAGCGAGCTGGGATGGAAACAGCAGCTGCAGCCTGGCATGCCAGAGCTTCCCTCTGAGGCTGTGCTATCTGCCACCAGAAATGTTTCCTTGGAGCACCACGAGTGGGGCAGGTTGCTCTTTTGACAGGTTTCTTTAAAGCACATGGCAGGGATGTGGACTGGCAGGGTCCTGGACAGGGGGAGAAGGGGCTGGGCTGTTTGTGCCTTTGCCAGTGCCACTGGTGGCAGAATTGCCAGGTCCTGTGCCCAGCTGCTGGTGCCAGCAGTGTGTGGAGGAGCCGTGTGCTTTATGCTGCCCTGGGTGGGATACAGGGCTCTGGAGGTCGGGATGCTCTCTGTTCCTGGGGTTTTCCAAACACCATTCAGCTTTCTGGGCTGTTCTGGGAGAGGAGAAACGTCCCCAGTATCAGCACAGTCAGCTTGGGTGCTTGCAGAGGGGGTGGGAGAGGAGGGGTTTCCTGAGGAGAGGTTTCCTTGGCAAGGCCTTGGCTCTCCCAGGTCTGGCAGCCCTTTCTCTTCCCAGCTCCTTCACCGATTGCTGCATTTGAAGCTCCTGTTATCAGCCCTTGCTGTTTGGGGCACACCCAGGGGTTCCGTGGGGCTCAGTGAAAGCTGAGTGTGGATGTGTGGGACACAAAACACGCTGCAAGCCCGAGAGCTCCAGCTGTGATGCTCAGAACTGTCATAAGCTGATCAAAACCAGATTATCTGCATCCATCAGAGATCTTAAAGGGTCCTTCTCACTTCTTGGGCCTTTGTTGTGAGGCTGTGGCCACCACATCCTTGTCTGTCCGGGAGGAGGGAGCTCTGAGCAGAGGGTGGGAATGGGAGCCGTGGGGAAAAGCTCTGCTGGTCCCTCTCCGAGGTGTTAAATGACATTTTAATGGGATGGCAGCCCCTGAATGGAGCAAAATGCAACATGAGATGAATCAAAGCTGTGTTAATGGTGGAAAATGTCCGTGGCTTTTAAAAACTAATCTTGCTGTGGCACTCGGGCTGTGTGTCACAGCAGACCCTGAAGGGTTGGCCCTTGGCTTGGCCCAGGAAAATGGGAGAAAAGCTCCTGGCTGCTGGAATGTCTCTTTTGAATTTAGGGTGGTGGGACAGAGGATGGAGGGAGAGAAACAGTTACACAGGATTTGCTTAATTGATACTCTACCCTCGGATCAGCAACGATAGAGAAAAGGGAGCGGGGAGAGGGGGGGGAGAATCTTTCTATCACCATAGTTGTGGGGGGTAAAGGGAAAGCCAGACCTTCCCCCTCCTTTAGAGTCCCCATCCCGTGGATTTAACTCTGGCTTTAAAAGGAGAATAAAAAATAATGAGGACATGGATAGATGGTTTCTTTTTATCTCTACAACTGAAGAGATAAATGTGACATTAATTATGTGACACAGCTTTGAAAATCATTATGTATCTCTGTTTTTTTTAAAAGGGGGTTTCAGATTTCTGTCTGGGACTAATAAAGAAGGACAACTTAAAAAAAAACCAACCCAACTTTAAAGATGATCTGTAGGGAGACTTGATTGTCTTAATTTTCCCTTCTGTGGATGAAGCTTGTTCAGCTCTCCTGTCTCTTGCGTGGAGCGAGTGTGGGTGTGCAGGAGCTGCTGAGGGAGGGAGAGCCAGGAGGGGGCCTGGCAAGTTTAATAGGACAGAAAGTGCTTTGGGATGGGGGGGGGTGAGCTGGGGCCATGGGAGGGGGCAGCATGGAGCTCAGCACCCCTCTGCCCCCAGGAGAGAGGAAATGATGGCAGTCAGCAGCACTGGGTGAGCAGTTTATAATGTTCTGTCTGGAGGCAGCTGGGTGGGATAGGGCAGGGGGACCATCAGGTGGGAGAGCTTTGTGATGGCATTTGAAGCAGTGGTTCTAGGGGCCTACAATCATTTGGGTTGGAAAAGCCCTTTAAGATCAAGTCCAGCCATAAATACAGCACTGCAAGGCCACCACTAAACCACGTCCCCAAGTGCCACCTTATCATAGAATCATCACAGAATCCCAGGATGGTTTGGGTTGGAAGGGAACTTAAAGCTCATCTCGTTCTACCCCTGCCATGGCAGGGACACCTCCCACTGTCCCAGGCTGCTCCCAGCCCTGCCCAGCCTGGCCTTGGGCACTGCCAGGGATCCAGGGGCAGCCACAGCTGCTCTGGGCACCCTGTGCCAGGGCCTGCCCACCCTCACAGGGAACAATTCCTAATTCCCAATATCCCATCCAGCCCTGCCCTCTGGCAGTGGGAGCCATTCCCTGTGTCCTGTCCCTCCATGCCTTGTCCCCAGTCCCTCTCCAGCTCTCCTGGAGCCCCTTTAGGCCCTGGCAGGGGCTCTGAGGTGTCCCTGGAGCCTTCTCCTCTCCAGGTGAGCACCCCCAGCTCTGCCAGCCTGGCTCCAGAGCAGAGGGGCTCCAGCCCTTGGAGGATCTCCATGGGCTCCCTTGGACTCACCCCCCATTCTGAGGGCCCCAGGGCTGGAGGCAGCTCTGCAGTGGGGTCACCCCTGAGTGGGACAGGATCCCCCCTCCCCTGCTGCCCGTGCTGTGGCATCCGCCCAGCACACAGGGGGTTTCTGGGTGCACATGCCTGGAGCAGGGACAGTTCCTTACCCATCAGCACCCCAAGTCCTCTGCTCAGGGCTGTTCTTGATCCGTTCTCTGCCCAGCCTGTGCTTGGGATTGCCCTGACCCTTGCCATGGGTGCTGGATCTGCACAGTGCCAGCGATTCAGGCTGCAGGGATCAGCACATTTCATGAGCTCAGGAGCTGTGACCTGTGTGTCTGCAGGGCTCAGGCTTGCACAGCACGATGCTGCCTTAAGCCCAGCCTGCCCCATGGGTTAACAAAACTTCAGAGAGCTTGAGCTTGGATCCCACTGTATCCTGCTCTGTAACTGAAGCAGCCTGTACAGGGGGAATTACTGTTTGAGAGGGCAAAGCTTCCCAGAGTGTGGTACTGCCTTGGTACCTTGTCCCTGCTGTTTTGGTGAGGAACCTGCTGCCCTGTGCTCCCTGTACAGGGCCAGTGGAGCTGTGGGGCAGGGCAGGTTCTGCTCCACTGCCAGGGGACATGGGAGCTCTGACCCTCCTGCCCAGGACCCGCCCAGGCACCCATGGCCCTGCAGCACTGCTCACCTGTGCAGCCAGTGCAACTCTTCAGCTTGGCTTGAGCTCTGCTGTGAACCTGTCTTGTCCTGGTGGGACCTTCCTGTCCCCTTTCTCACAACCTCTCCTGGATGGGCATTTCTCCTGGGCAAGCAGATGCCTGGGTGAGCAGCAGAGAGGGCTCCCACTCACTGCTGCCCTTCTAAGGCCACCCCAGTGGCAAAGGGTCACTGCACTTTGCAGTCTCCATCAGGCACGTGCAGGGGGATGGAGACGCAGACAGGACAATGTCATGGTCACTGCAGGGAAGCACCCTTGTGAGAAAACAGGGAGGTTCCTGCTGGTGTCAGTGCCCTCCCTTCCAGCACCAAATTATTCTGGAAACATGTTCCAGAGGAATGCACCCCTGAGTTTGGGTGGTTTTGGTCTAGAGTCCATGGTGGCTTTGGGATTTTTATAACATTTGTCTGCATGCTGGATTATGGAAGGCTAATAACTCCTGGGTGGGAGCTCTTGAGGGAATTCCATTCTGCCACCAGAGATGGGCTCCAGGGAAAAGCCAGGCAGCTCCGTCCCCTTTTCCAGCGAGGATTTTTCTCCTGCCTCTTGCATGGTGGCCAGGAGTGTGATGCAGCCGAGCCTGTTCCACCCTGGCACCTTCCCAAGGCAGGATCCTGCCATGGCCTTCCTCCTGCTCCACCCTGAGGGAGGGTGGCGGGGCCCTGGAGGACCTGCAGGATTATGTCACCCTCTGCGGTGGCTCCCGCTGTGGGGTGGCTGCGCTCAGCTGCGCTGGCCCCACGTCACCTCCAGCACAGGCCCTGCTAATATTTGCTTTATGACATTTCTCTGATAGTGCTTGGTGTGTGCTCAGCCAGTCCCCAGGACTCAGCAGCGCCGGGAGGACGTCAGACCAACAATAACAAAAATAAATCACTCCACACTTTCCGTCGGGTGTATATTTAGTGGTTACTGTGCACGAGCCCCCAGGAGAACCTGATGTGTTTATTGGGGCCAGCCCTGCCCCTCCCAGGGCTGCCCCCAGGCTGGTGTTGCTCACCCCAGGCTCGGTCACGCCGGGCTGCACAGCCCAGGTCACCCTGGGGCTGCCTGTCAGCAGCTCTGTAAATCGTGCAGCGCGCCGTGCCCTCGCCCAGCGTGGACTTGAACTTTCCTTGGAACGCAGGCAGTGAGCCGAGCCCACCCAGAAGGTTTTGATGAGGGGAAGGGGAGCCCCCCGCGTGGTGCTCCCCCTCCAAGCTCAGGCACCGACTCTCATTTACACCGCGGAGCGATGTCCCTTCTCCCGAGCTGCCTCCTCCCAGACAGAATTTTAAACACTTCAGCCTCAGTGACCACCTTTCAGCTCCAAAGTTTTCTGAAGAAATAGAAGTGTGTGAGCTGTGGGGTCGTTCTTCCTGCTGCCCTTCCCTGCATGTGCTGTGTCCAGCCTGTGCTCCGTGGCAGCTCGTGGCAGTACCTGCTGCTCAGCTTAAAACCCTCAGTGTCCTTGTCACTGGCCCATCTCCTGCTGAAGGATGCTCTCTGGTTTGCAGCATCACTGGGCAGGTGGGCAGGTGCTGTGTAAGTGGACAAGGGAAGAGGTACTTTCACTCCTCTTACGGTCACCTGAGCAAAGTCCCTGTTCCCAGTGTTCCAACCTGGCACTTTTTAAAAGGATCTGGTGGTATATTTTTTTCCTCTGGTAGAACTGAGCATGGTGGAAGGTGATAGAACCCCCTTGAAATGCAGAAACCTCTGTGCCCTAAATCTTCTGTTGCTTTAAGATATGTGGGGGGGGGGAGTCTGGGAGAAGGGGTAAGACATGGCCATTTCTGTGGGCAGCACATCCATTGGGAAAGGCTCTGGCCTCTTCTAGGGGAGAGCTCGTCTGTGGTAGTGCTTGAGCTGCAGGGGTTGAACCTTTCCAAATGGTGTCAGGGGTTAAAGATCTGGTGTGTTTTTTATTCAGCAGGACACAGACAAAATGGTTCTTTAGTTTCTCTCCCATGCATGGGACTAGACCCAGTGCTCACACCAATTCCCTGCCCTGTTTCTTCTTGGCTGAAGCTGTAATTACCAGCTCTTGCTCTGCCATTTCCAGTACCCGACGGTTTAGCTCATGGTGTCATGCCAAGTAATGTGTTTCTGATGGAGTAACCTCTTGGTGGCTGTGTCCTGGCACACCTGGCTGTGATCCCATAACACACCTGGCTGTGATCCCATAGCACACCTGGCTGTGATCCCCAGGCACACCTGGCTGTGATCCCATAACACACCTGGCTGTGATCCCCACAGCACACCTGGCTGTGATCCCATAGCACACCTGGCTGTGATCCCATAGCACACCTGGCTGTGATCCTATGGCGCACCTGGCTGTGATCCCATAACACATCTGGCTGTCACCCCCAGGCACACCTGGCTGTGATCCCCAGGCACACCTGGCTGTGATCCCATAACACACCTGGCTGTGATCCCCACAGCACACCTGGCTGTGATCCCCAGGCACACCTGGCTGTGATCCCATAGCACACCTGGCTGTGATCCCCAGGCACACCTGGCTGTGATCCTCAGGCACACCTGGCTGTGATCCCCAAGCACATCTGGCTGTGATCCCATAGCACACCTGGCTGTGATCCCCACAGCACACCTGGCTGTGATCCCCAGGCACACCTGGCTGTGATCCCATGGCACACCTGGCTGTGATCCCATGGCACACCTGGCTGTGATCCCATAGCACACCTGGCTGTGATCCCATGGCACACCTGGCTGTGATCCCCAGGCATGCCTGGCTGTGATCCCATAGCACACCTGGCTGTGTCACCAGGCATGCCTGGCTGTGTCTCCAGGCTCACTAACACCATCTCATTTGTCCTTCTTGCCCAAAGACCAGTGTGTTACTCTGGGCTTGAGCTCTGCTCTTCCCACTCCTCCGAGCTGCTGGGATCCTGGAGGAGGCTTCAAAGGCCTTTTTGCCCTCCATCCCCTTCCTGTCTTCCCCACTGCGCTGAGCAAGAGGCAGCCCCAGCCCTGACAATGCTCTCAAGCTGTTGTTGGTACCTGTGCTCGTGCCCAGTGCTGCCTGAAGACAGGGCATGTCCCTTTTTTGGTTTCCAGCTGGGTATGGATGAACCCCTGGATATCCAGAGGGAATTCCCACCAGCTCCCAGCTGGGCAGCTGCGACAGAGGGTGGGCAAAATGAACCTTGGGTTCTGGGCTCTGGCTCCGTTCTGCCTACTGGTGCCCAGGTGGGCACTGGTGGAGCTTGGCACAGGCACATCCCTGGCATTTGCAGGGCAGCCCAGGGCTCAGCCAGGCTCTGCTTCACCCCACCACGGCCCCCAAACATCTCATGCCTGCCCACCCAAGCCTAGGAAAGCACTGAGGGTTGGGAATAGCCTGGGAGGGAACACCCTGGGGTGTGGGGAGATTGATGCCCACAGCCCTGGGGTGTGTGGGGGGGAGGCAGCAGCGTGATGCCTGAAGAAGACATGGCCAGCTCAGGCCAGCTCTGCTGGTGGCCCTGGGCAGCCACTTGGCTGCTGAGAGCTGCAGAGTTGTCTCCACTGTCCCACGCCAAGGCCATGGCAGCTGCCTGGCTGTCCTCACATCCAGCCTGGAGCTGCTGCACGCTTTGCTCGGGTGGAGCAGTGCTGCAGCTGAGTAATGATCCAAACCAAACCAGGACTTGGCTTTTCTGCCTGCAGGGAGTCTCTAGTCTGATCTTGCTCTGCCCTCCACAAAGTCCTTTTTCCACCAGGACACCTCTCAGGATGGAAGGCAGGAGTGGTTTGCACCGTTTTAAGCTCAGTACAGTGTTAGGACCAGGCTTAATGCAAAACTTTAGAGGCTGTTTTACCCACCATGCCACCAGCTGATCTTCTGAGTCGAAATCTTTGTCCCACTGCTAACCTTTGTTATAGTGAAGATTGTCACCTGCCTTCCTTGACCCCCAGTGGGACCTTGCTGTAACATCTTGCTTTAAGGTACACTGTCAGGACAAGGGGAATGGCTTTAAGCTGAACAGGAGCAATTTAGACCAGATGTTAGAAGTAAATTTCTTCCTGTCAGGGTTGGGAGGCCCTGGCACAGAAGCTGTGCCTGCCCCATCCCTGGCAGTGCCCAAGGCCAGGCTGGACGGAGTTTGGAGCAACCTGGGACAGGGGAAGGTGTCCCTGCCCATGGCTGGGGGTGGGACTGGATGAGCCTTAAGGTCCCTTCCAACCCAACCATGCAGGGATTCTGTGATCTCCTGGGGATCCATCAGAGCAGAGCGTGGCAGTGGGCAGGGCCCCTTCCCCTGGGCAGTGCAGGGCAGTTGTTTGCCCTGGGCAGCTGCTGGACAGGTCACCTCCCCCAGGGTGGAACACCATGGTGAGGGACCAGCTCAAGGACAGCAAATGCAGCCTAAGGAGGATTTCCTTGTTGGAACATCTTGCTCTGAGGTCAAGGCAGAGGTTGCCTCAGGAGCCCAGTGGATGAGGAGGTGGCCATGGCCTCCAAAGCCCCCGGGAGCCCCATGGAGTCACCTCTGGAAGTGGCTGGTCCTTGCTTCCCTTGGGCCTGGCTGTGCACACCAATGATGTGTTTTCGAGCATCCCCTCCTCTCGGCAGCTGAGCCTGGATCATGCCGTGGGCTGGCCTTATCCTGCTGCTTCCCTGGATCATCTCTTTGCTCCAAGGCCTTGGCAGGGTGGGCAGAGGCTTTTCCCCAGTAGCCCCTGGAAGCCAATGTCAACATTTCTCTTGGCATCAGTGCGTTTCAGATAAGAACTGTAACTGCTGCTCAGCACTGTAAACTTCAGCTCTCTGCTCCCGAGCCTCAGTCTGTCTGCCTTGGACTGGGAATGCCGTGGAGCAGAAGAACGTCTGCATGTCCTGTTTGTGCAGGGCTGCTCCTGAGCACTGCAGTCAGGTATCACTGAATCAGCACAGTCCCAGCCTGCCAGCAGCAAGGCTGGTTGGCTTTGGAAGCAGTCTGTGCCCTGGGATCTGGCAGTGCAGCTGCTTAGAGTCACTGAATGCTGCACTGAGTGGGTCCTTCAGCTCTGGAGTGGGCAGAGCTAATGCCAGGGGCAGAGGCTGGGCAGTCCCAGCCATGGAGCAGTGGTGTACTGGAGAAATGTGGCTGTGCACAAGGGGCAGCATCAGGCAAAAGATCTTCATCTGGTAGGAAAAGCAGCCCCTGCCTTGGCAGAGAGCATTATCCCAAGATCCAGCAGTCTCTGAGGTGTCCCTGGAGCCAACCTACACACTTGTCTGCTTGGCTGGGGACAGGGATGCTGCAGGATCTGCATGCATTGTGCTGAATGGGTCCTGCCATAGTAGGAGATCAGGGCAAGGCAAGGGGCAAGGCCTTCAGACTTGCCCCACTGAGCTCTGGAGCCTCTGGCTCCCTCCCTAAATCATGGGCTGATTCCCAGAGTGACCCTGCCCTCCTCTCTGCGGACCTGTGTGGTAGCTCCAGGCCCCATCCTGCCCCTGGCTGTGGCTTGGTGTCCCAGCATGACCTCAGAGATGCCCCATCCCACCAACCCACTCGTTATCTGGACTCTTGCTTGAACTTGTCCATGGCCTTCAAGTGTCCCCTGCTTCTCACTGGGTCCTGCCTTGATGTCCCCCCAGTTCCTGGCCCTTGCTGCACCCAGCACCTCCCACTGAGGCTTGAGAGCAAGTTGGGAGAGCTGCCCGGGGCTGGCAGCAGCCTCACCAGCATCTGCTTCAACAGAAAGCTGTGAACCACAGAGCTTTGCAGGGATCACCTTCAAAACACCTCCAGGATCTCCAGTGTCGTGGCAGAGAAGGTTCTCATGCTAGGTCTGGCTGCCTGGAAAAGATGTCACAGGTTGGCTCTGGTCTCATCCCCACCCACAGCTGTGCTGACACAGCTGAGCAGAGAGCAGTGCTGAGGGGCAGCTGGAGCAGGGTCTTCTCCACATCACACATGGGCCCTTCTCCTTGAGGTGCAAGAGAGCCCCAGGCCAGCTGTGGGAACACATGAGCATCTAAAGGTCGTGTGGATGGCTCTGTGTTACCTGCTGCCTGCTGCATCCTGCTGGCCTCCTCAGACGGGACCTGCTGTTGCCTCTCACCTTGGAAGGGAGCAGGAATGCTGCTGGTGTGGACTGCTCCTGCTGGAGCAGATCTGGGCTCTTCTGGCTGCTCAAGGCTTTCCAGCTGACAGAACCTCCCAGGGAGCAAAGGCAATGCACAGGAGTTGGGATCTGCAGGTCCCACCTGAGCTCTCTGGGCTGATCCCCTTTGGCCAGGAGCTGGGGGTCCAACGGAAAGCAAACACTGCTGAGCTCATGGTGACTTTATGGGAAGGAGCCTGTCCTTGTTAGGGAGCACAGGACAGGCACTGTCACCCTGCAGGAGGTGCTGCTGTTGCACCCCAGAGCTCTCTCTTGGGTGTCTGGGGTGTGTGGGGAGGAAGGCTTTGCTCCCCACTGTGATGAAGGACCAGACCATGCCGCTCCCTTCCCTTCCCTTCCCTTCCCACCTGCCTGGGGTGGAGGGAACTGCTCTGTCCTCCATGGCTGCTCCAGCTGTCCTGAGCGGGCACACCCAGGGCAGGCTGGTGTCTGTTCTGCCTCAGAAATAACCCTTGTGGAGCTCTGTTCCCACAGTCTCCTTGGGAGAGGAGTTTGGTACTAATGTGCCTGTGAGGTGAGCTGTGGGTTTTTTACTGGCCATCATTTGTGGGAAGGTGGCAGTGCCAAGCAGGAAGGTTGGTGCCCTCGGAGCGGATCTTCCCCGTGGCACAAGCGCTGCTCAAGGAGCAGGGAGGAAATCAGTTCCTGGAGTTCTGCCTCCCTGCGAAGAGATCAATGAATTTGTGCCTCTGGCATGACAAGAGAACCCCCAAACCTCCAGAGACACCCTTGTACTCTGCCACACACAGTGGTGGGGGCTGCACTTGCACATATGTGCAGGTTCCTAATCTGCTCAGAGGCTGGAATTATCTGTGTGTTGGTTCATGTGTGTGTGCACACTTTTACACTAGAAATACGGATTTTTCTCTCTTTTTTTTTTCTTTTTTTTTTTCCTCTTCAATAACTGAGAAAGACCCAGGGGATTTTTTTGTTTCTAGGTTTAAAGAATGAAAAGTCATAATTGTTAAAAGTCTCTTTATTCCTAAAATTAGGTTATTTATGTCTTTAAGAAAGATCCAAAGATCAGGTTTTCCCTCTTATTCGGTGTGTCATTCCAATTGGGATGCTGCATCTGTTGGTTCTTAGGAATCTTTGTGGTTTTTAGGTGCTCCATTGCCCAGGATTAAGTCAGGAGTGAAGATGGAGGCAGTTAAAAGAATCTCACCTGTGGGAAAGTTCAGTAGGTGGGATGTCCTTCAGCCAGGCAGGGACTCAACACTCCTGTGTGTTTCCTGGTCCAGGACATTCTCCAAAGTCCTGGATAATAGTGGATTCTTGTTTCCAGAGGCACAGGAGAAAGGTTTCTCCCTTCAGCTGCTCCATTGCTGCAGAACACAGTGACCCTGTGGTCCCAGCACTCCTGGCATGGGGCTGGACCCGCGTGGTCCCTGCTGTCCTCATCCAGCTGAGCAAGGTGTGCCCTGGCTCTGGGTTTGCTGGGTGTCCTCAGGACCAGGAAGCTTTACCTGAGGAGAGGTGGTGTTTTAAACCACCTGTGCTCATCCAAAGGTTTCTGGGAGCAGCAGGTAGGGGGGTATCCCCCCCCTTGGTCAGAGCAGGAGAGGTGTCTCTCACCTGGCTGTTGGGCCAGCTGCCAGAATCCACCTGAGAGCTTCTCTGTTCATGCTGGGATGTGCTCTCTGATGGCTCGTGGTGCTCCTTGGCTGGGAGGGACAGAGAGCCACTGGCTGGCACAGACCACAGCTCCCACCTGTGCTCCGTCCAGTCCTGGCTGCAGGGGTCACTTTGTATTTATTGGCTTTTCTGACATTTTCCTGCTGGATTCCATGGCCTTTGGCTGCTGTGTTGGAGGGAGCTCCTGCAGCGCCTCTCAGCACAGCCCAAGCCCTTCCTGCCTCCTTCCCCCAGCCAAGAGCTGGGCGGTACAGACACCTTCACCAACAGCAAATGCCTCCCTCTCAGCCCCGGGGCATTTCCACGCCCTTATTCCTTTCTTGGGTGCCTGTCTCTGCAATCAGGCTCTGCTTTACCCACCTGTGGGACCAGCAGAAAGCAGTTTTTTGGGAATGCCAGCGTAAGCCCCAGGCTCTGTGCTCGAGTCACCTCTTTCCAGGTGGGCTGCTCTGGATGTAGCTCTCATAGCATCCTTCCTGCATTCCTGGGATTTTTGTGTGGTTTTGGACTTCTCAAGGCCCTTGGGGCAGCCTGGCTGTTAACCATTATCTGCATTTGGGCAGGAGTGGTCAGTGGGCAGGAATGAGTAGCCACCCTGAGGATGCCTTGGCTCCTATGGCAGAGGTACAACAGCTCAGGCAAGCTGGGATTGCCAGTTCCTACATTTCTTTAGCATTCAGCCCAGTGAGAACCAGATTTTAATTTAGGCACATCACCTGGCCACCCTCAGCCTGCTGAACCCTGCAGGGCTGTCTCCACACCCCTCCCCACATGTGGGGATGACTCTGTCTGGGCCCTCATTGCTCATGCAGGTGATTTGCTCTGCAGTTTGTTTTGTTGCAGTAGCTCTTGCTCTTAATTGCAGGGAACCTGCAGTCAAAGTGAAAGTGTCACAAGCCTTGTTGCTGTTCTTGCCTGGGACAAGCAGCAATGGCAGCGAGGCAGCTCCTGTGTCCCATCCCTGGAAGTGTTCAAGGCCAGGCTGGATGGGGTTTGGGGCAACAGGGAAGGCGTCCCTGCTCCTGGTAGGGGGTAGAATGAGATGAGCTTTAAGGTCCCTTCTAACCCAAACCAGTCTGTGATTCTGTGATTCTGTTTCCACTTTCCTTTGCTGGTCAATGAAAAGTGCAGGAAGATCCCTTGTCCTCCAGGCTCTCCTGGATCTGGGTTGTTGGGACCACCTGGAAACCAGGCACACACCTTTCCCAGGCTGCTCCCACCTATTCCCTGCACAAGGGCCTACACAACAGCTGGGTGAGAAGAAAATCCCATTTCCCTGTGAAAACGAGCATACAGATGTCTGAGTGCAGATGCTGCACGTCCTGCTGCTGTGTCCTGCAGCTTCCCAAGATTTGGGGTTAGAGTGACTGATGGGTTTGATTCAGCCTGGAGTTCCCATCCAGATCCCAGCTGCTGGATTGCCCAGGGCTAACCACAATGTGTGGGGATACCCAAAACCATCTTGCTGTGAAGGTGGAGAACAAATTTATCCAGACAACCCAAGTCTGGTGTGTGAAAGCAGCCTGTACTTAGCTGTGCCCTGCTGGCTGCCCCTGGCTATCAGCCTGCCTTGCCTTCCTCTGATGATGCCTCTGGCAGGGGGGAAATGGGAATGGAGGTCATGGCTCGTTACCAGTTCTGCACAAACAAAACTTGGCTGCTGGGTAGCTGCAGGATAATGACCAAAATTTGGTGGTGGTGTCATGTGGAAGCATCTTGCTGTTGTAAATAAAGATCTAAGACAGCCCCTCCCTGCCTCTGGCGCTGGGATCGCTTCAGCTCAGCTTGTGAGGTACAAGGCTTATCTCAATATTAAAACTGATAACGATGAGTGCTTCTTAAATCCTTCCAACTTCTAACACACCTGGTTTGTAGTGCTCTAGTGCCTTTCAGCTGAGCCAGCTCCAAGCTGGCAGCCAGGGGGGAGGCAGAGAGTCCCTGTGCTCCTTGGGAGAGGAGGCAGCTCTGAAGCAGGGCTGGGATGTGCTCAGCAAACCCTCAGAGGTCTGGGGATGGGATCCCTCCCCTCCTGCCATGTATGGCTCAAGTGTTCCCCACTTGTGGCACAGCAGGAATGGAGTCATTGGATAAAGCAAATGAAGTAATTCCAGACTGAAGTAGAAATTCTGAGTGCAGCCCTCAGGTACCTAAAGTGGCTCCAGGAGAGCTGGGGAAGGACAAGACACCAGACAAGAGGCTGGAGTCACACGACACAGGGAATGGCTCCCAGTGCCAGAGGGCAGGGCTGGATGGGATATTGGGCAGGAATTGTTCCCTGGGAGGGCGCTGAGGCCCTGGCACAGGGTGCCCAGAGCAGCTGTGGCTGCCCCTGGATCCCTGGCAGTGCCCAAGGCCATGAGCAACCTGGTCTAGTGGAATGTGTCCCTGCAATGGGGTTGGAACCAGATGATCTTGAAGGTCCCTTTCAACTCACCCCACTCTATGATGGATGTTATGCTCTGGGTGTAGGTTTATCCTTGCTTCCTAGAGGTGAAGGTGGTCAGGAAAAGGCTCCTGAAGATGCTCTGCTCGCTCCCCCGTGAGAGGGCTGGGGCTCAGGGGCTGTCACTGCCTGGGCAGGCTGCAGGGACTCATTTTCCCCTTCTTACACAGGCTGCCTCTCTGCTGGGGATGCTGTGTGGGGGTAATGAGGTGGAGGTGGATCAGAGTGAAGCCCTGCCTGGCCTCCCTGTTGCAGGCTAATGGATTTTCAGCTCCCAACAGTTTGTCGTGACTGCTGGGACACCCCCATACTTTCTCCTGCTCTGTGGGTGCCAGGAAAAGCTTTGTCTAAAAGAGCTTCCCATCAGGGAAGGATGGGTTTTAGCATGGCCTCAAGCACCAGTCTGCAGCAAGACTGAGTTTTGCATTTATTTTCCATCTTCCATCTGCTCAGATTCTTCTCTGAGGTTATCAGACAGTAACTGCTCCCTTCTCCAAAATGGGATCACGTCCCTGCCTTGAGTGTCACAGGGTGCCTGGTGGTTCAGCCTGTTCCACCCCGAGCAGCAGCTGCTGGGAGTCCCAGAATGAAGAGGGACAGGATGACAGAGGGCTGATTATGGAGAGGAACACTCCTCCTGTAAATAAGTGCTTTGAAACCCATGCTGGGTGCCAGGAAATTCCTCCCCTCCCTCACTCTGGGCCTTCATGCAAGCAGGTGATGGTTTTGCTCCACAGGGAGCACCTGCAGCCAGCAGGGTCGGGGTTGTTCCTGCAGCAGCCCTGAGCCCTGGGGGGCTGGAATGTCCCCACAGCTCTGGGACTGGGGCTGGGCAGTGTTTTCCCTGGGTGGAGGCTCTCCTCAGCCAGTGCCCTGTGCTGTGCTGCAGGGACTGGCCAGGAGAAGGGCTGGGGGCCAGTGAGGTGGCACTGGGTGCCCAGGAATGGGACAGGGCCAGAGGGCTGCTGTGGAAGTAAAGGCAGGGAAATGTGCTGCTGCCTGCTGGACACCCACACCTCCTGCCCCAAACACCCCCAAAAATGAGCTGGTCCTCTGTGCTCAAGGTGGGGGTGGAGCAGTGCTGCAGCACCCAGCCAGAAGCCTGGATAATTTCAGGCTTATTTTGTATTTCCCAAATACTTTTCAGCAGAGATTCCCAAAGCACATTTCAAAGAATAGTCAATTTTTCTTTTTACTGCCCATTTCAAGATACTAAATGCTATTTTCCCTTTCCAGGAAAGCAGTTTTGGGCTCACGGAAGCTGCTTGGCCTCTGCAGACACACACAGTGTAGCTGAGGCTGGGAGAGGATTCATTTAAGAGTCCCAGGCTTGACTTCTCCTTTTTATGCTGTTTCTGCCAGATTTGGGTCTGCGATTGTCCACAAAAGGTAGCCAAGGCCAAATAGATGTGGAATTAGATGGTCCATGGAAGCAGACTGGCTGATGGGTCCCAGCCAAGCTCCAAATCTGCTCCTGATGCCAGGGTTTATGGATTGCTGTTAATCTGAGAGGTAGCTTTGTACACTTAATAGGTGTGTGACCGATCCTGGTGCCAGGAGATTGGCCGTTCTCAGCAGGTCATTCTTTATTTATAACCTAAAGCAGCTGGAAGTTTCCTCCTGGAGGGAGCGGAGGTCCTGGAGTTGCACTGGCAGGGACATGGCAGGGTCAGTCCTGCTGTCACCAGCCTGCTGTGAGTTGGCCTCAGGGTGAGTCCTGGAGTCGTGGTGGCTGGAGCTGGGATCTCCCTCCCTCTGGCATGGGGAAGGAGCAGAGAAGCAGCTCTGGAGAAGGACCTGCAGCTCCTCTCAGCCCTCAGCGCCTCTGACAGTGCTCGGGATGGAGAGGGACTCCCTTCCCTCTCTCACTCAGCCCCTTCCCACCCATCCCTCAGTTTAAAAATAGCTGGTGGGGTCTTTTCAATCCCAGAAGCCTGAGGCTGGTGGTGAGACTCGCAGGGAAGGGGAGGGAGCGATGTGCCTGAGCGTGCACTCAGTTCAGTTAACCAGCGCTGGGTCAAACACCACCGAGCTCCCCGTCCCCTGCCCAGGCTCAATTAGCTCTCCCTTTAATGAGAGCCTGCCTCTTGCCTCGCTCAGCTAATTAAAGAGCCCATGCCAGTAAGCCGTGGCACCAGGTTGACGGTGGGAGCTTTTCTGAGCAGGATGTGAAGGGGAGAGGGATCACGCTGGCAGCAGCTGCTTGGCTGGGGGCCCTGAGGATTCAGCTCACCCCCACCGAGCTACTGGAAATGGAATATCAGGTTTTAAAGCCCGGTTATAAATACGAGTGCGGGAGCTGATGCAACCCTGGCAGACCAGAGCGAGGTGTTTGGAAACAGGAGCCTGCTGGCAGGGGAGGCAGAGCTGCCCTGCTCCCCCTCGCTGCCTGGAAAGCTGCTGAGGGGGTGAGGGGTCCCTGCCCCCCCTTCTCATTCCCACTACCCAGACCAACCTGGGGCTCCCCTGAGGGAATTAGCCAGGGTAATTAGTGGGCTCCATTGGCTCCTGGGTCTCTCTGCCCCTCTAATAAGTTATTCAGCCTGGAGAAGAGAAAAATCTCTGGTGAGACCTTAGAGCCTCTCCCAGTTCCTAAAGGGGCTGCAAGAGAGCTGGTGAGGAGCTTTGGCCAAGGAAAAGGTACTGGGAGTGACAAGATACTGTTTCTGAAGCACGTGGGACATCTTGGTTCCCAAGAGCAGATCTGTGGGCTCAGAGCAGCCGAGGTGGCTCAGAGAGGGGCTGGATGGGAAGGCTGTTCACAGAATCCCAGAAAGCTTTGGATGGAATGGGCCATCTCATGCCACCCCCTGCCACGGGCAGGGGCACCTTCCACCAGAACAGGTTGCTCCAAGTCCCACCAACCTTCCCCCATGGGAGAGGTGTTCCATCCCTCAGCTGTTTCAGGAGTGCTGAGCCCTGGCAGCAGCCATGGGTGTTTTCTGGCTGAGATCTGGTGTTAGAGCTCTGTCTGCAGCCAACTCATCACCTGCAGGGATTTGGGTGTGGAAACACCAAGCCAAATCCACCTCTGCTCCCTGCATCTGTGGGTGCTCCAAAAATCCTGTTCCCATTAATAGAAAAAATGTTCTGCTGTGAGCGGGGCAAATGGGAGTCCCGGTTTGTGATCACCCCGGTGATTTAGCTGGGGTGGGGCCCTTGTGCTGCAATCTCTCAGCTGCTTCACAGCAATGACTGTAATTTGTTAGGAATAGACCTTTGTTTGGAATTCAGGAAGGAATTTTACACCTGCTGAGGAGTATTTTGGGCTGGTATAGAAGAAGAACAGCAAAGACTCTCAAAAATAATAAACTCTGCAGGTTTCAAAGGAATGTCTTGAGCAGCCTAATGGTTTGATATCTGTGGAGTTCCTTGCAGGACTTTGCCACGAGGCATTTATCAGGTGTCAGAGAGTGATGGGAAGCAGGGGAGGGCAGGGCAGGCAGAATCAGAAGTTTTGGGTGTGGGGGCTGCTCTTGGCTCTGTGCCCACACCTGCTGTGCTCTGCACCTTTCCATCTTGCCTATTTTCCTTTTCAGCAGCAGTTTTGTTCCTTGCCTGAACTGAGAGCGTGGCACCAGCCCACGGCTCTGGAGAGGATAAAAGGCAGCCCCCGCTCTGCTCCTGAGCCTGAGCCCTGCTCCTCACCTCCCAAAGCATCCTGCACCTCCATCCCTAAGCTCTGGGATACCTTGGCCAGGTTTTGGGTGTGTCTGCAAGGGGCAGAGCTGCTGTGTCTGCAGCCCCTGGGGAGGGTAAAGTGCTGATAAGGAGATGTTGTTGCAGCCCCGCAGCCCCCACAGCCTCTTCCCCTTTGGGGCTGAAAATCCGCGCTGTTATCGGCGAGTTCTGTGCAGTCACTGCGGGATTTTAATCCCAGCCCCGCGTCTCTCTCCTCCGAGCCCGCTCGGAGCGCGGTGCTCCGGCAGCGGAGCCTGCAGCCGGGGATGCGCTGGGAGCGGGGATGCAGCGGGGAATCCTTCCCGTGCAGCCGCCCGCAGAGCCCTTTAGATGTCGCGCTGGAGCAGCGAGTCCCCGTGAGCCCTCGGCCTCCTCCTCCTCCCGCTGCTCCCGCTCGCCTCCAGCGCGGCCGCGGCAGGCTCCGGTAACTCTGTCTGTCTGTCTGTCTGCCGGCGGCTGGCTCCGGACGAGTCACGCGGAGCCGTGACTGCCACATCGCCTGGCACGGACCGAAAGGGCTGGCACGGCTCTAGCCCGTGGCTCGGGAATTGCTTGGAGATCTGTTGGGATCTTTGGGATCATGGGCTCTCCCAGGGTGCTGCCCGGTGCCGTTTCCCCCGCCCGTGGGGCGCTCCCGCTGCTCCCCGCTCTCCCGGGAAAGGCATAAATCACTGTCCCGGCAGGAGCCGCCGGTGTCCGGTTTCCCCGGGCTCCCAGGCATCTCCTCGCGGGGCCGGGGCTGTCTCACATGCCGACGCTTTGCTCAGGGCTCTTGGCCGGCTTTGGGGAAAATCTCAGTTGGCTGGCGGTGACACGGTGTGGGCAATATTTTGGGGAACGTTGGGAACTCCTGGGACAGGAACACTCATCTCCTGTTGCTCCATGTCCCGTGCACTGATCAAGCAGACATCCAGCTCTGGGATGGGATGCAGGATTGGAAGGGGTCAAAACGAAGAGCTACCCCCAGTCTGCATCTGCCCCTTCCCCTCTCCCTCCGGGCAGGCTGGCTGTGACCTCTGCCGTGTCTCTCTCCCCCTGGGATTTTTGCCCCACTGTTATGTTACCTCTCAGCTTTCTGTTTTCTTGGCACAGTTTTTAATTTTCTTGTTCCTTTTGCAGTCTGAGCCTTGGTCCCTTCTCCTCCCACTGCTAGCTCTCTTCCCACCCCTGGGTCTTGAGCCAGCTCCTGGGTGATGCTGCCCCATGGAAGGGGAGAGCCCTGCCTGGAGGAGAAGATGGAAACTCCAAGGGAATATGGGGGAGAATGGTCTCCAAGAGACCCACAGCCCAGTGTGGCACCTCTTTGAACAGAGCTGCCCAGGTGTAAAGTATCCTGCTGGCACATTAAATTGCCTTCCCAGTCCTCTTTGGGGGCCTGTCCAGCCATAGGACAACAGGTTACGG
Organism: Fringilla coelebs; assembly: GCF_963513975.1. Taxonomy (NCBI): domain Eukaryota; kingdom Metazoa; phylum Chordata; class Aves; order Passeriformes; family Fringillidae; genus Fringilla; species Fringilla coelebs. The sequence goes on from NC_140042.1 coordinate 15,626,041, forward strand.
ACCCAAACTCTTGTACCCTGCCTGCATTTTGTCTTGGCTGTTTTTGGGCTGGCTCATTTTGTTCCTGCCCTGACATTTCCAGGCTGAGTGACATCAGAGGCTCCAGAGCTTAGCCACTGGAGAGGGAGGGATTTGGTTGTGGAAAGATTGGATCATTCAGTTCAAAGGTAGAAAATCCTGCTTCTCTGGAGCTAGTTCAAAAAAAGCCTGGAATTGCTTCCAAAATTCCGATTACCTGACCTTGGGCATGAATGTTGTGCCCCCTGCAGGGCACCCCTGCCAGGCTCTGGAAGGGATCTCATCCCAGCAGGGTGCAGCCCAGCCCTCAAGACATGCTGGGGTGCTCTTTGGGGAGCTGAATCGGGCCCCCCTGAGCCAATGGCCCTTGGACCTCCCTGGTTTGCAGCAGTCCCTGTACCACGTGCAATGCAGCTTGACTTTCTGCCTTGCAGAACAAAGCTCTTCCTCCACCTGTCGTGGCTTTGTCTCTCCTTGGTTCCCACCAGGAGATGGATATAGGGAAGCAGTCTTCTGGAGGAATCACCTTGAGGTATGGAAGAGGCAGGCATTTGACTTTCACTTGTCGGTGGTGTCCAGAAAAGCCACCATGGGCAGGAGGTGTCAGTGCCTGAGCGGTGACAAATGTGTCCTTTGTGAGCCAAGCTGGCTTCCTGGACCACCTGGATGTCTGCCCTGTGGAGCACAGCTAATCCTCCACCAAAGGTCAAGTCCTGCTCCGTGGGACTTTTACCATCCCTCTCAGCAGAGAGCAAGTTCTGGGCTGATGCATTTGGGAGAGGGAGGAACAGAATAAGCAAATATTATTTATGGTTCTTCTGTGGGTCATTTGCTGCTTGTGAGAAGGAGCTGTGTTGGGTTGCTGGTTCCCGGGGGGCGGGGACCTCCATGGATTCCAGCTTCTTTCCACAAAGCTGACTGTGCTGAAAGGGGAAGGCAGAGGCAGGAGAGAAGCTGCATGGAGGCAGTGCCATGAGGAATGGTACAACACCTAATGGTGACCAGTGTGCTCCCAGGGCTGGAGCATCCCTCCCAGTGCTGCTGCGCCCTGATAGGCGCATGAAGCACCGCCAGCAGCCAGGATGTTGGTGAAACAGGGAAGACATTCTCATTCCCTTTCCCAGCAGGCTGGAGGAACAGAAAGAAGCAGGTTCAGCGCTAGACATGAGGGAGCACAGTACCTCTTCCCTCCTTTTCTTTCCCCCTGGCTTCATAGTATTCTTTGGGGCTTCTCCCCAGCCCCTCAGCAGCCCTGCACGGGGAGGGGCGGCTGCAGCACCGGGCACAGCTCGCAGGGCTCGGGGAGCCGCGCGCTCCCAGGGTGCAGCGTGCGATCCGTGGGAAATGTGGGATGGTGGCAGCAGGGCAGGGGGAGAGGAGCGGGAGGAGAAGGGGATCCCCCTGAGCCCCCCCGTGCCCCGAGCGTGCGGTGAATTCCTGCTGGCTGGGCTCATGTGAGAGCATTATCCCCAGGATGAGCTCATGCGCGAAGCGCGCGGGTTATCCGTGTGATTCCGGGTGCTGGGGCACCGCTGGCGGATTCCCTGGAGTTATGTGCAGTTGCCATTTCCACGCATTCCTGGGTTAACAGCCGATCAGGTTTCGCTGTTCACATCCCCACTGAGTGCTCGGGGCCGTGGCTCTGACGCTGGTGATGGAGCGAAATCCCTCGGCTGTCTGCCTGTTGCTTTCCCAAACCTGGCCTTCCCCATTCCTCTTCCTTGATCTTGTCCAAGCCCTTCCTCTTTTCTCCCATGGCATTGACCCCATTGCAGGTTCTCCATCCCCTTCCTCATTTCGAGTTGAGCTTTAATTTGTGATGCTGCTAGAAGTTGGCTGGGGCCATTGCTGTGTGGGATTCTTAGAGAGCTCTTGTCCCCTTGCTGGTGTGTGGATCAGGCTGGAGATGAACCATCACATCCATCAGAACCCTTGCTCTGCTTCAGTGGGGTGTCCTGTCAGGAAACCAGAGTCTGGAGCAGGGTAATTCCCCCGTCCCTTCGTCTCTGTTTCCTCACTCATGGGAGGTGGGAAGGTGGACAGCTGAGGAAGGAGACCCGGCTGTGTTTGACCAAGAGACCTGGCTCGTTGTTTATCCTTCAGTCTCTGGTGGGTCAGTGATGGGACCAGCCCTGGAAGGGTGTTTGTGACTACAGTGGAGGGTCAGGTCATCTCAACCACTCCCCCCAGGCCATGAGAGGATCTGCCAGGCTCTGGGATGTCTGTTGGGTACCCATGGAAAAGGATACTCTTCTACTTGCTCAGCTCTTGGCTCTTTCCCTGGTGAGGAAGAGGTGGGGGAGCTAGGACAGCCATAACTTGCAGAAAATGAGCTCTTCTGGGTTTGGTGGTTGTCCATGTGCAGTGAGAGGCTCAGGGCTGGCACCAGGCTGGGCTGTGTCCCAGCCCACAGCTCTCTGTGACAGTCAGGGTTGTGGCCCCTCTCCTACACCCACCCAAGGGAGAGTCCTGGGAGAGCCCAGGTGTGTCTCCAAAGGGTGAAGCCAGCGCACGTAGATCAAAGTCCATCTCACTGGCATCATTGCAGACCTGGCTGGAGCCTGTTCCTCTGCTTCCTGAGGTCACCCCAGCTTTGAGAGGGAACACCTGCATGGAAGCTCCTGGCTATGCTGTCATCTGCCCTGTAGCTTCAGGGCGTGACTTTGCTGCCAGTCCATAGCACAGACAACTCTGCAAGCCTTGGAGTTACCTTCTATGCCAGGACCAGGCAGGGAGACCATGGAGCTGATGATGGGGAGATTCCACTGCTTAGATTTCCCTGGTTCAAAGTCAGGGAGTGAGGTGTGTGAGGAAAGAGCCTGATCACCCAAAATGGGTTTCCAGGCTGAATCCAAGGGCCCACAATACCAGGTGGAATCAGCTCACCCCTTGGGGCTCTGCAGGGGAGTGCTTGGAAAGAGAACTGTGGGAGGGCTGGACCAGCTGGAGACCAGGTGAATTTTCTGCTCTGCTGAAAGTTGAAGGTGTTGGCTGAGCCTCAGGGGGTTAGGCAGGTACTCTGCAAGTGTTGGTGCTGGCTCTCGAAATCCTGAGCCCATCCCCTCTCTCCTACTCAACTCTGCAAGGATGGGAGCTGTATCCCACTACAGCAGGGAAGAGCTGCTTTGCAAGCTTTACGAAGTAGCCTTTAAAAAAAAATAATGCATGAATCGGCCTTTTCTGGAGAGTTCTGTGCTGCCAGTTTGTTAGGATGTGAGCAGGAGGCATTTATGACAGCAGCCTCAAATAAATTGCTGAAACTGTCTGCGAATGGGGCAGAGGGCTAAACTCAGAGGCTGATTTTATTGTTTTTCCATCTTCTGTGCCTTAAAAAGCAAAAGATGGAGTGACGTGAATAGACATAAAACACGGTAATGGCCAAATTTGGAAAAATCTTAGAAAAAACTGGAAAGACATGGCTGTGATCACGGCAAATGTGTGTGCTGCCTTCTCCTGCACTGATCCTGCGCTCTGTGGATACGGGCACTGGCGTGTCCTGCCCTTCTGGGGGGAGCTGGGCTGAGATGTTATTTTAGAAGACATTTTTTATACATCCTAGCTCTGCATTGCAGCTCTGTTACTTTGTTACAAGAATCTTTTTAATTTCATGCCTTTTTTAGTTCCCTGTGCAAAGTTAGGATGCTGGAAGTGAAGTTCCCTTTGTCAGTGCATGGAGAAAGAGGGAGGGCTGAACATGAATGGTTGGAGGGGAGATGCTCCCCTGCTTGGGGAGAGGGACTCGGGGAGATGGGGGTACACTGTGCTCCCACCCTGGAGCGATGGAAGGGAGCAGGGTGGAAAGAAAACACAGCTGAGGATCAAACTCATGAGTGTGCTCTGAGCTGTGCTGGTTCACACTTTCTTGTTCAGCAGCAGTGAGGTGAAGGGTGTTGACATATTGAGTGGTGGCAATTAGGCTGGGAGTTAACACCTTATTAAGCCGGACTGGGGGCAGTTGGCACCTCCCAGCCTCTGTGTTTGCAGCACGGAGAGACTTGTTCTTGACCATTGAGGCTGTGCCAGTCATTTCTGAGATCCATAAAACTCTTCTGACTCATGGGCAAGGCAGCAAACCCTCGGCAAACTCAAGGGCAAAATGGAAATCTCTGGGAGTCAGAGGAACCAGTCCAGCTCCAGAGTGGTGGCACTCGCACCCTCCCTCTGGCCAGCTCTGCCATGGCAGTCAGGGCAGGGGCTGCCTCGGTTCAGGTTTTCCATCAGGATTGTCAGCACCATTCCCAGATCCTGTGCCCACTGAGGTCTGGTGCTCAGGGTTCCTGGGGTTTGGATGGGGACCTGGCAGTGTGACCTCCCCTTACCCTGGGTGACTCCAGCTGGTAAGGGAGCGTGGTGTGGTGGCACCTGCAGTGCTCCTCCATCCCCAGGGGCAGGGATGTCGGTGCAGCAGCATTTGGTGCTTGGGGATGTCCCTTGCCCCTGCCCCACTGCAGCTGCTCAGCCCAGGCAGAGGAACCAGCTGGGTCAGGGGTTTTGTCCTTCAGAGCCCTTTGCTACCAACTTTGCCAGGACACTGCAACCAGCTGGGAGCTGCTTCCCAGCCCATCAGCCATTTCCAGGCTTGCTGTGAGGGTGGCAGCCTGGAGGAAGGGCTCATTCCTCAGTGGCTGTGAGAGGGAGAGGAGACACCAGTCCATGAAATGCAATGAATCGTGTCCTGTTGCATTTTTTGTCATGATTACTGGGATGCATATCTGTAAGAGCATTTCATGAGTCCCAGGCCCTGTATTTGCCAATGGCATTACTGGCCTTGTTTGTCCTGCTTCTGATTCAGCCCATCTGAGAAGTTCCAGAGATGCTGTTGGGCTTTCTTGGGTTGTTGCCCCATTTGCAGGGTGAAACTCTGGCCAGTCTCAGGGATGGCAGTGGGGACACCCTTGGAGCCCCTTGGTGTGGAACAGGAGATGGCTCATGGGGCTGGGGGTATTTTGTAGCTGGCCTCTCTGCCAGCTGGGCATGGGGCAGGAGGAGTTGTGGTGCCAGGACATCCCAGGACATGGCAAGGGGAGCAGATTTTCCTACACTGGTGTTGGCTGGTGTTCCCAGGTGCAGCTGGGGAACGCTCATCTGACTTCCAAGATTGCTTCCAAGCCTTGCAGGTTGCTTCAATGGGATGACCGCGTGGCCTGGGATGGGGTGAGGTCAGTTCCTGCTTGGACAGCCTGGGTGGGTGCCGCTCTGCTCCAGCCTCTGCTGACATCACCAGTGGAGTCAGCATCCCTGGAAGCATTCAAAAAACATGTGGATATGGCATTTGGGGACAAGGTGCAGTAGGGCACCTGGCCGTCATTGGTTAGTGGTAGGACTCGATGATCATAGAAGGCTTTTCCAACCGTAATGATTCCGTGATTCTGTGATGTCCACACCATCCTGTGCCTTTTTCCCTGCTTTCTCCCGTTCTCCCCATGCTTGGGAAGGGGGTAGATTTGCTGGCCTCTGTGAGCAGTGATGTCACTGCTGTCATGGTGGCATGGCAGGGTGATGTCACAGCACCATGATCCCAAGGAGGAGGAGGCTCCTGGCAGGCACCAACACACGGGAGGGGCTGTGGGGGAACCACTGAACTGAACCGGGATGGAGCAACGTCAAAGCTGAGCGGGCGTCAGAGCTGCTCTGCTGTCAGTGCAGGGATGGCTCTCAGTGTTTGCTTTTATGTGACAGCTGCTCCCAAAGGCTGGCGGCTCTCCAGGAGCCCGGGTGGGGTGAGTGGTGTGGCCGGTCCTCCGGCAGCATGCCCTGCCCTTCAGAGAAACAGGCTCTGTGCTGTGGACAAGAGGCATTTTTGTGGTTCTTGTGGTTCCCTGTGTTTTTTGTGAGAAGGGAAGAGGCAACTGGAGCACAGACTCTCAGCTCGAGCGCGCTTCAGGTCAGGCGAGCGGCCCTGGGGGGTTGCAGTGCCTGGCCTGGCACGGTGCCCCCAGCCCAGGGTGCTGCTGTGGGTCCCCAGGGACTGCAGCCGGCTGAAAGGGAGGTGTGTGCTCCCCAGTGCCATGTCCCTGGGCTCCTGTGCTCACTGTGCCCACCCTGTGAGCAAGGACATGGGGTGATAGCCCCTGCCTTGCCCACTGGCCCAAGGGAAGAGCCCAGAGTAGCCCAGGACATGGGGGCTTCGCTGTGGCCTGGGGTTTCCATGTCTGCTGCTTTGGCACAGGGCTGTTTGAAGGCATCTTTTACCCCGATAGCAAACCCATGGTGACAGCTACCGCGAGGGGTGAGATTAAAACCAGATGCATCCCTCTCTCTCAAACGCCAGCGAAGCCAGAAACAGCCCTCTGGGGACGGATAGTCTGGGAAGGGCTTGGATGTGCTGCTTTGCCCCTGCTCGGCCTTGGAGCCCAGAGGCACCGCTCAGCCCCGGGCCAGGAGTGCCCGGCGGGTGCTGCTGGGCAGGAGTGGGCACCGTGGGGCCCTTGCCCAGGAGGCAGCGTGGCCCGGAGCACGCGCGGCCGTGGCTAATGAGAAAAGACGTCGCTAATTAGAACAAGGCGGCGCGTCGTATGTGTGGCGCCGGCTTTGAAAGGGCTTTGCGTGTTGTCTTCGTTAGGGGTGTGAGAATGCAGCTCACTCGCTTTTTCTTTCTGAACAAATTAAGGACACATTTCACCCATCAGGAGATGAAATAAAATACGAGCAGGGAGGGAACGTGCCTGGCGAGCTCCCTGTGCCCGTCCAGCCTCCTCTGCCCCGCGTGTGGCTGACCCCGTGGTGTGCAGGTGCTGCTGGAGCCCTGCCTGCCCCGGCAGCAGCTCTGCTGGCCCCTACCTGCCATCACATGGGGCCTCGTGACCTTCCCAGACCACCTGGGCTGGGCAGAGGGACAAGGTGTAGTTTTGGGCTCCCGTAGGCTTGGAAGGGTGGAGATGCCCAAGGCTGGAGCAGCTGATAGAAGCTGAAGCCCTTGGGCTGTTTTGGCCTCATGGCAGACTGAGGTCTGTACCACGGTGGGATTCCTCTCCTCAGTGCTGGCTGGACCAATGACACTCCTTAAATTATTTTTAAATATTCTTTTCCTGCTGCTGCACTTGACCTCCCCAGAGAAGCACCATCAGCATCATGGGGTCTGGAGTGGAGTATGAGGTGTGGGCTGGAGGAAGAGACAGGGAATGAAATACAGCTGTTCCTGTGAGCCATCATGATGTTGGTATTCTGCAATTAATGGTTCCAAGGGCCACAAAGATGCTCCAAAAGCTGGACCCCCTCTGCTCTGGAGCCAGGCTGTGAGATCTGAGGGTGTTCACCTGGAGAAGGCTCTGGGGACACCTCAGAGCCCCTTCCAATGCCTAAAGGGGCTCTAGGAGAGCCTAGAATCGCAGGACAAGGGAGGATGGCGTCCCACTGGCAAAGGGCAGGGCTGGATGGGATATTGGGAAGGAATTGTTCCCTGGGAGGGTGGGGAGGCCCTGGCACAGGTTGCTCAGAGGAGCTGTGGCTACCCCTGGATTGCTGGAAGTGTTCCAGACTGGGTTGGACAGGTTGTGGAACAACCTGGGGTAGTGGGAGGTGTCCCTGCCCATGGCAGGGGGTGGGATGAGATGGGCTTTAATGTCCCTTCCAACCCCAGCCATCCTGGGATTCTGCGAAATTGGCACAGACAGCTGCCAGCCCTGGCTCCGTGGGAAGCTCAGCACTCAGAGCCAGCAGGGATGGGATGTGCTGGGCAGCAGGGCTGGGATGTGCTGGGCAGAGCACGTGGGCTCTGCTGGGAGAGGCTCTGGGGCCGGCACAGCTGGGGAGCTCTGTCCAGTCTGGGGACACGGGTCTGGCCACGCAGCCATGAGAGGACTCCAGTCCCCTGCACCACTGTCCTGCTTCTCATTTCATAGAGCATCAGAACTGCTGAAGCCTGAGAAAAACCCCAGTGCAGCCATCCCTCCCCCCTCAGTAATCCATTCCCTGAGCTGGATTTAGGGATTCACTGTGGCATTAAATGCAAATAACAGACAAGTCGGTTTCGCCCCAAATGGGGGAGGAAAACGAGTCTGGGAAAGGAGTTTGTGTGCGGTAACGTAACCGTAGCTCGGAGGGGCCCACGGCTCCACGCTCTGTGTGTCTCTGCGTGCCTCTGTTTTACCCCTAATACTCGTGGACTGCTGGCTTGTAATGTGACGACTTTTCAACGTCAATAATGTATTGAATAACACTGTCAGAAACGGGGGAAGCATTAACTCTTTCCCTAGGCTGCAGCTTGCTGTGGGAGCCTCTGCAGAGGAGCTGATCCCATGGGCAGGGCTGGGGGTATTCAAACCCAGCCCTGGGGAATCTCTCGTCCCAAGATTGTTCCCTGTGTCCCAGGCACAGGGACAAGAACGATGGGGACCTGGTTCCTCCCATCTAATGGTAGCCTGGCTGAGGGTGGCAGAGTGTGGCACATTTTAGCACAGAACTTTTGAATTAGTTAGGAATTTACCAATTAAGTCACGTTAACTGACAAGGCATTGCTTGCTGTTAAATTTGGCACATCTCTGATTTTTTCCCTTTACTGGTGACCGAGGAGCAGCTTTTAGCCTTTCCAGAATGGATGTTGCCCACATCCCACAGTGCCTCTGCCTCTTGGCTGTACCAGCCCAGCTGGGACCACTTCCCACCTCACAGTGGTCCTGCCCTGTCCTTGGTGACCTTTCCTGCTCACCAGCATTTCCTTCTTCCCATTCCTTGGTGAATGTAATTTTCTTCCCATCGTGGAGGCTCCCCTGCAATGGCCAGCAGGCAGCAGTTGCTTTGTAAGCCATTCAGCCAGAATCATAGAGTCATAGAATTACTAAGTTCAGAAAAGATCTTTCAGATAATCGAGTCCAACCATTAACCAGCACTGCCAAGCTGCAAGTGCCACATCCACACAGCCTTTAAATCCTTTAAGGGGCAGGGACTCCACCACTGCCCTGGGCAGCCTGAGCCAGTGCCTGACCACCCTTACTGTAAAGAAATTTTCCCCGTATCCAACCTGAACCTCTCCTGGTGCAAGCTGAGGCTGTTTCCTCTTGTTCTGCCCCTTTTTCCTGGGAGCAGCCCTGTTCCCCCTGGCTGTCTCCTCCTGTCAGGAGTTGTGCAGAGCCAGAAGGTCCCCCCTGAGCCTCCTTTTCTCCAGGCTGAGCCCCTTCCCAGCTCCCTCAGCCCCTCCTGGTGCCCCTTCCCAGCTCTGTTCCCATCTCTGACCCTGCTCCAGCCCCTCAATGTTTTTTCTGTCACAGGGAGCCAGAACTGACCGCAGGACTGGAGGTGCCTCAGCAGTGCCCAGCACACATAGGCACACTAGGGCTGATTCCAGCCAGGTGCCATTGACCCTCTTGCCCACCTGGGTACACCCGGGCTCAGGTTCAGCTGCTGTCACCAGCACCCCCAGGGCCTTTCCTGCTGGGCACTTTGCAGCCAGCCTGCCCCAAGCCTGGAGCTGCAGGGGGTTGTGGTGAGCCAAGTGCAGGACCAGGCACTGAGCCGTGGTAAACTTCATAGGATGGGGCTTGACCCACTGCTCCAGCTGTTACAATTGTTGAATCTGTGCTTCTCTAATGCGAGCAGAGAATTTCAGCTTCGGTGTTTGCAGCAGACACCCAGGCAGGAGCCCAGGCTGGCAGCCCCTCCCCTGCTCACCCTGCTCTCACCCCATTCTCACTCTGCTTACACTCAGCTGCAGAGCAGCAGTGCTGGGGTTTGCCCTGAGGTGACCAAAGTTAAATTTCACAGCTCTGCTCTCTGTGTGTGAGTCTGAAAAAGACCTGTTATGGTGAGGGCACTGTGCTTACACTCCTCTCCTGCCATCCCCAGAGTCCCTTGGCACAATGGACTGGTGTGCCCACATTGCTGAGCACTCGCTCTGCATGAGACTGCCCAGCACTGTCCCTTTGCCTGGTCTGGGCTGACACCTTTGCATGGTGCTTTAACACCATGGACTTGTGGTCCTTGAGCTTTGCTTTAGCAAACGATGCAGCTTCCAAGCCAGCTCAGAGCTGTGTGGGGTTTGTAGCTCGGGGGCTGCTGTTGAGGAGGGGAAGGGAGAGACCAGTCTGGGGGTGTTGGGCAGCTAGCAAGCCCCAGCCATCCCTGGCAGGTGGGGCTCCTCTCTGCTCCCTGCTACTTTTCCTGCCTGTGGACAGGGCTCAGCATGTCCCTGTGTCCCAGTGTTTTGGAGTGAGCCTGCCTTCCAGTTGCATTTCACTGTGCTCTGTAGGAGAGTGGGATGGCATGGGATGGATTTGGATGGTGGGCGACAACAGAGAAGCTGTGCCCTCCTCCTGACACCATCCCATGGCTACCAGCCCTGCTGTGGGTGGTGTGGATAGCAGGAGCCTCTGTGAAGGTGACACATGGGGATGCCACTGGCTCATCAGAGTGGCACAGACAGGGCTCACTTCAATCCCCATGTGAGCCATTTACTTAAGAATTGGACTCACTAATCCCTGTGGGTCCCTTCCAGCTCAGAGTATTGGGTGAATCTGTGTCTGTTCTGCAGCCTCAAGGTGTGATTCCCTCCTTTCTGCCTGGGCCATGCTTGCTGTGCTCACACCATATGTGGGTCAGCCTCCAGATCCTTTTCCATGTTCCTTGGGAAGCCCTGCAGCTCCTGATGTGGCCGTGGGGTCACACAGACGTGACTGGTGTTATCCCTGGGGCTGAATTGTTCTCCTGGCCTGCTGTTCCTGGGGAGGTTTCTGAAGAGGAGCACCCTGGCTGCCTGTCTGTGGAACCCAGCAGTGCTTCCCCAGCTCCTCCAGAGCAGCAGTGATTTCCATGAGCGGGGAGCAGACAGTGTCCCTGTGTGATTGCTGTCCCTGTGTGGCGCCTCCGGTGCCACAGCATCCTCCAAGGTGGCATCCCACAGTGCCACCCCACATGCCCTGCTCACCCAAGGGCTGCTGGAACACGGTTGGGAGTAGGAATAGCTGCTTTCCAGCCAAAGCAGCTTTGGCTACGTGCTGTGCGGGACCCCCTCCTCCTGTTTGGCCTTGAGGAGAATAGGGAATTAAAAAAAAAGGAAAATGTTGGTTTTGCTTTGGCTGGGGAGCTAGAGCCAAAGGAATGTTGGGAAGCCGCAGCTCGGGTTACCCTGTTCCAGCGCACAGCACGGTGCTCTGGCACAAGGGGCTTCTCCCTCCCTGCCTCACCAGGCCGGAGCACAGAGCCCAGTCCTGGCCTGCAGGAGCTCTCTGGGAAGAGGGATCGCTGCTGGGAGGTGGCGGTGTACGGGCAGGGTGGGGGTTGCTCACTCCAGGTGGCAAACGGGGCTCTCTGGGAGGAGAAACCAGTGCAGGTGGCCCTGGGAGGGCAGTGCCCTCCCCGCTGCCTGATGTGACACACACCCCAAAACAGCCAGGGCTCTCTTTTGACTCGTGGTTTTGAGGGGCTTGATCATGGGTGGAACCTCCTAAGGAAACCAGACCTGCATGGGGAGTGCCCAGGCAGAGATGTTCTTCACTGGATGTGAATGGGATCTGAGCCTCCCAAAGAGCCACCTTGGAGCCAGTGGTTCCTGGAGTGATGGATGTGCTTCTGGGCACCCTCTGCTGAGCTCCCTGACCAGAGCCAGAGCTTGTACTAATCAGGACCCTTGGAGATAGTATAGGGGGACACTGGTACCACAGGACACGGGAACCTTCACCTTTGGGTGTTGTCCCCATGGTGCAGGGACCTCACCTGACCAAACAAAGGCCTGAGGGCGCTTGGCCTGTTCAGCTGGAGGGGACTGAGGTCACACCTCATCAGTGGCTACAGCTTCATCCCGAGGGGCAGCTCCAGTCTCTGCTCACTGTCATAGGGACAGGAGCCAGGAATGGCTGGAGCTGTATCAGGGGAGATTTAGGTTGAATATCAAGGAGAGGCTCTTCCCGCAGAGGCTGCTGGCACTGCCCAGGCTCCCCAGGGAATGGGCACGGCCCCAAGGCTGCCAGAGCTCCAGGAGTGTTTGGACAATGATCTCAGGCACAGGGTGGGATTGGTGGGGTGTCTGGGCAGGTCCAGGAGCTGGACTCAATGATCCTTGTAAGTCTCTTCCCACTCATGACAGTCTGTGATTCTGAGCATTTATGGAATGCTCAGAGACCAGCTACACGCAGGATCAATGAGAGCTCGTGCAGAGCCTTAGATATCTCACTTAGTCTTTTCTGTTGAAGAACCAGTATTAGACACAGGACATAGGAAGAAACCTGTTATTCTGGAGTGTGTCTGAACACAGAGACTGGGGAGCAGGGTGGGGGAAGCAATAGTTGTCCCTGGTCCAGAGCCCTGTGTGTTCACCATTCAGAGCCTTGAGCTGGTTCAGTGCCAGAGGTCAGAGGAGGGTTTTACACTAAATCCTGTTGGTTTTTTCCATCATGATAGCCTTAATCCAGAGGGGGTCACCTATGGCAGACCTCTGGGGCAGGTGAGGTTTTAAGGTCCCGGTGGCTGTGGGCCCAGGGCAGGAGAAGCACCCAGTTCTGGTGCTGACGTGCAGGCACAGTGTGTCTCCATCCAGGTAGGCTGTGATGTGGAGAGGGACCCCGTGTTGCAGGTCTGGGCTGTGTCACACACAGTACATGGTGTGACAGGTCAGGTGACAGCAGGAACCCGTGGCACAGCTCTCACTGTACAGTGCATTGCTGGAGGGCAAGAGGAGTTTGCAGACAGGAACAGGACCCCATCTGCTGCTGCCCATGGTGGGTGAGCCGGAGGGGGGGAGGTGGAAGCACCACCAGGGGCCCAGGAAAGTCTCCTGAGCTGTGGGATGTGGCACCTGCCCTGGGAATGCCCAACCCTGCCCCTTGTGCCACTGAGAGCTTTTGGAGTATGACAGCAGGGAGCTGAAGGCCCCTTTTCAGGAACAGAGAAGCAAATTGTTTTATCCTTTGGTCTCCAAAACCATCCACTTCAGAGGGGACAGCTTGAGAGGAAGGAAGGAAGAAAGAAAGGGCTGAAACCAGAGCAGGAAGTTCCTGAAAGGCGAGAACAGCCTTCATCCCGATGTGCTGAGCCCTTCTCAGCGTCACCGCCTGAGCACTGAGAGGTGCTAAATCTGAACTGCAAACTCTCCTCAAGTTCACATCCTCCCTTCTGGTAATAAATCCAACCGTGGCCATTGCTGAGTTCCTTATGTGGCTCTTCTGAGTTTACCATATCCTCTGACCTTTGTTTCTGTGGGTCTTTCCTGACCCTTCCCCGCCACGGTCCCCACGTCCCCCTGCAGGGGAGGCTGGAGGTGCAGAGCAGGGTGAGAGCACAGAGGCTGTGGGCTCCTGGGGGAGCAGAGCTCTCAGGGGCTGAGTCCTGAAGGTTCTCCTGGCTCCTTAGGTGCTGTGTCTGAGCACATCCCCGCTGTGGGACAGGGGACACAGCTCCTGCAGCTCTGACCCATCAGCACCGGGCACGGCGAGGCAGCAGGACTTTGTGCAGGGACCCTGTGCCTGGGGGCTTGGGGTGTGCTCTGGGATGGTCCTGTGGGGAGAGGGGTCCTCTGGAGAAAACAACTCGGCACACAAGTGTCCTGGGTGGGGAGGACGGGGGTGACACGTGCAGTGCCCAGGCTGGATGAGATGGCCTTTTGGCCGCTGAGGTGTGGGTGGCAGGACAGCTCTGTCGCCATCGAGGTGTGGGTGGCAGGATGGCGCCGTGGGCAGCGTCCCCACTGCCAGTGTCCCTTCCCGTGGCACTGTCAGGGAGCTGAGGTGAGCTGATCTGTGGCTCTGGCCTGTGCCTCACAGCGTTTCTTGCTGGTTCAAGGGCAGGCATGCAGGGAGATTGGCTGGGGTGGGAAGTTCTGATAAAGATAGCATGGTTTCCAGCCCGTGGATTAGCCTGGGGCTGGATGTGCTCTGTTTAAGTGCTCCTGAGCATGTGCTTTCCCAGTATTTCCCAAGGCCAGAGCTACTGTTGAGTGACTGTGGAATTAAAGTATCGTTTGCAGTTTCTGCATTCCAGAGCGGTGTCGGGTTTGGCGGAGGGCAGGCTCCTGTGTGCCTGTGCTTCCCTGGCCTGCAGGCCCCAAATGTCCCGGAGACCCTGCACATCACTTTGGTCCTTGCAAACTCCTGCTCAGGGAAGTGTGGGAGAGCAAGAGGAGGGAGCCCACACTCCCAGCAGCTTGGCTGAACAGCCAGTTACTTCCAGTCTAACACTTCCAAACCAAAAACTTCACCTCAGCAACATAGATTCATTTTCCCAGGATTTTGAGCCACGGGAGGATTGGAATCCAAACACACATGAAGTGCCCGTGGTTTCAGACAGCTCTCCCCAGCATCAGGCGGGTGGATGTCTCCAGAAAGGCTGCCCACAAATGTAACTGAAATCCCAGTCTAAACCCAGTTAACTCCAGCAAAAAGAAAGAAGGAAGTTGTTGTTCCACAGCAACCGATCCATGTGCTGCCCCTTGGGGGGTGGTGGGGCTGTGGGAGGGCAGTGGGGCTGTGTGGGAAGGCTGTGGGGCTGTGGGAAGGCAGTGGGGCTGTGTGGGAAGGCTGTGGGGCTGTGTGGGAGGGCAGTGGGGCTGTGTGGGAAGGCTGTGGGGCTGTGTGGGAAGGCTGTGGGGCTGTGGGAAGGCAGTGGGGCTGTGGGAGGGCAGGGAGATGTGGGAGGGCAGTGGGGCTGTGTGGGAGGGCAGTGGGGCTGTGGGAAGGCAGTGGGGCTGTGGGAAGGCAGTGGGGCTGTGGGAAGGCTGTGGGGCTGTGTGGGAAGGCAGTGGGGGTGTGGGAAGGCAGTGGGGCTGTGAGTTTGGGTGCCTGGCTCCATCTGCACACCGGGGTTAAACAAACACCAGCTGGGGATTTACGTGGTGGTGGAGGAAAGGTCTCAGGCACTTTGCAGGGCTGAATTCAGCCTTGCTGTGTTGCTGGGGCTGGGGTGGGATGGCACCCACAGACTGGTTTGCTTCTGCCACAGGGGAAGCTGAGGTACGGGGAGGGATGAGAATTGCCTGTCCAAACAGAGATGTGTGTCTGGGCTGGGTGTCTGGAGTGCCTTCACAGGTGGTGGAGGGAAGTGGGCATCACCAGAGTGCTGTGGGCTTGTGTGGGTGGGGGGGTGAAGCAGGAGAGGAGCACATTTGGGTTGCCATGGACTGGAGAAGATGCCTCTGCTGCAGGCATGGAGAGGAAGATGGGTATGTGATGTGTCCCAAGTGAGAACCATCCAGCAGAAGCAAAAGTGGGATTTGGCTCTGTCGTGAGCCCTGTGTGTGTTTATTGTCTGACTCCATGGAGGGCTTGGCCAGCCCCACCTCGGCTTTGAGCAAGGAGTGTCCTAGCTATTACGGAAGGAAACAGGACCTCTCTGAAGGGTCTTACAGCCCTCCTTGGTGTCCTTATCCCATGCATCCATGATGCCCACCTGGGCCCTCCTCTGTACAGCTTTGAAGTTTTTCCTGGAAACACTCAAACTCAGCAGGATGTGGCCTGGAGCCTCAGCTGGAGGACTGGATTGGTGGAAAAGGTGCTTCTTTCCTTCTGGGGAACCTTGGGGTTGCAAGGATACAAAGAGAATATTTGAAGCAGGCAAATCCTTGTGTTCGTGCTGGAGCAGCTCCAGAGGCCCCCCCTACTCCTGGGAGTCATTTGTAGATACCAAAGTGCAGTTGTAGGTTGTAAGGCTCTTGTGAAGAATTGATCAAAAGCGAGATTAACTCACTCTGAATGAGCAGTGGAGACAGATGTGGTGGGAGCAGATGTCTTGCTCTCTTCCACTGGCCGAGGGAGCCATCTCGAGAGGCTTCCTCCTCACTCTTCACATCCTCTGACTTGTCCAGAATGAGACAGGACACATCAGGTATGGAGCTGCCCCCATGGCATTGTGGGGCGCTGGTCAATATTCCAGCAAAGCCTCCAGGGCTGATTGGAGATGGAGACATCCTTAATCACCATATCCCCCAGACAGGCACCTCTGCCATTTCCTTAATCAGCTGTGTGGCTTTGAAGAGCCCAGATGGTATCTCCTGGGCCTGCCTGCCTGCTGCTGGGGCTCCTGCATGGGAGGGAGGTGCTGAGGGTGAGGAGGTGGTTTGTGTATTTGTGTATATACAAATACAGACACAGCAGTGCTTGGGGAAGGAAATTAAATCCAGCTGGACTTCCCTCCTGCTCCTCAGATTTGGGGGTGGTAGAGTATTTTTGATGACCAGGTTACTCCATGAGTGTCCTCTCCATGGAGCCTCTGGAGGCAGCCTCTACCTGGCCTGCAGGGCAACTGCCCAGGTCTGCTCTGAGCTGCTTCCCTCTGGCTGAGGTTCTTGGATCTCTGGTGCTTGGGCTTTCTTAGACTTCTGGTGAAGAAGAGGAAAACAAAGACTTGTTCTTCTTCCCCAGAGCATCTCTGGCTGCCCCATCCCTGGAAGTGTCTGAGCCCAAGTTGGATGGGGCCTGGAGCAAAATGGGATAGTGGAAGGTGTCCCTGCCCATGGTAGGGGGTGGAATGAGATGGGCTTCAAGGTCTCTTGCAACACAAACCATCCTGGGATTCTGTGACTCCCAGAAACTCCTGGGTTTAGAAACACTGAATAGCATTGAGGTTTTCCTCCAAAAACATCTTTTCCATGTGGATATTGAGAACCCCCCTCACGCATAACAGAGTGTCTTGTCAGACACTGGGAATGTTTTCTTATCCCTTTGGTATGTCATTCATGGCAGGATGATGATTCACTCTTGGGACACGACTTTGGGGAAGAGCTTTGGTTGTCTCCAAGCCCACCCAGCAGTTCCCTTGGGATGCTCCCTCCGTGCCTCTCCCTGGAGCACCACAAGCCCAGGTCTGACCCACCAGGGTCCCTCCAAGGAAGCTCATGAGCTCATAGCCCGGGGCTACCCTGGCTGTGCCTGGTGCTGAGCACACGTTCCAGGCTCTTGACTCACTTCCCAGGACTGAAGCATGCAGCCTACGGTCTAACCCCAATTTCCCCAGTGTGCCTGAGGCTGCGAGGGGAGCAGCAGAAAGAAAGGACCCTCTTGGCTTCAGTCTCTTGGTATTTTTCTCAGTGCTTGTAGACATTCCTTCTGTTTCTATTCTGAAATTGTTTTCTTGTGCAATCCATGTGGGTCTGTACTGCTATATTTAATACTTTGCTAGTATTGGATTTTGCTTTCAAGGTCTTTCAAAACAAAACCAATAAAAATAAATCTTCTTGCAGGAGGTCACTGAGGTGGAATGGCTTTTTCCCAAGTGCTGACATGCTTTGGACTTTTCCCTGCTCCCTGTCCAAACTTATTCCCCCTTTCCTAGAGGCTCTTTTCCCCCATCAGCTGTCCCTGTGCTGAGGTGAAGGAAGCATGTGATGTGTGGTGCTGTGTGTGTTCACACCTGCCTGTAGTGGAGGGCGTGGAGGACACTTGTGCAGGGCAGTGACAGATACATCTGTCCTTAGTGTGCTGCTGCTGCAGGACTTGTGCTTCCAGGGCCTTGGATCTGGGAGCTCACTGGTCCCTTGGCCTGAAAAGATCTCTGTGTCCAGCATCGAGGTGTTGGACCATTTGTGGCAAACAGGTTGCCCAGAGAAGGTGTGGCTGCCCCATTCCTGGAAGTGGCCTAGGTCAGACTGGATGGGGCTTGGAGCAACCTGGTCTGTGGAAGGGGTCCTGGGCTGTAGGAGGGAGTTGGAATAAGATGAGTCCGATTAAGGACTTATTTCAGGTTCTTCCAACCCAAATCATTACATGATTCTATGGAATCTGTTTCCAGCTTCTTCCAGGCACTGTTGTTTCCACTGGGGAAACTGGTAGGTGTGATGGACCACTGTGATGCCCCAGCTGGCCAGCCCAAGCAGAAAGGATGCCATTCACAATCCCTACTGGAAGGAAGTGTCCCATCAGGAGTCCCCAGAGCGCTGCTCCAGAGCCTCTGCCTTGAAGCTGGAGCAGAGCAGCTCTGGAAAGGCCCTGCTGATGTCCTGACCCTCAGGAAAGCACCTGTGGCACACAGATCTCTGGGAGGAGGATGGTGGTCCCGGCTCCCTGTGTGGCTGTTTGAGCTGCTGGGCACTGTGCAAGTGACTGTGCTGTATTCTGGATTTTCCAAAGCTGGGTGACGTCGGAACCGAGGCTCCCACTGCTCTGCTTTATTTTTATTAGCCAAACCATCTAACCAGCAGAATTGTTTGCAGAAGCAAAGCACTTTGGTCCCTGAATCGTTGAGCTTCCGTTTTCCATCCGCTCTCAGTAGGACAGCGATCGTGTGCTAAATCCCAATTAATCATTAAGAAGATATTTGAGGTTTAACAGCTATGTTATAAGATACAGTTTTTACTGGTTTTGACCTCAGTTAAATATGTTTTTAATAGTGGATGGTATTTAATTAAACATAAAATAACAGAGGCTTATTAAATCTAAAGAGACCTTTCCTAGTGATGGATATTGAATGTTAAGTAAATATCACTTGGTCATTAGAAGCATATTCAGAGTGGTTTCACAGCTATGTAATAGGCAGGTATCTGATTACCCATCTGCCCAGGTCCAATGAATAAGCTCTTAATAATCAATTGCCACTCATTTAATATATCATAATAACTGTCCTATTAGACCTGAATTAGATCCTTGTAAGAGCAAACAGAGGCAACCTGGTGCTCCCTGGGATTTTGAGCGGATTTTGTTTTATTTCAGGTTGATGGTTCATTGAGATTGGGGTGGTTGGAGATTGGATGACACTGGGCTGGATGATGGACAAGGAGGTTTCACGTTGTGTTCGTGTGGGACCTGCCCAGCCCCACGAGCACTGCAGCCAGCCCAGAGTGGGGTACGGGAGATGGAGGGGCTGCTGGCAGCACTCAAGGCTGGGACCGTCCGTGGGGTGCAGAGGCTCCCAGAGCTCCACTGGGGGGTTGGTGGCTGGGGGTGACACTGACTCCTGGTGTGTCCTTTGGGCACTTGGTCTTTCTCTAGGGCAGGACACTGCACCAGGCTGGAAGGAAGGAGACGCAGCACTGCCACACGTTCCCATTAACCTGCAGAACTTGCTGCCATGCAGCACCTTCAAAGCCCAGTCATTAGCTGCTGTCAGGGGAGGTTGGGACTCGTCTGGGGGTGATAGGATCAGAAAGAGGCACTTAGGGCACAGTGATGTTTGTAATTCAGGGCTGTGTTTAAGGGCAGACCAGCAGCTGACCCTGTTTCTCAAGTTGATTCCTGTCTCTCTGCTCCATGAATCCAGGTTCTAGTTCCTTGTTTCTCCAAGTTTTTGAGCCCTGTATCAGCAAAGTACTGTCCAGGTTGCCAAGTGTGTGGCTTGTGGGTGGACAATGACCCTAAGAGGATTTGAGACACTTCCTTCCAACCTCAGGAAGCAAGATTTTGAGTGCAGGAGGCTTTTGCTTCATTTTGAAGTGAAATATGATTTATTTTGCAAGGCCCAGCAAGTGGTGGCCGTTCACACTGCGGTATGGCAGGAGCTGTTCTGGGGTGGCAAAAGCGGGTGGCCCACCTGGCTGTAGTGGGACTTTTTCCTTACCTGGGAGAGTTGGAGAACCCTGGCAGCCTGGCAGCTAGGGATAATCTGGGGAGTTTGAGAAGGGTGGCTGTCACGTGCTCTGAGGCAGCACTTTCTCCAGGAATTAATGTTTCCCTCGCCCTTCAAAATCCCATCTTGTACTTTTGGAGGAAGTGATAGACCAGGACTGTGAGTTTGAGAGCTCACAGTCCTGGTCTATCTGTGAGTATGGGAATAGCATAGGTTTGGGTTGGGAAGACCTTAAAGCTCATCCCACCCCACCCCCTGCCATGTGCAGGGACACCTTCCGCTATCCCAGGTTGGTCCAAGCCCCATCCAACCTGGCACTGGACACTTGTAGGGATGGAAAAGGCTTGGGATATCAGTGTGCAGTGCATGTGCAGCCCAGCCGGGGTGGGAGAACAACCAGACCACATCATCCAGTTAAGGTTGAACATAAAAAGTGATAAATACAGAGGTGGCAGCTTTTAAGCAGAAAGAAAGCTGCTGATGCCGAGCGCAGTGCCCCTGTGAGAGGCTGGGGGTTTGCATTTCTGGTATTCTGGGACTCCGTGGGTAGCCCTATTAGCTTGCTTACAGCAACACTTCTTTTTTGATTTCTCTGTGCTACTGCATTTCACAGGCCACAAGTTGTGCTCGCTGCTGTTGTTCCTGCGCAGCAGCACTGACTCAGCGCTGGAACAATGCGCCAGGCAGCCGGAGCGCGGTGATTCAGCTGCGCCTCAGAGGATGAGCCCGGCTCCTCTGCTCGCTTATTAATCTCTGCTGGTGCGTGAGTCAGGCTCTCCTCGCCCCCGGGCAGGAAAGCAGCCGTGGTGGGATTTAACCAGGGAGCCGGGAAGAGGCCCAGGGGAGGGTGACAGGCAGGGGCTGCTGCTGTGGCCAGCCCGCTCCCCGTGCTGCCGGCTCTGAGCCATGCAGTGCGTGCGGAGGGGACGTGGCTGTGCTGCCACCGAGGACATCTCTCGGCAGTTCCATCCTAACAATTGCCTCTCTCGCCAGCCTGGGGGTCTCGCTGCCTTCCCGTGGATTTCCCTGGGTGGCTTGCAAGGTGGGCTCATGGCCGAACCTGCTTTGTGCAGCCTGTGCCCTCCCTGCTGCTTGTCACAGGTTTGGAGGCAGAGAGGTGATTGTGCCTTGCTCCCCCCTTTTGGGTCCTTTTCCCATCCTGGACCCCCCCACCAGCCTGCAGGTGTGCCCTGACGCCCATCCCCCGGCCAGTGTGTTTGGCAGTGTTCCCTGCGTGCTGCATCCCCTGGCAGAAGCCAAGGACAGGAGGACAGTTCTGAGACCAAGCAGGTTCATCACACGTGCAGCAGTGTTATAGAGTGGGGCTCCTTGTGTCCCAGCAGGATCCAGGCCTGGATGGCTGCAGGATACCAGACCTCCAGGATCAGCTCTGGCCCTAGGACAGCACAGGTGTGGCTGTGCCGATTATCAAGCAGCACAGCCTATGAGAGCAGGCAGGCTCCAGCCTGGCAGGAGGTGAAGCTGTGAGAGCAAAGGTGTGGGAGCACCCAGGTGCTGCTTTGGCCTTGGCTCTGGCCAGGCTGGCAGTGGAGAACCTGCAGGAATTCCTGCAGCCTCTGGAAACACACCTGAGGCTGGGAGACAGGGAAAGTCACCATGGCTGTTGTGCCACCCTTCCTCATCCATAGGATGCTGCCATACTCACCCAGCAGCTGTGGGGTGGGCTGGGGGCACAGGAGGCAGTCCCACATTGCAAGCCCTGGACAAATGGCACCGCAGTCTGACCCTGGGGGTTCACTCTGCCTTCTCACTTTGTTCTCCACCCTCCTCACAGAGCCCTGAGCCGACCCAGCCGCCTTGGCCAGGCTCCCCAAGGCCAGCACAACCATAAAACCCTCTAATCCGAACAGGCTGGGGCAGAGCTGCCTGCTGCCATCGGGACAACTCTCTGTGTGTGGTTCCCATTTAGTGCAGATTTATTTCCTCTGGGTCGCTGGCTCTGCTGTTGCTCACTCCTTGGCTCTGCTTCTGGGAGCATCCAGCACTTACCTTCTTGCAGCAAGGGGCTTCGGGGGACTGTAACTTCATTGTACGTGTCAATTAGGAAAACACCCTGAGGAATTTCCTTTCTGATGCTGCCTGGCTCTACAATAACCTCTGTCTCCGTGGCTGCCGGCTCCCCAGAGCCCGTCCCGCCAGAGCAAACCAACGGGGAGCTGGGAGCGGGCTCAGCTCCGCAGACGCCTGCAGCTCCTGTTCCAGCTCCCTCTGAGCGCCCAGCCCCATCTCGTTTCCACTTCTCCTGCACTCCTCACTCCCTCTCTGGGCGCTGGAGTTTGGAGTTGTTTTGGAAACCGCTGCGACTCCAGCATGACGTCACCAGGGTTCTGTAGTATCTCTGTCTCCATCCTAGTTAGGCGCTTCCTGCTCCCTGGCTCTCACTCCAGCTCGCCTGGCGTGTCTATGCTCTTTCTTCTTCTCCACAATTCCCCAGGGATTTCTTTTAAACTTTTCTCCCCCCATTCCCTTCATCTCTTGCACAGTGGTTTTGTCTCATCTCGTTTCTTTTTTTAAATTTTTTAAAAAATTATTTTCTTTTCTCCCCTCCTTTTCAAAAACGGCTCTTTTCCCCAAAACTGGCTCACCCAATTAATTTTTTGTAGCAGGCGCCATGCCCACTCCGCTGCTGCTGGGAATCCTGAGATCTTGGGATGCTCCCGGCCAGCTCATTGCCAAGGTCAGGGGACAGGTAGGGGAGCAGGTGGTCCCCAGCCCCAGCAGTGCCATGGTGGCATTGGGCAGGGTCTGTCCTGTCAAGGGGCTTTTCTTCTGCCCCTTTTGTGCCAGCTGCAGGGCTCAGGCTGCACCTCCCCTCTCCTCCCTCAGCTCCTCTCCCAGCACCCCACCTCAGCCCAGCTTTTCAGGCATAGCAAATCCATTGCTTCACCCCACATCCCCAGCCAGAGCCCCCTGTGCTCTGACACCTCCCTCCCTGTCGGCATCCGTCCTCTTCCTGCTGTGAGTACCCACATCTCTGTGCCGCCCTGGGACCAGCCCGTGATTCCAAGCACTGCTGTCTCCTGCCTGCAAAAGCATATGTGTGGTTTCATCATGACTCTCCAGTGAGTGTTCACTAAGCACGAACAAAATACGATTTATTTCTTTAATTTCTTCCCTCACCAGTGCTGAAATGCTGCCTGATTGCAGGCAGACCCCCCAGGGCCGTGGCTTTCCTCCCTCCACTTGCTTATTCATCCCGACCCCCAGCCAAAGCAGTATGGGGCTGTGCTTCCCATGGGAGCAGTCCTGGGAACAGCACTATTAAACATAAAATACAAATACATATATAATATGTGTGGGTGGGAGTGTGTGTTTGTTTATTTATTTATTTGTATGTATTTGCAAAGGCATGTAGTGATAGGACACAGGGGAATGGCTTTGGACTGAGAGAGAGTAGGATTAGATGGGATATTGGGCAGGAATTGTTCCCTGGCAGGGTGGGCAGGCCCTGGCACAGGGTGCCCAGAGCAGCTGTGGCTGCCCCTGGATCCCTGACAGTGCCCAAGGCCAGGCTGGGCAGGGCTTGGAGCAGCCTGGGACAGTGGAAGGTGTGGGATGAATGGGAGGATGAGAGGGGTGGAATGAGATGGGTTTTAATGTCCCTTCCAACCCAAACCATTCCATTATTCTGTGGTATGCACCTGACCTCCTCCTGCCCTGCAGGAGCTGGGCAGTGCCACACCTGCCCATAATGACTGGGTAAACTGAGGCACATGGGGTGAGTGCCAGGAGGGCCATGTGATCAGAGCCCTCTTGTGACACACACCATTATCTTTCTGTCCCTGGGTGTGCCTGGAGCTTGTCAAGTCACTTAATCCCTGGAGTATCTTTTTAATGTTTTTTGGGTTACAGTTGAATTTGGGCATTGGCTGTCCCTGGCTGTGTGAGCATGTGGTGCCCGGGGGTGAAACCCCAGTGAAGATCAGAGGCTTTGACGCAAACTCCTGTTAAGGTTTTGGCTCTTTCTGGAGAGAAATGGGGTCTGCATGCAAGAGTTTCGTTATCCCAGTTCAGCCAGTTCTCCCTCAGCCTTTTTCCTCCTCACCCTTCCCAAAGATCTATGCTCATCTTTATTTCTAAATCACTTTCTACACCTGTGGTCAGCAAGATTTGGGTGCTGCTCACTTGCCACAAGCTTGTGCTGGACCAGGGGCTGCTTCATCCTCCCTGGTGTGCCCTTCTGCCACATGTGCCTAAAATACACAGGAGGTGACCGGGGAGCTCCTTGCAGTGCTGCTGCCTCTGGGCAGTGGATGGACAGGACTGAGGGTCCTGGTTCTCCTGCTTAGCAGGGAAGTGTGAGGGCTTTTATGGGCAGACTGCAGGAGTGGGAAACACGGGACCCTGTTGAGGGCACCAGCCCCTCCTGAGGTCAGAGGCTGCTGTTTTCCAAGCACAGGCAGGCTGGGGTGAGTCTGTGCTGTGTTAGATGTGGCAGGGCTGGTGCTGCTGGGCAGGGCTGGGAGTCACACAGGGATAAGGCAAAGGAGGTGATGCCTTCAGTGGCTCCTGAGGGATGGGAGAGGGGGAACAATGCCATTTGTTACTTGTGGAGTATGGAGGGGTTTGTGGTGAGAGGAGCTGTAAGTTTCCTGTGCCTTGTGTCAGCAGGGTGGGCTTGATGTCTGCTGCAGTTGGGAAATCCCAGCTTTGCCCTTTGGATGGGGGTTCTGGGCTTTCATAGGGATCACACCCAGGAAGTCAGAGATGAAGCAAGTGTTTGGTGAGAGCCACAGCCCATCACATCGGTGCCCTACTGCCTGGCTGTGCCTCTTTGGAGAGCAGCTGCACCCTGACCTCAGGGGTTGAGACTTCTCCTGCAGCCCCTGCCCAGGGTCTGCCCTGCACTGCCCAGTCCCCCAGCACCCACATTTCGAGTGTGGCTGCATAGAGTGTCCTTTGGGTTTTCACCAATAACCTTTGGATGTGGATGTGACATTAAAGGATTACTTTGTCTTTGCAATTGCTGGGCTCGTGCAAGCTTTTGGGGTGGGCACCCCAACCCCACAGACCTGTCTGTGCTGGGAAGAAGCCATGGGGCTAGGGATGGAGCCACTGGAATGATGCAGGGACCCTAGAAAATACTTATACCCCTGTTTTCTAGGGACAGGTTGGTGTCATTTCGTTTCCCTCCATCCAGTGGTTTGGGATTGTCATGCTGCCAGGGTGTGCAGGATGCTCCTTTCCAGGCAGGAGTTGGCAGGGACAGGTAACCCTGCCTCTGAACAGACATTTCCATGAAGTTGCCTCGAGGTCTGTCATTGCTGCTTACCTGGGACAGCTGCAGAGGCCTGTAATTGTTGGGAGAGGCTGTGGGCGGCCGGATAGGAATCTTGGAATAGGCGGCTGCCCTCCCGGCAGGGAGAGCCTGGCCACCCAGGAGGGAGAGGAGGAAGACAAGGAGAGAAGACAGAAGAAGAAGACCAGAACGATAGGGAAGAAGCAGGGACCTCTGTGCAGCTGAGTGCTATAGAGATGGTGAGTGATTTCACATCAGACTGGGGGGGTACCAAAGAGATTTACTGGGAAAAAGCCAAAATGCATTCAAGGCAGTTGTTTTTTTCACGAGGTTCATAAAGACTTTGTGGTTCTGGCTGTGGGGAAGGCCAGATGGGCTCAGCAAGCACCCCGGGGGACTGCTGCCCTGTGGAGTGCAGAGGTGAGCTCTGCCCAGACCCCTGTGTGTGGGAGGGTGTGCCAGAGGACGGGCTGTGCCTGACAAGGGACACAGCAGATGAGGGACATCTCCAGTGGCATTGTGGCAGCCAGCCCTGAGGTGCCGTGGCTCTGAGCCACGGCTCAGTGAGGTGTGGGTTTGGCCCAATCCTTACCCCAGTTCTGGAAGGTTCCCGTGCCCTCCGAGCTGGAGCTGGGCCGGAGCCGGTGGGATGGGGTGAGCATGAGGACGTGGAGGAGCTGCAGGGTGGGACCGGGAGTAGCTGCCAGAAGGAAGGGCTGTGGGTGGCACGGGGAGGAGCAGGAGCCCTGCCCAGCCCCGAAAGCCCCAGCAGGTTGGAGATGTGCCTTTTGCACGCAGGATGTGTCACCTGCCTCCCCAGTGGCTGCTGCATTTCAGCACAGCCCTCCCCACTCGCCTGGCTGCCGGAGGATGTCCTGCCGCAGTGTGAGAGCCCCCTGTCAGTGCGTGTCGCCTTGCCCGGGGATGCTGGGCTGGGCTGCCCTCCTGCAGCGACCCAGCTCAGCTGGAGCTGCCCAGGGTTTTACTGGACACCAGGTAGGTCCTGTCTCCCTGGTTTCCATGTCCAGGGGGTGTGAGGACTGTCACCGTGCTGTCCCTCAAGTGACAGCGTGCTGCCACCGAGGTCCTTCATGGGGCTGGGCCTCTGCGGGCTCTCCCATCACGCCACTGTCCCACAGGCATTCCTCAGGCTTGTTTGGCTGTGGAATAAAACTGGTTCCCAGGTCCTGAGCGGTGGAGGAGAAGGGACTGTTTGGGTTCCAAAGGGGCAGGCAGCAGTGTGTGGTACCAGCTCTTGTGCTGGGTGGTCTCAGGGAGGTGGATTTGGATTTCTGGATCACGGCCCCTTGGCAGAGCTGGATAGAAATTTTTCTGGAGACGGATGCTGGGGCTGAAAGCTCTGCACAGCTCTGACCTGACCTACTGTGAGACAGCACATGGTTTTGTAAAACAAGATGTGGGTATGACGTGGTCTGAGCTCTCTGGCAGGATTTACTGAGGCTGTATCATGTCATGGGCATCCCTTCTGCTCCATCTGCGGACAGAGTTGGACGTGAGCGCTGTGGCAGTGTTTGTTTAGAGCTCTGCTGTGCTGCACTTGGCCAAGCTGACAGCATCAAATCTCCTCTCCCTGCAGGAACACTTTGAGTGGTGTGAGGCATCCCAGGGACCCTGTGGTGCCTCACACCCTGCAGCTTCAGCCCAGGGACAGGAGGGCAACAGTGGGGCTGGGGATGCCTCTCCCTGGGGACAATTGCCACCATCTTGGCATGATTTTGGATGAGTCTCTGAGCCCAGTCATTGAAAACATTTTCTGGAGGCCCTTAAAGGCAAAAATTTTAAAAAAGGCTGTTGTGTGATAGGTTCTGGTGATACCCAACCCTCTGAGTGGTGTTGGCATCACTGGGCCCTGCAGTGAAGCACTGGGCTGCTGTCCCTTCACTTGGGCATGTGGGTCCCTCCCTGCACCCTGGCATGGAGGTGCTGCCCTGTGCCTGCTGTGATGTGGAGACTGTGTGAACTAGGCAGTGCAACAGACACGGTGCTGTAGCAGGTTACAAATTCTGAATAAATTTAGAAGGGCTTTCAAGCTCCAAAGGGTTTGTCAGTTGGGTTCTCAGTCTCACATCCTTGGTAAAGCTCCCAGGAGCCTTCCCGTTGAGTCCAGAAAGGGGTGGAAGGTGGATGCTCCCTGATACACACTTCATTCTCTGTGCTGACAGCAGGACTGCCAATGAAACAACTTTTTGTTGTCTGTGGTGGTTTGATGTGCTGCACTAAGAGCATGTGGAGCTCGTCCAGCCCCACCTTCCCAGAGCGCTATGTGAACATGACGTGTGGCTTCTTGCAACCAGTAAATAGCATTTGGGGAATGAAAAGAAAAACAGAAAGGTTGGTTTGTTATTCTTAGTGATATATGAAAGAGCTGTCAACTCCATCTTGAAATCATGAATCCCTGGGTATTCCTGGGACAGGGCAAAGGAATGCATCCTGCAGTATTTTTTCACTTGGAACAACCATTTGGCTCTTCTTGGTCTGAAAAGTTAAACTTGGGCTGAGTAACAAATTAATGCCGTCTCTTAGTCACTGTCTGGCCAGGATGGAAACACTTCTCTGACCTGGTTTATCTGCATATCCATCCTGATGGCTTGGACAGGGCTCGCTGTTGGCTGCCGGCTCCTTCCCAGGGCGCTGCCGGCTCCGGCGCCAGCGCTGTGCGGTGCCGATGGCACGGGGGGAGCTGGGACGGGGAGCTGCTGGTCCTCATCAGGGTCTCAGGGCATGAGAAGAGGTGCTTTCTAGAAGGGTTCTTATTAATTTAGATTTTATTTTTTTGTTTTATTTTGTAGTGATTTTTATCAGATTGGTAGAGCTGGAGAAAATTATTTCTTCTTCAGGCTGCTTCTTCATAGAATGGCTTGGGTTGGAAGGAAACCTAAAGCTCATGTTGTACCAACGCCCTGCCATGGGCAGGGACACTTTCCACCATACCAGGTTTCTCCAAGCCTTGGCCTTGAACACTTCCAGGGAGAGGGAGTGGAAGCTTCAGATTGGTGACAAGGGGTCTCTGTGCCTAGCCCTAGGTGGGTTTAAAAACTGATGAAAGATGGGCTGTGGCCCTCATTTTCATCTCCTGGCCCATATTTCCATCTCCTCACCATCCTTCCTATCTTGCCTCCTGCCGTGAGCAGTGATTCCACAGGTCTGGTGGGAGGAATATGGAGCTGCTGGGCCACTCACTGCGTCTTCTGTGCAGGAACTCCAACCAGGAAAGAAAACTTGGGAAGGCACCACCCACACTTTGTGTATTGTTTGTGTAGTTCAGGCGAGGAACCAGCTTGTTGTGCAGTTTCAAACAGGACAGCACATTCCTGGGGGCTCGGGAGTGTGTGGCCAGGTTCAGGGTCACATCCTGCCTCCCATGTTTGTGTCACTGGCCCCCTGCTACTGTGCCCCAGCCCACACCAGTGCCATGTGCCCATGCTAACAGCGCTCCCAGTGCTGGGTTGCAGCTGCAGAAACCCAGGGAAAAGGAGGATTTTTATCCACCTCAGATGCAGGGGAAGCTTGAGGCTGCCCATGTGGGGTTTCCTGTGTGGCTGGGTGCTGTGGTCAGCACCCATATCCCAGGCTGGGACTGGAGCACCTCCACAGGGGTCAGGCTGAGAGCACCCTGGCTTGTGCTAGTCCTGCCCTGAGGCATCCTCACTCCTCTGCTGCTCAGGAGAGCCCAGGCAAGATGGGCTGAAAATTATTTAAAAACCCCCAAGGAAGAGATGATTTCCTAGGGCCGGCCAAGAAACGTGACACTGAGCAAATAGTAGAAAATAAAACAAAAATAAAGTTCACATTGGATTTGGAAACGGACATTTAACTTGCAGCATCGATGGTGTCTCTGCGTGCAGAAATCTCCATTTCAGCCCGGGTCTCACAAGGCAGAAGTCCCTGTAAATGATATTCCTGTGTGCACGTTCTGGAGCCCTGTGCCATGTCGTTAACAGAGCGCTCCTTCTGGGAGTACATTCTTCCCTCGTTTTCTATCCCCATACATTAAATTGATAGTTTGGGGGATTACTGCTCTTTCCAAGCTCACATGGGTGGAGTCCCCTTTATATGGCCATGCTGGTATGTAGTGAATTTGAATTGGCGCAGCAGAAAACTGGAAAATTTGGAACAGATAACTGTCTCCTATCTTTATATGGGAACATCAGAGTTCCTAGCTTTATTCTGGGGTTCTTGCCATTCCAAATATAATTTATTCTTTTATATAACTGTTTTCATATGATACACTCTGAAGAGCGGATAATGGTTTGGGGAGGATATAATCATTTTTTTTCCCCCTCCAAGGCTGTCTTCCCAATTAATGAGATTGAGAACACGTTCCAAAAATCTATTTTTCCTCTCTGGGCTTTTTCTAATGTACTCAATTTATTCTGTAGTGTGTCTTGTGCGTCCTTTATGGAGTTTGATTCCTAAATATTTGGTGGTGGTTGGCTGGCTGGAGCCTGTGTAAATGCTCAGGGTACGGATGCAGTTGTGGGAGCAGTGAGGGACTGCCTGTCCCGGTCCCTTTCCACTTGGGAAGGTGGACTTGGGGACATAGCAAGGTCATTGTCCCTACCTTACTGCTCTCAGTCTTCCTACCAGATGGGGTGGCTTTGTAGGGAGCCGTGTGCTTTGTGGGGATGGAGGGCTGTCCTCATCCCCTGGCTCCTTCTTCCCTCCTGTCTAGATGAGAAATGGTTTGCCAGGACTGAACCAGTGCCTCCATCCCTCAGGAAAGGCTCTTCCCAGAGAAATCTGCAAAGCTCCAGGGGCTCTTTCTTCTTAAAGCCTTGCCTGTAACCCAAATAGATAAAGTTCTTGTAAGTTTTTCTCTGCTCACATTGGTGATACTCCCAAAAACCTGTGGCATATTATCCTAGAACCATGGAGTGGTTTGGAATGGAAGGGACCCGTCTTGAAGGGACCTTAAAGCTCATCTCATTCCACCCCCTGCCATGGGCACAGGCACCTTCCACAATCTGAGGTTGCTCCAAGCTCCATCCAACCTGGCACTTCCAGGGATGGGGCAGCCACAGCTTCATATGAATTTCAGAGAGCTTGATGCTCTGGTATGGGTTAGTTGATGTGTTACAAGCCCTATTTGAACAAACAAACAAGCACTTTTAACTTGAGAGTAAAAGTGAATTTTTAGGCCTAGAGGAGTTTCCTTGGGCCAGTGATGGTGCAGAGGGGTGCTCAGAACAGACCTTTCAGTGTTACCCAGGTAGTGAAGGGGTTCCTGTTTTGTCTGGGCTCTGTATTGTGGAGCTCAGGTCCTCCCTCTGAGCCACATCTGTCCCTGTCCTGACCAAACCATATTTTAGCTCCTGTTGCCTTGAGATCAAGCTGAGGCATCACCTCAGGAGCATATTGTAGCCTTCTGCAGCACCCAGCTTGCCCAGCCCCGTCAGCTCCCCGGGCATGAGCAGTGCAGGAGGAGCAGCTTTCCCATGCATTGGGCTCAGTGCTGGGTACTGAGGAGGAAGAGGAGGGCGATGACGAGGCCAGCTGTGAGGAGCATCCTTGTTTTGTGGTAGGCATGTCATTCTGCAAACAGCCCTGCTCTTCCTCCAGGGCTAGGAGCAGTTAAGGTCATTTTGTGGTGGCAGCCACATTCCTGGGAGTGGGGATTCACTGATTTACACTGGTTGAGTCAGATGCTGTGTGACCTTGGGGAGCCACTTTCAGGGCCAAGAGCATGAGAGAACTGCTCTCCAGTGGTGCTTTGAGCTCTGAGTGGATGTCATTGTCCAAAGAAGCTGTGGTTGCCCCTGGAGCCCTGGAAGTGTTCTAGGCCAGGTAGGACAGGACTTGGAGCAGCCTGGGACAGTGGAAGGTGTCCCTGTCCATGGCAGGGGATGGGATGAGGTTTAAGGTCACTTCCAACCCATTCCAGCCCCGTAGAATTCTGTGTCTTGTGCGAGGGCTGGCTTCTCTTCACGTCCCTGCAGGGGTCGTGTGTGCTGTGGCTGTTTATAACTTGTGGGTGACCAGCCAGGTCCCCTGGATCCCTGCTCTGCTCAGATCCTCCCCATTTTCCACACGTGTTACCCCAGGAGTGGTTTGATGACAGAGGACACTTCCTGAGGGTGCTGTGCTTTGCTGGTCCTGGCCATGCCCACTGAGAGGGGCAGCAAACCCCAGACATGGAGGTGAGATCCCACTGTGGTCCTCTGACATCTGTGCCTTGTCCCTCTCGAGGGGCTGAGGCTGCTGGAGGAGAGGGACATTCCCATGAGCTTGGTTTCCCAGGCAGGCTGGAGGGGTTCCCCAGTGCTGGGGGTGCATGAAGGCAGCAGGAGAGCCGAGGGAGAGGCAGAGCTGTGTCCAAGGAGAGGTGGGGTGGCTGGAAGGACAGCAGGGATGGCATGGATCAGCAGCCTGGCTCTGCAGTGGGGTAGGGTCACGATGGGGGTGTGGTGGCAGGCCTGCTCCCTGCCTGGAGGGGTCAGGGCCCTTGGACACCCCCGACAGTCTCCGGGGGGACTCTCATCCTTGTGCTGCTCACAGGGCCCCTGGGAGCCCCAGGGAAGGGGCTCCCCCAGCCTGAGCTGCAGCCCTGTGTCCTCTGTCAGAGGCTGAAGCGATAGGGGAGCAGCCAGGGGAGGGGAAGGGAGGGATGGGAGGGCAGGGAGGGCACCCTCGTTTGCTCCCCACGCCATAATTAGCTGGGCTGGCAGGCAGAGCTGCTGTCAGGCTGCTGACACCCAGCCAGGCTGCGGGCACGCAGGGCCCTGTGAAGTGCACGCTGCAGGACAGGGTGTGGTTAATTAGCTGCAGGTCCTGGGAGCTGTGAGTTTACTACTCCAATCTAGCTTCTTTTCCTGCTTTTTAATATTTTTATCCAGTGATGAAGGATAGAACTTCACCTATAAACCAGTATAAACATGTAGGAGGATGGAAGTGTTCAAGGCCTGGGTAGATGGGGCTTGGAGCAACCTGGTCTAGTGGAAGGTGGATGGCAGGGGGTGGAGTAGGATGAGCTTTAAGGTCTCTTCCAACCCAAACCAGTCTGGGATTTTATGACCTGGTGTGCCCAAAGATTAAAAAATAACAATACCGTTTGTAAATACCGGGCAGCACATCAATGCAATTATAAGATCAGGCAGCTGACATCCCCAAAATGAGGCAAAATAAAAAACCCACCAGGTTTTAGCAGGAACACAGGCCCGGCCACGCTCCCCTCCAGCACGTGCTGTGCTCAGGGCTTCCCGCTATAAATAGCAGCAAGTTCAGCTCCACAGCTCAGCCCTGATCCTGCAAACACTTAAGCCCAAGCACAGCTCCTTCCCGATGTGCTCCAAGCTGCTGTAATAGTTTGCAGGCTCTAATCACGAAAAAGAAGGACAAATAGGGTGGAGAAGGGAGGTGTGCAGCCCACGGGCGGCAGTGGCCATGGGTGACTGCAGCCTGTGCCTGCAGCTCCCTGGCACATCCGCACCCTCCCTGCCACTCCGGAGCGCTGGGTGACTGACAGCACGGAGCCAGGGTGCCCAGGCCTGTGCGTGCCTGTCACTCTGGGTGCCGTGGAGCTGGCAGCTTTACAAGCTCCTGTGGTTTTGCCAGCAATTTGACAAGTTCTTCCATCCGGAGAAGCAGCAAGTGCAGGGTCTGGCTGTGGCGGCCCTGGCAGGGCTCCGGGAGCTCCTTCCACGGGGAGACCCCAGCGCAGAGCCTGTGCGTGCCTGCGTGGCTGTCTGTGCATGAATGAGCTCCTACAGGCATGCAGCAGTACAATAGGAGTGGAGAAAACAAAGTTTCCTGGATGAGCTCTCAGTAAAGAAATGCTTTGAAGCTTGGGTCAGCGTTAGCGTGGTGTGAGCTGTGAGGGGTTTGTGGGTGAGCTCCCCTTGGCACGGGGAGCGTGGCTGGGAAGAGGCTCAGCTGGGGAAAGCAGGGCTGGGGAGATGCTGCAAGGGGTGGGGAGGCAGGAGGGAGTGCAAAGGGACTTGTTTAACGAGGGTGCTGGCAGATGCTCATGAGCAGACTCGCTTTTCTTCCCGCAGGAAGGCTGGCTGGGATGGGGTTGGTCCTCCCTTCACGGCTGACAAGGAGCCCCAAGTCACTGTGAGGGTCTGTGCTGCAGGCAGCCCAGTTTTGAGGGTGTAACTGCTGAGGGAGGGAGATGGTGGCAGGTGGGGGGTCCCTGGAGCCGTGCTGTCACGGCTTGTGGAACCAGGGCCTGGCTCCTTCCTCCTGCTTCAACACTGATCCCTGCTCCGCTCTGCAGGGCACCTGTAGGGGTGAGCTCCGAGCTGGAGGAGAGGAGGAAACAGAATTAATGATGTTGGGAAATTTGACACCGTTCTGGTTGGCCTGGCCCTGAAGAATGCACAACCTGCTGTCAGGGCCAGGCTGAGCTGCAGACACGTGCTTTGGAGTGAGGGGCTGGTGATGTGGCTGCTGTCCCAGACAGCCCAGCCCATCCCATCCCATCCCATCCCATCCCATCCCATCCCATCCCATCCCATCCCATCCCATCCCATCCCATCCCATCCCATCCCGGCCCTGGGGCTCGGGGAGAGGCTGGGTGGAGATCACAGAGTCATGGAATATCCTGGAATGGACCCACAGGGATTGGACCCAAGCTGGACCTAAGAGCTGCACCCAAGTCCAGCTCCTGTCCCTGCACAGACCCCACCAATCCCACCCTGGGCATCCCTGGCAGCGCTGTCCAAGCACTCCTGGAGCTCTGGCAGCCTCGGGGCCGTGCCCATTCCCTGGGGAGCCTGGGCAGTGCCAGCACCCTTTGGTGGTCACCCCATTTTCCAAAGAAACAGGTTTATGTTTGTATTTCAGGCCCTATAAAAACACCAAGGCCTCCCCTGCTGGGTGCCAGCTGCGGCGCTGGGTGGCAGGACGGCGGCTGAGCCTCTGCTGAGCTGAGCGGAGCTGGAGCGGGTGGTGCTCAGCTGCTCTCACGTCCTGGCGCTGTGCGGGGCCGCGGTCGGGCTGGTGTCTGAACCAGGCTGTGGCAGCAGGGAGACACTGAAACAGCCCCTGTTCCCTCTGGGTCTGTGGTGTCTCGGGCAGGAGCCTGGAGGACACCAGGAGCTCCCCAGGTCCCGAGTGTGGCTTTGCTGCTCGGCTGGGGGGGCTGCCGGGCCTTGCTTCTGTTCTCTGGAGTGCTTCAGTGTACCGTGTGTGCACAGCCATGTTTCCCTCCTCCTGCCCCCCTCAGTGGTCCAAACCCCATTTTTTCTGGTTTCCAGCTTGTTTTTCACCTTCTGTTGGACTCAAAACCCAACTTGGATGTGCACCACTGCCCCATGGCTGTCTGCAGGCGAGTGTGAGAGCTGGGTCAGGCTCCCTCTCTGAGCTGGCTGGGATGAGGTAGCTGTGGAAGAGTGAACGTGCTGGAGCCATTGGCATCCTCCCTGGCTGGGTCAGGTCTGAGGGGGATTGCCACCCCCTCCTCAGATCCTTGCATTCGAGGCAGGAATAGGCAGGGTGACGATGGTGAGAGGCTGGGGCTGAGGGCTCACACCCCTCCCCGTGGTCCCACGGGTGCTTTGGCCTTGCCAAAATGCCATCCTCTGACAAAGATCCTCCTTTGATTGCCAGAGGGTTGTATCCCCTTCCCTCCTTTCCTTGAGCCAGCCATTCTCATGTGGACAGCACTGCCTGCCCCACCTGATCCTTCTGCTGCCACCAGATTTGTTTTGCTGGGTCACCCCCACTTTATTGAGACACCCCAGTTCTCCATTCCTTGTGCTCCATACTTCAGCACCCAGGCAGGATCTGCTCTCCATCCAGGATGGCCTTTGGGAATCTGGGCTGCCCCCAGCTCGGTGGCCTGGAGCTCCCTCCGGGCTGGCACCCACACTGGAGGCAGGAGTTACCTCTGTGATTTTCAGCTCAGCAATCTGGTTCATCCAGCCTGAAATTCAAGTTTTAGGATTGGAGGGTTCATCTGGCCTCAGCTGGTGTTTTGGGGCTGCCTGGGGCTATATCAGCTTGGGGCCCTGGCAGTGCTGGGGCTGTTTGAGGAGTGCAGTGGTGGGGGCAGGTGGGATGGGTGCTGGAGTCCCCAGAAGGGAGGCAGCATTCCCAGAGCCCTTTGCCCCCTCAGCCAGCCCTTGCCAGAGGGCTGGAGGGAGATGGGGTGCGTGGAGTACCCAGCCTGGCCCTGCTCCAGCCCTTGCCTGGGGGGATGCTGTGAGCTGGGGTGGGGGCTGCCATCTCCTTCCTCCTCCTCCTCCCAAACAACCACTCACATCCCAGGCTCTGAATTTTATTCCCCTTCCGACAGTCAGGCATCACCTCCTGATTACTCATAACTGCAGCATGTTGCAGATACACAGAGCCTGGGGAATGTCTGTGCCTGGGAGCAGAACCACCGGGACCCAGGGTGACAGCTGGGGACAGGCTGTGCAGCCATGGTCCCCAAACCCTGCCCTGCCCTGAGGGCCAAGCACCTCCTGCCTGTGCCTAAATTTCCCTGGAGTCTGTCCAGCCCAGCTCCAAGAGCAGCTCAGGGACACTGAGGTCCTGGCAGGTGAGCAGGTGACAGTGGCAGTGTGGCAGCACAGCCTGCAGCCAGCAATGGCTCGTGAGCTTGTTTTGCAGAATCCTCTTCCAGCATGGAAAAATCAGTCATCCCTCAGTTTTCCTCTGGTTTGTTTGTGTGGGCATTGATTACTCTGGGAGTTACTGAGCCAGATTTTATTGGAGTGACTTAGAAAGCTGCCACCTGCGAGCAGCCACCGGTCTTTGGGGATTATTTTGGTATAGTTGCTAAATAATTGCATGAGGCTTCTTCAGCCTTGCTAATAACTTTGTTCTCCCAGGGACACTGCCTAGAAAAAAAGATGAGCCAAGATTATGCTTGGCAACATTTACAGGAGGAAAAAGTACAACAGGATTTATGTCTGCTGGCAGGAAGAAATAAATAAAACAATACCTCTGTCTTAGCCCATCCGTGAACATCCTTGTTTCCAACCCTAGGTCTGTAATCTTCCTAGCATGGCTGAATTTTGAAATTCAGCACAGTCCTTTAAATCGCTCATCATTTCTGTCTGCAGCATGTTGTGCTAATTCTGACTAGGGACCAGCAGGGCTGGCTCTGGAGATGAGCTGGCCGAGGGAATCTGGGTTGCTACCTTACCTACATTGTGTAACTCACAAAATTATTTAGTTAGTGCCTGAAAAGTGAAACTGAACAAGCAAATTCAAGCATTCCTGTTGGCCCAGATTCATAGAATCAAGGAATGGTTTGGGTCAGAAAGGACTTTAAAGCTCATCCTGTCCCACCCCTTGCCATGGGCACCTATCCCTGGCTTCTCCAAGCCCCATCCAACCTGGCCTTGGAGACTTCCAGGGATGGGGCATGCATCATCTGGGACAGCACCCTTGTATCACACCTTCCTCTCCTGGCCCTGCTGGGGCACTGGAGGGATGCAGCACATGTTCTGGGAAGTTTTGGTGGCTGCCCTGCCCAGTGCCAGGTGCCAGGGCAGCAGGGGCTGCTCCTGCCCCACCGGTGCCTCTGTGCTGCCCATGCCCACAGTCCCCCCTCGGTGTCTCAGCATGAAAGGGTGGAGATGGGTGCAAGCCTCGCTTGAGGGGTTTGCTTTAGAAAGACAGGCTGATAAAAATTATTTCATTAAGGGACTTAAACTGTGCTTCCTCAGGCCTGAGTCATCAGTGAAGTGAGCAAGCGAGGAGCAGCAGTGGGTCCTGGAGGGTGACTCACGCTGCAGCGTGGGGCTCACAGGGACTCAGAGCTGGGTGATGCTCCTCTCCCTCTGTCTCAGGAAGGCTGGGGGCTCCCAGCACCCTGAGCAGCAGCAGGAGGTGTCTGAGAGTCTGTGAGGCACCCAGATTGTTTTGGGAGCTGAGCCACACTGTAGTTGCACCTCTCTGCCATCCCCAGCTCTGCCTTGATGCACAGGAGCCACAAGCAGTCACTCCTCCAGAAGTGACTCCTCCAGACCATCCAGGAGCAGAGCATGCACAGAGGCTGGCATTTAAGCTTTTATTCTTTATTTGCATTGATAGAAACCTGCAGATCCCCTCTCAGTCCAGGAGGAATTGATCTTTCCTCCCTGAAAGCACAGGAAAACACCAGCTCACGTTCTGCTCCTCTGCCTTTTTCAGTTCCCAGGCTTCAGGAACAGGCAGAAAAAGAAAAGCCAGTCCCAGTTCCCAGTAAGGTCAGGATCTGTCCCCTCTACACTGGTCTGTTTAGTGAGTGCTGTAAAACCTGCTCTATCCCTGCCACTTGGAGGTGTTGACAATCTGCTCAAGCCCAGTGACAGGACATTTTTCCTAAGGTCCAGGATGTGTGTTCCCTTTGCCTGACCCTGCTTCCTTACATCCCACCCTTCCCTTGGCCACTTCTCCCTTCTCTTCCCCTCTTGTGGATGTGGCTGAGCCTGTGATACCTGGTGGGACCGAGGTGGCACTGGTGGCACTGTCCCAGTCCTGCTGCTGCTGCTGCTGTCCCTTGGTGTGTGACAGTACAGAGGGCAGTGTCCACGGCCAGTCCTGCCCACAGCCTGCCCCATTCCCTGCGTGGTCCCTCATTAACCTCTTCATTAACCAATCCCCCGATGAGGAGGATCTTCCCAGGCAGGGCTCTGAGCTCTCCCAGTGCTCCAGTTCTTACCAGGATGTTGTGATGTTCCTGCCCTTGGAAAGGCCTCCATTCACTGGTGGTTATTATGCTTTCCTGAACACTCTCCCAGAGCCCTCTGGATCCATGGCCACCTTGATTTTGTGCTTGCTTAGGAGAGAAAATTGCAGCAGGGTGGGATTCACCTGTGCAGCTCCATCTGCCTATTGGGCATGGTCCTGTTCTCTTCTGGAAAGAGAGTGAGGAGGCAAAGGGCTGTGCCTGGGCAATATGGGGAAACTGAGACATAAAATGGGAAGAAATGGCTCAAGGGCAGACTTTGAGGTGGTGGTACAGCCACCAGCTGATCAAAGCCCCTGGTCTTGCTCCAGGCCCAATTCCTTGGACATGTTGCTGAAATTCTGCTTTTCTTCCTTATTTGCTATTTACTTCATGACCGTTAGAATTAGTAATTTTGGCTGATCACTGCTGTAATCACTGCCCAGTTTATTGGTGGGTTTTTTAATCTCTCTGCAAAGTTCATTCCTCATTGTTTTATCTCAGATATCTAAAATCTTAGTTTTCCACTGGCTATGGCATCGGTGGGAGCTTTTTCCAAGGCTCCACTGTGGCTGGGTGGAGGGTCTGGCTATGTGAGGTGCAGGTTATCCAGATGTTGTTTCAATAGCATTGAGAACACTGTTTGTGGGTGATTGCTCCTTAAGTATCAGCAGTTCTCCATGATCCCTACTAGCACAGACAGCAGAAGGAACTGAATTTGTTGGGGCTCATGAACTTTGTTGAAACCGATCCATCCTCTGCAGACACTTTGGGTTTTGGGTGCAAGTTTAAGGAAGTAAGGAAATATCATATGGGAATGCTGTGCTGGAAGGGGTGGAGCTGTTCCTGGGTGTGCTCTGGGCTTGCAGAGAGCTCCCATCGCTCAGTTGCCCTCACTCACCCTTAGCAGTTACTGCTGTGCTCATTTTTTTGCTACCTCGGGAATGCACGGAGTGGTTTGGGAGATCTGGGGATCTCCTGGAGATGTCTCGGGCCAACCTCCTGCTCAGTGCAGGACCACCTGCCCTGGGTTATCCTGGACACCCAGGACCACGTCCAGTGGGTCTTGGATGTCTCCAAGGATGGAGAATCCACGACCTATCTGGGCAGGTTGTGCCAGTGTTGGATCAGCCCAGTTTGGTGTCTGGCCATTGATTCGTGGGGCTTTGCTGCAGCTCTTGCTGCTGTGGGCTCAGAGGAGCAGCAGGGACAGCCAGGGGCTGTCCCCATCTCCGGCTGGCAGGGCTGCTCAGAGCTCTTGCATGCTGACAGTCAGCACTAGGGCAGGGGACATCTTAGAACCACAGAACTACAAAATCCTCTGAGTTGGAAGGGACCCACAAGGATCATCTGGTCCAACCCCTGGCCCGGCCCAGGAGACCCCAACAGTCCCACCCTGTGCCTGAGAACGGTGTCCAAGCTCTACTGGAGCTCTGGCAGCCTCGGGGCTGTGCCCATTCCCTGGGGAGCCGGGACAGTGCCCAGCACCCTCTGGGGGAAGAACCTTTTCCTAAAATCCTACCTAAATTCCCCCTGACACAGCTGCAGCACTTCCCAATGAGCTTCTCATCCCAAATGGAAGCTGCTCCTTGTGTGCTCCCAGCTCTGCCCGCACACCTCTGTGTGCCCTGGGCTGAGCACCAGGGTGTCACACACACAGACTGTCCTACCCTGTGCCGTGAGCTGGCTGCAGCCTCCCCACTGACCAGCCAATGTCTCCGTGCCATGGAGAGGGTCACCCATCACTGAACCACATCCCCATCTTGCTGGCCTGGCCAGAGCTCCCTTTTGGTTATGTTTTGGTGACAGTGGATCCCTGTCTGTTTAAAAGCTGGGGTCCTCCTCTCCCTGCCAGCTTTGGTGGGGGCTCTCTTTGGCTTTGGCTGGCAAGGGGAAGCTTTGGGATTGCTCCTGCCGGCCTGATTAGCATTCGGCCCCGCTGCTCCTGCTGTTTTGAGTTGGAGCTCGCCATTGCCTGGCAACCACAGAGCAAAACTCCAACAGCCGCCCCGGAGCCGAGCGGCTCCTGCACGCCCCGACACGCGGGGACAGGGACGGCGGCCGGGCCACCCTGCGCTGCTGCTCCCTGCCCTGCACCCCACAAGGTGCACGGACAAGGATCATCCCCAGGACGAGGAGGAGGAGGAGGAGAGGGCTGTGGCGGTGCGAGAGCTTTGGTGACAGCCGGGTGCGGTGGGTCTGTGTCTGTCTGTCCCGGTGCCGCCCGCCGTGGGCGTCCCCCTGCGCTGGGCACAGGCTGCCCTGCGCACCCCTCGGTACAGCAGGGGTGTACCCCTCGGGACCCCGCCGTGCTCAGGGAGCTCTGTCCTGCGCTGGGGCCTCGCAGCAGGGCCAGGCCCTGCTGTGGGTGCCTCTGGGCCGAGGTGTGCTGGGGACAGACTGGGATGCGTGTGGGGTACACGGCCCCATCCTCGCGGCGTGAGGAGCTGCACGCCTGCTCTCTGTGTGTGCCATGCACACACCTGGCCACCCACCCCACCTGGGGTCTGTGCCCTGCCCGGCGCC
The DNA here is from genome assembly GCF_963513975.1 of Fringilla coelebs. Classification (NCBI taxonomy): domain Eukaryota; kingdom Metazoa; phylum Chordata; class Aves; order Passeriformes; family Fringillidae; genus Fringilla; species Fringilla coelebs. The sequence continues at coordinate 15,665,883 of NC_140042.1, forward strand.
CCCAGGGGCCACGTGGGGAGGCTTGGCCTCACTGGGGTCTCACAGGGAACAGTGGCACAGCCATCTGTGGGGCTCTCAGGCTTCTGCTCCATCATGCTGGGGGTGGGGTTGGAGGGACAGGAACCTGAGTGAGCATCGGGGCTGTCTCTGCTTCCTATTTTGCATGTGCTTGAGGCCTGATGTGGTTTTCCTGGCAGAAGAATTTTGTTGTCCTGCTCCTGGCAGAAACTGTGGGGCTGGGGCTCAGCCCCTGACCTGCCAGAGGGTCTTTGTAGTGGTGGTGGCTCAGCCCCTCCGCCAAACCCTGCACTTTGTCCTCTTTCCAGCTGGGTGGACTTGACAGGACTTGAGTCCCCTCCTGACACAAGGTGCCACTTTTCTGCAGGAGGCACACACACGCCTGAGTACGTTGAGTTCAGACCTAATGCATCCTCTCACCTCTAGTTTAACTCTCTATTTTTACATCTTTGGTGCTGTGGGCACTGCCTATGGCTGGAGGGCCAAGCTCTCCTGTCCAGCCAGTACACTTAAGACCCATCAGGCAGGAAAATAACAGGCACCTGCCTTTCAGTGCTTCCCCACACATACTCATCAGTGATCAGTGCTTGACAAAGGGTTAAAAAAATAAATACATCTGTCTTTTGTGTCTTGCAGAGCCTGGGGTCGGCAGACAAGAAGGACTTTTACCAGCCAAAGTAAGTGCCAGTAGCAGTGGTGAGTAATTGCATGGAAATTCCCGGCTGGTCCATATTACCCAGCAGCTCCATGGCTCGCTAAGATTAGACATTTCAGTGTACAAGAATAGCTGCTGCAATTACACAAGTGAGGATAACAGTGGAAGGGCTGTCAGTCATGCTGGCTTCAGGGCATATGCAAATCCTTCCATCAGGTCAGAAGGAACCATGACAGCTTGACTGAGCCTGGGGGACAGAGCCGGGAGAGGGGGGTGCACTGGTGACCTTTCCCACCTCAGGCTCCTTCTGCTCCTGGTTTGCACAGCTGAGCTGCCTTGGAGAATGGAAGGGTTTCGCTGTGTGTCACAGCAGTGCATCTCCCACAGCTGCTGGTGCCTTTGTCTTCACCCGCCGTGCTTGGTGCAGCTCTGTGAGCTGCAGGGGGAGAGGAGGGCAAGGGGGCTTTAGAGCTATGGATGTGAGAAATTACTGCAAACCACTCCACCAACACAAGCAGTTGACTGCTTGGTGTGTGGATTAGGTAACACAACCTTGCCACAGCATGGCACCTTCCAGGTAAGAAGGCTGTGCTTGCTGGATGGACAGGTTTGGTCTCATCATCATTTGGATAATGGCAAACTGTTAAAAGCCCTGCTGAGAGGTTGGGTTCTGCCCTGGCACTGCATTATGTGTTGTGCTGCTGAGCACGTCACCTGTGGGACCTTGTGTTACTCTTGCTTTGCCTGGGGAAGTGAAGGTCTTCAGGTTATCACCTTTCTTCTGAAAAAAAAACCAAACCAAAAAACATAGGTGGAGTTGAAGTTGTGGGACAGTGCTCTGATGGGCAGGATTGTCAGGGGAGCATGGCTTTGGACAAGTCAGAAGGAATTGGGTAGAGCTCACTGTCCTGCTCTTGCTCAGTCTTTGCTGCTTTCCCCAGCATCCCAGCAGTGCCAGCAGCGTGGCAGCATCCTCGGTCTGAGTCGGGCTTGGCCTCAGAGGGAGCAGGTCCAGGGGTGACAGGCTGTGTCAGGGAGTGTGGTGTAGATCTGCCTGCTCCCTGTCCATCCTGGAGAGCAAGTATGGGGTGTGTGTATGCTCTTCAGTTGTCTGCTGATTGCTCTTTATGCCACCAAGAGTTTGTAAAACTCGGTGCTGGTTTCTAGGTCCGTACTGAAAGTCTGATTTGAGGGAGCTTCTCTGCCTGTTCACCCCAAGGCAGTGCAGCTCATCAGCTTTCCAAGGCCTCAGGCAGATAAAGACTTCTGGAAATACCAAATATCTGTTTAATCCTGCATGGCTTTCTGGGAGATCAGAGGAATATCACAGGAGATTATGGAGTCATTGTGGATGCCACAACAACATGAACACACATTTGGCAGAGTTCGTGGTTGTGTTTGTGTGACCTCTCCAACAGCTGTCCAAGATTTTGGTGCTCCTGAGTTTAGTGCTGTGTTTGTGAGGAGTCTGACAAGCGGGTTTAGAACAGATTGAAGCATCTCCCATGTCTCAGTTCCAGCTGAAGCTTTGGGGAGTCTTGAAGTAGGAGATTTGGAGGAAATCTTTAAAGAGCTCTTACTGTTCAGATTTCCTATCATTTTCTGTGGTTTTGGTGGTTGGTAGCAACTATTTGTGACGCTGCATTTATAACTAAGCTCCTCTGAGAAATGAGGAATGTTTCTCTACCTTGAATGGGAGAACATGGGCTTCCCATCTCGCTGAAGGTGTGGAGCTGCTGGGTCAGAGTGGGGTTTCTGATGCTCCTGTAGATACAGGATGTTTTATGGGGGTTTGCTTCTCTGTGCCACGAGGCCACGGCACCTCCGTGGTTTGGCCCAGGAGCTGTGCCTGGTCATAACCCTGTGACTTTGGTTAATGCCCAGCCCATTTACACTCCTCAGTGGCTGTGCTGGGGTTGTGATGGGTGAGTTTGTGTCCGTGATGTGGCTTGGTACCACTGTCCCCATCCCATCTGGTTTTTTGATCCCCCAGCTGATGCCACACTGTGCCTGTTGGAACCATCTGCAGGGCTGGACCAGGTGCTCTCTATGGAGCCCTTCAGTTCCTGGCAGGGCTGGAGCTCGTCTTCCTCAGCAGAGAAGGGTTGCTAGAAAATGCCAGAGGTTGGGTGGCCCTGCTGAGGACTTGAGACAGCTCAGCTCCTCTGCAGCAGCTCCACAGCCCAGATTCACAGTTCCCCGAGCCCTGGGCAAGGTGGTGGCGAGCAGCCAGAGCGTGGGAAGAGTGTGGTGGTTCCTGGACACATGTGTGCAAGGAAGGTGGGGAGCTGAGAGAAGTCTGGCAGTGTGTAGCCGGTCCTGCAGCTCCCATGAGCCAGAGCAAACTTGACTGTGCTTCTGCTTTTCCTTTTCGGCTTCTGAGGCATTGGCTCACCTGCCTCCAAAGCCCTGTGGGAGCAGGGTCAGAGCCATCCTGCTCATGTGTCAGGCTCTGGGGCTCTCTCACAGCAGGTGTTGGTCCTGAAAGCAGAAAAAGGAGACACACATGCCAGAAATCTCAGCAGTGAGTTTTGTCGCTGCTTGTCCTGGGAGTGACTCCTGCTCCGTTCCTGCTGTGTTCAGCTCTCTCTAGTCAGGTGCCCTCTTCCTCAGTGGACATCAGACATTCCATCTGCTGAATTTCCTTGTGTCTCCTGGAGTGACTCCTTTCCTTCCTTTGTTGCCTCTTCCCCTCAGAAATGGAAATGTGTCCTCAGCTCACAGCTCCCATCAGTCTGTCTCAGGCAGCAGGTGGGTGTTTCCTGAGCTCCTGGAACATCCCAGTGCTGACTGAGGGCATGGAGACATGTCCACCCTCACCCATCAGCCTCTGATGGCCCTTCCCCTCCTCCCAGTCCATCCATGAGGTACAGATCTCCCCAAGATGCAGTGAAAGCACACAGGGAGGTGAGGTGCAGGTGGACCTCAGCTACAGGAAGTCAGAGGTGCCCAGAATGGAGCTGCTGCCTGCTCTGGGGGATGTCCTCCTGCCTGCAAGGGCTTCAGTGAGGGTGCTTCTGGATATTCCTGTAAGAGCTGGCCTGTGTCAGGAGCTGGGTCTCTGGTCTTTAGTCTGGGACAGGATGTTCCCTCTTCCATGGTAAATGGAGAGATGCAGCCTGAGCCAAGAGTGCTGAAGCATTAATCTTAAGAAAAGTTACATCAACTAGAACTGAAAGGGGTAGAGATCAGCCAAGGAAGGACCAGCAGTGGCACATAAAGAGCTCCTGTAGCTGAAATACCTGAGAAAGCAACCTGGCATGTTGGGAATGGCCACAAGTGCACAGCTCTCCTCACCTGCACTGACTGCTCCAGCCATCCCACAGGAACAGGTACAGGTGCCTTCCTGTGTTTCCAAAACAGTGTGTTCAGATGTCAGAAGGGTTTATCCTGACCTAGCAGCTCTCATCTGATGCAGTTTGGGCCCATACCTCCCCCAGTGCAGCCCTGGCTGCAACTCTGCTCTGTCTGGGGTCTGACCAGAGTTTGGAGAGATTGGGGAAGAAGCATGGGGTGGTATCAGTCCAGCCCCTGGGCTGCTCACTCCTTTGCCACCCCACTTTTGGAAGGTGCTGATAGAGCTGTAATGCTGTTAGAATATCCAGGCTTCCAGAGGTCCTTCCAAATTTCTAACACAGGGCCCTGACTTCTCTGTCAAGGCAGCAAGGAGCCACTGGCTGAAGACCCAGGGGCAAGGACACCATGCTCAGAGACAGGAATAGGCTTTCCTGGGACAGGAGGTAATAACTCTCCTGGCAGGGCTGGGTGGAAGTCTCTTGACAGGAACTGAAGCCGTCCGGTGTGTTTGCTAATTGCCCCTGGCACATATTTGCTCTTCAGTGTCAGGAACTCATTTTCTTTAAAGCAGAAAGAAATGTTGGTGGTAATGACACTCATAAACCCCCTAGCAAATGCAGCCTGAAATACCTGGGCTTAATAAAGTGTCACTGCTTCGCAGTGGGAGCTGCCCTCATTCCCCCCGTGCTGCTCAGCTGTCAGGGAGCCGTCACTTGGGAGCAGGGAATATCTGCCAGGCACTCTGAGGTGTCAGGAGAGCCACAGCTGTAGTGACAGAATGCTCCCCACTGATCCTCTCCTCCTGTCCCCTGGCATGGTGGCCGGGCAGGAGAGACCGGCTGTCTCAGAGCTGCCCTGCAGCAGCAGGATCCCACAGGATCCCACAGGATCCTACAGAGGGATTCCACAGCAGGATCCCACAGGATCCCACAGCCCTTTCAAGTAGGTACCTCTTGGCTCTGGCTCCAGCTGGGATTAAAGGCTGCCCCCACCCCCTGTCCTCCAGGCTCAGATGTGCAAACACGGGAGGAACCTTTGAAAGCACCTCCCAGAAAGCAGCAGCTCCTGTTTGTTTTGCCTCAAAGTCATTACACAGAGCTGTCTCCGCAGCTAATTCTTTGTCACCTGGCCCTTACAGCAGAACATTTAATCTCCCAGACTCCAATCTTGCCATGCCAGCACTTAGATGAAAGTGTTTCCTTGCTGAATCATTATCTCGTAAAATGTTGGTGGTTTTAAGGCTCTAGAAATCAGTATTTACATTTTGGAAGCATTAAGGACCATCATAATAAGCATGATGTGTTCCTAAGCCAGGTTCTCATTTCAGTGCCTCCTTCCCTCAGCCATTATTGCTGCAGTAATGAATGATAATCATGCACATATAGGCAGTGTTTGACTTCTTCTGTGGTGGCTGAGAGTTGTTCAGCTGGGAGCTCAGGTTCCAAGTGCTGAGCACAGGGAGGAGGACACACATGGGAAGCAGGGAGAAAGAGATGGTGCCAGTGACACCAGGGAGCTGTGGGGTAGGAGAAGCAATGCCAAGACCACCTCTCCATAAAGGATACTCATTGGGATACTCAGTGATGCAGGAAACTGTCCCAAAACCACCTGCACAGGTTTGGAGAATGCTCCCAGCGTTGGTTGTGGGAAAGGATGAAACACTATCACCAACATCTCTGGTGGCAGTGGGATGGCAGAGCTGTGGAGGGTGAAAGAGAAATGCTGGGGTCTGTGGGGTGGGTGCTCTTTGGGCAGGTGCAGGTTGGAGGCTGAAGGGGAGTGTAGCCCTCCAGAAGGGGTCATGAACATGGTTATCCTCACTTCCAACCCCAAATCCTGTCCAAGGCAGATCCCTGGAGAGTCGAGGAGTGATCTCCTTTACACACAGCATATTTAAAGAAGATTCTGGTGCTGGTTTGGGGTATCCTGGCAGTGGGGCTGAGCCATTGAAACTGTATAGCAAATTTATGAAATGTTCCCCCTGGAGTTTGGCCAGTGGATTCAGTCTGAGCTTCGGGCAGGTGGAGGGGCTTTAACACTTTGGAGTGCAGGGAAAGGAAGGGAATCCTGGAAAGGCACTTTGGAGAAATGTAGTCATTTAACAAATGCCAGTCTGGGAAGGAAGTGCAGAGCTGACCCTGAGCAGCCTGGGAGCAGGGAGTTAGGAGAAGCAGGAATGAGCAGTGGGAAGCAGCAGGGAGCTGGGGCTTAGCAGAAGTGGGAATGAACTGAGGGGTATCTCATGGCATGGCAGAGGGTTGCTCTGGACACTTGCAGCGGGTGCAGGAGTTCAGCTGATCTCCTGCCAGTTCAGAACAGACAGGTCCAGGCTGTTCCTCTGGGCTGTGGAGGGAGCTGGGACAGCACCGAGGAGGAGCAGTGCTGGCAGGGATCCCACAGGAGCTCAGGCGTGGAGGAGCCATCACCCTGCTGCTGTGCACTGTGGCCTCCCTCCCATGCACACCATGCAGTGCTGCTCTCCCATGCACACCATGCAGTGCTGCCCTCCCTCCCATGCACACCATGCAGTGCTGCCCTCCCTCCCAGGCACACCATGTAGTGGTGCCCTCCCTCCCTCCCTGGGCTCTCTGCCCAGGCTAACAGTGCTGCTTGCTTGGGAAGCTGGTACCAGTTTGTACCTGGGGATGAGGGCAGGGCCCCCTGCAAAAGACCTGGCTGTCCTGGCAGTCCCCTCCCCACTGCAGCCTGGGAGGGCAGCACTGCATGGTGTGCATGGGAGGGAGGGCAGCACTGCATGGTGTGCCTGGGAGGGCAGCACTGCATGGTGTGCATGGGAGGGAGGGCAGCAGTGCATGGTGTGCCTGGGAGGGAGAGCAGCACTGCATAGTGTGCATGGGAGAGCAGCAGTGCATGGTGTGCCTGGGAGGGAGAGCAGCAGTGCATGGTGTGCATGGGAGGGAGGGCAGTGCTGCATGGTGTGCATGGGAGAGCAGCACTGCATGGTGTGCCTGGGAGAGCAGCACTGCATGGTGTGCCTGGGAGGGAGGGCAGCACTGCATGGTGTGCCTGGGAGGGAGGGCAGTGCTGCATGGTGTGCATGGGAGAGCAGCACTGCATGGTGTGCATGGGAGGGAGGGCAGCGCTGCATGGTGTGCCTGGGAGGGAGAGCAGCAGTGCATGGTGTGCATGGGAGGGAGAGCAGCACTGCATGGTGTGCATGGGAGGGAGAGCAGCACTGCATGGTGTGCATGGGAGGGAGGGCAGCAGTGCATGGTGTGCATGGGAGGGAGGGCAGCAGTGCATGGTGTGCATGGGAGGGAGGGCAGCAGTGCATGGTGTGCATGGGAGGGAGGGCAGCACTGCATGGTGTGCATGGGAGAGCAGCACTGCATGGTGTGCATGGGAGAGCAGCACTGCATGGTGTGCATGGGAGGGAGGGCAGCACTGCATGGTGTGCATGGGAGGGAGGGCAGCACTGCATGGTGTGCATGGGAGGCCCTGCTGAGGACTGTGGCTCTGTGAAGTCTGGATGAACACTGCTCTTATTCATTTTCCTTTTTGCTGCTCCTTGGGAGAGACTGCCCGCCCTGGGCTCCTGTTGCAGTGGGCCTGGAGGATCATTGTGGGATGCTCTGCACACAGAATGGGTCCAGAGGAGGCCACAGAGATGCTTCCAGGGCTGGACCCTCTGCTGTGGAGCCAGGCTGGGAGAGCTGAGGCTGTTCAGGCTGGAGAGGAAAAGCCTTCAGTGGCACCTCATTTCAGTCTTCCAGTACTTAAAGGAGCTTATTAGAGAGAGCGAGAGAGAGAGTCTTGTTTACATGGACAGAGAGTGATAGGACAAAGGGGAATAGTTTTAAAGTAAAAGAGAAGATATTTAAATTCGGTATTGGGGAGAAATTATTCCTTGTGATGGTGGGCAGGCCCTAGCACAGGTTGCCCAGAGCAGCTGTGGCTGCCCCTGAATCCTTGGAAGTATCCAAGGCCAGGCTGGATGGTGCTTGGAGCAATCTGGGATAGTGGAATGTGTCCCTGACCATGGCAGGGGGTTGGAATGAGACGGGCTTTTTAAGGTCCCTTCCAACCCAAACTATTCTGGATCCATGGTTTTTCAGGACACAGATACCCTGGATGGCATCAGGACCCTTGATAACCAGAATTAAATATGTTGGCCCAAGAAAGGTTTGGACAAGGATTTGGTTTTAGTGGTCTCTGGAGCCCAGGGGACAGGAGGAGGAGTTCCTGGGGCTGGCTGAACTCATTTCATCCTGCACTGGATGAGCAGGCCACGGGAGCACAGGACCAACCCCAGGCCCTGTGCCTGCTCTCCCCTGGGAATGGCCCTCCTGCACCTGGTGTAAAATAAAGTTTAGGGTTTCATTGTTTCTCTGCGGCTTTTAATGTGTTAAGTGAGGTTGCAGTGTAGGCTCTTACTGTGGCAGTTGTCATAGAAACTTGCAGGGCTTTTTTCCCTGATCCCCCAGCCCCTTTCTTTACACCAAAGCAGGGTTGAGTTTTGTCCCCCCTGTAATTTCAATTCCATTCCAATTAAAAACCTGCCTGGGCTCTGATTCCCTGTCTCCAGCACTGCCACACAAGGGCTCAAAGTCTTTCTGTCGTGCTTCCTGTTGTCCCTGTGTGTTCCCTGCACTGTGCACTTCCCTGAGGGGCATTCTGTCCCTGTGAACTGCCAGCAGGGACTGGGGCTCAGCCCCTGTCCCCCTGCAGAGCCTCTGGGCAGCACAAGGCTCCTTGCTCCCCATGGGTGCTCCTTGCTGCTTTTTCCAGAAAGAGGGAGCAGAGTGGGCACGGCCCCTCCATGGCTGGGCACTGGCGCTCCCCAGGCCACTGGTGGGGACATGAGGATGGCATTTGCCTGCCCTGCAGCTCTGAACCCGGGGCTGCCTTCCCCTCTGGTGCTGAGAGGACGATGCTGCCAGCTCAGCACTCAGGCTGGCACAGGAGCCACCTAAGCACCAGCTGCAGCCCTGCCACGACTGCAGCGCCTGGCATTAATCATGGCAAGGGAATTGAGCGTAGGAAGATGGGCATTTGTAACAAATAACCAAGCCTGCTTTCTCCCCTAAGCAAGAGAGCAAACTGTTTGCTGCAGTGAGTCAACACAGAGATGCTTTAGCCATGGGAGGTGCTGCTGCCACCCACAGCAGCCTTCGGTCCCACAGACCGCCGGGGGCAAAAGGGACAGGGGGGGAGAGGAGTTTCCTGAGCTGCTGCCAGCAATCCCTGCTGGGCTTTCTCCAAGACACAGGGATCTTTCCCTCATGCTTTGCTTCTGGCACGAGATTTGATGGGAACTCCTCAGAGGTAGCTGGACTTGTAGCTCAAAATTTCTTCTTTTAGGAGCTCAGTGCCCCCCCAGCTCCCCATGGCTCCAAGGCCAGCACTATCTCATAGGATCCCAGAGTGGTTTGGGTCGGAAGGAACTTGAAAACTCATCCATTCCCACCCCCTGCCATGGCAGGGGCACCTTCCACTGTCCCAGGCTGCTCCAAGCCCCGTCCAACCTTGCCTTGGACATTTCCTGGGATCCAGGGGCAGCCACAGCTGCTCTGGGCACCCTGTGCAAGGGCCTGCCCACCCTGCCAGGGAACAATTCCTTCATAGCATTTACTCCAAACCTGCTCTCTGTCAGTTTAAAGTCATTAAACAGCCTTCCTGAGCCTTTATCCTGTGCACGGCAGGAGTCAGCCCTGGAACTCCAGTTGTCTGCTGGGGTTCATTTGGGTGGGATTTAGGTCTGTTAGATCATTCCTATGGCCTCCCATGTGCTGCTGGAATATGAATTTCCCACAAGCTCCAGTAGAGGTTTTGGTTGCCTTCTGAGAGTTATCTCATTCTCTGAGCATCCCTGAGATGTATCTAATCCTGACCCAAAACTCGCTAGAATTTGCTGGGCTCCACTTCCCAGTCCCTGCCTCTGGCACGTCTCACTGATAAAAGCAGTTGGCCCCACTCTGGTTTTTGGTGGGTGGCAGATTTTTATCAATAAACTCAATATAGCTCAAATCTTTTACAGCATGGTATTTTCTCCAGCCACCAGATCAATTTTGTGACTCATCCCCCAAGGCTCTGCTGTTTTAGTGTTCTCTTTAAACGTGGACACCTTAATTGCAGGAGTGGCAGTGGCAGTCCCAGCAGTGCAGTATGTGCAGCTCTCCTGCTCTCCCCTAAGAACTGCATCAGCTTTTTTCATCACAGCATCACATTAGAGCCTTGTGCTGGGCTGCTCATCCGTGGTGACCCCTGACCCTTTCTGGAGGCTCCCTCTTGTCTGGGATCCAGTCCCTGTTCAAAAATACAGCCTGAAATCCCTCTCCGAAGCTGTGCTATCCCAGGCTGGGTTGCATTATCATGTACAGTGTTTGAATGGGCTCAGCATTACCAGGCATTTCCCTCTCTCCTCATCAATATTTACCATTCCATCAATCTTCCTGTCACCCACTAATTTTTTGAGTGAGGATTTTGTGTTTCCATCGTGATCATCAGTGGAAATATCGATTGGTGCGTTCCCCGTGGAGCCTCGCTAACGATTCCCCATTGACACCTCCTGTGTGAGACCTGTCAGCCGGCTCTAAATCTATTTAAAGGGCTTGATTTGGGCTGCACAGCCCCATCTTCTGAACTGGGAGAGTCAGGGAGCGCTGAGAGCTCTGCCTGCACAGCCGGGAGGGGCACGAGGCCTTTCCTGCCAGCCAGTGTTCATTACAGAGGGACATCAGGCTCATCGGACAAGATCCCTTCCACCAAGACACACCGACTGACTTTAATTAGAACTTACATCCTTTAATTATTTCTTAATTTAATTCCAGATGAGCCCTGCCTTCTGGGTCCGATATCAGGCTGACTGTTTGGTTGATAATTAGGTCACCCTTAGTGCCGGGTGGGAGTGCTGGGGGGAAGGAGCCATTTCCATCTGGATGTGGTAGCCTGAACTTGGCTCAAACAAGCAGCAGAGCCCAAAACCCTCTCCCCAGCTTTTGGGTATGTGTTGGCTGTGCTGGCTGTGCTATTTGGCCACATTTGATGCACATGGGTGCTAATGATTCAGGAGAGCTTCATCTCTCCTAGGAATTAGTCTACTCACAGTTTTTTTCCCAAACACAGAATAAATATGGACTATGTTTTCCTTTTCTGCATCCTTCGAGCAGTCCTAAAGACTCTGCTTTAAAGTAGCCCCTGTGATCCTTAAAACCAGACCTATTGCTAGCCTTCATTTGGCCCCCAATAGCAGATTTTCCATGTCCAGCCACACATTTTCCCTTTCTTTAGTTTCCCTAATAATTTTCCTATATGCCGTAATATTTCATTGGTATTGACCACTCTGTTCTGAACTCTGTGGCAGAAGGTTGGAGCTAGAACCCAAACCCTCCCCATGATTCCATGATTTTACTGCTGGCTCTGAGAGTCTCCCAGTGTGCTAACAAATTATTTCTTATCCGTTGGGAACATGCCTTTAAGGCTGAGCTCCTGCAGCTGGCTTAGGTATGATGTGCTGTGCCTCACCCCAGTCCTTGGTGAGAAGGTGTGTTTATTCAAGCACCAACTGCTAAAAGATCTATAATTCCAAAGAAAAACGTATAATGGTGAGTACTGTAAGTGTGCAGTGCCCTCCTCTTCATTCCCTGCCACCTCCCACGCAGGCACTGCCATCACATTCAGCAGCTCCAGGCGTGTTGAGTGCCTTCAGTTTCTGCTCATGAGAGAAAATTTCCCTTTCCTCATTCTCCATTCTCCACCTTGCTGCCTCACATCATCTCAAGAGCTTTGTCTCTCAGCACAGCACGAGCTGGGCTCTGATGCAGTTTCTTGGAACAGACGCAGATGAATCTGGGTTTTTATTCAAATACCATTGTGGTGTTTTCTCTCCATGCTCCCTCCTGCAGGGCCGTGGCACTGGAAAATCACACAAGGGTTTGGGCTGGAAGGGACCCTAAGGATCATCTAGTCTTACCCCTCTGCCACGGGCAGGGACACCTTCCACTGTCCCACGTATCTCCAAACCCCGTTCTTGGAACACTTCCAAGATCCAGGGGCAGTCACAGGTTGTGTGAGCAATCAGCCTGATCCTGGAGCTCTTCCTTTGGGAGGGATGATCAGGCAGGACTGGGCTGTGCTGGGCAGCCTGCAGGGGGCTGTGGAAACAGTGCTAATCTGCTCAGGGAAAAGTGTGACTGAGGTGATACAGGAGGGAAGGCACTGTCTCTCCTGCATCCTGACAGAGCCGTGTGAGTGGAGGGTGATCCAAGGATTTCAGCTGTGCTGCGGGTTTCTGGCACTGGCAGACACAGCATTTAGGGTGGTGTGGTGGCTGTGCAGTGGGAAGGGATAGGGGTGAGGGTGCTTATTTGTCTCTTGAGGCTTAGGACATCATGTGAAAGGGCATCACGAGCAGCATTCCATCTAATTTATGGGGAAATGAATTCTTACCTCCCCATGGACTGTCCAGGGAGCCTGGGCAGGCAGTGCAGAGCTCTGCCATCAGTGCTGCCTCTGGTGACTTCAACACATCCTGAATGTAGATGAGCTGATAATAATCACTGAAGAATCATGGAATCCCAGAATGGTTTGGGTTGGAAGGGACCTTGGAAGGAAGCTCATCTTGTTCCACCCCCTGCCATGGCAGGGACACCTCCCACTGTCCCAGGCTGCTCCAAGCCCTGTCCAGCCTGGCCTTGGGCACTGCCAGGGATCCAGGGGCAGCCACAGCTGCTCTGGGCACCCTGTGCCAGGGCCTCAACAATGAATAATGGTATTTACACCTAAGTTAAAGACTTGACTGAATTAAGCTGTGGACAGCCCTGGCAGGTTGACTTCAGGCAGACTTTGGAGCATTTTATTGATGGATTGTGGGAGATCAGCTCAACGCTCAGCCACAGGAAAACACCACCTTGGCCCACAGTAAATGGAAATGTGTGTGTTGCTTTGAGGAAATGGGCTGGAGAAGTAGAAGAAAGGAGCTCTGAGACCTGTGAATTCCCATTTTTAGATTTGAAATAGAAAAACTTACCCAGCAAATGTTTCAAGAGCACCTCTGGAGCTGACAGTTCTCAAGCAGAGTCTGTTGGAGGTTTTCCTTTGCAGTTTGAGGTAGGAAGGGAAAAGCACCCAGGGAGAGAAAGCTCAGCTGTACTCATTGTCCCCTCGGATGTCAGAAGTGCTTTGTTTTCCAGAAGTGCTTATTATTCATGCAGTGTCTCACCAGGCAGCTGGAGCACAGCTCCTGCGTGGGGCTGCTCCTGGCGTGGGCTCTGCCATGGAGCCGTGCCATGGCTTTTCCCTCCTCGTGGGACATCCCCCCAGAGCCAGCAGCAGTGCTCGGTGCCTGCCTTTGGCACCACTGCCAGGGGTGGTTGGGTCATCTTTTCCCCACGGTGTTCCTCTTTTGTCCCTCTACATCCTAGGCCACCATCTGGCAGATGTGGGGCTTGGTTTTGCTGTCCTGAGGGTGCTCCCAGCAGCCTTGTTCCCAAAGGAGGCGCAGCACCGGAGCTGCAGTCTCCAGATGTGTCCAGGCAGTCCCTCTGCCTGCACGGTGTCTTCACTGCCTGCCTTGGCCCCCAGTTGTGCCAGACCCTGTTGTGCAGTTTGTCCACTTGGCTTTGCCATTTCCATCCCAACTGAATGGTTCTGAGGACTCTGCTTCTGGGCTTTCATCATGTTTCTCTGTTCTCTCACCTCCCCTCAGCTGGAGTGTGTTGCTGAAAACTCTGGTGTGAACCAGAAACCAGACTCAGACTCCCAACCAGTTTCTAGCCATCTCAGACTGGTCTCTCACCATCTTGGCTTTGCTGCTGTGAATCAATGGCTTCATGAGCCACGAAGCTGATCTCAGCAGGCTGGGAGGAGGAGAGGGGCTGCTTCTGCAGACATTGGCTCTGCTTCATTGAGAGTGCCCTGTGGAGTCAATCCCACCTTTCTTTGGGATTTTGATGGCTGGCTGGAGCCCCCAGTGCTGTCCCCAGGAGGGAGAACGTGCATGCTAGCAGTGGTGGATCCCAGCTTCTCGCAGCAGAGCGGAGCGTGGCCCCGGGCGATGCCCAGCCCGCGGGGACACGGGAGGGGCTGTCAGCCACAGCAAATGAGAAACTGTCAATATTTGTACACAAAGGCCACGCTGAAATCCCTATCCCAGTCCAGACATCAGAGGTGTCAGTTTTGATTTCCCAAACACAGAGAGAGCCCTTTCAGCCCCAGCCTGCTCAGACACTGCAGCTTTAATGTCCAAGCACCCAGCGTGTTTCCACTCCCCTCAAATGCATCAATCAGGTCTCGGTGAGGCTCTGAAAGAGCCAGTTTGTTAAACAAACACACTTAGTGTAAAAAGTTTATTCCAGTTAATTGGGACTTCATTGCAATGGAAACAAATTACCCAGCTGTCATCTGCCAAGGCAAACAGCAGCGGGGGAGCAGGGGTCCTGGCCAGGCGGGAGACAAACAGTCATCTCAGGCAACCTTATTTATGGCCTTTTTATGTATTTCTGTATTTATTTGGACATTCCTGAGCTGGAGAGCTGGGCTATTGCCGAGCTGCATGCCCCAGCACTTGCACACTGCAGGTTATCTGCTCCGGGGCTCCTGGGCAGAGAGCTGGCCCTGGCCCGGGTGGGCGCTGCCGTGGGGACCCCTGGGCTGGGCTCTGTGCCCCTGGGGGGATCCCTCCAGGCATGTCCAGGGCTCTTGCCTCACACCCAGAGAGGAGGTGCTGGATGGGAATGTCAGGGCCAGCTGCTGGTCCCTGGAGGCTGGGGATGTGAGGGATGTGGGGGTCCCTGCAGGGAGCAGCGGGGCAGGGAAGCACCCAGGAGGGGCTGGTGGCCATGGGAACTCTGCTCCTGTGCTTCCACGGTTCCTTGCCCAGCGCCAAACCTACTACACCCTGGCAGGGGTGCTCTGTGTCAGCATCGACCCCACGGGCAAGTCCCCAGCCCCACGCTGGTCCTGTTCTCCCCTGCCAGCCCAGGGAAGGACTTTGTGGCAGGAGACTTGGCAGCGCTGCCTGATGAGGCTCCACTCGTACCCAGCTCGTTTGATTTAACAAACACCCTGTCAACACCCTTTTCCCCCTCCTGCAGTTTTTGTGGCAAAGGAGAGATCGAGGAGCAGGGATGGGGGTGGCAGGCAGGGAGCACCCCGGGAGCCAGGCAGGACAGGGCTGGGTCCCACAGCCGGCGCGGAAGTGGCAGATACAGTGACAGATAAAGTGACAGATAAAGTGACAGATAAACCGTGGGATTAGCAGCGTGTATCGTGTCAGGAGAGCAGCGTCCCTTTTCCTGCAGCACTCGTTACCCGAGCTGAGCCGTGCTGGGGGAGGCGAGGGCAGCACATCGAATTTCCTCCTCCTCCCCGCTCCTGTCCCTGCTCCTGGGTGGCCTGTCCTTGCCTCGTGTCCCTCCAGTTCTGCCCTCGGGATCCAGGGGGGCTGTGCCGTGGCTGGGGTGGGCGCAGGCAGGGATGGGTGCAGCCTCTCCAGGGCACAGCTCTGCTGGGCTCTGGACATGTCACCGTGCGTAGATGGCAGCCTGGGGCATGGGGATGGCACCAGCGTGGGGGGCTCTGCCAATCCCCCCGGCATGCATTCCTCCCTGCTGGCCTTGGGGATGTGCAGGACAGGAGCAGCTCTCTGCCCGTGTGCTGGGACCTTCGGTGAGCTGGGAATTCTCCTGTGTGCCTGGTGAACCGGCCCAAGGCTCCTCCACCCTGCTGACTTACCACAGTCAGGACAGATTCTTCTGTGAAGTCCTAAAATTCACATTTGAATTTCGTATTGCAGTTGAGTTGCCATCCAGAGCCCTTTGTCCACTCTCCAGGAGTGTTCCTGTTACCTTACAGTTGTGAGACGGTGGTGACCTGCACTCTGAGGTTCCTCTCTGTGATAGCACATGCTGAGGGGCAGAAGGCCTGGATTGGGATATGCATCCTTGGAGGGGTCTGGGGTGGGGGGACATATCAGAGCCAAGCACTGATAAATACAGAGATGAGTCCTGAGATCAGAGTGATCTTACCAGAGGGATGTGGAAAGATGGTGACCAGAAATGGAAAGGACACAAGATTTGGCTCCATTTCTGGAGCTTGGAATGGAGTGGAGGAGGGATTGGGCAGTTTGCCTCAGCACCTTGGTTCCTTGGAGTCAGCTGGCCCATCCTGAGAGACAGTCTGAAACCATGAAGGTAAGAAACAGCAGGGAAACAATGCCACACTTCCCTGAATGGGAGCTGGTGTGTGTTGGAGGCAGAGGCAGCGATGCCCCCTCAGTCCCACATTCCTGTGCCCCCACTCTCTGCAGGATCCTCAGTGGGCAGAGCCAGGCCACAGAATGCCACTCACCTCCCTCCTCCACCTGGCAACCCTCTATTATTAGGGATTTTAGCTTTCTGTTTCTAGATTGATTTGTTGGTGGTGGTTATTTTTAGCTCCTCCAGTGCCTTGCAGATTCCTCGAGGGATTCTTTCTTTGCCTCTCCCTCCCACAGGTTTGTTTGTAATGGAGCTGCCTTGACTTGAGCCACAAGCGAGAGGTTCCAGCGCTGGCGGGGGCTGTGCTGCCCGCTCAGGGAGCAGATCTCCCTCTGTGCTTTAACTCAGCTCCACGTGTCCATGGGGTGCTTCGCTCCCCCCTGCAGTCACTGCTGTGGGGGAGCACCCAAAATCACTGCCACAGCACCCTGGGCGGCTCCTTGTCCCCTTCTCCTCCCCAAGAGTTCTCTCTTTTCACTACCCATGGGGAGAAATTCAGATCAGCATCACTGTACGTGGAAACAAACGCCAGGCTCCTTCTGCAGCTCCACAGTCAGGCTGGATGGAAATTTTTCAGCATATTTTAAAGCCCAGCACAAAGTGATTCCAAACAAGTTGCGGGTGTATTTTGGACTCTGGCAGAGCTGTTGTTATCGCCTGGTTTCGCCCGCTGGCTGTCCCAGACAAGGGCTCACTTTGAGTGTAGCCTTCTGCTGAGCAGGGGGGCAATGTTTGCATTCCTGATTTAGAGCTTCCATCCCACGGGGCTCCAGCCCCGTCTCCCACGGAGCCCAGCACAGCCAGGAGCCCAGAGCTCACCTGTCAGCACCAGCTCCAGGGCTGCATTAATGTTCCCTCGAAAATGTGACTCTCTTTGGACTCAGCTGCTTCTGCTCACCCTGCGCTGACGCTTGGTGGGGCATGTGTGAAGGCACAGTTTGTGCTCCGTTTTTTCCAGGATTTTTGTTATTTTGTAGAGCAGAGTGAGTTGTGCTTGTTTTTAAATGCCTAAAATACAGGTTGATACTCAATATGGGTTTGCTGTTTTTCCTGGGGAGAGGCAGCCCTGGGAGGCCTTACTCAGGTAGGGCTTTGGTGGTGGCATCTCCATCACATCCAGGAAAGTGTTTTTCTGGAGCACTGATCTCCACAGGCTGCTCTTACCTGGGAGATGAGCACATGCTGAGGTGTTTCATTGGACTTGCTCCTGTTAAAGCAGTGCCTGCAGTGGCCAAGGAGATGAAGCCAGAAAACCACTCAAGTTTTCAAGCAAACCATTCAAGCAAACCTGAAAGCCACTTGCAAGGCCACAAACATCATGGTGTAGCAGCTCCTCTTCTTCTCTGTGGATTAACCAGCTCCCAGGAAGTGTGAGGAGAGAGGACACCAGGGCCACTCTTCCTCAAGGAATGTGCTGAAAGAAAGGACAGGGATCTGTGTCTTCATGGTGCTCTTAGTGGCTTGCAAATCCTGGTTCAGCTTTGCATCAGGATAGGGTGGTGGCTGGCTGAAATCATATCTAGAATTAGCAGAGGGCCTTGGGATACCTCTGTGATGAGCCTAAAGACAGACTCTGCTTTAATGGAGCGACCTGGTGCTGGAGGAGAAAGTTCTGGAATGGGGACCCAGAATCCACAGTGAACTTCCTTCATTCTTGGCTGTTTTCCTTGAGGTTGAATGGCAGCTTTTCTAGGGCTGAAGTTGTCATTGAGGCTTTCCTGATCTTTAATTTTATAACGTTCATTAACACAGTTCCTGTCAAAGAACAGCACATTCCTTCCCTGTGCTCGCTGTCTCCCTGGTTAATAACCCTTTGCTGCTTTGGCTCTTTTGGAAAAAGGTACAGGAGCTTTGGGAACGACTCCTGGTATAACAGCCAGACATCAGTATTGTCAGTCACATCTGAAGAGCGGCGTTAATTCAAAGGAAATGACTGCAGAAGGCCCAGGGTACCTGTTGGGGGGCATTGAGCCAACCTGTCTCAAACCACAGCAGTGCCTGTGTGTTTCTCCAGCTGCTGGGAGGTGCACTGAACCCAGATGGTTGCTGTTCCTTTCAGGAATGGCCCGTAACAGCAGCTTCCTGCTCATCTCTTCTCTCCCTGAGGTTCTGCTTTGAAGATGTCCATTCCTGAGGCTCGTGGTGCCATGAAAAGGCTCTGTCAGGGTCGGGCAGTGCAGGAGAAGACCTGCAGTGCAGGAGGCACATGCTGTGCTTTGGTTGGGCTTGTCTGGGAGGTAGTCCTGGTTTCTGAGCATCTGCTCTGCTGCGGAAGCCGCCACCATCTTCCTCAGCTGGGTTTTATCAGCTCTGAGGTACAGAACCAGGGCTCCAAACTGAGCCTTGAAGTGAGCAGGGACAGCCATTGCATGCCACAGTGCAGACCTCCTGCCTTGGGAGAGGTGGAGCAGCTGCTGGCATTCCCCCCAGACGCTCGGCCCACGGCCTGTGGGTATTTCCTGGAGTCTGGGAGCCTCAGAACAGGGAGCTGGCTGTGTCCACTGCCTGGTTTCAGTCAGTCTGGATTTGGTTTCAGGAGAAATCAGGATTGCTGTGTGAGTTTGGCAGTCAAGGAAAAGGAAGCAAGAGGCACCAGCATGATATCCTAAATCTTGGTAGGTCTTCAGCTTACGTGCCCTGGCCTTGACCATTTCAGGGCGCCCTTTCCACTGCCTGTGAAGGCACAGCTGGCCCAGAAACATTCTAGCGACTCTTCTCCAGAGCAGAGGGCTGAGCTCTGCAAAACCAAGGTGTCTGTCTGCAGAACCTCCAGAAACTCAGCTCTGGGCTGCAGTGTCGTGTGGACTTGCTGCCTCATTTCACCAGAGTGGTGCTGAGGAGCTGAAAGGCCCAGCTCTGTGACAGCCTGGATGGAATGGCAGTGAGGTGAGAAGAGTGCTGTGTCCTGGGGACCTGCCTCCTGTGGTGTTCCCACCCCATGGGCAGTGTTTGGTGAGCACCAAGGTGTGGTTTTGGCAGCAATGTGCAAGATACTCTGCTCTGGAGCAGGATGATGCTGCGGCTGGAGAGCATCCGTGGAATAGCACCCATGCTGCTATTGCCGGTGTGAATGTCCCACCTCTTTGTTCTTCAGGGCCACAGGTCTTCCCCAAGGACAAACTCTCCTGTGGTCTATCTTTGCTTTCCAAGTGTCAGAAAGCCCTTCTGAGGCCTTTGGGCTGACAGCAGGCTGCAGAGCACACCATGCTGGGGTTGGCTGTGTCAGCTGGGGCCAGGTCTGACGCTGTGGGTTTGTCCCCCGTGGCTCTGTGTGGTGAGCCTTGGTGGGCAGTTGTTGTCCCCTGTCACACATGGCCATGCACAGCCACGGGGCAGTCTTGTGCTCTGGCCTGTGAAGCCCAAGCCCATGACACAAAGCAGGTAGTGAGGAGGTCACCTGCCTGGCTCATGTCTCCAGTGCTGGCTTCATCCACGTTGTGGTCTTTGCTGCAGGATTCCTTGGTTGCAAGTGAAAGTATCTCCTGCATCACTCCACACTCAAGCCAGGACGGTGCACAGCCTCTCACACCTCTGTCCCCCCACCACTGCCCCTGCACCCCAGGGCACCTCAGGTGTGGCAGTTCTGCTTGTGGGCAGTGCCTCATCTGGAGGGTGTCACATCACATGCCTCTGGCTCTCCTGCTGGGAGGTGACTCTTGCACGCAGGGTGTCTCGTGTCAGAATAAAGTGCCTTTCAGCAGCCTGGCTGGCACAGCTGTCCTTCATGGGCTCAGAGGAAATGGGCCTGGAGGTGATTTAATGCTGTTGGTGCAGTGTGAACAGCTGCCTTCTGAGGAGTTCGGCTCCCCGTGGGTGTTCAAACAGCAAAGACCAATCCTTGCAGCCCTCGGGAATAGCGGGACAATAAGATTTATGGGGAAACTGAGGCACAGAGGTATTAGCTCACAGGTGAGGCTGTGCTCCAGCCAGGTTCCCAACCCTGGAAATGGCCTTGGCCTGTCCCCTTTGGCCTCTGCTGCAGTGCATTCCTCTTCCCAGTCATCAACACCTGGTTTTTGCGTTGCCCTTCTCTGGGTGCCTCTCACTCTCCCTCGCTGTGGGGCTGGAGTCCCTCGTGCCCCAGGCGCCAAGGAGCTCTCCTCTCACTTGGCTGCAGAAATGGGCTCAGCATCCCAGAAATTCAGGCTTTCGTGCGGGAGCCAATAGTCACACAGCCTCCATCCAGAAACCATCATTATCGGCTGCTTGCTTTTTCTTGGTTTCTTTGAACTACAGCTCCCAGGATGCCCGAAGATATGCAGACATCCCGAAGACAGTGGTTTCCCATAAACTTTTGGGGTTTCATGCTTTGCAAGCAGGAATGTTTTTATTGCGTCGCAAATCCCTTCAAGTCCCTCAAACCTCCGTGGCAGCCGCGGGGGCCGGAGCCGGCAGCGCGGGAGGCACGCCAGGGGCTTTTCTCTCCTGCATTTTCCCCCTTCTTGCAAGAGGGACCTTTGTAACTCCCTGTCGTGCCTTTTCAAGGGAAATTTTGGACTGGGAGGAAGTTTGAAGAAGCCATGGTTTGCCTGTAGGGATGTGTTTCCCAGTCTCCTAGTCCCCATTATTTCAAGGGCTGCTAAGCAGCATCCTGCATCCCCATGAGTTTTGAAGTGCCTTGGGCAAAGTGGGGAGGGATTTTCACTGAACTGGGAAGAACTTGGACACAGAGAAGAGAAAAAGATGCAGATTCCTGCACCAGTGCAATGAGCCCAGGAGACTGGGGTTTAATTCTGGCATGCTCACAAATCCTGAGGGAAAACCAGAGAGGGCCGTTTTTGTTTAATATGGACAGATGTGGTGAAACTGCGGCCTGGAGGGTCTCCACCCCCAGCCCCCAGCCAGATCCACCCAGGGGCCAGGGCACAAGTTCCACAGGTGCCCCCGCAGCTCTTCATCTTTCTGCAAGCCCTCCTGGGAGCAGGAGGTGCTGGCAGCAGAGTGGGCTCTGTGGTGT
Organism: Fringilla coelebs; assembly: GCF_963513975.1. Taxonomy (NCBI): domain Eukaryota; kingdom Metazoa; phylum Chordata; class Aves; order Passeriformes; family Fringillidae; genus Fringilla; species Fringilla coelebs. Next base: position 15,687,028 of record NC_140042.1, read on the forward strand.
GGGCCCAGCTGTCCCTAATAATCACTTACTCTCTGCAGGAGGGGAACCACAGAGGGCAGAATGGGGCTGTGGTAACACAGTGGCATTTTATGGTCATGTTCTTCTGACCATTGAAGTACTTCAGTGAGTTTTTCCTGTTTGGTGCTGGTGAGCACCAGCGTTACATCTCATAATCAGACCTGTGGTATTTTGCCATTCTCCTTTTTCCCTTTGGTTGCCCAGGATACTCCATAGGTTGGGATTTAATAGGCCTTAACTTCTTTGATAGGTCTTTACCAGTTTGAGGAGCTTTGTGAGTGAAACAGAGAGGTGTTGGGTGCCCTTGGGGGTCACCAGAGCAGAACCACGGTCAGTCTGTGTGTGCTGTGGGACGGGGGAGTGGTTGGGGTTGGAAGGCATCTCTGGAGATGATCTTGTCCAACCCCTGCTAAAGCACAGTGTCACCTACAGCAGGTTACACAGGATCGTGCCTAGGTGTGTTTTGAACATATTTGGGGAAGGAGACTCCCCAGCCCCTTTGGGCAGCCCGTTCCAGTGCTCCATCACCCAAAGGGACGGGTCCTGGCCCTGCTTTGTACCGCTCCTGAGCCCTGAGGCCAGTGGGATGCTGAGGGGTTCATTTATGAGCAGCTATCTGGTGCCTCTGGGGTCTGGGCTTGTTCTCTGTCACCCTTCTCCCGTGCCTCACCCTCCCTCCAGGCCCGTGCAGGCACACCTGGGCACATGAGCGTCGTGTTCCCGGCACAGCCAGCTCCTGTCAGTGCCAGTGCCGCGGTCCGGGGGGGACCAGGAGCCGATCCGTGCAGGCTGCGGCCGGCTCGCCCTCCCCGCATCCCCGCTGCCGCTGCTGGCAGGGCCCGGCTCCCGGCAGCCCAGAATAACAAGCGTTTCCATTCCTGCGCGGCGTGGGACGCGCGGCCATGGAAAACAAGAGGCGGCTCCAGCGCCAGGGCTGCGCACAGACTAAACAATGGCACATGCCCGGGGCTCCGTCCGCGCGGGGAGGGCGGGCTGCAGGCACGGCTCGGCTCGGCACGGCTCGGCTCGGCGGGGCTGGGCACGGCTCGGCTCGGCTCGGCACGGCTCGGCTCGGCTCCGCTCGGCTCGGCTCGGCACGGCTCGGCTCGGCTCGGCACGGCTCGGCTTGGCTCGGCGGGGCTGGGCACGGCTCGGCTCGGCACAGCTGAGCATGGCACGGCTCGGCTCGGCTCGGCTCGGCTCGGCTCGGCACGGCTCGGCACGGCTGAGCATGGCACGGCTCGGCTCGGCTCGGCGGGGCTGGGCACGGCTCGGCTGAGCATGGCACAGCTTGGCTCGGCACGGCTCGGCTCGGCTCGGCTCGGCTCGGCACGGCTGAGCATGGCACAGCTCGGCTCGGCTCGGCTCGGCGGGGCTGGGCACGGCTCGGCTCGGCACGGCTGAGCATGGCACGGCTTGGCTCGGCACGGCACGGCACGGCGGGGCCGCCAGCACGGCGTGGTTCTGCCTCTCCATGTGTGGGCTCAGCTGGCAGGAGTGGAGGGAGGTGAAGGTCCCAGGAGGACCGAGCCCCTCAGGAACCTCCTCACCCATCCTTGTTGAGGGAACATGAACAAAAACATTGGTTGGATTTTGTCCTTTTCTTTATTTTCCCTGCTATCTTTTTAATTAGGATAAAAGCTGTAATTGGTAGTCGGGGAATTCTGGAAACCTGGCTCCTGACAAGACAGGAGCAAGCCTGCACGTTCCTCTGACTTGGCACATGGACAATCCATCATGCTCACACAGCCTGCTTGGAAGAGCCCAAGTGCTCCGTCCTGCTGCTCAGGAAGGAGTGATAGATCTCTTCATTAAAAACAATCACAGAGGGAAATGATAGCATTCTTAAAAACAACCAAAGTGATGGGAATTTTGCCCAAGGAAAGGAGTTTTTGACCATGTTATTTTGTAGGTTTTATTTATTTGTTGTCTGTATATGGATGGATTTTTGGGTTTAAAGTAGACTCTTAGTTTTGAGAGTGAAGCACACTGGTATGTGCCAGTCATGAAATGGTCCTTGTCAATGGTCTGGTTCATGGTTGGGAGTCAGAAAAATATTACATACAATCATAGGATCATGGAATGGTTTGCATTGGAAAGGACCCTCCTTAAAGACCATCCAGTTCCACCTCCCACTGTCCCAGGCTGCTCCAGTCCCTGCCCAGCCTGGCCTTGGGCACTGCCAGGGATCCAGGGGCAGCCACAGCTGCTCTGGGCACCCTGTGCCAGGGCCTGCCCACCCTCACAGGGAACAATTCCTAATTCCCAATATCCCATCCAGCCCTGCCCTCTGGCAGTGGGAGCCATTCCCTGTGTCCTGTGCCTCCATCCCTTGTCCCCAGTCCCTCTCCAGCTCTCCTGGAGCCCCTTCAGGCCCTGGCAGGGGCTCTGAGGTGTCCCTGGAGCCTTCTCCTCTCCAGGTGAGCACCCCCAGCTCTGCCAGCCTGGCTCCAGAGCAGAGGGGCTCCAGCCCTTGGGGCATCTCTGTGACCTCCTCTGGATTCACTGCAGCAGCTCCAGGTCATTCCTGGGCTGGGACTCCAGGGCTGGGGCAGCTCTGCAGGTGGGGTCTCACCTGATGGGGCAGAATCCCCCCCTCCTGCTGCCCACGCTGGGGCTCAGCCCAGCACAGGGGGGTTCTGGGTGCTCATGGCCAGGGCAGGTCCAGCAGCACCCCCAAACCCTTCTCTCCTTTTCAGCTGTTTTACAGCACCAAATGGCAACAACAGGATCTTAATGTGACAATGGCACAGGTGTGCACATCCCAGCCTGAGTATTGCTTAGAATGTGGAGAGAGAGGAAACTGCCTGATCGTCTCACATTGTCTCCAGGATCCCACCTCTTGCAAGGTCCTGTAGCCCCTTTTCAGACCACATTCGTACTCCTGGGCTCTCAGCAGCACATCCTGCTGCCTCCTTGCTGTGCCCACCCTCGGGATGGTTCCTGTGGGGGTGGGTTTCCTTCCTGTGGAGGGTGTCTGCTCAGGGGAGAGCTGATACTGATGCAGGTCCAGTCCCCCCAGTGGCACAGTCATGCTGGGTGCAGGATGACTCACCAGGCTGTGGCACATGTGCCCAGCATCTCTGTCACAGCACAGATGTTGGTCAGAGAGGGGACAGTTGTTATTGTCAAAATGCAAATGAGTAAAATTATTGTTTTGAGAGAGAATTTTTAGGGGAAGGACATGCAAATTTACCTTCCATTCTGATTGTGCATTAGTATTAAAATGCAATGTTTGAAAGCCAAAACAAAGGAACATTTTAATTTGGGACTCATCAGATGGTTCCTTCTGCTTGGATTAGCATCATCTACTTTGCATCGAATGCTCTAAGTTTGAAAAAACTCTGGTTTTCAAAGAAAACAAAAAGATGTTCTAAAAATGCCAGCCATTTCCAGGGATTCTGGCTGCTGTCAGCTGTCCTTAAGTGACTGGTCTGGGGCTGAACACTGAACAGGCCGGTGGGAATAGGCTTTGGGGTTCCAATAGGATGTGTGCTTGGGTTCCCTCCTGGATACTGCTTCAGTTTGGCTTCTAAATAGCTTAGAAAAGTTTGGATGTTAAGGAAAATTTCTTCACTGAAAGAAACAGAAGGGTGCTCAGGCAGTGGAAGGGGCTGCCCCAGGGCAGGGGTAGAATCACCATCCCCAGAAGGATTTAAAAGTTGTGTGGATGTGTCACCTGGGGACGTGGCTCAGTGGTTGCCTTGGCAGTGCTGGGGGCACGGTCAGATTGGATATCTGAGAGGACATTTCCCACACTGACAATTCCATGGAAAGCTGGACCAGGGTTTGCTCTGAGGCACAGGACCCCACGGGTCTGGTGGGACCCCGAGCTCCCCTGGAGGGTGAGGACAGCCCTCACCATCGGGGCAAGGAGTGGAGCGGCTGTGGGGTCAGGAGCTGCTCCCAGGTGACTGACAGAGACTGTGCTGGAGGGATGGGTTATGTTTCTCTCCTTGGCTTTCCATATAAACACCCTCCAAATAAAACTTGCCTGTCCACGGCGCTCGGAAGCAGCTGTGCTGCTTATTTAAACACAGTGTGAGGTATCTCCGTCCTGCTCCCCCTGCTTCCCTTCTCCTTCTTCCTTGGAATACCGACCTGCCTCGTGTTGCAGACCAGAAATAGAGACTGGCCACTGACTTGCTAATTGTAATGCAGCCTGATAATGCCAGCTATAATTAGATCAAGGTATCCAAGTCCTGTTGCTGGCAGACGTTTCCGTGACCCTGTTATCATACTTTAAATAGAGAATCCCGTCTGCTCTGCCTGCCTTCTGGTTGGACCTGCAGAGCCCAGCTTGGTCCTTTCTAGGGAATCCAGCCCAGCATCAGTCCTGGTGCCTGCATCTCCCTGGCTTGTGAAGAGTCAGGCTTGGCACAGCAGTGCTCACTGTCAGGCTTTAAGCACTGATCATGGCCCCCAATATCTGGCAAATGTCAGTGACCGCCGAGAGTTTTGTTGTTATAAAAATCCCTTCCCCAAGTCCCCAGTGACCATGGCTGTGCTGGGCCAATGAAAGGGGCTGCCCTGGGCTGTGGTTTTCAGGGGGCTGCACTCTGACCCGTCTTTTCTTTACTGTTTTAGGGTAATCAGAACAATGGCTCATGTTGAGGTGAGCTGTGGCAGGGGGAGGAATGGTTCAGGGTCTCAGGATCAACTGCAGCCTCATATCCCAGGGCTGTCAGACATCTCTCCTTGTTCCCTTTTGATGAGCCCTCTACATTCTTTCCTTACCCTCTCATGCAAGTCCTGTCACTCTTTCCCCATCTGCAGCATCCCCGGGGTCCCTCTCCCTGGCCTGGGGAAGCCTCGGGCTGCTGCCCAGCTGTCCTGCCCTTGCACACCCTCCTCGCTGGGTCAGAACAGGCATCCCCAGCTCTGTCCCACCAGACAGGGTGGCTTGGGTGTGCAGCTGTGTCCTCAGCAGGTGGGTTAGCCAGGGCCCTCACAGAGCTCATCTCCTCAGCACTGCATGAGCCTTTGGCTTCTTCTCTGCAGCACCACCCAATCTGCTCAGCAGATCCCCAGCCCTCTGGCACAGCTCATGGAAAAGTTTGGTTGAGTGGATATGCCCAAATTCTTCACTTGCTCTCAGGATGGCTGCCCACAATTGCGCTGACATTCTGTCTGATCTGTCCTGAGCTTGTCAGGGAGGGAACTGAGACCCCCTTGAACACCAGTGTGCCTTGGGGGGGGAGAGTCCTAATGTCATGTCCTGCAGGCAGGCCTGGGGCTGTCACAGCAGCAGAGCTCACCAGCTAATCACAGCTGAGTCAGCCTGAGAAGTGGGACTCTGAAATCCCAAAGGAAAACCAGGGACTTAGAGGAATTGGATAAGCCGATGCTCCGTCCTTTGGGTAGGAGCCAAACCTCCTGAGGTGTTCTGCTGCCTTGCTAGCCCAGCTGAGCTCCTGTGCTGTTCCATGGGGAAGGCACCTCACTGCTGTGTTCTGGCAGGACATCATCCTGGACTCCCATTTCATAGAATCCTAGAAACCATGGAATGGTTTGGCTTGGAAGGGGCCTTCATGATAGTCTTGTTCCACCCCTCTACTGTGGGCAGGGACACCTCCCACTGTCCCAAATTGCTCCAAGCCCCATCCAGCCTGGCCTTGGATACTTCCAGGGATCAGGGACAGCCATAGCTTCTCTGGGCACCCTGTGTCAGAGTCTCACTACACTATAAGCAAAGAATTTCTTCCAAACATCTAATCTAAATCTCCCCTCTTTTACTTTAAAATTGTTTCTCCTTGTCCTATCGCTATAAAAAGCACCAAATAAAAGGGCATGCTGCCTCTTTTTCAGCCCTAGGCAGTAGCTGGGGAGTGGGGGGTGAGTGGGGATTGAGCCTCCAGAGGTGCAGCAGAAGTGCCGTACAGACCAGGGAGTTCATCAGCAGAAGCCCTGGGTGGGTGCCCCTGGCAGGCAGCATGGGTCATGTGCAATCAGCATCTGTCCCCAAGCTAAGGAAACACATGGAGGTCCTCAGGCAGGATCCTCAGCACTTCCCAGCCCACCAGGAGCTAAGGTTTGCGCTTGGGAAGTCCCTGTGGGCAGTGTCCTGTGTTGGTCCCCAAAACAGTGGTGGAAGAGCACAGTCCGTGGTTTGTGTGCCCCAGTCATGGGCACTGCTCACAGATTTGGGAGACTGAGGAGGAGGAATGTCAGCAGAGTGGAATATGTGGCTGTCTGCAGCTCACCAGACTGCCTGCATGGTCACCCATGAGTCCCTGAAGGCTGGAGACCAGTGGCACTTTCCCTCCTGCTGAGGGCAGGGGCAGGACAGCCTGGCAGCATGGAGGGTCCTGGGGCTTCCTCGTCCAAAGCTCACCTGGGGACCCCAGAGGTTTTGGTGGGACTCAGAGTAGTTCTCAGCATTTCTGCTTTCTGCCCTTCTCAATGGGAACATGTAGTGAGGCAGGGCCGTGCAGGGTTTGGTGACATGTCATTGCATCGGGGGTGTCACAGCAAACCCAAAGCAAGTGGAGGTGAGGCATCGCTGCCTTCTCCCTGGTGGTCCCTCCACAGCTGAGCCTGGTACTCCCCACCTGAGGCTGATCCCACTCACCTGAGCCTGGTTCTCCTTGGCTGGGCCCTGTGTCCCTCGTCCCAGCCCGGTACCCCTATCTGAGCCCGCACAGGCTCCCGATTATGTAAAGCCACGGCAAGCACAACCAGGAGATTCTTCAGTGTCGGAATCTGAGTCACATGGGGCTGTTTTATTTCCCCCTCTGCTAATCTCGTTTCTATAGAAACAAGATTGGGAGGAAAAAAAAAATAAAAGAAAAAAAGAGCCAAGCACAGAGCAAATGAGAAACCTGAGGTGATGGGTGAGGGAAGCGGAGGTGGCAGCTGAGGAGGTCAGGCGACGCAGATGGGAGCAGGGACCCCGCTCAGGATGGGAGTGTGCATGCAGGGGACCGGGACTCTCCCGAAGAGACGCCCTGGGATGAGCTGCTGCTCTGGCAGTGGGTGAGCCGAGCACCGAGAGCAAAGGGAGCAGAGGCTGTGCAGGTGAGTGAGCATCGCTCGCGCGGCTTGCGGGCATCTGTGGCTGTCCCTGTGCCTGCAGGGCACAGCTGGGCACGGCTCACTGGGTCCTGGCCCTGGCTGCTGCTTTGGAGACACTCTTGTGCCTGGGACCGTGGTCAGTGGGAAGTGTGCCACCGGTGAGCGGGGCTCACCTGGAGGCTGACTGCGTGTTCGTGCCGTGAGGGTTTCCAAACCCTCTCTCTCCCAAAAGATTGCTCCCTGCTTGGGAAGAACCTTTACAGCTTTGGTTTATTATCCTGACTGTACCTGTGCGAATAAGCTGCCGGCAGCAGCCAAGCCCCGCAGCGCAGGGAGTGCAGGGCTGTGTGCTCCCAGCGCTGCTCTCCCCGGGCACAGCCGCCTTCCCCAGCCCGCCTGCAGCCACGATGTCGCCCGGGATCAGCCCGGCTCAGAGCTGTTTGTGCAGGGGCTGCTCCCCGAGGAGGGAGGACCGGCTGAAATGCTGCATGTTTGCCTGGGCTGCCGGCAGCCCATGGCTGGTCCCGGGACTGTTGCCTGTGCTGGTGGAAGAGGCTGGGAGCTGCCTGCCCACATCTGGGTTAGTTCAGAGCCACAGGCACGTGCTGGCTCCCGAGTCTCAGGCTAAGGAGTGTGCAACAAGTGGGAGCTTTTCCTCCCTGGATGTGCTATCTTGTGGGATGGATGGCTGGTACGCGTGTGGTGGTGAGGGCTCTGTCTGGGTGCATCGGTGGGGCAGAGGTGTTGCTGGTGCTGGTCATCCTGTGCCGCTGCCAGGGCCAGCTCTCTCGTGACCTCGGCCATCCCTCGCCCGTGGCTCGGTGCAGTTGTGCCTGCATGGTCCCTGGTGTCCCTGCAGCCCTGGCAGAGTGCTGCAGGGTGCCTGCTGAGGCACCCGGGCTCCTGCGGGCACACGCTCACCCCGGTGGCTGCAAACTGCCAAAAGGCTTTTAGCGGATCGCCACAGGGGAGGGAGGGATGCGGAGCCGAGGGATCAGGATTTTGCTTGTCATCACTTCCCAGCTGTGGTGTGGGGAATGCGGTGGTGACTGCGAACCCCCGGCCGGATCCACGCCTGTGTGTGGCAGGTGAAGGCGGAGGATGGATCCAGTGCCCGTGTATTTCTGTACTGAGCTCTGGGAAATGTCACTGCTCATCCACCTGCCTGGCCAGCGAGGGGGCGGAGGACGGCGCTTCAGCCCCTTGTCCTCATCCCAGGGCAGCTGAGGGATTTGTGCGCTGGGTGCTGTGTCCGGGCCGGCTCAGTGAGCTGCTGGAGGCACAGGCAGGATGGGGACAGGCTGCCAGCCCTCCATGTCCATGCTCTGCCTCCCTCCCCACTGCCTCAGCAGGCTGGGGGCTTTGGCAGTCACCCCTGTGGGGTTGGACCCCCAGAAAAGCCGTGGGGTGAAGGGAGGGGTACAGGCTCGTGTCACTCAGCGCACTGGGGCAGCGGGAGCTGTGCCTTCTGCTCAGCTGGACCCTTCCCCCTTAGCCAGGCCGGCATCCAGGTGCTGCCCTGGGTACTCTGCTCATCCTGGTCTGACACTTCCAGGCTCTCAGCACACACCAGGCTGGAGACAGCACTGTCCCTGTCTCCCTTTAGCAGCAGCCTGTGCCTCTGCCTGTCCCTGCCTGCTCTGTTCAGGGTGCTGGATGCCGTGGCTGATGCCAGGGGGGAGTTTGCCATGCCAGACCCTGCCCCTCCCTGTTCCTGAAGCAGTGGGCTTAGGGGGAGCATATCACACGGAGGCTGTGCACTGCTGTGCCACAGTGGTGGTCCTGCCCTTCTGGGAACGCCGGCTCTCTTCTCTCCAGAGCTTTGGAGAGAAGGGCTGAGGATAGGTATTGCTGCAAGAGCCTTCAGCACTGATAATTATTTCTGGAAAAAGATGCCGTGTTCTGACTTAAATGCTGACATGGGACTCTGAACACGTGTAATCTGGCTGACAGATGGCAAAGTCATAGAGGTGTGATTTATGATACAGCACAGTAGCTGAACAACCTTCTCTGGTTGTCAGGAGACAATTCTTCCCCGTGCTGCGGTTGACGTTCCGATTGATGGCTTTTCCCACGTGTCCCCTTGGTGTGTGGGGACTGCCTTGGCAGGTGCCAGCTGTGTCCACCGTGCCAGCCCTGACTGCCAGCCCTGCTGCTCCAGTGCTGAGCTGCTGCAGAGACGCTGCCCCTGAGGGAGAGCTGGGCAGGTGAGTCTGGATGGACCTGGAGCAGGGCTGAGCAGTGGCAGGGCTGGGGGAGCAGTGCTGGCCTTGTCCCCAGTCCTGTGGCTGGGATGAGGCTGGCTCAGGATGACAGTGGCACCTGGGGCTGCCTGTTCCCCAGACCAGCACTTGTCAGGCTGAGTGTGTGGTCCTCATGGGGGAAGGCACTGAAACCTTGCCCATCAGATAAGCACAAGGGGAAGGATGCTGACAGCCACAGGGAATCTGTCTTACCTGCATGCCCTCCCCGTGCCTCAGTTTCCCTTCTTCTGCCTTAACATCCCTAATGCTGATCCTTCTTAAGGGACAGGGACATCTGTTAATGTTTGGAAAGCACTTGGGAAGTAACACTGTGGTCTCCGCAGCATCCCCCTCCCCCGTGCTCCCACAGAGCCCAGACCTGGCACAGTACCCAGAGCTGTGGGAGCATCCCAGCCCTGGGCACACCATCCTGGGGTGCTCTGACCCCAGGGGACCGGGGCAGCTCAGCACAGGAGCTGGGAGCTGACCCACCAGCAGGGCCCTGGCGGAGCAGGTATGATTCATTCCCCTTCTGCAGCACGGTTTATGTAAAGCAGCTCTGTATAAATCGCCAGATGATCTGTAATTTGCTCCTGGCTTCTAATTGGTGATGCTTCTGCTGAAGCTTTGGGGTCTGGCAGAGGTGAGGGAGGCTGGTTCATGGCTGGATGAGTTGCTGACAGCTCTTAGGGGGGAGGTGTTGGGCTGTCAGAGCTGTCACAGCCGTTCCTTTACCTGGCCTGTAGCAGCTGAAGGTGGTGGCTGGCAGGTCTGGGGGGTGAAATCAGTACCCCAAGGTTCTTGGTCAGCTTCTGAGCCATACATGGACTGGCTTGTCTGTCCTGCATCAGGCAGATTTGGGCAGCACCTGCCCTGGGCTGGAGAGCATCCATCCCCTGTCTCCCTGTGCCTTCCCCTTGATGCCATGACTGGGGACTCACAGCAAGGCCACGTGATCCTGAGCACCCAGGTGGCTTCTCCAGCCCCACCAGCCCACCCTGCCCTCAGGACTAACTCTCCTTCATCCATAACCCTGATGACATGAGGCACATTGCCCTGTTTTTGCCCACCAGCTCTTCTTGACAGATGCTGTTGGTTTTATCCAACCTGAAGGATGCAGTGGCTGCTCCTGCCATGCTTGGTTCAGGTGGATACATCCAGGTAAAGCTCCTGGGTGTGGGATTGTCCCGTGGTGGTCATTGCAAGGACCACGTACGGGCACCACAGAGGCACTTCTGACAGGGGCAGCAGAAGAACCCTCGATGCCCTTCCTGCATCTGTGCAGGGCATCGAGGGTTTCCCAGCCCCTCAGCCCTGCAGTTTGGGAGGGGTGGCTGCAGTGGTGCAGGGAGTGTGGTGGAGGTGGGGTCAGCACAGCAGACAGGGCAGATTCTGCAGGCAGTCCCCAGGTGTCAGGAAATAAACACCCCCAGCATTCTTTCAGCTGGGGCTGGAGCCCTCATCCCTGCAGGGTGGCAGGAGCTCCTCCTGGGCAGGTGGGAAGGGTTGGGAACAGCCAAGTGCCACTGAGGAGGTGCTACAGGGAGCCAGCAGCACCTGCTCCCACCGGCCAGCCCCATTCCTGGGGCAGCTCTGCTCATCCTGGTGCCCACACCATGCCTGGGGCTGCTGCAGAGCCTCGGCTGGCAATGCCCCCTCTCACCCCTCCCTAAATGGGATCTTCTCCATTCCAGCTGAGCTTGGACACCAGATGAAAGGAGAGGGGTGGTGGGGATGGTGTTGGTGCCGGGCTCTGCTCTGTGGGCACCAAGATCGCTCCTCTTCATCGCCTCTTTCTCTGGCTGTGAGTGGGGGGAAGTTAGGGTTTGGGTTTCTTGTTGGGTTTCTTTTAAGGCAAACCTCATCCTTTACATCAAAGTAGGATTTTTTCTCAAGAATGTAAAGAATTGCCCTGGAAGGTCTGAACAGCTCTTTGCTGGCGAGGACTGGAGAGACAAGAGCCCTCTCCAGAAAGCTGTCTCCACACCATCCCCAGCAACAGCAATTCATAAGCTGAAAAATAAATCAATAACCAGTTAATGAATTGAAGATGTCTGTGTTTAAAATGTATCAGGGAAAAAACTGTTAGCTGGTCGGGGCTGGCCTAATTACTGTGAGGAAAGGCAGGGAGATCTCAGTTCTGAGAAATAGCTTCTCTTTTTCTCTTTCTTTGGAGGTATTTTGTTTGGTTAAGGGAGGAGAGGATAGGAGAGGAGAGGAGAGGAGAGGAGAGGAGAGGAGAGGAGAGGAGAGGAGAGGAGAGGAGAGGAGAGGAGAGGAGAGGAGAGGAGAGGAGAGGAGAGGAGAGGAGAGGAGAGGAGAGGAGAGGAGAGGAGAGGAGAGGAGAGGAGAGGAGAGGAGAGGAGAGGAGAGGAGAGGAGAGGAGAGGAGAGGAGAGGAGAGGAGAGGAGAGGAGAGGAGAGGAGAGGAGAGGAGAGGAGAGGAGAGGAGAGGAGAGGAGAGGAGAGGAGAGGAGAGGAGAGGAGAGGAGAGGAGAGGAGAGGATTTGCTTTAGCAATGTGTGTAGGTTTAAAGTTCCCCCCAACTCTGTCCTTCATCCCCTGGGACCTCTGTCAAATCCCTCCTGTCCCTTCCCTGCCCAGCCCGGGGCTGGCTGAGCAGTGGGAGCAGGTTGTGCTGGCACATTGAAGGACAGGAGGCAGTGGCTGTGCCAGTGTGTGTGGCAGGGCTGGCACACAGCCCCAGTGCCTGATCGTGTGCCCAAGTCTGGGTGTCCCAGCTCCCCAGGCTTGTCCTGCCTTGCCCCCATGCTGGCAGCAGGGACAGGCGGTGCTGCTGTGCCCAGCCCCGGGCCAGGGGTGCCACCCTCGGCACGGGGGGCTCTGGGGGCGCCACCCTCGGCACAGGGGGCTCTGGGGGTGCCACCCTCGGCACGGGGGGCTCTGGGGGCTCCGTGTGCCAGAGGAGGCAGAGGGCCAAGGGTCTCTGTGGGGCAGGTGCCTCCCCAGCCAGTCTCAGCCTGTGAGCCCGGGTGCCACTGGGCTTGGGGACAGGGCAGGCGTGCCCTGGGCCAGCAGCTCTCTCTGCACAGGGCTGGGGTGGACTGGAAAGTGTAGCTCGTTCCCGGAGCCTGGGGATGTTCTTTTCCCAGGTGCCAGGGGCTGGCAGTGATGCCCCCCTGGTGGGAAGGGTCCTTCAGCTGAATCCATTTGCTCCCACACATTTCTGTTGCTGTCTCCTAAACCTCTCCGATGTGGGCTGATTTCCATGTCAGCCCTCCTCAGGGAAGCTCTTCTGGTGCTTGGGAGGCCACAGGGGCTCCAGGGTTTCTCTGAAGGAGCATGTGGTCTTTGATTCAGTCTGCTTTGGTTCTCTCCACTGACGTGTCCCTGGCTGTTCTGCGGTGCTGGCTGTTACCTGTTGGAGTTTGGGGAGGAATGCACAGCCTCGGGAGGTGGTTTTGCTGCACAGGGAGCAGGACCTGGCTCTCTCAGCCTGCCAGGCTGCAGCTCCAGTTTGGCTGACACGGACCTGTGCTGGTCCTGGCCTGCTGAGCAATACCAAATGTGCTGCTGCTCCTCCACTTCCCACCCGAGGGCTGGTGCCACTGCCCCCCTTTCAGTCAGGACTGGGCAGCGCCTGGGCTGTGCCCGGGTGAGCCCTGGGGCCAGGGCTGCAGGGCCATTAACACCTTTCCTCTCCCCTCCCCAGGTCGGAGAGCAGCCTCGCTAGGTTTGCCCACCGCTTGTCGGTGAAGCAGAAGCAGGAGAAGAGAAGGAAAGCTGAGTATGGCTCGGCCGAGCTGTCTGCCTTCCGGCCCAGGTCTCTGAGCATTGAATGGTAAGAGTTGCAGGACAGGACTGGGGGACAAAGCTTCTTCCTCTCCAGTCGCCCTCCTGTCCCCTTTTCCTACCGCTGCCATGGTCGGAGCAGTGTCCCATGGGACAGCGATCCTCCCAACCCTCCGCCTGCTGCAGAGGCTCCCCCAAGGTATCAAACAAGAGCCATCTCCCAGCTGAAGGTCTGTCAGGGCTCATGTGGGTAAAGGGAGTGTCTGCTGAGTTGGGGCACACGAGCACACAGCTTCTGGCAACACCCACCATTGCCCCTTCCCTTCCCTTCCCTTCCCTTCCCTTCCCTTCCCTTCCCTTCCCTTCCCTTCCCTTCCCTTCCCTTCCCTTCCCTTCCCTTCCCTTCCCTTCCCTTCCCTTCCCTTCCCTTCCCTTCCCTTCCCTTCCCTTCCCTTCCCTTCCCTTCCCTTCCCTTCCCTTCCCTTCCCTTCCCTTCCCTTCCCTTCCCTTCCCTTCCCTTCCCTTCCCTTCCCTTCCCTTCCCTTCCCTTCCCTTCCCTTCCCTTCCCTTCCCTTCCCTTCCCTTCCCTTCCCTTCCCTTCCCTTCCCTTCCCTTCCCTTCCCTTCCCTTCCCTTCCCTTCCCTTCCCTTCCCTTCCCTTCCCTTCGGCAGGAACAGGACCCGCAGGGACCGGAGCTGCTGGGGGAGCATCCCGGGGTCCCGGTGCTCCTCTCTGGCTCAGCGGGAGCTGCTGGGGGAGCATCCCGGGGTCCCGGTGCTCCTCTCTGGGCTCAGCGGGAGCTGCCGCCGCAGCGGGGCGGTCTCAGCCGCTGAGGGAGCTCTGGGATCTGCAGGGACACTTTGGGGGCTGCCCAGGGGGTGCAGGGCTCTCTCCTCCCCGCTGCTGCACTGCCTGGGGCCCCTGCCGTGAGCACAGGTCTCAGAGAGCTGTCCCCACTCGGGCACCGAGGCATTCAGCCCGGGTTTCTGAGCTCTGATGCAAGAGCCTTGGAAGCAGATCACAGCCAGCCATCTCAGCGTTAGAGGTGACCTGCTAAGGATATTTAAAAGAGCTGGAAATTGCATTGCTTTCTGCTTCCTTAGATGGATAAAGGAGGGTAAAACCTTAAAAAAAAAAAAGGCAAAAGAAAAGTCCTTAGAAATTGCAAGAATGTCGAATTTGGTTTTCAATTTCCCTGCTTTTTTTGGAGATCTTTCTGGCATTTATTGTGTGTTCTAACACTTCAGTGTGAGGCTGTGGAACCCTCCTCAAAGGCTTCCTTTATCTGAGGTTTCTTGAGCATCAAAGCTCACCAGATATTAATGAACCAAAGAATTCAGGATATTTGGGGACAGACTGCTTTCCTCCCCACTTACACAACTTTCTTCCCTTTGCTAAGAGGATGTCATGAGGAAACCTGGTCTGCAATTACTCCCAATCTCCCAAAGAGACAAAATATGTGAGTTTGTAACGTAGCAAATAGGGAAACAACAAAGAGCTCATTAAAAACAATCAGAGTTTGTCTTTATTCATAACAAAGGAGCATGAGAAGCCAGCAAATCTCTTTCCTCTCTAAATGTGTCTTTGAAGCCCCCGGGTCCCAGTTTAGCCATGTTGGGGGATATTTGTGGTACATTTCCCCCACTCCAATAGCGTTTTCCTGGGGGAAACCATCTGTCTTGCATTTGGCACAGCACCTTGTGCAGCGAGGACTCGCAGCAGTGGCAGACGATGCTCTTTTGGAGGGATGCTGTGGAGCAGCCTGGAAAGGAGCTCTGCCTGAGGAGGGGCTGCCTTTGCCTTTGCTTTGCTGTGGGCCCTCAAGCTGCAGCTCGGGGCTCTGAGGCTGAGGGGCACAGCCCTGATGTCCCCATCCTGCAGGGACGCAGGCACAGCCAGGCAGGACTCCCACCCTGTACTGGGGTTTTTTCCACGGCTTGGAGACATCTTGGGCTGGATCAGACATCGCCCTGACAGCCAGGAGCGGGTGGCTCAGGCTGCTGGAGCTCAGGGACTGGCAGGGCACAGAGGAGGAGTCACCCCAGAGGGTCACAATGATGAGGGGTGGCAGTGGGCTGAGCACCCTGCCCGCTGCCTGCTCCCATCCATCTCACGTGCACAGGGCCTTAGAGAGGCATTTGGAGATTCTCCTAGTCTTCTCTGCAGCCATGGCCTGCTAAGGGATCTCCTGGCCTTTTCCTTGGTGTGAAACAGCTTTTCTCTGTGTTCCCTGTACACCTCAGGGATCTCTGCCCATCACAGCAGGATCAGCACCCTCAGTTAGTCACTCCAAACCATCCTGGGCTGCAGGTGAGGCTGCTCCTAGTGCTCTGGCTGGGAAACTTGGCTCATGCCCTGGCAAATCTACAGATGCCTAATTTGTCTCTCAGAGCAAATACCTACCCCCATCAAATCTGTCTGTATTTACAGCCCAGGGCTCCCATTGCATCCTTTCACCTGCCTCTGCACAGAGGTGAACGCCCACGCTGTGTGTGATGGCTTCAGCTCATCCCACATGGGTGGGAGTGGCGTGGAAGAGCAATGGGCCATGTTTTCCCAAATCAGCAGCTTCTGAGATTCCTGCCCATCCTCACCTCAAGGCTTGAAGGCAAAGGACAGCTTCTCAACCTGCTGTTGCCTGTTGCCAAGGAGGAGGTAGAAAAGCATGACATCATCTGTGCTCTTTTCTTTGAAAAGCTGGGTGTCAGTCTGGTACAGGGATTAGAGTTTCCTGCTTGAAATTCCTACCAAAGCATTGTCAGTGCAACCCATCCCCACACAGGGCAAGCTAAACCAGTTTTCCAGTATTCCCAGTTATTGAGATGCTCAGGCAGGGCTGGATGGAGCTGAGGTAGAAGAGAAGGAGCTGCCTGGAACCTAACACTGTGTTCCAGGTAGGACAGGACACACATGCCTTCACCTCCACTTGGCTCTTCTGCAGTGCCAGGAGCCCTGGGCCAGAAGCTGCAGTTCCTTGCTGCCACAAGGGAGGGGCTGGATGTCCTGTGCTGCTGCCCAGCCCAGGGATGCTCCCAAGGCAGGTCCCACAGTGCATGTCCATCAGAGCCCATGTCCCTGGCTCAGGGGACGCGCTGGTGGCCGTGCTGCCCCGGGCACAAGGCGGCTCTATTCCCATGGCACGTGTCCCTGTGCTGCCCCAGGCCCTGCTCCCCAGCCCGGCCAGCAGCGAGCGAAGCCCTGTTAGTTCCACTTATTAAAAACAAAATTGCTGGGGGGAAGGGAGAGAAGGCAGAGAAAAAGTGAAGTATTGAGAAAACACTTCTTTCATTCATACGTTGTTTGCTGAAATAAATACTTCATTATTAGGCCTTTTTAAGGGTATTTTTTTTAAAGCCAGCGCCACAAAGTCCCCAGTGTTCAGGCCTGTGAATGTACTGGATCACCTCAGCCCATGGCTCCCTGTGCTGGTGTCCTGCTGCTCAGAGGTGCTGGAGAGGAGCTTCCCCAGTCTTTGGGAGAAACCTGGGGGCTGCACATGTCTGGTTTTGCCCAGGTTTGCTGATTCCCTTCTCCTCTTTGCTGGATGGTGTGCGCTTGTGTGGGTCACCAAGGCAGCTTATGCTCCAAAGGAGGCAAAAGTAACTTAGGCAAGGAAGTATTTGGGATTTTGTTTATTGAAGCTCTGCTTTCTGTGATCTCTGGTCCTAATCTAGCTCCCAAGCCTAAAGAGCACGAGGCTACTGAAGCACTCTTGACTTGAAGCCCACCACATTCTGCTGGTGGGGCGAAGGTGAAAGCTGGTGATTCCCATGGAGTCCTCACAATGTCCTACAGCAATGTCAAAACTCCAACAATCCCTGTTCTCCCCACTTAGAGCGAGCAGAGGCCTTCTCCAGTGCCTCTTACCTGAGATGTGCTCCACATTTATCTTCCCTCTGAAGTGAGGCTTAATCCAGTGGAAGGGCTGCGATCCCTGGTTTGCCCTTGCGTGAGCAGAGCTGGGAGCCTCTGTTCCCTCTTGCATCCTCTCAGCTCCATTGCTCATTGGGAGTTTCAGCCCTGCAGGTTTATCCTTCTGAAATCCTTTTGTCCCTTCCTTTTGCTTTTTAGCTCTAGCTCTGGTTTTCCTTCTGTTTGTTTCTGGGTTTGCTTTCCCCCCACACTCCTTTTCCCATACTCACCACTTGTTCATGCTGATTTCCCTCTGTTTTCTTCTTCATTGCTCACTCACTGCTTTTTCTCTCTGGGCTCCTGGCGTTTTCCGTGTCAGACAGCCTCCCTGTGATCCGTGGCTGGAATAGCCTATTCCCGTGGTGCCAGGAAAAACGCAGCATTCCTGCCTCCCCCCGTGCCGTGCCGTTATCTCCTCCTGCTCCTTGGCTGCCCACCCTGCGGCTGAGCCCTGCTGGCAGCAGCGTCTCAGTTCCTGGGGACAGGCTCAGCCTGGGCTCAGCCCTGCCTGCAGCTCGTGTTCCTGCCTGACCCGTGGCTCCTCGCTGCCAAGAGCTGGGGTGCTCGGGGAGCCGCCTGCCCCGCGGCCCCCGTGCAGAGCGCACAGGCCCGGCTGGAAGGTGCCAGGGGAGCGGGAGCCAGCAGACACGGGAGCCTCGCTGGCACCGTCTGGTTGGTGGAGGGGGCACATGACTGCTGCTGCACTCTGCCCTGTGCCTCGGGTTTGGTTGTAAAGAAGGTTTTTAAGGAAACTGTTTTCATAGAAGTTATTTATTTCCCCTCTGAGTGGTCTTGAGTGGTGTGGAGGCTCTCCCTGTATGGCTGGGTATGGAATCCCTGCTGTGGAAGTGCCTCCAGCATTGGTGCTGTCACTGCTGTGGGCAAGCAGCCAGGTGATCTGTCCCTCTCCTCCTGGCACCAAGTGGTCCTGGTGAAGCTGCGGGGCTTGGAGGAAGTGCCGAGCTGCCAACGGATCCATCCCACTGTTCCTGATCCAGTGCTTGGGACTGCTGCTGTTGCACAGCTCCCTGAGAGCCTGGTGCTGTTCCCACAGCTGTCCACAGTCGTCTGGGGCTGTCCCCAGGACTCTCTGTGTGACATTTGTTCCTTTGCCAAGTCAGCCAGCACAAAGTAAGTTGTCATCAACTTTTTGGGAGGCAAAGAGTAGCAGCACCATTAAGACAGTGGGCTCAGAGCTCCTCCAGGTTTCACAGCCGTACTCGAGCTGTCTCACTCCAGAAAAGTCTTGGAGCTCTTTCTCTTCCCAGACCAGGAAGCTCTTAGCCTGAGTGAGGGAAAACAAGGGAAATGAGGCCCTGAGCCTTGCAGTGGAAGGGAAGGAATGTGAGAGCCTGGGAGCTGTGGGAGCAAGGAGATGCTTTGGGCAGGCTGAGCTGCGGGCAGTGCTTTCTGTGGGGGAGCCAACCTTGGAGAGCATCATCACCCCCATCCCGCCTGCCAGCCGGCCCCGAGGTGACACACGGCCCCGAGGTGACACTCAGCCCCGAGGTGACACACAGCCCCGAGGTGACACACAGCCCCCAGCCCAGCAAACCCCGAGGTGACACGCAGCCCCGAGGTGACACGCAGCCCCGAGGTGACACGCAGCCCCGAGGTGACACGCAGCCCCCAGCCCAGCGCAGGTCCGGCCGGCCGGCGCGGTGCTGAAACGAAACGCGAGGCGCTTTGTCTCAACTGGGAGCGCTTTAAGCCCTCGCTCGGGAACAATGGCCAAGCTATGGGGTCATTTGTTCTGGTATTTCAGCAGCTCCTCATGATTTATGGGATGTTTTGTTCTGCTGCTTGTCTTAGCTTCCCCCTCTCCACCCTCCCCGTCTCCATCCCTTCTCCATTTCAGCTCCTCCTCCCCCCACTCCCAATTCCCCTAATAGCTGTGGAGCCTCTGTGCCTTATGAAGTCATGGTATCTGTGACTTATTGAATTAGCCGGGCGGGAGCTGCCCTGCCACACTGCGCCGGGCTCTGCCGGGGTGTCCGGGCTCCCGGGGGGCCGGGGCCCCTCGCCCGGGGCTCCGTGCCGCCGCAGCTTCCCCCGTGTGGCAGATGGACGTCGCCATCAGCAGGACCCTGCCAAGCTGGTTTAGAGGCAGTGAATGTGGGCAAGAGAAGCTGCAGCCCCAGCGAACAGGGAGGGCTGTGTCTGCAGAGACGCCCAAGGTGCGGGGGCTCTGCTGGCTGTCCTGGAGGGCCATCCTCACCTTACCTCTCTGGGAGTGAGGTGCATGCCGGCTGGGGAGCCCCAGAGTTCCTGCTGTTGAGCTGCATGTGGGACAGTGTGGTTCAAGAGCTTGGTTGTGCCCCTAGCAGCCTGAGAATGGCCATGGCCAGTGCCTCTGGATGTACTGGAGGAGAAGGGGTTCACATCCCCCTTCCCAGAGCAGGCAGGACAATGATTTAACAGTGACTGTGAGGGACATGCTGATGGGGTGGGGAGGAGCGAGCCCTCCAAACATCCCTGAAAGTCAGATTACCCTCAGGAAAGCATTGCAAAGCAATAATTTGCTTGAGAAAGATCTCTTTTTATCCTGATTTTCTGAGTTGCCTGCAGGCAGGCAGAGGCTGGAGGGCAACTGGTGGTCCCAGTGGGGCTGGCATGGTGCTGCAGCCAGTCCTTAGCCCAGAGGCAGCTTTGGCAGAGGAGCCTGGGTCCCTGCAGCTCCACTCCTGCTGCCTCATGCTGCCAGCAGGGAGCTGGGAGCATCCTGACCTACAGGTGCAGATGGGAAAGGAGAGATCTCGTGCCTCCCCTCCTGGTGCCACAAGCCTCTGGGAGCCCAGTTTTCCTCCTCTTCTCAGGAGAGGCAGCTCATCTTGTGATTATGATGAGGCTGGAGAGGTTGGGAGCAGAGTGAGGCCTGGAGCCCATCTGTGCTGCCTCAGGCTCCAGCAGGTCCATCACCCTCTTCTCCATTTGTTTCTCATGTCACTGCAGTGGGAGAAATCGAGTCCTCTGGGGAAGCAACAGAAGGAAAAAGTTCAGGGAAGACTGATGTCCAGGTTCTCCCTGTCTGGGACCAGAGCCCTCAGCCAGATCCCTTCCTCAATGAGAGCACAGGCAACAAATAACATTCAAAAGACAGATATCAAATATTGCGCTGTTCTGGTGCTCTGGCCGCTTCCCTCTGCTGGTAGCTGATACCTCCAATAAGATTATTTCTCAGTCCATTACCCTCAGCCCTTTAATTTCTCTCAAATAGCCCAATTGCCTGATTTGGTTTTTTTTATTGTCATCATCCGTCTGCAATTTCCCATGGCCAGGATCTGCAAAACAGGATGGGTGCCTTGGTCCCTGCTGAAGAGTGGAGGATGCTTTTCATCCTGCAGGATCTCCACTGGTTCTTCTACATGAACATGTCTCTGCCTGGAAGGTGCCAGTGGATTTCCTCAGCAGGCAACCCAATCCCCATGGATATAGTGGGGAAATTGCAGAGATGTCACAATCCTTGGTTTGAAAGGGAAACCTCATGGGTATCTCAATCTCAGCACTAGTCAAGCCTTTCCACACCACCCGGTATTCCCATGGAATCCCAGAATGGTTTGAGTTGGAAGAGACATAAAAGCTCATCCCATCCCACCCCTGCCATGGCAGGGACACCTCCCACTGTCCCAGGTGCTCCCAGCCCTGCCCAGCCTGGCCTTGGGCACTGCCAGGGATCCAGGGGCAGCCACAGCTGCACTGGGCACCCTGTGCCAGGGCCTGCCCACCCTCACAGGGAACAATCCCTTCCCAATATCCAGTATAAACCTTTTGGTGTAAAGTCATTCCCCCTAATTCATTACTACATGGTGCCAGTGCACTGGATTTGGAAGGTCGTTGATCTCCCAGTCCCCTTATCCAGCACACAAAAGTATCTCAGTACATTTCTTTTAATGGGAATATCCATAATAGTCCTGGCTTCCTACTACTGGTCAGGTCTTCAGATCTCCTGCCATGAACCTCCTTCTCCATGAGCCACTTTGGACCTGTGGAAAGGCAGTGTGGAGGAGTTGCGTGTCTTGAGCAGCTCCAGCAAGGGCAGCAGCACACTCCAGTTCTGGAATGCCAGGCTCCCTCCATCCCTGGGAGCAGAAGGGATCACTGGTCCTGCTGCTGATGCTTCTGGAGACCTTGGGTCAGGAAACACAGAAGCATGGACGTAGCCAGATAGTCCCGACAGCTGGCACTTCCAAGGTATTCCAGTACTTTTAATCCTTCCTTGTCCCTTGAGCAGTGGCAGTCACTGTTGGGCAGGTTTCTTCTGCTCTTAGATAGTTTCCTCTGGCAGAGACAATTCTGCCTGCCAGGGCTCCAGGCACCTCCTGTTTATCTTCCTGGAGAGTATCTCACAGTGCCAGGCTGATATTGGATCTACTGGCTTAGATGCTGGCAGCATGGGCAGCGCTCTGTGGAGAGGCCAAATGGGAGGGAGGAGTCAGCCCAGGACAGTGGGACAAGGAGGACCATGTCCTTGGATGTGCTGGGATCTCTTTCCACCTTTGCTGGCATCTTCCTGCACACTAACTCTTCCCCATCCCTCATAGCCACTCTTCCTGTGTGGGCTGGATGCTTTTCGGGGAAGTTGTGAGCCCAAGTGGCCTCCACATCTGCTGAGCCTTCTGCCTGGTGGAGGTCAGAGAGGGAAGTTATGTTCCCTTCCACTTCTGACTTCCACATTTCCTCCCTTTCTCCTCAAAATTAAACTATTCATCCATCTACCTGAGGAGTTTCCTCCCCAAGGACATTCCTCTCCCTGTCTCACTTTGCCTTTGTTGCCTTTATTTTTCTGGTAACAGGGAAGGTCAGACAGGGATGAAGATCTTCTGCCACAAGGAACTGTTGGGCAATGTGGAGGAGAATTTTCCATGTAGGCAGTGCCAGATGTGTAGATCTGATAGACTTCAGGCCAGGAAAAGGCAAGGAACATGCTTGGCTTTGTCCGAGGTGGAACTGGCACTTGGCAGCAGCTGCCAGTGTCACCCTGAGAACTTGCATGTGGGTCTTCACCCTGCCCGCAGTGCAGGGGTTCACCCGAGCCCCCTCCAGATCTGTTCAGAGTCTGATTTCCTTCCAAGAGGTGTCCCAACAGGGCCTGCCAGGGCTCATCAGGCAGTAAGTGGGAGACAAATCTCCTGCCTGTGGTCAGGGCAGGGTTCTTGCTATTGGTTTCATACAGTCCCAGAATCATGGAGTGGGCTTTGTTTTGCCTACACCTGCCCTGGAGAGGTCTGAGCTCTCCTTAGCTTTCAGTCATAGAATCATGGAATGGTTTGAGTTGGAAGGGACCTTAATGATCACCTCATTCCAACCCCCTGCCATGGCAGGGACACCTTCCACTGTCCCAGGCTGCTCCAAGCCCCATCCAACCTGACCTCAGGCCCTTCCAGGGATCCAGGGGCAGCCACAGCTTCTCTGGGTAACCTGTGCCAGGGCCTCACCTCCATTGCAGGGAAGAAATTCTTTCCAATACCAACGTAAATTTGCCCTCCTTCAGCCTAAAGCCATTCCCCCTTGTCCTATCACTGTCAGCCCTTCCAAAAATTGCCTCTGCAGCCTTCCTGCAGGCTCCCTTTAGGCACTGGAAGGGGCTCTGAGGTCTCCCAGGAGTCTTCTCCAGGCTGAACACTCCCAGCTTTCTCAGTCTGTCTCCAGGGCAGAGGGGCTTCACCCCTTGGAGCATCTTCATGGCCTCCTCTGGAATCTCTCCAACAAATCTACATTTTTCTTGTGTCGCATTCTTGATTTGCAGTAAAAACTGGATTTTATGAGCTTTGAAAAATGAACATATGACATTACATAGGGTTTGTTAAGCATGGCCACAGAACAGCTGCTGAGGTGAGCAGAGCTGTGATGAACATCTCTTCTGGGTGTCATCAGGATGGGCTCTGGCCTGCTGCCCCAAAAGGAGCCAGCCGTCACCTTGGGTGGGACTCTGGCTTGTTGAGCTGTGTTCTCCATACAAACCTTGCAGGTTTCTGAGTGTGGGGTCGTTGAGGCTCCTGAGAGGGCAGGGACTGCAGGATCATCTGGTACCATGGTTACTCACCTCTTCCCCTGGTCTTGTTTCTCCTGTCCACCCCCAGACTCCATGTTTAAGGTCAGAACCCAAACTGACTTACCAGAACTTCTGAGCTTCACCCACTGCAGAGAGTACCTGGGGTACCTGTGGTACCTGTGGTACCTGTGGCTTCTCCTGGCCCACTGAGCAACTGAGGACAAGAGCTGGGCATCCTTGTCCCCCAGCTTCTCACTCTTTAAAAGGTGCATGGCAGTGCTGACCTCCTTTTTCAGGCACTTTGGCATTCCTGCCCGTAGAGAGGGACGGGAACAAGATGATCTTTCAGGTCCTTTCCAACCCAAACCATTCCAGGAACCTCTGATTCTATGAGAGCTGCTGGTGAAGGAGCTGCCTCTGTTCTAGGCCTCCTGGCATCTGGGGTCTCATGCTGGCCCCAGACCCATGGCTGACTTGTGGTCTTGCTCTGAGCTCCAGGCTGGCAGGTCAGGTTTTCCTGGTAGGCTTTGTACATCAGCTTGTGCTTGCACTGTAGCTAAAGGCACCAAGGTTAAGGTTTCTGTACTGGAAGTGGTGTCCAGAGAGGCTGAAACATCTGCCCAGGAAGCACATTCTAAAAAAAAGTCTTTTTTTCATCCCCAGTGTTCTGATTCCTGAGCATCTTCACTGGGGAGGAGGAGGCAGTCACTGTGGTCAGAGGCAGTGACAGGAGCAGAGGTAATCTGGGGACATCCAGGCAGGTATAATCTTAACCCAAATTCTTTTGGGTTTAAAGATGTCACTGTGCACCAGGCCCTGGAGGTGCTCACTCCTCCTGTGTGCTGGAGCCATCGGCCTCTGCAAGCCTGGCCTGTGTCAGAGGACACGAGTCCTGAAGGACTGATCCATCAGAGGCTTCTGGGGATCAGTCCCTGCTGTCTCATGCCAGGGACCAGCCCCAAGGGCAGAGGCACCTGGTGAGGCTGGGCTGGCTTGTGGTCCCGGGAGGGAAGTGGGACTGGGCAAAAGCCAGGGTTTGCTGTGCAGGTTCTGCCATGTGCCTCGTCCCTGCCTGTGCCACATCCTCCTGCTCCATCCTCCCTGCCTGAGGCGGGCTCCAGAGCCAAGGCCTGCAGTGCCCACGGGTCTGTACGTGCAGGAGTCCTGGGCAGGGTTTCCTGTGCCCTGAAATCCTGCAGAGCACTGCGCCAAATCCTGTGCAGCAAGAACGCTGCTTCTGGACATGGGTGAGCTGCTGTGGTGTTAGGTCAGTGCTCCTGCTTTCCCTGTCTGTGCGTGGGGTACTGCTGCTGTCCAGCTGGAGTCTGAGGAACCTCAGCAGTGAGCACACTCCTGGAGCTCCAGGAGATGGAACTCCCGGTGGAATCCTGCCTGATTTCTTTGCAAGTGAAGAAGGGTTCTGCCAAGTGATCCCATCCTCCCGGCGCAGTCCTGGCCCTGCTCTGCCCCGGTCATGAGCTCTGGAAGGCTCGTGTCAGGCAGGAAAGTTTTGCTTATGGAGCACAGCTCAACTCGGGTGAACTTCACATGAACTTGAAGTTTCTTTGGCCGTTTTCTTTCCTGATGATGCAGGCAGGTCGGGATCAGGATCCTGCACTGCACAGGGACCCAAGGCTGCCTTCCTCATGCAGCAGCACGATCACCTCATCCTTCTGAAGCACAGGGGCAGCTCCAATCTCTGCTCTCTGTGATCAGGGACAGGCCCACAGAACAGCAGGAGCTGTGCCAGGGCAGGGTTGGGCTGGATCTCTCAAAAAGGTTCTTCCCCCAGAGGGTGCTGGCCCTGCCCAGGCTCCCCGGGAAATGGGCACGGCCCCCAGGCTGCCAGAGCTCCAGGAGTGTTTGGACAATGATCTCAGGGGTGCACAAGGTGGGATTGTTGGGGTGTCTGTGCAGGGCCAGGGACTGGACTTGTGACCTTTGTGGGTCCCTTCCAGCTCTGGCTACTCCAGGATTCTGTAATTCTTGGTGCCCAGGCAGGACCAACAGCAGACAGATGGAGCTGTTCCCATGTGACACTGGGACTGTGCTGCTGTAACTTTTGCTATCCCTGGTCCCAGGGGATGGTGGGCACCCCATCACAACACCAGGGCTTCAGTGGCCTGCTCAGGGTCACCCAGATAGTCTGTGAGAGAGTTAAATCCCCCTCCTTGTGACAGTCCCACACTTCACCTGGAGATCCCTCCTGCTACCTCCCATGTCTGCATTCTGACCACAGGAAAATTGGGGTAGTGGAGCCAGGGAGGCCCTCAGGGCTGAGGACTTGTTGGATCAGTGATGGGAAGGTGTGATTGTAGTGTGAGCCACCCATGTGAACACAGGGACAAGCTGTGGCATCCTAAGCCAGTATGTGGCAGGGCACAGTGGGGTTTTCCAGACCTGTGAGCATCCTGGTCCCAAGAAAGCTCTTGCAGCACACGTGAAAAGCAGGGTGAGGAGCAGGGTGAGGAGCATGGTGGGGAGAGCTGCATGTCTGAGGAGCATGAGGGGATCCCCACCCCTCAGCTCCCTGCTCAGGGGATGAAGATGGGGAGCAGCAGCACCCACCATGTGTTGGGGCCACCAGCTCTGGAGATGTTTCCCAGCCTGTTGGTGGTGGAGGGGCCTGAGCTGGCTGCGTGTGGCTCCAAGGTCCTGCTTGGTGTAACTGTGTGAGCAGGGACGTCCCAAGGGCTTTGGGAGATCTGTCAGGTGCTGTCTCCTCTTGCCCCCCGCCACCTCCCATCTCCAGGGCCACCTGCAGCTGTTGGCCCTGCCACCCTTGCTCTTTGGAGCTTCAGGAAAGTCATCCCTGTGAGCTGCATGGAGGGATGAGGAGGGCACCACAGCTTACCCCTGGAAGGGCTGTACAGCACTTCCCAGTGAAAGTTTGTTTGCTCTTACCTTTGCCAGGCTTTAACTGTTTGGGCTGGATTATTCCATGTTTTTCTGCCTCAGGCTGAACTTTCTCCTTTTTTTTTCCTCTATTTTTCCCAATTTTTAGTAGAAGGTTGGGGAAAAATGGTAGCTTTGCCAATTTCTCTTTATTTTTTTTTCCTGCTGTCTCTTTGTTTGAGGGCTTATGGTGTCTCCACTCTTTGAAAAAGAGACTTAAAATTTGGCAGGCATGATGCATTCCTGCTGGAAGTCAACATGGATTTGGTCAAATGGTTAGCCACTGGAAAGCATGGCTGGGCATGCCTGAGGAGCTTTTCAGGGGCCAGCTGCTGGTGTCCCCATTTGCAAAGGGACTCTGGCCACTCTGTGTCCTCCTGTCCCTTTCTCTAGGGACACCTCCTTGCCCGGACAGGTCCAGGTCCGGAGTGGTGGCTGCAGGAGCCGTTTCCAATTAACAAGTCTCAAAAGCAGCTTACCAAGACAACGTTGTCTTTGTCCCCATTTCCCATGCATGGCACTGGCTGTGGGTACCACCTACCTCTCACTCTCAGCAGAGAGAAGGAGCAGAGCTCAGGCCAACTTGGGCTGTGCCAGGTGAGGGGAGGAGAAGCTGAGGAAATGCCCCTGTCATGCCAGACCTGGGAGAGGGTGTCTGTAGACCTGCCTGCCCCATGGGTGAGCTCAGCAGCATCACATCTGTGCATGGAGGGACAGAACCCCAGAACCATTACAGCTGGGAAGGACCTTCAAGGCCATCAAGTCCAGGCTGAGCAGGTCCTGGTGGCTGGAGGTTTGACCTGGTGATCCCTATGGTTTTCAAAGTTACTCCTTTATATTTGAGTGGAAACTTCTTCTAATTGCTTTCCCGGGGGCTTTGGAAATTCCTCCACAGACTC
Source organism: Fringilla coelebs (assembly GCF_963513975.1). NCBI lineage: Eukaryota > Metazoa > Chordata > Aves > Passeriformes > Fringillidae > Fringilla > Fringilla coelebs. The sequence goes on from NC_140042.1 coordinate 15,713,753, forward strand.
TGTCATCTTCAGCTGGAGTTTCTCTACTTGATGGTACCTCAGAGCTTTCTGCAGAGGGGAGAATGACACATGAGCTGGGAAAGCTCTGGTCTGGTGAAGGAGCAGGCAAGAACCTCCGGCAACCACCAGCAGGACCTCCTTCCCCAGCTGGAACGAGGTCCTGCTGGTGGTTACTGTCCCCAGTTAGTGCACTTACAAGAGTGCTCAGGCACTTGCAGGATGTTTTCTAGCAAAATGGTGGAAAAAACTGGCTTGTCCTCTTGGCTTGCAGGCTTTGGACACTGACTCCATGGAGAGGCTGCTGTGGGTGGGTGGCAGTGACCCAGCCCCTCTGGTGTTGCTCATGAGTTGAGTGGTGCTGGCGTGAGACCAGCCCCAGGGCTGGGTGCTGGGGTGGTCAGAGAAGGTCCCAGTGGGTGCTGGCCAGGGAGAGCCGATCTGGAGCGAGCTGGGAGCAAATCCTGGCATGAAGCTGTGCCAGGCAAGGGGTTTGCCAGGCTGGGACATGCTGGTCTGGGAGGGCCCCGTGGGGGTGGCTGTTGTTGGCAGCTGTGCCAGGGACAGTCTGTGGGCAGTGGCCGGCGTGCCCAGCACTGCTGGCTGGCTCCTGCTGTGTGCCTTCCAGCGGGAAGTGGCTTTCTGACTCCAGTAACATTTACCAGCTGGGGCAGCTCTGGAGCTGGGTGTGTGCGTTTGTCTGCTCTTCCATTGTCACTTGGCCGATGTCTCCTCCTCCCTGCTGAGATCAGTGGCTGTGGGCTCCCTTTTGTAACCCCTTTGGGTGCAGCTCTGGAAGTCTTCAGCCTCGTTTCGGTCAGAATGCTGGTCCCGTCTGGCTGGAGGTCTTGGGTGGGACAATGGAATGGAGGTGGGTTTCCACCAGAAGGAACATCCCAGTATGGACTGGAGGACTGGGTAGGACAGGTAGGATGTAGGTGGCTGAGGATGAAGCCCAGCCATAGGCATGGGGAACTGAGCTCAGAGGACGTCCAGAAGACCTTCTTGGGCCAGTTTTCTACCATGTGATGGTTCTGGAGAGGATGTGGTGTCTGCCGGGAGGTGCATCCCGGTGGCACGTCCTTCCCGGTGGCACCAGGTGGCGCAGGAGGTTAAAGGATTTGGTTCTCTGCCGGTCTGGGTGCACAGGGATTGCCTCCCACTGCTGTGATGAGTCTGTAGGTCTCAGCCCCCAGCACGCAGAGCTGTGCGCCCGGGCCAGGCCAGCCTCAGCCCTGGGGCGAGGCAGGGGGATGGGGCTCCCTGGAGCCCTGTTCCAGCAGAACCAGGAGCTGACCCAACCTTCGAACCCTAGCAGGGGTCTGCGTGTGGAGCCCACCATGACAGGAAAGGCACAGTGAGGCAGAGGAACCAGACTCAGGGGTAGAGCCCTGGTGGGGCCAGGGGAGTGAGGGGAGTGAGGAGACACTGGAACATTACCCTGGGGTGAGGCCATGACAAACACATGACATCCTCTGGCCCATGCTCCAGCAGTCCTGGGCACAGACAGGTGAGTGCTCCTTCCTGGCTCCCGGAAGGTCCTGGTCTCTTTGGTGGGGTGCAGGTACATGGCAGCAGCCCTCAGAGCAGCTGGGACACTGCCATCCCAGCCCCCTTCCTTCTCCCATTGAACAGCCTCTGGCCCCACGGGTTCTGCCAGCCCCCTGCCCTGCTCCCTCCCCAGAAGTGTGTGTCAGGACCCAAGGGAGGGGACAGGACCAGGCTTGGGTGAGTGTGACCTTACATCCCTTCTCACTCTTCACAGCCTGCCAGCTGTTCCCTGGGCATCTCCATGCTGAGCATTTACCTCCTGCTCTTGTTGGATCCAAAGTGGGCCCCTGAGAAACCACAGGGATACTTTTTCTCCCTTCTTCTGCCTTCAGTGATCTTTGATTTCAGTCGTCATATGACTCAGCTCCTGCATTTGATCCCTGGAGCAGGGTTTGCATACATGCAGCTGTGGCAGGAGTGTTGCTCGTTCCTGGCAGGCCAGGCTGGGATAGGGTTTCCTCCTGACCGAGGGGCAGCGAGTCCCCACGGCTCATCTGCTTCCCCGTGTGGAAGTCTGATTTAACCGGGGTGGTGTTAGTGGCTTGGAGGTGTCTCCTAGAGCTCTGCTGACCTGCTCCAGCATCTGGGCTTCTGAGATCCTGGCAGGATGGGAGTGGAGCGGAGCAGGTGTTCTCTGGTCCCTCTGTCTGTCCATCCCTACCTGCACAGGTCTGGAAGCATCAGGCACATTTGGGCGTGGGGCTGAACACTGGTTCTGGCAGTGGGTGTGGGACACGGTCAGTGGAAGGTGGCACCACGCAGTTCCCACGAAGGGCAGTCTGGGCACTGACCTTCAGGTGCTGCACCTTCTTGCTGCCTGTTCCCTGTGAGCAGCTCTGGTCTGGAGCAGCTCCTGACTCGCAAGGACCAGCCAGCAGTGGTGCTGAGCTCCCTTTGGGGTGCTGGGCTCCCTCTGGGGTGCTGGGCTCCCTTTCTTAGGGGAGCACAAGTTACAAATCCTGCAGAGGTTTTCAGGGAACAGGGATTTATAGAGTGCAGGGATTTGCTGGGCATAGATATTTGTAGAACATGTGCTGTCAGGGGACAGGGGTTTTCAGGGGACAGGGGTTTTCAGGGGACAGGGGTTTTCAGGGGACGGGGGTTTTCAGGGGTTTGCAGGGGTTTGCAGGGGCAGGAGTTCACAGGGAATAGAAGTTTGCAGGGGACAGGGATTTGCAGAGTGGCTGCAAGCTCCCACTGAGCCAGGCCCCAGGGCTGTGTGCTTGGCTCTTGGCACCAGAGTTCTGGCTCTGTCTGCCTCCTCCCAGACAGTGCCAGGGTTTTTGGGTGGTCACAGGGCTGTGATCACAACCAGCGCTGCCTGTTGTGTCGTGGGTACCTGGCACCGGGCTGACCACACTGGGCTTCCCCAGGAACTTTGATCATGGCTCGGGGCAGCTTGTCCTGCTCTGTCCTGTCTCCATCAGGTTCCAGTTAAAACCAAATGCATTCTCCAGCCTAAGCTGCACAGCCGTTTGAGCCCTTCCAAAAATGAAACAAATACCCACGGACTGCAATTCGAATTGCAGCTCAATTAGGGCTTGTTCCCAATGCGATCATAAAACCTCCAGTACGAAAACAAACAACCCAACCAAACCACATCCAAGCCTGACAGCATCCTCTGGAATGCCTTTAAAATAACAAGGAGGGCAGAGGAAGATGAAAGCAGTGTGGCCAGCGGGAAGAAGGCTCTTTGGCCCTGAGGGGCAGCTTGGAGGTGGGCTGAGCAGGTGTGGGGCAGGGCAATTTGGGATGGGGAGAGCGCAGGAAGTGACAGATGTGATGGAGACGGGCTCGGCTGGTACCGTGGAGATGTGGCCAATGCAGTGTGGAAGTGATGAGCGCGACAGACATGGGGCAGCCTGGGGCGAGGGTTGGGCCGTTCACAGGGGGATTTCACAGGGCGAGGAAGAGGAAGATGTAGAGGTGGTTTGGAGCGTGGTGGTTGCTCTCGGAGAGGCTGCGATGTATGAGCAGGGCGGGGGGAGCGCGGGGCCGGAGCCGGCGGCTGGAATGCGTGTCCCGCGTAACCCTGGCTTGCACCGCGTCCAGCCAGTCTGGTGCCGCGGTTCGGGTTTCACGGCGGACTTTAAACCCGGCCATATTTAGCGTGAGCCTCGCTGGCCTGTCAGGGAGGGGAAGCCGCAGCACAACTAATAAAAAAAGCCAAACAAAAACAATGTAATTAAAGAGACTCAGCACTGTGTGTTCCCATAGCAAGAACATTTACCCAAGACTTCCTTGCTCAGATACTTAATGTCAAGCGGCAATTAAAGGCTGGCTTTGTGGCGAGGCAGCGAGAGAGGCTTGCCCTGGCCGGGAGACGGGAGCCCAGAGCGTCCCCGGTGCCTGTGCCGGTGGGGAGGGACGTGTGCGGGTCACACAGGGATGCTGCGTCCCGAGCAGCAGCTCCCGAACCCCTCCAGCCTGAGGTGCCCTCAGTCTGTAATGCATAGACCCACTCAGCTCCATCCCCACAAAAGTTTGGTAGCACAGGAGCAGAAAAGTGGATTTTCTCTGGATTTTCTGGGTAGGAACCTCTGGACGGGACACGCAGCAGCTCTGCATGGTAAATCCTTGTGAAAACAGTAAAATCAGCAGAGCTGGGCTAGGTGTAGAAGCTTCCAGCATCTCCTTCCTGACTCAGATCTGTGGATGGAGACTGTGTGAGCCTCTGACGTGTTGAATTTCCTCCCTCAAGGGATGGTTTGGGGTGTCTGGAGCCAGGCTGTGCCCACTAGTGCCCCGTTCACTGCAGCCCAAGGTGTTGCTTATGGGCTGCTTGTGTTGGCAGCATCACCTGCCTTGGCTGGTGAGGCAGTCACTGTGCCATGTCCCCAGGAGAGGTGCCCCATGCCCTGGCAGTGCTGTGTGAGGTGTGTGTGCAGGAGGGTGCCCTGCGTGGCACAGCCAGGACAGTGGCACTTTGTGATGACAGCAGTCCTGACAGCAGTCCTGGCCCTGATGGCAGATGTCACTGCAAATGAAGGTCTGATTTGGGCTACATTTTCATGGCCATGGAACCACAAGATCCTTCTGGTCTCACTTTTAAGCAGTGATCAGGAGGTCTAATGAAAAAAATAAAGAAAAGCAAGAAGCAACAGCGTTATTGTGTTGCAGCAGAGTTTGCTCAAGCGTCTCTGCTGCCTTCCTCCCCAAAGGCGCTGCTGGGCCTGCAGCAGGGGGGTGTTTTATGGGACACTGTCAGTAAGTGATCTACTTGGTTGGCTCCAGACCTGTCTCGGAGTCCTGAAGTCTCTGTCTTTCCCAAATTCAGCCTGTGATTTAAGTGGGGATGAGACGTTTGGGCAGGCTCTTTTGTGCTGTGCCAGGGGACATGGCTGTGCTCAGGAGGACACTGCTGACCCCCAGCCCTGTGCTGTGGGATCTCGCGTGTCCAGCCTGTGTGAGTGCTTTCTGCCACAGCTGAATGAGGACTGCACCTGGGGGGTGAGGGGGGGTCCTTGCCATGTGCTCCCCGTGCAAGTGCTCCCCAAAGGCTGCAAAAACCCTGCTGATTTGGGGAGTAGCCTGGATGGCACAGGGGGAGTGCTCGGAGGGGAAGTGCTCCAAGGGGGAATGCTGCTCTTCATCTCCTGGAGAGGTGCAGGGCGCTGAGCACTGCTGGATACTGCAGATCTCTCCCAGGATGTGCTTTTCATTTGGGTACCGAGCTGCTGGAGTCAGCTTTCCCCTCCAGAGCCGTGCTGTGCCAGGGTGGGCTGTGTGTCCACGGGGGTGTTCTCTGCTGCCACTGGCCATGAGCTCCTCGGGCAGCACTGACACACCACGTGTGCCTGGCACGGGGACAGCAGGGACGATGTGCTGCCAGTGGTGCTCAGGAAGTTCTGCAGTGACCCAGGGGCCTGACACCACGCTGAGCTCCTCCAAGCATTGGGGTCTAGCAGCACTGGGCTTCTGGAGCCCCAGCAAAAATGTCCTGGCAGGAGAGCATCTATATAAGTTAGTTGTTATTGCTAAACAAAAGAGGCATGCTCGCTTCAGCTCCACTCAAAACAAAACCCAGCAGGTTTGCCAAATGGGGAGAAAAGAGAAAAGCTGGAGGAAACAAAAACAAACAAACAAACAAACAAACAAAGTCTGCTTTGGTGCCTTTCCCTGGACCCAGGTTTCAATAGGCAAGTGCATTTTCTAGGCACATGGATGTTTCTGTGGAGCAGGAATGTTTTTCTCCCTGTCTACATGGCCAGGTCACTGCAGAGCACCTAAATGCCTTGGTGGTCTGCACAGCCCAGGGTGGGTAACTGCTGTGCCTGCTGCTCCATGAGCCCTGCTGCCTTGCAGGGATCTGATCATGGCATTTGGTCCTAGTTCTGAGCGTGCTTTTTGGTGGGTTATGAAATCCCACTCTTTGGAAGGGCTCCCCATCTCATGTTCCATTTTTAATCCGGCCTCTATTTTGCCAGTCATGAAAAATTACTTATGCTTGGGCAAAAAGAGTGGAAAATGCAAACACATCAGCAGCTCCTCTTCATGCCAGACATGGCACTTCTTGTTGCTGTCCCCATGGCTGTGGGGGTGCTGCTCTGAGTGTTGCTCTCTGCTGTAGAGTGTTGGTGTCAAAGAGTCCATGGCCATAGTTGTGGACCCCCTGGACGTGGGTCAGACCAAGTGTGCTCAGGTGTGGAGAGACCTCTTGCACTCAGATTTTTCTCTCAGGAAACACCTCTGTGTTGATCTTGCCACTTGATCTCATAGGATCATACAGCCATGGAAGAGCTCAGGTTGGAAGGGACCTTAAAGACCATCCAATTCCACCCCTGCCATATCCAGGGACACCTCCCGCTGTCCCAGGCTGCTCCCAGCCCTGCCCAGCCTGGCCTTGGGCACTGCCGGGGATCCAGGGGCAGCCACAGCTGCTCTGGGCACCCTGTGCCAGGGCCTGCCCACCCTCACAGGGAACAATTCCTAATTCCCAATATCCCATCCAGCCCTGCCCTCTGGCAGTGGGAGCCATTCCCTGTGTCCTGTCCCTCCATCCCTTGTCCCCAGTCCCTCTCCAGCTCTCCTGGAGCCCCTTCAGGCCCTGGCAGGGGCTCTGAGGTGTCCCTGGAGCCTTCTCCTCTCCAGGTGAGCACCCCCAGCTCTGCCAGCCTGGCTCCAGAGCAGAGGGGCTCCAGCCCTTGGGGCATCTCTGTGACCTCCTCTGGATTCACTGCAGCAGCTCCATGTCACTCCTGGGCTGGGACTCCAGGGCTGGGGGCAGCTCTGCAGGTGGGGTCTCACCTGAGGGGCACAGGGGCAGATTTGCCCCCTCGTGCTGCTGCCCACACTTGGTGCTGGTCGCCTCTTGCTGAGAGCTCCCAGTGGGGATGAGCTTTGCTGCACTGGGTTGTGTCCCCCTGATAACTGGGTTTTAGGCTGCTCCTCTCCTTTGCCTGTTCCGTCCTTGGATACCCCTCTGGACTGAACTGGAGCATGGTTCAGGAGAGTATCCCTGGCGTCTTGTGCTAACACACCACTGACATCCACGTGGCTGTGAGGCTTCAGCAGACTCTGCAAGGGCCTGGTCCCTCTTCTGCTCCCAATGCCAACCCTTGTCCTTAGAAAGCCATCAGCACCCTTCAGTCTCTCTCCTTCGGGGTCCCTTTTTTTCGTGCACAGAGCCCTGCTGCTTCCTTGTTTGCTGCATCAGGCTGGGAATGGTGGGAGCAGCTCCCTGGAGTGACAGCCACCCACACTGACCCCAGAGGCTGCAGTGCAGGGCTGAGCTCATGGCAGCTGCTGTGCCTGGAGCCTGACCTCTCACTGCCACCCTGAGCTGCCACCCAGCAGTTTTTCCTTCCCACAGCCAGCCTGGGGCAGCGGGGCCCGGAGCCTCGGGGGGTGGCGGGTCACTTGGCTGTCATCCGCCTCTCTGGAAGGTCACTGCCCCAGCAGCAGCACTGCTGGCACATGAGCTGTTCCCAGCCAGGCTCCTGGTGCTGGCAGGGCTGTGGGATGGCCACCATGGCCCCCACCAGCCACATCATGGAATCATGGGCTCCTCTGGCTCGGACGGGACCTTAAAGATCGTTTATGTCACCCCACCCCTGCCATGGCAGGGACACCTTCCACTAGCCCAGGCTGCTCCAAGCCCCCGTGTCCAACCGGGCCTAGAACACTTCCAGGGACCCAGGGGCAGCAACAGCTGCTCTGGGCACCCTGTGCCAGGGCCTGCCCACCCTCATGGTAAAACATTTCTCCTTGTGTCTGGCTGGTGACCTGTGGGCAGGGGTCATTCCCTGCCTGCCCAGCGCCCGCTGGGCAGGGCTGTCCCAGCCCCCGGCTCTGCTCTCGGGGAGCACAGCAGCCGTGCCTGTCAGGGACTGGTTCTCAGCTGGAGAGTCAGAGGGGCTACGCCCTTCCACAAAATGCACTTAAAATCAAGGAATTGCAACAATTATTAACACTTTCCACTAGACCACAATCTGCAGTGTTGCAAACATTAACATTCAGAATATCCATAAACCACATTGTAAACTATCCAGTAGATTTGCTTGTGTTTGATGCTGGAGGAAGGGAAAAAATGAAGATGCCTTATGCTCATCCATTCTCATGTACTTTTTAAAGAAAAGAAAACCACCTCTATTGCATTGGTTTCCTGAGACAGAATCATAGTTAGAATCACTAACGTTGGAAAAAACATTTAAGATCATCAAATCCAGCACTGCCAAGGCCACCACTAAACAATGCCCCAAGTGCCACATCCACACAGCTTTTAAATCCCTCAAGGGATGGTGACTCCACCACTGCCCCAAGCAGCTGTGCCAGTGCCTGACCACCCATTCAGGGAAGAAGTTTTCCTGATATCCAATCCAAACCTCCCCTGGCACAGCTTGGGGCTGTTCCCCTTGTCCTGTCCCTGTTCCCTGGGAGCAGAGCCCGACCCCCCCGGCTGTCCCCTCCTGTCAGGAGTTGTGCAGAGCCACAAGGTCCCCCCTGAGCCTCCTTTTCTCCAGGCTGAGCCCCTTCCCAGCTCCCTCAGCCCCTCCTGGTGCTCCAGACCCTCCCCATCTCCGTTCCCTCCTCTGGACACGCTCCAGCCATGAGTCCCAGAACTGACCCCAGATGGATCTGCCCAGTCCCAGCTTATCCTTCCACAGAACCTCAGCTCTTTGATGGAGGGGGTGATGGAGTTTGCTGGTGTGTGGGTCTGTGGCATTGCAAACCTGGTGTCCACATCCCCTCCCTGCTGGTCACAAACACATCCCCCAAGGCCAGAGAGCCGAACTGCTGGGGCAGGCAGAGCGCCTGTCCTCTGCTTGCAGACCGTAGGACAATAATTAGCAACCAGAACCATTTGTGGCTGGGATAAATTTAGTTTGGCTGCACTGAAACTCTTCAGGCCGAGAAGGTGGGATCTCCTCTGACACCTCCCTGCAGGATGAGGTTTTGCCATGGGTGAGCTGGTGTTGGCTGGTCAACCCCTGAGGGCAGGACATCTGCAGGTGTTGTTTTCAGCTATCAGTTGCTCCAGGGCAAAGTTTAGCTGTAGATAAATCAAGACCATTTCACTGAGTCCAGATGACTCATAACCACAGGGCAGGAAACTCTTTTATCTTGGGGGCAGCTGGTTTAATATACATAGATGTTCACTCCTGAGCGCTGAATAATTTCCATCTCTTTACTTCTCATTAAAAGCAAATCAGAGGAGGGAAAACAGTGAGAAATTTCTCTCTGTCTCTGTTTCTGCAATCTCTGAGAGAGCTTCCTCCCAGCTGTGCAGTCTGCCTGCACTGGGTCATTTGCTGTGTATTTTAATTGGCAGAACAAATGACTTTCTCTCCAAAGCACCACTCCATTTGAAACCCTGATTCTGCAGGCACGAATGGAGCAGGGATCTGTTACAAGCTGCTCCAGCTTCCATGGAGGGAAGAGCATTCTGTGTGGGAGGGCATTGTTGCCTCCTTTGAGGGGAGCTGCAGTGGAATTTACATATCTTGTTGATGAGCCTGCTGAAAGAGCCATCCTCACCTCTGAGCAGCAGCTAGAGGTGGAGGGGAGGGAGAAGAACTTGGGCAGCAGGCAACTCTTAGACACAAGAGAAAGGGCAAGGTTTTGCTGGAGAACCTCTCGAGTCAGTTCTCTTTCCTAAATATGCCAGGCAGTGCTTTGCATCTCAGGCTTCTCCTGAGGGTCAGGACCTGCTTTTCTGTCTCTTCCTGCCAGAACAGCTCTGCCTGCTCAGGTACAGGTGGCTTTTCTCTCATCTGAGCTGTGCTCTGTTCCACCCCTGTGCCCTGCCCTCTGCAGAAGGCTGTGTGTGCTGTGTGTGAGCCCATGGCATGAGGAGCCCTCAGGAGAGGCCGTGCCTGGAGCTGCTCCCTGTCCATGATGACACAAGGTGCACACAAGCTGAGACACCGTGTCCAGAGCCAGGCAGGTCCCAGAGACCGTAGGACTGCTTTTCCACCCTTCCTTGCATGGTGCAGGTCTCTCCCAGCATGGTGAAACATTCCTGGGTGCTGATCCCTCCCTTCCCACCAGAACAAGTAGGACTCTGCTGCTCAAAACTCACCCACTCCAGGCTGCTCAGGGGCACTTTTCCACCTGAAGTGACAAAATTCCTGTCTACTTTTGCCAATGGGCCTTTGGTTGGTGTGGCTGGTGCTCAGTGTCTGATCCATGAAGCCCTGTGCTCAGATAATGTCCATTTCTGGAGCAACCCAGGGCAGCAACTTGACACTGTGGCTTGGGCCACACTGGAGCCCTCTAAATCCACAGGCTGAAGCTGATGAGATGAATGATTGCCAGGAGCCAACCTTCGCAGCATTTTCCACTCTTAAATATCACAGTAATAAAAGGTAAAATCATTAAAGTCCTTCTGCAGCCCCCTGTGCCTCATCTGCAACGAGGGCGAGAAGGGCGCAGAGCGAGGGGTTATTAATATCCTGTCTCCCGATGATGGCTTTATAAACATCCTTACTGCAGGCACAGCCTCGCTGGGAGCTCTGGCATGACCTTCAGCCAAATGCCATGCTTTTATCACACTTGATATTTAACCAATAAAGCAAGGGGAGGAAGACTTTGCCCCTAAATATCTGAGCTTATACACGAGGGGATGGGGCCCAAACTGAGAGAAACTGTGTTAAGTGTAGCCATGCTAAATGCTCCTTAGACCTGATGCTCCTCTCTGGGAAGTGTGCCAGAGCTCCAGCAAGAAGGGGATCAGATGTTTGACGCAGTGGAAACCCTCCATGCCGCAGGGGATGACTCATGGGCAAAAGCCCCACACAGCATCAAGGCCACACTCATGCAAAGCAGGGGATTTGCACTGGTGGGAAGAGGTCTTGATGGAGACAGGAGGGTCCTGACTGCAGGGAAAGGAACAGCTCCCACTCTGGAGAGCCCCAGAAAAGGCACCAGCTTTCCTTGTGACTGGTAGATCTTGAAAATAAGAATCAAAATCGTGTCCCAGTGGCAGGGCATTGGAACTAGGTGGTCTTCAGGGTCCCTTCCAACCCAAACCAGTCTGTGACTCTATAACCAGAGAGGAGAAAAGATTTTGCAGGTTAATGGATGGAAAAGGTAAGGAGCAGCTGTGAAGCATGGATCTCTTGGTCAGCAGAAGACTGGGGTCACTGGTCCCCATCAGGACCTGGCATGGTCTGGATGCCCTTAGAAATGGCCCTTAGTGTTCCCTGCTCCCATTTCACTCCCAGAGGGTGCCCTTTGCTGGAATAACAACTCTGAGAAAAGTCATGAACCAAAAAGGGCTGAGGGATGGTGGTAAATGCAGGACACAGGTTCCTGCAGAAGGGTGGGTGTGGAGAGGGTACATGAGGTATCCCAGGCCAATGGTGATGGACAGCAATCATCCAGCATGGGTCTGGGGACTGCCAGGCCCAGCAGCCTCCACTGCTGTGGGGGCTGGGCATCCCTGGATGGGGCAGCCCATCTCTGTAGGGGCTGGATGGTGGGGACTGGGCGTGGGGAGAGATTGCCCTGGTGGGGCAAGCTTGAGGCTGCTTTGAGCATCCCAGCTTGTGTCTGGAAGGAAATGTCTTACCTGCAGGGATCATATGAGCCCCTTGGCACCCCTGCAGGGCCAGCAGCCAGGAGCAGATCTGCCTCAGCTGAGAACAGATGGGTGAGGGCATTGCTGGCACTGGCAGCCGCTGACTTTGGTGCTGCCTGGGAGCGCTCTGGCTCTCCGATTCTTGTCTTGGTCCTGACAATGCAGATGTGCCTCGGCCTTTCCGGCACATCCTCCATGCCCCTTTTCCCTCCTGGCTTTTTCCCAGGTCATCCTCCCCTAAAATGACGCAGCAGATGCGGGACCTGCAGCTGGCACAGGCCAGGAAGCCACCAGGCCCTTCCTCACCAAACGCGGCCAAGAGGCTCTACCGGAACCTGTCCGGGAAATTCCGCGTCAACTACACCTCCTTCGACGAGGGCAGCCTGGTGGGACGGGGCGAGAAGGAGAAGCTCCGCAAGTCCTACCTGGTCAGTGCCTGCTGGCTCCATCCACACGGGCACAGAGGGTCTGTGGGGGCTGGCTCCATCCGCATGGGGACACAGGGTCCCTCTGTGAGTGCTGCTGGAACCTGGGTGGGAGCACAAGATTGTGTTAAGTGAAGCTGTAGCAAGTTCAGTTGCAGGTGGTCCAGGTGTTTGCTTGACATCATCCAGATGTGTCTGCAAAGAGCTGATGCTCTCAAGCCCTTGGGATGAGGACACCCTCTCCCTGATTGGGTTCATGGGGTGCTAGTGAGGGTCCAGGGTATGTGGTGGGATGGAGGAGGGTGCCCCGTGCTCAGCCCAGCTGCATTTCTCCTTTCACCCAGTTCCAGAGCAATGCTGCGCTCTTTGAGGCCGTGGAACTGCAGGATCTTGACAGGGTGCAGGAGATGCTGAAGCACTACAGCCCTGAGGAGCTGGACCTCAACACCCCCAACAGCGAGGGGCTCCTGCCCCTGGACATTGCCATCATGACCAACAACGCTCCCATCGCCAGGGCCCTGCTGCAGGCCGGAGCAAAGGAGAGCCCACACTGTGAGTTGGGACAGGAGTTGTGCTGTGCCCATCACCTGGGTCTTCAGCCTGGTGTAGCGGAGCACCCCAGGCATTGGATGCAGCTGGGGAGGTGATCGCTGGGCTCTGGGACACCGGTGCAGGCTTCAGCAGGGCTCGCGGGGAGCTGCGCACTCTGGCAGACCCCGGGACCGGGACGTGGAGAGGAGGATGGGGTCTCAGGGTGGGCGTTCTTTGCCAGCAGAGGCAGAGCTTGCCCTAACCGCCTTCTCCTCCCTTTCCTCCTGGGCCCGCGGCCGTGTGCACCCTCCCGCAGTTGTGAGCCTGGAAAGCCGCTCTCTGCACCTCTCCACGCTGGTGCGGGAAGCGGAGCAGCGCGTCAACGAGCTGATGGCGCAGGTGGTGAATGAGGCGCCCAGCACCGACTGCTCCGAGAAGGAGAAGCAGCTCAAGGCCTGGGAGTGGCGGTTCCGGCTTTACAAGCGCATGAAGGCAGGGTTTGAGCATGCCCGTGAGTGACCGCAGGAGGGCTGGGGGGCTGTCCCTGCGCCGGGGGAAGCTGCGGGGCTGTGCACCCATCACCTGCACCCTGTGGCCAGGACTTGCGGTGAGGGTGCTTGGAGGGGAGAACACGTTCCATCAGGGAATGCATCCCTGGGACCAGGGAGAGGCCCAAGAGGGACACAGGGAGGTCCAGAGCGACCGTTGTCGCTGTAGCAGTCCCTGCCCTCTCTGTCCCCAGGAGTGCCAGATGCCCCCAGCAGCGTCCACCTCTCTGTGGCCAGCAGCACCTCATTGCAGGTGACCTTCTGGGAGCCCCTGAGTGTCAACTCAGCCGTTGTCACCAAGTACAAAGGTAAGGACCGGGATCTCTGCAGCAGGGCAGGGTCACACAGCCACAGCAGGTGCCTTGCACCCCGTGGCAACACAACAGAGCCATGGGCAATGCTGCCAAGCCGCAGTCAGGCCACTTGTGTGCTGGAGGACAGAGGAAGCCACAGCTGCTGGACAGCCTGGCCACCGCCCAAATGCTCTGAGCTGGACCAAACATGATCCTGCACCAAGGCAAAACTTGGGGTGTCGCTTGTTGGCCACCCCCTCATCCTGCACACACACTGGGGAAGACTTGGTTGTTATGTACCCCTCACCCACTTAAACCAGATATTTTTGGCTTCTGGAAGAATTTCTTCCATCCCCCACTCCTGAGCCACCAATTAAAGGTGCTGACCCCATCTTATATGGCTTGGTGAGGACAGCAGCTCCCCATGACCTTCCCCCCTCTGTGAATCACCTTTTCCATGCCTGCACTCCGCTGCCTCCATCTCCTGTGCTGTCTGCAGTCCCCCTGCAGCTGCTGTCTGTGACGTGCTGCCCCAGCCCTGGTGGCCTGTCCCCACTCCAGGGCCTCATGGCACCTTGGCATCTCTCTCCTTGCAGTGGAGTGGAGCTGCTCCCCCACCTTCTCACCGCTGCTGGGAGAAGCTGTGATTGACAAGCTGAAGGACCTGCACTTCACCATCCAGGGGCTGGTGTCGGTGAGTGCCAGGGGTACCCGGCGGGCAGGGCTCAGCAGGGAGAGCCCACAGCTGGGAAAAGCCACAGGCCATAGTGCAGCCCATGAGGAGGGGATCAGGCACTGCCGCAGGCTGCCCAGGGCAGTGGTGGAGTCATCACCCCTGGAATGTTCAGAAGATGTGTATTTGGTACTTGGGGACATGGTTTAGTGGTGGCCTTGGCAGTGGTTGGACTCAGTGATCCTAGATGCCTTTTCCAGACTTAATGGTCCTTTGTTTCTATGATCGTTCTGAGCAGGAACAATAGGATTGTGCCACGCTGTGTGCCATGGGCACAGCCTGGGCAGAGCCAAGAGTGGGAGAAGCATCTGTCTGTTCCCTCATGGCTGCAGCCCCTGACAGTGGGGCACCTCCCTGAGAGGGTGCCTGGGGACTCTGCAGGGACAGACAGAATGGGCCCATTCCCCCAACACTGATTTATCCTCCGTCCCCCTCCCCACTCCTGTCTGCACCCAGGCTCTTCCTGGGCAGTAAATCAGCAGCTCAGCCCTCTGCCACCTGCATAGTCCAACCCCTCACCCCAGCCCCAGTGTCACCAAGAGGGGGGACCAGCCCCATCTTCATCTTGGGAAGCTCAGCAAGGTCATGGCTGGTGGGACTGTGGCTCCCTGCTGTTTTTTCTCCCTGAGAACCACAGGAACCATGCCTGGGCCGGCGCCAGGGACACGGGGACTGCGCTGGGGTGGAGCTCAGGATGGGAACACGGGCAGATGCTGGGATAATGGGGTCACCCTGAGCAGGGGTAGGCAGGCAGGGAGCACAGATTTGAGGAGCAGAGAACCCCCTTGGTGAGGTGAGAGGGGCTAAGGCCCAGCAGCCGTGCCGAGCCCAGGAGCGCTGTCAGGGCTGCCGGCAGTGCGGCAGAAGGGGCTCGAGCGGAGTCTGGAGCAGCATCACTGCAAGGAACTGCTCCGAGCCCATCAATCACACTCTCAGAGCTGCTTCACAGGCTCCTGTCGCCTTCATGAGTGCCTGGAGGCCTGGCAACATCTGGCAGCTTGGCTGGGCTTTAATCAGAGGCTTTAATCACTGTGACTGTGCTACAAGCCCTTGACAGTGCTGGGCCAGCTCCCTGTCTCCAGGGGCTGGATCCTTACATGTCCCAGGGGGTCGCCAGCACCCCAATCCACAGAAGCACTGAGTCTTTCAGGCTGGAGCATCTCTGGCAAGGGACATTTGCAATGTCCAGTCCTTCCCCTGTGTGCCCCAAACCCACCCAGCAGGGCCACAGGGATTCTCTAGTGCCTCATAACAAGGGCTTTGTACAGGAGGGGAGGTGAGAGCCAGTGACCTGGGCTGGGGGAAATCCTCCTTGCCTCACCTGCCAAGCTGGGAGAGGTGAGGGCGTGCTGAGTGTGCTGCTCTCCTTGCAGGGCACGGCGTACCACGTCCGCGTGTCTGCCTACAACATGAAGGGCTGGGGTTCCCCACAAGCCTCCACACCCCCCTTCGCCATCCCTTCCAGTGAGTACCCCTGGGAACACCCCCATGGCAGCCACCACGGGGCAGGGGGGACAGGACAGCCCCCTGTGCCATCCAGGGGTCCCTCACTGCTGGGATGGCAGACGCAGAGTTTGGAGTCTCGGGCCAGGCGGGGAGGCTGTGCCTGAGGCTCTGGGATGCTGCCTGCAGCCAACAGGTGCTTTGCCAAACTGAGTTTTCAGCCTTGAATTACCCTTGCCACCTGGGAAAGGCTGAGCCTTTTCAGGCCACCTGGATCAGCTCATCCCATGGAGGAAGCTGGGAGGTGGCAAAGAGCCAGGACTCAGAGTAGTCCTGGGTGGCAGTGGCCTCCCACTCTGTGCCACCACATTGTCCCTCCCATCCAGCCCAGACTCAAGGAGCTGCATTCCCTGGCATGGAGCTAGGATGGGGGTCACGAGCCCCAGCAGAGACCAGCTCTGGGCTGTCAGCACTTTCCTCCCCATGCTGACCCCAGGAAAGTGTCAGCAAACAGCCACCCAATGTCACACAAGGCACCCCAGAGTGCTGGGTGGAGAAGGGCCGGGAGGACTGAGCTGGAAGGAGCAGCCCAAAGGTGAAGTTCAGGACTAAGGAGGCTCCAGGATGCCACTTGTCACCAGTCCCAAAACAGGTGCCTGTGTGGTGTCCCGTGGGACTGGTGCTGTAAATGGGTAAGGAGCAGCCCTATGGGAGGCTGAGCTTGTCCCAAGCTCATGGAAGCACATCCTGTCCCACCATGCTGCAGGCACCCAGGGAGCAGGGAGGGCACTGGGAACAGGTGGAGGCGAACAGTAAGGGCTCAGAGATGGGCAGCACCATGCACAGCTCTGGCTGCAGATCCAGAGAGCACTGAAATCACCAAAAATCCATTTGCATGTCTAGGAATGCAGACAGCAAGGGCACAGCAGTCTACCACTGTGGCATTATCTTGTCCCCGTCATGTTTGCATCCACTTTAAAGCCCATTTGCCACTTCACACAGGTCACATTCCCTGTGACCAAGATCCAGGTGGCATCAATTGAGTGTGGCTGAAGTGAATCAGACAGGAGTGGGGTTTATTTATTTTTATTGCCAGTAATATTTCTCCCTTCAGCAGAGATCCCTCCCTGGCCCAGCAGAATATGGTCAGGCACCTCCCTGGGTGTTTTTAAAGCTACTAAAAATAGCAGCAAGTTCTAGCCAAAGTTAACAGAGCTGAACTTTCCATGGAAAACAGCAGCAGGCAGGACATGGGGTGTTTAAAGCAATTAATATAAAGTTGAGGGAGAAGAGCCGGCAGGTCCCCAGCCCTGCTCTGGGTCCTGCTGCTGTCCCACAGCGGGTGGAGCTGGAAGGAGTTTATTTATGTGTTTGTCGAGGTAAGCCCGGCTTCCAGTGCTCATCTGGAGTAACTGGGGAAGACCTGGAGGAAGAGACTGGAAAGAATTTTATTTTTTAAGGCCAGTGAAGTGTAGCAGCAACAGACAGAACCTTGTTCCTTCCCCCTGATGTGTCCCTGCCATGCTGTGGGGAGGCTGGTGGCCACGGGGTGCTGTGCAGAGCCGGGTGTTCCTGGGAAGAGGGGCACAAAGCTGGGATCTCCCAGCACACCCAACTGCTGCCGTGCTGCGGCATGGGGGGGACACCCAGATGATGTGGGAGGAGGGGATGGGAGCCCTTTTGCCCCGGGCAGAGGGTGCCGGGGTGATGCTGCTCTGTCCCCACAGACTGGCGGGAGTACGACGGCCGGGCGCCGCGGCGGAGGGGACAGGCTGAGGCTCTGGACCATCTCCTGGGCCAGGTGAAGACCGTCCACCAGCACTGCATTTGCCACGGTGAGCCCACAGCACGGTGCTCCAGCGCGGCTGAGTCCCGGGGTTGTGGTGTGACCTGCGGAGCTGGGGTGGTGCAGGAACAGCTCTGTGCCATGGATGTGAAGAGCAGGGAGACAGCTCAGGCAGCGGAGACCTCAGCAGAGCCTTCCCAGTGGGTTGGTATCAGCTCTTCGTCTCCTGCTGCAGCATCCTCTGCTCTCTGCTCCACAGAGCCCTGCAAGAACCAGCCCCAGAGCAGGAAGCATTCAGTCTCCAAGAGCCTCAAGCACCTCTTCCACCCTGGCAGCAAGTTTCTCAAGACACTGAAGCGGTGAGAGGCTGGTGCACGGGGATGGTGAGAGCCCCTGTCCCAGCAGGGCTGCAGAGCTGCCCATCCTGAGAGCTGTGCCTGCACACTGGGGGCGGGGGGTGCTCAGAGCAGGGTCTGCACTGGGAGTGAACTGGGGGTGTCAGTGAAGATGAGTCCCATGGCCCAGAGGTCAGAGGTTCTCTTGGTGTCTCTGTTTGGACTGGCCAAGCTGTGCTGGTGCCTAGATCCTTGCATCACCTCTAAGGCTCGCCTGGCACCCCACCTTGTCCAGACCCAGAGTGCCCCTGCCCATCTAGCCCATCTCTGTCCCATGTGCTGCAGGGTCATGGGCCATGGTATCTGCTGGGACACCTTGGGTTCCTGTTCCTGCTCCCGTAGCAGCCACAAGCCTCTTCTGTCACGGGCTATTGGAGAGAAGTGGGGACCTGGGGCAGGGCATCTCCTCTTGTCTCAGGAAAGAGACCCTTTGGGAGATGGAGCTGGCAGCTGGGGGTGGCACTGAAGTCTGTCTTCTCTCCTGTGCAGGGGCCTCTACCTGACAGCCATCTTCTACAAGGATGACAACATCCTGGTGACCCACGAAGACCAGATCCCTGTGGTGGAGATTGATGACACCTACTCCTGCCTGCTCATGCAGGATTTCCTCTGGCTCACCAAGGTGGGTGGCTGAGGGACCCTGTGCTTGAGCAGAGGGCCAGAAGTGCCAAGGTGACCCAGGCAGACATCAGGCAACACTTCTGCCCCTCCAGCCCGGACACTGGGGCTTGGCAGTGCAGGCAGCCCGTGGACTTGCTTGTTGCTGGGGTTCAGTACGGACCAGGAAACTTCCAGGGAATGGCATTTCATCCCAACCCCTGGCAGCCCAAAGATGGGTGACAGACCAGAGCAACACTGAGGAGGCTGAGCGCCAGGGTGGGTGGCACTGCCTCTCCGCAGGGATGTCAGTGGCTGTTGAACTGCTTCCCCTCAGCATCCTGCCATGGCACCTCTGCCTCTGCTGTAGGATGCACAGGGAGCAGCTGCCAGCTCCTCTGACGTCAGCAGACTTAGGGAAAGGACATAGGGGCAGCACAGGGCCAAAATTATTTGCTGGGTGATCCTTATCTACTGATGGAGAGTGCTTTCTTCTGCCCCCCCACTTGGCCAACTTGAATTCAAGCTTAAGGTTTCAGTCCTAGATGAAGATGGATGTCTGAGTGGACGTGGCTCAGGGCTGCCCTCGGGTGCAGGCTCTGGGGGCATCTCACTGCCTGTGGCACAGGGATTTGTTTGCACCCCTGCTGAGAGGTGCTGCATGCCCATGCACATTCCTAACCCAGCTGAGAGAGGCAAGCAATTTCCCTAAAACCCCCTGGTGTGCCCCAGCTGCAGCAGCAGTGGCCCTCTGGTGTGTGTAGGTGTCATGTATGTGGGACGAGATCCTGTGGCTGCGGCAGTGTGTCACCGTGTCCCAGTCCTCCTGCTCCTGCATCCTGCAGACGCGCTTCAAGATGCTGCTGGCCATCTCACAGATGCAGGTGAGGATCAGCCTGGGGGGGAACAAACACTTTTAGTGGGACGCTGGGGGCTGAGCTCCCTTGGGAGCAGCATGCAGATGTACCACAGTCGGGATAAACCCGGGATCTGCTGGCCATGACTGCGTGTCTGTGCCTCGTCCCCCCTGGCAGGACTCCAGCCGTGGGACAGTGAGGTGCCAGGTGTCATGGCAGTCTCCTGCAGAGGGGCTGGGCACCATCAGGGTGCTTTTCTGGGCACACTGGTTTCCAGCAGGCAGCTGCAGGCACATCCCAGCTGCCCAGACCCACCATGCATCTGGGATGCCCCCTGACCCTCTGCTTTCTCCTACCTTCCCACCCTGTCACACAGGGGCTGTTGGGCATCCAGGACCTGGGGCAGGTCTTCTTTGAGCCCATCAAAGACAAACAGGGCAACATCCTCATCGTCACCCTGAAGGAGGTGAAGACCAACCAGACCTTCGAGAGCGTCCGCTGGGTGCCCATCTGCAAGCTGCAGACCGGCCGCAAGTCCGTGTCCTCCCCCGAGGAGCCCACTGCTCTGGACACGCTGCTCATCTCCCTCCAGGTGTGTGCTGGGGCAGCCATGGCAGGGCTGGGAAACACCACTGCTCTCTGCTCCCCTCGGCCTGGAAAGGTCACAGCAGAGGGGGAGCAGCAAAAATCCTGTGGTTTCAAGGGGCGGCATCAGGATGGTGCCAGATTCGACCTGGCAGCACCGGGCCGTCTTCCTGTGCCACTCCCCTTCTCCAGCTCGGCAGGCTGTGCTACAGCATCAGCACGAGCCCTGCTGTTGGGACTTGCTCGGTCCAGCAATGTCTTTGTTGCCAGGACAAGTTGGCTTACCACCAGCGGAGCAGCCATGCCCTCTCCCCGGGCCTCTACCTGGGCTACTTAAAGCTGTGCAGTGCCGTGGATCAGATCCGAGTGCTGGTGCCAGAGCAGCTCCCCAACATCCTGTGCCACGTCAAGATCCGCTCCAACCCCAACATCTCCAGGTGGGATTTGCAGGGCTGCTCAGCCAGGGCAGCCAGGCTGCTCTGTCCCACCAAGGCTAACAGCATCCATCACCTCCTGCTTCAGCAGCAGCACTATATTCCCTCCTATCCCTGCCATGCAGCACTCTCAGGCACAGGGTGGGGTTGTTAGGGTGTCCTGGGCGGGGCTGAGGCTGAACTCGACAATCCTGGTGGGTCCCATCCGACTCAGCATATTCTGTGATTCTGATTCAGCCTAGAGCAAACCAAGTTCCCTCTCTACCTCCATCTCTCCCAAACCTGTGGGGATGCTGCACTGTCTGGGAGAGGAATGGCCAAGCAAACACAGCTCTCGGAGAAATTGTGTCCACGTCCACCCAAACTGCTCCCTCCTTCACCTGTCTGTCTCTGGCCTTCTGCAGGGAGGAGTGGGAGTGGCTGCAGAAGATGGCCAGCGCGGAGGAGCCTGTTCCCACAGAGCCAGAGACTGACAGGTCCCAGAACCCGTTGTTTCAGGAGCTCCAAGTGGCCATCAAGGAGCTGATGACCCTGGTGAACATCCCACTGCAAGAGGTAGAGGCAGGAGCCAATGTCTTGGCAGAGGGAGGGGATGGGGCTGTGAGCACAGTGCTGGTGGCTGCAGCAGGTGAGGAACTGCATGTCTGGCCCTCCTTATGAGGCTGGAGCACCCAGATTTTAGTACTGTGCAACCAGAAGGTGAGTGATGAGTCTGCCCTTCCCAGGCACAGCGTCCACAGGAGCTGTTTGTCCTTCCCACACTGTACCCCCAAGCAACAACAGCAAATCTGGGTTTGTAACTGCTGCCAGTGGGTTGGTCCTGGGCAGCACAAGACCAGCCCAACTCTGCCCCTCCAAAGCACCCTGGCAAGTGCTGGGCTGGAGCTGAAGCCCTTGGGGCCAGACTGCATGGGGAGAAGGAGAAACTTTCTTCCACCATCCCAAGTATCTGCTGGGAATCAACCCAGCAGCCCCAGTGACAGGTATGTGCTTCTGGCTGGGCAGCTGGGAGGGCACTTCCCTGCTCAGTGTTGAGCCATCACTGGTGACACGTTTTCAACACCCTGCCATGGTGACTTTGACCAGAAGTTTCAAAACTTTTAGGAAGAATTAGAGAAGAAGTGATGAGATAATGCAGATTATGCCAGAAGCAAGGAGCCTCTGGTTGTTTGCTGAAGGTGCAGTGTCCCCTGGCTGCAGGTGGTCCCTGAGGACTGCTCCGTGCATGAGGACTGGGCAGAGGCCCCACCAGGTGATGTGTGCAGCTGTTACCTGCACTGTCTTCCTGCAGGCCAAAGACTTCCGTCTGTAC
The DNA here is from genome assembly GCF_963513975.1 of Fringilla coelebs. NCBI lineage: Eukaryota > Metazoa > Chordata > Aves > Passeriformes > Fringillidae > Fringilla > Fringilla coelebs. Next base: position 15,735,261 of record NC_140042.1, read on the forward strand.
AGCCAAGAGGTGCTGGACTTTGGGGATCAGGTCTCCTTCCTGCTGCTGCTGCCTCCATCGGACGACGTCTGCACCGCTCCGGGCCAGAACAACCCCTATACCCCTCGCTCTGGCTTCCTCACACTGCCGCTGCAGATCTTTGAGCTGGGTGAGCAGAGGGCATGCCAAAACCCAACCCTGCTGATCCCCTGTCCTCTGAGGCCTCCTGAGAGCTGGGCTGGGCAGGGGGGGTGCCTGGAGTTCCCTCACTCCCTGGGAAGGAGGGGTGGAGGGGTATACTGAGGCCTGTCCAGGTGGACTAATGGACAGTGTTGCCTCCTCATCTTGGGTGATATGGAGGAGGCTGTAGGGCATCCAGAGCATGGGACCTCATGTTTTTCATCCCCCCCTCTCTTGTTTCCTCTCCCAGTCCACTTCTTCACGTACAACCGGGAGTTCATCACACAGTACTGCCAGGTGTCCGCCCTGCTGGAGCTGGAGTCACTCCTCTCCCAGCAGAGCCTCAGGGAGGCTTTCTCTGATGCTGAGCTCACCACCGCCAAGCAGAGGCACCAGCAGGTTCAGGACTACATCCAGGTATGGGTGGGAGGAGGCTCAACAGTGCCCCTGACATGCCAGGACTCAGGCAGCAGCATCTGCACCCAGGCTGTTCCCTGGTCTTGGTGGCCCTGGGGGATTTCTCTGATGTTGCTGATGGGTAGCAGCAGGCTGGTCTTTCATAGATTCATGGAACGGTTTGGGTTGGAACAGATACTAAACCTCATCCAGTTCCACCCTCCACTCTCCCTGGTTGCTCCAAGCCTCAATGTCCAACCTGACCTTGGACACTTCCAGGGATCTAGGGATCCAGCTGCTCTGGGCACCCTGTGCCAGGGCCTGCCCACCCTCCCAGGGAACAATTCCTTCCCAATATCCCATCCAGCCCTGCCCTCTGGCAGTGGGAAGCCATTCACCCTTGTCCTGTCCCTCCAGGCCCTTGTCCCATCCCTCCATGCCTTGTCCCAGTTCCCTCTCCAGCTCTCCCTGGCGCCCCTTTAGGCACTGGAATGGGCTCTGAGATGTCTCTGGAGCCTTCTTCTCTCCAGGCTGCAGTTGCTTTATCAAGCAACTTCTTACTGCAATGATCCCATTAAAAACCCCAAGGAGAGACCCAAAGTGCACATGCCTTCCTTGCTAAAAAAAGGCCTGCAAGTGCATTTTAGGATGGACTTGCAAAAGAGCAAAAGAGGACGCTACTCCTGTCCCCAGCACCCCTGCTGAACCAGCAGCTGCATCTTCCTCCTGCCTGAGAGCACTTTCTTAGCATTTCCCAGCTCAGGGATTCCCCAGAGCTCTGGGGAGATGTGTTTGTACAGACTTCGTGTTTTGCCACTGGACTTTCCTGTTGCTGTCGTTTGCTGTGTGAAAGGGCTGCTCCATTTCCTCTGTTGGCAGCAAATGGAGGAGATCTGGCGAGAGATGCGCTGGATCATGGATGTCCTGCAGCACGCCCGCTACAAGCAGCCCTCCTGTGGGATCTCTCTCAGTGGCTTCCTCAGCGAGGCCGGGGGGGCAGTGAAGGAGAAAACCCGATCATCCTCGTCCCACCTTGACTACCTTCCGTCCCCAGTGCTCTCACCAGAGACCAGCCGCAGGCTCAACTCCGGTAGGGACCCGGCGGTGCCGAGCTCCTGCCTGGCGGGCTCGGGGGCTGCTCGGTGGGTCGGGGGTGGCTGTGCCCGAGGTGCCGGCAGGGCTGCAGCCGCGGACGTGCAGGGCAGTCGGTGTCAGCCGGGGCGGGACCGCCCCGCCTGCGCCGCAGCTCAGGTGTGTGACAAGGGGGTAACCTGAGAGGCTTCCCTGGATTCCACCTCAGCGGGGCTTCCACGCTCAGGCTGAGCCGCTCTTTGCTTCTCTCCCCCCTCGCAGACTCGCACGGCCTGTCGGACGAGGAAGGCTCCTCGGAGGTGTTCCTGGCCACCGACAGCGACTACGACTCCAGCAGGGCGCAGAGCCCGAAGGAGCTGGACCTGGTGTGCTCCACCTCGGGGCCCGAGTGCTGCAGCCGGAGGGGAGCCCGCACCCTGCGGGACAGCGCCCCGGACGTCCTGCAGAGCCACGAGCTCAAGGCCCCCGCCGCAGTGCCGCCACCGCCAGAGGAGCCCCGGCCGCCGCCCAAGCTCTATGACAGTGACTTTGTGCTGCCCAGCCGGCAGATCGAGCTGCTGCGCATCACGGAGAAGCGACAGGCGTACTGCGTTCGGACCAGCAGCCTGGACTTCCCCAAGCCCCACTGCCCCGCGCCGAGAAAGTCCTGCCCCGGCTCCGTGGACAGCTCCCCGGCCGAGAGCAGGACCGCGGGCCCCTGCGGGCAGCTCGGGCTGGGGACTGGCTCCACACCCAGCCCCGAGCGCCGCCGGGGCGGGCAGGGCTCCGAGCCCGACTGCCGGACGCGCTCGGATGAGTGGACTCAGGACTTGCCGGAGCAGCAGCCGGAGCAGCCTGGGGGCTTGGCCGAGCAAGGGAAGAAGCCGGCCTCTGTCACCTTGAGGGTCTGCCCTCAGTACGAAACGGGACTCTCCAAAGAGACCAGTGTCAAGGTACCGGAGCCTGTCACGGGTGGCGGAGCGGCGCTGCTGGGCCCGGAGGGACAGGGCTGGCAGGATGGGGACAGAGGCAGCAGGGCTCCTGTGCCCCACACCTGGCACTGCCCTCCCCATCCTCCACCGGCCCAGGGGTGAGGTTCCCTGGAGACCCGCGGCACTCCTGCCCTGACTCTGTCCCTGCTGTAGATGAGGCTCCTGGTAGCACAGGGTGTCTCTGCAGGAGCGAGGGTTGCTGCTGCAGGATGAGCCAGGGCCATACGTAGTGAATTTTGGGGACAGGTGGTGGGGCTGAAGTTCAGCTCTTGGTCTGTGGTTCAGCAGGTGACAGTAGCTTGGTGCCACCCAGTGTGGGCAGGCAGAGCAAAGGACACCATTTTGGGTTTTTTGGGGTTTTTTTTTTGTTTTGTTTAAAATAAAGAGAGAAGAAAAACCTGACTGTTCTAATGGGGGGGGGTGGGGGGTGGGGACCAAAATAGCAGATGAGTGTATTAGCAGAAATCCAAATCTTCCTTGATATATCTGAGCTACTGATATAATCACTGAATCCATTGTTTAAGATGGTGTCCTTGCCACATCCTTGCCAGGTCCTTATGTGATGATGCGTTCAAACACATCATCCTTCCAGGCCAAAATTCAGCTGTCACCCCTGCCCTGGCCATGCTCCTCCTACAGCCTCCCCTTGTCAAGTATGTGGTCTCTGCTCCAGCCTTCCCCATTAGGGAAGGGAGAGCAGAAGCTTTTTGTCTCCAGCCTCTGGCGATTCCAGTGGCAGAACCCACTCCAGTTCCAGCTGGGGCAGCAGGCACCTTCCATGCTCCTTCAGACTATGCTGGAGCAGCTGTGTGACCTGACTCCTCTCCATGAGGGCTTTGCTGCCAAGAGCTGACCCCACCAGCTCTGATCACTCACACCTGCTCCAGGTGGGGTCCCCCATAGAGGACCATCCCCCAGGATGCACATCCTGGGCACGTGCCCCTCTGGCTTTGTGGCCTCCTTTGGTTCCAGCCATGGAGATCCTTCCCCTGTTGAAATTTCCTTTCCGAGACATTCCTGGTGCCCAGGACAGAGGATGATGAAGCAGAAAATCATTAAATCATGGACTGGTATGGGTTGAAAGCAACCCAAAAGGAATGGCAGAGGAAGAACAGCACCAACAGGCTGATTGGTTTATTGCTGGGGAGGTTTGATAGCCAGTGTCTCTGCACCCAGCTGGGACATCCTAGCAGAGACAACTCTGCCTCGCCGGATTATTTTCCATTCGAGGAATGCCCATAGATTTCTATGGAACTGAAGCACAGCCCTCAGGTTCTTGGCGGGCTGCCCATGTGGCTTTTGAAGTTGCAAAGCTTTGGACACGCCTGCTTGAAAGCGTTTTACGATGTTCCCCTGGAAGAAAGGGGAGTTCAAAGGCGCAGCTCCTTGGCTGGTGTAAATCGCTGAGCCCTGCCACGTCTGCTCAGGGCTGGCGGTGCTCACGTGGGCCCAGGGCTGGGACCACCCTGCCGGGGCAGCACTCCTGGCACTCCGCAAGCCCTCTCAGATGTGCCAAAGGAAACGTTGCTTTGCCTGGGTGAGGATGGATGTCCTGCCTTGGGGCCTTTGAAGCCAAGCAGTGGCTCCCAGCATTAGCAGCCAGGCCCCTGATGAGCTCATTTTCTTGACAGGATTTGGGATTCACAGGGCTGTCCCCTGGGAAGCAGAGGGCAAGGGTAGCTGTTGGTGGGAGAACCCCAAGCTTGTGCACGGGATGAAAATTATTGCCATGTTCCAAAGAGGTTTCAGTTGTAGTTTGGCAGAGCTGTTGTGATCCAGCTGGCCTGAGGGTTTGAACCCTGCTCGCAAGAGGGACTAAACACAGATCCCTCCATGGTACCAGGAGCAGAACAGGGACTGTCCCTCTCCAGCTCCAGGTGATGAGATAGCGGGGCAGCCTCAGCAGAGCTGTAGGTGGCACATGCAAGGGTTGAGTGGCAAGGGCTTGGAAACAGGAGTAGGGGCAGGAGAGTAGTCCATAAGTTGGGGCCCTGGCATGCAGGGGCACCCCTTGGGCATTCCCTGGGCATGGTGTGCCCATGGCTGTGCCAGGCTGCTGCCACGGGCAGCACTGCTCACGGGCACCGCTGGGCAGCTGTTCCCACCCTCACCATTCCTCCACGCCGCTCGCTGCCTCCGGCCCCTGTTCCTCCTCATTCCTCCCCCTTACCATCCACTTCTCCCATCTCTCCATCTCTCCCATCTCTCTCTCCACAGCTGCACATCACCAGCCAGACGTGTGCCAGCGAGGTGGTGAAGCTGGTGGTGCTGGAGATGAACGACATCTCGCGGGACGTGCTGGGCGCCTCGGCCGCCGTCTGCTACGGCGAGGAGCAGCTGGAGCACTTCGGGCTGGTGTTCGCTGCCAGCGAGAGCGAGCGGTGGCTCCCCGATGACTTCCTGCCTCTGTCCCTCCACACCAGCCAGCCCGAGGGGCGGTTCTTGGTCCGCATCAAGGAGACGTCCCCACTGGTGCTCCAGTACGGGCCAGCGACCACCGTATGAGAGGAGGAGAGCGGCGGGACGGAGCGGAGACCTCGGCTTCCAGAGAGCAGACAGCTCGTCTCTGATGCTTCCTTCTTCCACAGACACCCTCTCATCAGGCGTCCGCGGGGTGGAATGGGATCATACTGGGTTGTGTGTTCTTTGTTTGTGCGATTTTTTAATTTTTTTTTTTTTTTTAACCAAAGAGACATCGAGACTCAGTTTTTCTGACTGGAGAAGAGGAGGGTGGAGTCCAGAGACCTCAGAGCTCAGGAGGAATCTCTGCAGGAATGGAATTTTTGAAAGTAAACATTTTTAAGGAGAAACAGGGGGGAGAGAGAGAGGAAAAATATTACAAGAAGAAGCAGCAATACTTTTTTTTTCCCCCTTTTTTTTTCTGAAAAACCTTGTTTGGGATTCACTGAAGGCAAAGCCACAGAGGATTGCTGGGGAGAGCTGTGGTGTCAGTGAGGAGAGGGCAGGAGCCACAAGGACAACCCTGGGAAGGGTATTTTCCTATCTGCCCTCCTTTCACTGTACCTGGAGAAATGATTCTTGCACAAAGTTCTTGGAACAAAATTATATTAGTATTTTTATTCTGAAAAAAGTCAATAATCGTTGTGCCAGAGCCACTGGAGCTGGGTAAAGGTGAAGACCCTTTGACTTGTGTCCAAGACTAAAGGAACCCATGCAGCCAGCCCCCTGCACTCACCACAGTGTCAGTACCACACTAGAGATTTGCTATAGGGCATCTTCTGCAACCCCCTGGGCTTCCCTGTCCCCCTGGGTGCCGTTTTGTTCTGGTGATTGTGCTTCTCTAGTCCGTCCTCCAGCATGACGTTTTGTTAGCCACTAGGTCTCCTGTTAACAAGGTTACTTTTCTGATCTCCTGTGGTCCATAGTAAAGACGACTGCTGCTGACTGCATATCACTTGTCATTCTTGTGGCTGGGTGCGTAGCAGTCCATCATCCATCTCCCAAACCAGCTCTAATTCCAAGGGCTGGGTTCCTCTGTCCCAGGAGTGTTTAGTGGGATGCTTCCCACGCCGTGCACACAAATCACACGTGTTGGAACAGAGTACTAGTCAAAAATGCTCTTCTGGGATTCGTTGCTCTGCAAGGCAGCAAGATAAGGTTGGGCATGCCAAGGCATCACCTCCATGGGCTGGTGAAACCCCAGAGCTGTAGGGCTGGATGCCTAAGGCAGGTTCTGCAGCCTCCACTGAGGGAAGAACGCTTGGAGAGGAGCAGGAATGGCAGCGAGAGCTCACAGCTGTGTCACAGCTGGCACAAACACTGCGAGGAAGGTGCCAGTCTGGCACCCCTTGGCAAAGCGAGGCTTCTGATGCTGATGCTCCTGCAGCAGCCCCCTCACTGTCCTTCCCTTGGCAGGGAGGGGTCAGGGCTGGGCAGCAGCTCCCGTCGCTGGATGCCAGGCTGCAGGAGGGGCTCTGTGGGCAGCCAGGAGGGTCGGCTGTCACTCCACAGAGGTTCCTCACTCCTCGCCTTGCAGCCCCCAGTGTGGCACGGGCAGGAATATCTCCCAGCACGAACCCTTCCTGCCCCACGTCAGAGCCACTGTGGAGGGGAGGATCCTGTGCCAGCCCCTCAGCTGGTGCAAATCAACCAGCACCACATTGACGTCAGTGCAGGCACTGCCATGGGATGTGGAGCCGAGCAACAAAGGAGCTTCTTAAAAGGCTCTTCTCCCATCTCCTCTCTCCTTTGCTTGTCTTCTGCCTCAAGTTAAAACCAACCCCGTTCTCCCAGGTCAAGGAAGAAGTGGGTTGGTGAGTGCAGAGGTTCCCATGGTGTTTGTCATTGTTGGGCATCCCAAAGAGGCAGGAGCTGCAGGGTGGCCCTTCCCTTTACGTGTGTCACCTACGGATGCTCAGAGCCTGAGGCAAGGCAGAGGGAAGGCACAGCTGCTGGAAAACTAAGTGCCTTTTTGAAAGTCACAGAGTGAATTCAGTGTTAGATCAGGGCTGTGCACAGAATCTACATCTGTGTCCCTGATGCTCCTCAGCATGGAGCCGTGCAACTCCTGATGCCCTTTTATTTGACCCCAGAAGGGAAAAAGTCCTCCCTTTTCCTTAAGAATTTATTCTCCCTTCCTAGAAGCCCAGTTCCATCAAGAGAGAGGGAGCCATGATCCGAAGCCAGGGGCTGCTCTTTGGGGTGGGCCTGGGACAGTGTCTGCAGCTGGAGCTGCTGCCCAACCCCTGTGCAGAGATCTGCCTAGGGAAGGGTCTCGCTGGCCCTGCAAAGCTTTTCTGCAGCAGCAGCTTGGATCACTTGGCTGCAAGGAACAGTGTGGGACCTCCTTCCCTTGCTGGGGAGAGGAAGAGAGAAGGAGCTGGGGCCTGGTAGGAGCAGAGTTGGAAGCCGGGAGGCTGTACCTGCACAGAGCTGTGTCACCTGGCACAGACACCACTGTCCCTGCAGCCCCGTGTCCCCTGCCCTGCCATGGGCACTGCAGTATCCAGGCACAGACACACCTGTACCTGTACGTGCACCCCCCCTCTGTGCCCTATATCCACCTGAACCTTCAGTGCTGGCTAACCCCTCTGCACTGGTATCATGGAATCAGGGACTCATCCAGGTTGGAAAATTGCTCTAAGATCATGAGTCCAACCATTAAATCCAGCACTGCCAAAGCTGCCACTAACCCATGCTCCCACGTGCCACATCCACATGGCTTTTAAGTCTCTCCAAGGGTGGTGACTCCACGACTCTCCTGGGCAGCCTGTGCCAGTGCCTGACCACTCTTTCCATGAGGAAAGTTTTCCAATATCGAATCTGAAACTCCCTTGCTGCAACTTGAGGCCGTTTTCTCTCATCCTGTCCCTGTTCCCTGGGAGCAGAGCCCGACCCCCCCCGGCTGTCCCCTCCTGTCAGGAGTTGTGCAGAGCCACAAGGTCCCTCCTGAACCTCCTTTTCTCCAGGCTGAGCCCCTTTCCCAGCTCCCTCAGCCCCTCCTGGTGCTCCAGCCCCTTCCCCAATTCTGTTCCCTTCCCTGCACATGCTCCAGCCCCTCGGTGTCCTTCCTGTCATGAGGGGCCCAGAACTGACCCCAGGACTGGGTTGTGGTCCCACCAGTGCCCCAGCACAGAGGCACTGTCCCTGCCCAGGTCCCACTGGACACACTGGCACCACCCCAACACCCTGCACACGCCATCCCTGAGTTTGGTACCAACTCTCCTTGGACAATCCCACATCCTCGAGATGTGTGTCCTTAAAAATCCCGTCCAGGCTGGGGTGGGTATGAGCAGTTCTCATCCGGGAGGTGGGAAGAAGCAGGGTTTGAGGGCAGCAGTGGAGCCCACAGGGGGATGAATTTCCCAGCTTCCCTTAGAGGCAGCTGACATTCTACTCTTCCAGGTGCTGTGGAGCACCAAGAGATGATGCTGCAGAACAATTTGTACTTTTGGAGGGTTCTTTGTCTCTTTGTCATTGTCATTCCATCACTAACAGCACAAAAATGCAGATCAATGTCTTGGATTTTGCTCCTGGGCACAGTGAAACAAAGTATGAACCTGTCTGAATGGACAAACAGATCTCCCTTCACCTGGAGGTAGGCCCAGGCCCAGAATCACAGCAGGGGAAAACCAGAGTACCCCCATGAAGCTCAGTGGGAATGTGTTCATTTCCATTGCCAGAGGAGCCGTGTCTCAGTGATATTCTGCTCATATCGCATGAATTCATAGAAATAAACCCAAATTGTGACACTGAATGTTCTACCCAAAATCAGGAGCTTGTTGGCATCTATTCTGAAGGATCTGATTCGCTTTCCTCCTGTCCAAAGGGAGTTGCTCAGTTTATCAGACATGAATCCAGGTTTGTGCTTCCCAGAGTTTGCTCTCTGAGTCTGAGACATGGGAGTATTTTGTTTGGGGTTTTTTTTTAGTTTGTTTTAAGGAGTTTTTCCTTTTTCTTTTCTTCTTACCTCTTTCTGTTTTGTTTGGTTTGGTTTTTTTTTTGGTTTGTTTTTTTTTTTTTGCCTGGGACAGTTCTCTCATGAGTTCTGGTTGTAGGGGATGACTGAGGAGCTGCTGCAATGGCCACAGAGATGAGATGCTCTGAGCCTGCCCCACTGAAGGCAGTGAAAGCCTTTTTCCCCTCAAACAGGAAGTGAGAACACGAGCAAGACCCGTCCCAGCCATCCAGAGCAGTGCAGAAGTTCCAGGGCTGTCCCAGCACATCCCAAGCTGATTCGTTCTCCATCTGTAGGAACTCCGTTCCCCCAGTGCAGTGCAGGGACTGTTTACCCGTGGAGCTCATGAATAGCCTTGCTGTATAACTGCAAGGTGGTGTGATGGGATTCATGCTGGGGAATCAAGGGGCTGCAGGATGCCCACACTTTCCATCCCCTGCCCAGATCCCACAGAAGATGCAGCTCTGCTGAGCAAAACCCCTTTGGCCTGAGGCTCGTGTCCAGGAGCCTTTGCTCAGGATCCCACTCTTCCCTGGGAAACCACACTGGTCTGCTCTGTGCACTGTGGGCAAAACCACTTCCCATGTGGAACCGGGCTGGGCAGCACAGATCTTAGAGCAAGACTGCAATTTGCCAACCACAAAGACACTTGGTCTGGAGGAGATGAGAGTCCGGGTAACACTAGCACCATCGGAAAGCTCCGGATGACTTTGGTGTGTCTAGGATTTTTTGGCTTGAGGTTCTCCAAAGCCATGTACCAACCAGGCAGGAAACAGCTCTTTCCATCCCAAGAAAATTCCAGGGACAGAGGGAAGTCCTATTCTAAAATGTGAAAACAGGAACTGAGAATACAAAGATACAAATTCATGAGGAAGCAGTAGCGCATTATTTTATTTTATTTCCACTTAAAAAGGAAAAGCAAACCAGAGCGGTTCTTTAACCAAACTCACTTTCATTGAAAAACCAAAACATAGAAACAAACCAGTGACTATCTACAAGTTTATTCTAACTTTGGAAGATACCTTCTGTTGAAACCAAAAATCCTTTATCAACATTTATACTATATTCATAAAATTGCATTTTTTGGTGGGAAGAAAAAATAAAAACCCAACAGATAATGTGTTAAGATAATGCTTTAATATCAGTATTCCCTCAATGCCATAGATCATAAACCACATGCTCAAAGCTGAGTGTGCACTTTGCTGTCTCAGGCTTCAAAGAACTTTTGAAGATGCAAATGTGCTTGTCCTGAAGTGATTTAATTTGATCTGCACATGAAGATAGCAACAAAATATGATTCTGCTCTTCTTTCTTCAATAGTTTTTAAATGGATGGACTGCAGTCCTTGACTTCCCAGACTCACAGAATGGTTTGGGTTGGAAGGAACCTGCAAGATCACCTCCTTCCACCCCCTGCCATATCCAGGGACACCTCCCACTGTCCCAGGTTGCTCCAAGCCCCAGTGTCCAACCTGACCTTGGACACTTCCAGGGATCCAGGGGCAGCCACAGCTGCTCTGGGCGCCCTGTGCCAGGGCCTGCCCACCCTCACAGGGAGCAATTCCTTCCCAATATCCCGTCCATCCCTTGTCCTGTCCCTCCATCCCTTGTCCCCAGCCCCTCTCCAGCTCTCCTGGAGCCCCTTTAAGCCCTAGAAGGGGCTCTGAGCTCCCTCCAGAGCCTTCTCTCTCTGAACCCCCCCAGCTCTTCTACCCTGGCTCCAGAGCAGAGGGGGTCCAGCTTTAATAGCAGCTCTGTGGCCTCCTCTGGAGTTGTTCCAGCAGCTCCATGTCCTTATGCCAAGGACCCCAGATCTGGAGGCAGCTCTACAGAACTGAAGGTGCAGCCCAGGACATGGCTGGCTTTCTGGGCTGCAAGCACGTGTCCAGCCTCTCATTCAGCAGTTTCCCCACCTCCCACTCGTCTCAGCCCCCAGGACATCTCAGGTTGGACCGGGCTGCTCGTCCTGCTGAGGATCACGGCAGGTCCTCCATCCAGGTGCTGTTTGCTGTGGCAGGAATAGCTGTGCACATTGCTCTGGACCCAGCCACATTCCTCTCTCCACAAAAGCCCTGTGTGGAGCCAGCCACAGCCAAACCACAACAGAGCCCTCTGCAAACCAATGTCGTGGCTCCTGCTTGCAGGTGAACAGGACCTGTCGCTGTGCTGGTATCAGTTAACCTGACTCCTGGTGGTTTCCCTTAACACAGCTGGTTTCCAAAAATGCCTCAACATTGGAAAACAAATGCACTGAGTGCCAGGTCATGGAAAAATCCATATCCCACTGAGCACCTGGCCACACTGAATGGAGAAGGAGGCAGTCTAATCCTTTCCTTTACACCTGGAAAGGATTAGAGTGTGTGCTGTTGTTCACAGGCCAGTGATGCGGTGGGACAGAGTACTGGGAGGTGTTATGCCCCAAAGTGCTCTGATATTCCTTATTCCCAGTCCCAGCACTGCTGTTCCTGCTCCTCCACCAGCAGCACACTCAGTAAATGATCTGGATTAGGAACAAACCTGGCCTGGTGCCATCCACTGATGCAAAGCTCAGCAGGTCACGGATGGAGGTTTCTGTACAAGAGCACGGCAGAGATGAAGTCCATGCTGGATTGTCACTCTTGTAAAGGTTTGCCCTTCAATGTCACCATCAAACTGGAACCAGGTGCCAAAGTCTGCTAAATTTATCTTAAAGGATGTGGGAAATGAACTGCTGATTATAGATCCATGTATCCGGATCTGTGGTGAGGCCCTGGCACAGGATGCCCACAGAAGCTATGGCTGCCCTATCCCTGGAAGTGCCCAAGGCTGGGTTGGACAAGGTTTGGAGCAACCTGGGATAGTGGAAGGTGTCCCTGCCTGTGGCAGGGGGTGGAATAAAATAAGCTTTAAAGTCCCTTCCAATTCCAAACAACCTGTGGTTCCATTATTTTATGGTATCTTTAAAGAACAGGTCCCTTGGGTGACATTAAGGTGAACAGCCCTAAATACCGTATTTGTTTGGGCACAGAACCAAGGGAGGGAGAATATTCCACGGTCCCACTGTTATCCCTGTAAAACACGACTGTGGATCCCTCTCCCAGGCTGGCAGACAGCCACTGGCCGTTCCCAATTTATCCTCTCACAGGAGCTGCCTGGTCCTGCCACCCTGACTGTTGCAAGCACCGAGTGAGAAACTGTGGTGAGGTCGTGGTGCCCAGTATGCCCAGTACACCCTGACCAGGAAGGAGCTTGGGAAGAGAAAGGTGGATGGGCCTGCACGGTGGGACCCAGTGCTGCCAGGTTTCACCAGGGGGTTCAGATTTCTTGATGCCTAACAAGGGGGGAGAGCCTGTGGTGGGGTCAGCAGTCTAGGCTGAGCACTCAGCATGGATTATTAGTGCACCCAAGCTCTCACAGGGATTTCAATCCATGTTTCATTGGTTTGACTGAAAATGAAAACATACCTTTTTGCCCCAGGCTGAAATACAAATATTTGTACCGAGTCTGGGATGTGGGATTGGCTGGCTCAGAGCCAGCTGGTGCCATTACTGCCATGCAAGTAGAGATGGAATTCTGCTATCAGAAGGCTGTGGTCCCTTCTGGTCACCCCTGAGGGCACAGGGCTCTTCATGACGATGCAGACAGGCAGTTTGTACTCTGCCGGGGGCTGATGGACGCCCACAGTTTAAGTAAATTAGAGGGAGAAGATACAATGGAGAGTCTCTAAGAAACACCAGTCTGGACAATTTTGTAGTGATGTTTCCTTCCAGATGGCTTTCTCAACCTTCCTGCTTTGCTGGGTTAACTGAAGGCCAGGGCTCATCGAAGTCAACGGGAGAGCTGCCCTCGGCACTGGTGGGATCAGGGGCTTGGCCTGGGAGCAGGCTGTCAGCTTAGGGGAGGTGATTCACCCCTGCAGCCAATTCCTCTCCCAGCAAGTGCACAGGCAACAGATCCCCCCATGGCTTGGGTGCTGGTTCTGGGTCCGGGTGGTGATGGGGAGCTGAGCAGGGACACTCCCTCCCTCCATTGGCAGCTATCACCCATTTGCACGTGTGGCTGGTGCAGGACAAACCAAGCCCTTTTTGATTTGTCATTGATTCTGGGTGACTTCACGAAGACAAACTCTCTTGCGCTGTCATCCTCTGGCTGGAAGTGGCTTTGAACGGGTGTTTAATGAAGATGTTAATTGAAAGCACGTGGGGAGGAATTTGAGCTGCTCTGAGCTGTCTCGGAGCTCCTCAGATCCCAGAGCCATCATCCCCTTCAAAACAGAACAGAAGAAGAGTTATTACAAAACAAATCATGTTTGTATAGGCACTTAAAAAAATAGTCCTCTCCAGCTCTGTTAAGCTCATGTTACTGGCAGGGCTGAACTGGAGAGACCATGCGGGCCATTGAATGCCTTCAGCAAATTAAACCAGCATCCAAAGGAGAAACAAGGTACTGCTGTGCAGGTCCTGTCCAGACTGCAGCCAGACACAGCGCAATGCCCGGCAGCAGCAGGTCCTGCTCTGCTTGGCCAGGGGCCCGCTCCTGGAAATGTCTGTCCCCAGGGGAAGGGGCACTTCTGCTTGCTGGGAGCCCCTGCCTTCCAGCTGAGGACCCTCAGCCCCAGGGCTTTGGGGAGCTGGAGGCTGCTCAGCACTCAGCCCCAGGTGCTCTGGCAGCCATGGCTTGTGCAAACTCCATCCTCTGTGCCAGGACGAGCGCGAAGGAGCCGGCACTCCATCCGTCCGTCCGTCTGTCCATCCGTCCTTCCCAACGTGCATTTTCTCTCGGCTGAGGGTGCGCATCCATCTCTGGCCACAGCTGGAGAGATCCTCTTCCCAACAGGGCTGGGGCTGCCTACTGGCCACCCACTATGACCCTGCTGCTCTTCTCCATGGCTTTGTGTCAAAGGTGCTCCTGTTCCTCACCTGGTTCATGTTTCCCACCCCCCATTTTGCCACCCAGCACGCTGCAGGGACGCTGGGCAGCATACAATATTTTGAGACCTCTCCCCGTCCGACAAATTGGATTGGAGTTGGCTGGTGGACCGAGAAGTTATTAGGAACAGACACCCCCAGACAATGTGATTGCACAAGCTTCATTTCCTCAGAAAAGCAGGCCAACAGCGCAGGAGTCTGTCAGTAAACATGTTGATTCCAGGGTCCTTCGGTGCTGCTCGCAGGAAGGAGCGCAGCGCTGGCACGCAGCCTGCACCTCCAAATGCTGCCTCTCGCTCGGGGATGCCTGGACACAGCTCATCTGTCAGGGGATTGGCAGTGTTGGAGTGGAGAGTGTGTTACCGTGGCTCTTGGCAATTGCCAACAGCTGAAATCTTTCCCAAGGCAGGCGGGGTGGATGGTGTGGGCTGAGCTACTGGCTGCTCTGGGGTACCCTGGGCGCAGGGTGGGCACCACTGGGGCTGGACCAGAAGCGTTAGACTCCACCACTGCCCAGAAGGGGCTGAGAACACCATGGTGTTCTCAGAGCCATCCACGCTCAGGAAGGTGCAGGAGGATGAGATATCCCCATGGTGTTTGGTCCCTACAGCCCAGTCTCTCTGGATTCCAGCTTGTCTTCTGGCTGTACTGCTCAGCTGAGTACCTTGGGGCTTTCCTTCACCCTTTCTTTCACCAGACACTTATCCCTGTGCTTCCCAGACCCTGGAGCCTCTGAAGCCAGGCTGAAGGAAGATCTCTTGCAACACTGGAATGCTCTGCAGTCATTACCTCCCTCCCTAGAAATTTTTGGGGTCAGAGGACATAAGTTTCAGTAATCGTCCAACAACGTCAATGGAGCTCCGTTGATTTACACCAGCTGAGGATCAAACCCCTCCCTTTCCTCTCCCATATTTAAGATATTTTCCAGACTTCAGACATATACAGAGGAGGGAGTTGATGGCTTCTGGGTTGTTGAAGAGGTTCCAGCTTTGGTCCTGGACTGGAGTAACAAGAATAAGGTGGCTACCCTGGCTCTGTCTCTGCATAGAAAAGCTGTGCTCCTGCAGTGTGCTGGCCCTTGAGCTGGCAGACTGGCTGGGCAGGCATTAGTGAGCACACACATCGTGAAGGTCTCTTCAGGCTGAGATGTGGCTCTGCCACCATTTCTCTCATGGCCAGCGCAAGCATGGCCAGCACAAAATGCCTTCGCTGCTCCATAGTGTGCTATGGACCCCACAACTTCAGTTCCTAATTTCTGCAGCCACAACAAAATCCAGCACACTGAAACCTTGCATAACCCACCTTGGGCCTCACCACATCCCTCCTCAAGCCTTTGCCAAGCAGGACATCACTGCCACAGGGCCACCAGAGTTGGAGCAGTTCTGCTGAGTTCAGAATGCAGCACCAGGGACCAGAAAACCCAGACACCTTCAGCACAGCCCTCTCTAACTGCGAGGAAAACAACACCCATAAGTCTTGAGGCAGCCTCAGTTTCAATAACAGTGACAGTCTGTAACAGTGAAAGTTCATTCTGAGCCCAATGTTTTGGTCTGGGCAGCTGGGCCAGTCCTGAGGGGAAGCGCCTTTAATATTGCTGATAGCTGGATCCAATTTATAAGGCGCTCAGCAGAGACAATCATCAGGGAAGGAGACAAATAATCTTCAGGCAATTAAATTTAATTGTTCCATCTGAAGATTATTTATCTCCCTGCCTGATGAATGTCTCCTCGAAGCGCCTAATAAATTGGATCCAGCTATCACTGATAGTGGCTGCTTTTCCTTGCAGCAGTGAAGGGTGTGGAGAGCAGAGCAGCGCTCAGCTCCGTCTGTTGCTTCAGATCTGTCACCTCGGAACATTTTTTTAGCAGACTTGAAAGTGTCCACAGGCTTTATCAGTACCCAGCTCTGGTGCAGAGAGCTTGGCAGTCCTGGGCCATGTGAAAGCTCCCAGACCAAGGGACTGGGTGGAACGAGATCCTCTTCAGATCTCATGTATTGGGCTGTAATGTGAGGCATCAGTCAAGATTTGTGAGTCTCTCTGTCTGTCTGTGTCTGCTTCATCAGCTTCTGGTCTGGCTGTTTCTGGAAAGCGATGGGGAGGAGGAAGAGGAGGAAACCCCACCGGCAGGAGGTGGTTGAGAGGTGTTGTGCTACAGCCCAGGATTTCAGACAAGGGTCTCCTGTGGGATCATGGAGCATGGCATCGCTCCTGGAAATCCCCCCAGCTTCTCCATCCCTGCCAGGGAACACCTCAAGCCTGGAGCAGGTCAGTTTAGAGCTGGCACAAGACCTGTTTCTTTCATCCAGCTTCTCTTTCCATTGCGAACCCCGGGTGTGCCTCTGCTGTTTTGTAAACCACAGGAAAATGGGTCTGCACTGCATGGAGGGCACGAGACAGACCAACAGACACAGGTGAATTAAAGTGAAGGAAGTCTCAGACAGCAGTGTGGTCAGGAAATCTTATCAGGAGGGGGAAGAGTCATCAGTGAAGACCATGTGGAGCCCTTCTCTCCAGAGACAAAGAGCAGCAGTGGAGCAGGTTTGGCTCTGATTGCAGGAGACAGGGTGAGGAATCTTTGTTCACCATCATTACCCACCTGGACAGTGAATTACACCTGTGGTCAGAGAATCACAGAAGTGCTAAGATGGGAAAAGCCCTCTAAGATAATCAAGTCCAACCCTCCACCCAGCACTGCCAGCTCCACCACTGAACCATGTCCCCGTGTTGCCAGAGCTCCTTACAGACCGGGCACTCAAACTGTGGATCCCTGCCCTGCCTGCAGCCCGTTATCAGAATGGATTGCAGGCTGGGAACGACAGTAAAGTCTTGGGAGTCTGTGGGTGTTCTGAGAGACTGTGCATTTCTGAAATTGAGTCTCTATTCACCATCCAAACGTCAAATAGTTCAGTAGTATTTAATTAGCATACAATAACTGTCCCATTGAATTTGATCGAATACATAATTTTGGAATGCTATTTACAGTGCTAGTTTTCTTACAGAAATCCATGTGTCAGAGCTTTATCCATTATTATAGTCTTTAAAATAGGCAGATGTGCCTTTCATGGCCAACTGCATGCTTTATTAATGGGCTAGAACTATCAGATGTACTGTAAATCACAGGACACAGCCACCAGTCTGCTGCCTCTCTGCTCCAGGGTCCCAAGGCAAGGCAGAATAATTGCCTGAGCAGCTCGTACAGAGGAGTGGGGCACGTGCTCTCTTCCCTGCTCTTGGAGCAGATCCTCCTGACCCCTGATAACCCTCTCTGTCCTGTCATCACTGCCTCTCCTCCTGGCCACACACCTGGCATGCAAACCTCCAGTTGGCACATGCAAACCTCTAGCTGGCACGTGCAAACCTTCACAATTTTATGTAGATAATAAAATTAACATGGGCTGCTCTGCTTCTTCAATTCCCTCTTTTCTGTCCTCTGGTTCATCTTTCACCTGCCCTCTCCTCTCCACCTCCAAAGTCAACGGCAGGAGCAGGGAACCTGGGACCTTTCCAACAGAGCCAAATTCCCCAGGTCCCTTTTTTAGTGAAGCCCTCACCTGGTGCACACACTGCACACAAACATGTCCTGTCTCACTCAAGACAACAGAGCAGCATCTCTCATCATTAGAATATTCACTAACAATTCAAATGACCTCTTTTGGCAGGATTGGAAACACTGCATGGGTGATTGCTCCATAGGAAACAACCTGGAAAGGCAGGGGAGGGACGTGCTGAAGGTGAAAGCTGGAGTCAGGCCAAAGGTTCAGTTGAAAAGCTCTTGACAAAGCCACACTGGCCACAGCCAGACCCACCCACTCAGGCGTGTGACAGGGCTGATGAGGGAGGGCCCAGCATCGAGTGACAGGGCTGTGCCCAAGGACATCCTGGCCGAAGGCTCAGTACAATGTTTCCATCCTCCTGGCAGGGCTGGCTCTTGGCAGGAGCAGCCTCCTGCCCGCCGCAAGCTCCCCAGGGATGCTCCCAGCAGCCATTCCCAAGCCAGTGGCTCTGCTGCTCTGCTCCAGCTCGAGTTGTCCCAGTGGAAACACCAGCAGAGCACCCAGATCCTCTCCTGCAGACAAGCCTGGCGTGGTTGACACAGGCTGTGACAAAAATGCCCTTTTGCTGCTATGAGGGAGCACAGCCAGGGGCCAGGCTCACCAAAGAGGCGAGCTGCAGCACCACACATATCTAGCCCTGGGCAGGACCCTGTCTATGACCACTTTTTTGTGGATGAGGAATGAGTCCAGCCTTTGAGGGCTACTCCTGAATCAGGCTTGGAGACCCTCATTCGACCCAGGGAGGTGATCTCCATGGCTAGCTTTGGAAAGCTGTGATGGACCAGCCTTTGGCTTCCCCTGCAGCTTCCCCAAAGCATCCATGGGCAGGAAAAGGGATGGGAGAAGGCTGGAGGAGGCTGGAAAGCACTCAGAGATTTGGGAATAGCAGGGCCATGGGCAATGGGAGACATGGTGGGTGCAGACAAGAAAGACAGGAAGGAGGAGGGAACACAGGGTTGTGCATGACCATCTCTGCTTTGTGCATCTGTAATGATAGCACTGGATGGGAGCACAATGCTAAAATCCTGGATCTGTGCATAATGCTCCACTGGGGACAGATGTCCTCTCTTGTTTTGTACACTGTAAATGCAGTACTGGTCCCAAACCCAAACGATTCCCCACATCCAGCATTGTCCCCCCTCCCATCAGCAGCAAATGACACAGATGGCTGGAAAAAAAGAATAGTTATTTTAAAAAAACAAAAACAAAAACAAAACAAAAAAAACCCACCCACCCCAACACTGTTATTTCTGCATTTTTTCTGTGTGAGGACACTTCCTTCCTTCCAGGAGAAATCAATCCAGTACCAAAGTGTTAACCGCTTCCCGGCCGTCTCCTCCAAGCAAGGTAAAGTTGTGCTGGTCCCTGGCAAGCGTGGCACCTGGCTATACCCCAGGCTGCCCCCAGCTCCTGAATCACCCCTTGTTCCCTGAGAAGAGGGATGGAGGGTGCTGGCGTCACAGCCAAAGTCACGGGGAGCCTCAGGAGGCTGCGTGGGTGGCTGGGGGTGCTGGATGGAGAAGGCTCCAGCCGTGCAGCAGAGCAGGAGAGGGTGCTGGAGCTCAGCCCAGCTGTCTGAGCAGTTGGACTCCCAGCGGATCAGGAGCAGGATGAGTCCTTGGCTGGGACAGGAGCAGCTCAGAGGGACTGGAGGCCAGCAGACCGTGTCCTCGTGGGACCGCAGTGCGCTGGAAGAACGAAGCTCCTGCCGTGCCAGGGACCTGCTCCAGCCTGGGGGCTCCTCTTGTGGCCTCACCCACACAGCAGACCCTGAGACAGACTTTGGGGCCTCCTGTCAGACATGTTTAGGAGCTTGAGAAGGGGTGTGGGGTCTAGAGCAGGCTGGGATGATCTGTGCTCGGTGCTTGCTGGTACAAGTCCACAAGCAAGGGTTGTGCTGCTCACTGGGGTCTCAGAGTCCCTCTGGCCATACCCCGAGAAATTTCAACTCTCTGCTGAACATTCAGTCTGCCACCTGTAGAAGGGCCCCCAACAAGAATCCCTTGCCTTGGACAAGTTGGTTTGCATGCATGGAGGAAGCCCAGATGTGCAGACTGGTGCAGGCTCCTCTGCAGGGCCTGCAGCCCTGGTGCTGGGATGTAACCCCAGCCAAGATCAGGACACCCAGACAGGGCCAGGAGCTGCACGGGAGGGGGGAGATGATGTGATGCCATGGGTGAGCAAGGCCAAGGAGCATTCAGAGCAACTGGTGCCCCAGGGGCAGAGGGATCCAGCAGGATGTGTGGGCAGTGCCAGCAGGGCTCTGATGAAGGGTGTCCTGCACAGGGAGGAGCAGGGAGGAGCCAGCAAAGGTCCATCAACACACACAGCACATCTGATGTCAATTCCAAACTTCTCCATTTGAAGAGCAGCGTGAAAACAAAGTGTTCCTCCGGCTTTGAAGAGCCAGCTCATGATTCAGGGGAGAAGAACAGATCCCCTTGTCATCCTAGAGCTGTGGGGAAGTGGAGAGAGGATCTCAGCCCTTAGGTCCCCCTTGGATTGCCCACAGTGGGAATGGGGCACCTCAGCATCTGAATAACGAGGAATTTGCCTCCATGGGATCCTGGAGGTAGTGCTGCTTGGGGAGCAGAAGTTCTGTGGTCCCCAAGCCCAAGAGCTGCTGCTCTGTGCTCTGAGGTATCAGGTGGTGACAGCCTGGGCTGACCCAGGTGCAGGGGACATGTTCCTCCCAAATGTCTCCTGACACCATTTCATAGGAAACTCCAGGAAAATACTTTAATTTTGCTGGTGGAAGAGCAGCTGTCAAAGGGCTGCTGCCTGCAGAGTCCTCAGCCCCTGCCTGCAGGAGGCTGCGCGCAGGAAACCCACAATGGCAGAGATCCAGGTGGAGGAAACCCCCAGTGAGCCTCCTCTGGTGCCCAGAGGGAGCCAAGGGATGCACAGGGATGACCCGGACAGAGGGGTGGGGATGGAGAGCCCTGCAGGACCCTCCCACATGGCCATCCCATCTGGGCCCTGTGCAGCTCCCTTGCTGAGATAGATCCCAGTGCAAGGAGAGCTCCCTCAGCAGTCCCATGTCCTGTCCCTCCCCAGTGCCCTCGGAGCACTGCCCTGGCCAAAGGGAGGCCATCTCTGGCTGGCTGTGCCCTTGGAAGGCTGTGGGAAATGGGAGAGGACAGGGAGCTCAGGAGGAGCAGCCTGGCTGTGGGGATGGATGGGGATCAGGAGGGACCAAGCCAGGCTTGGGATGAGGTGGCTGGGACGAGCGAGGCAGGGGCTGTGTGATCACTCCAAGCCATGGGACAGAGCCCAGGGGTGATGAGCTGGAGCTGCTGAGGGCTGGGGGCACAGCCCGAGGTGCACTCAGGGGCTTTGTGTGCACAGCCCGCACAACAGCTGCCGACAGTATGGTTGGCTCCAAAGCTGGTGTTGACAGTCCTTCACTTTTATGGGAACTAAATTTACCCAGACACACGCAAAAAAAAAAAAAAAAAAAAAAAAAGAAAAAAATTTGGAGGGGGTGGAATTAAAATAAATTGCAGCAGCACCAGCATCTGCTGCTTTGTGGTGCAGTCTGGGTTACAGAGAGGGGAGGAGAAGTCCTCGAAAGGGAGTAGCACTGGTGTTTACTGCAGCCCCAAAACATCCCCCATTTGTGAGCTAAGTGTGTTTTCACCGTGTTGCCTCAAGAATGTTTGACATCCAAGATGCCAAAGAAATGTACCCGCTGGGTGGAGAATGAAAGCCCAGGGGTTTCCTTCCAGGGGGTGAGTGGGTGTTTGCCAGGGCATAGGGGCAATTATGCTCTGTGTTGTTATCACAGAGGTGCTCTACCAGGAGCAGAGAAACTCTGACGGGAAAAAGCTGTGAGGGTATTTGAAGCTTTTACCTCCTTCCTTTTCAGATGTCCTAGAACTTTAAATTTTTGATTATTCTTTCATATCTTTTCTCTTCCCTCCTGTCCTCTCAGGCCGCAGGTGTGCATAGTGGTGTTGGTGTTTTCCTTTGGATGGTTTGGTTCTGTATTTAGTATCTTGTCTTCTCCAGATGTGAGGCAGCAGACCCAACGCACAAAAGATGGGACTCTGTCTGGCTGGCTGCAAAGAACTCCAGGTTGGGCTTCAAAGGGGGTCCTTTCAAAGGTGGAGGTGTTCTGGAGGGTGGTCTGGCAATGAAAAGTGTGCTGTGCCATGTGCCAACACTGTGAGTGCAGAGGGAGAGCTGCACCCCCAGGGGCTGCGCGCTCCTGTGCCCATCAGCGAGGCTGGCGGCGTGGGCAGGCTGGGGGCACCAGCACCCCTGTGCTGCCCAGGCACGCTCGGCCCCGCTGCTGCCAGGGGTGCGCTTTGTCTGGGGTGGTCTGGAAGAGCAGGGAGGTTTCCAGCTCACCGTGGGGCTGCTGCAGGCTTGGCACAGCCAGGAGCGGGTCCTGGCACCATCATCCTGCCCATGCAGGAGCGGCTGCAGCATCTCCTGGCTCCTGAGAGTCCGCAGGCACCTCTGCAGCAACACAGGCCAGACCAGGACTGTCTTCAGAAGATGAAGAAACATCCTTATTCTTAAATACCGCTGCCACTTTCATGGGTGTTTAACACTGCAAACAAACTGTGCAGCCAGGCTCTGCAGAGGCTGCTTGTCACAGGGCTCTGCCAGCCCATGCTGCTCTGGGCTCTGTGCTGACACTGCTGCCCAGACAGAGCAGTGGAGGAAAAGGTTTTGATGACTTCGTGTGTGACTGGAGCAGAAGGAAACCAGCACAAGTGGGCACAGATTTTCAAAGTTTAGGAGAATGCTATTTTTAGCTGCCTTCTGTCTCATTTTTCCAGATGACAAGTGTACTGCTCTCTCTAAAAATTGAATTCTTCTTGTGTGTTTTTGGGTTGATCCCTAATTTTTTAATTAAAAAGAAGATGCTGAAAACAATTACTGACTTTTTAAAAATTGGAGCCAACAGTTTCTTTTGCTTCGTTCAGCTGTGATGTGACCAAGGCCAGAAGTTATGCTCTGGGTGGAGGTTGGAAACCAGGGCGGTTGGCACTGATGTGGCATTCAGTGGGTGTGTAAAATGAGTGAAAATTATACCAATCAGTGAGTTATTCTCTGAGGAGGAAGTGCAGCCTCTGAGATGAGCTCTGAAGCCAATAGGAAATGCTGTCCATCCCACCAGCACTGGACTGCACTGAGGCTCTCGATGCACAAGAGCTTATCCAGCCTGCAGTGACTGCTCCTGCAGGCATGAACAGCTCCTCACTGCTCTTCTGCTCAGCTTTCTGAGGCACCACAGCTCATCTCACTGCTTTGGGGCTCCAAGAGATCTGGCCCGAGCTGCCCCATGGGGATTTCCTGTGTTTTTCCTCTTGCAGTAGCCAGCTGGAGGGATCCTGGTGGCTCCAGTAATGCCACCAGTGCAACAATGTCGGCTTGAAGCGAGCACAAGGCAGATGTGGTATGGGATGATGGGTGATGTTCCTTTTGTGGGTAGGAACTGCTGCTCTGCACAGCCAGAGAGAAAATCTGGTGGCAAAGCCAGTCACTGGTACATACAGTCCATAGCACTATAATATTCCCATACTCTTCACAAGTTGCTGAAGGCTGATCACACAGCAGGCTTGGTTATGGCAGCAGTCAGCACAGTCAGCACCCATAGCCATGCTTTCCCACCAAATCCCCAGCTCCTGTGCCATGTGATGCTGTTACAAGGAAAGGCTGGAGGAGCTGGGACGGTTCAGGCTCAAGAAGAGATGGCTCAGACGGGCCCTCATCCCTGTCTGTCCCTGTCTGCAGGAGGGCTCCAAGCAGGGAGCAGGCTCTGCTCCAGGGCCCAGCAATGGGACAAGATACAAAGGCAGAAACTGATGCACAGGAAGTTTCACCTGAACACGAGGAAGAACTTTCCTGTGCACTGACCCAGCACTGAAGAGGCTGCCCAGAGAGGGGGGGGACTCTCCCTCACTGGAGATATTGCAGAACCATCTGGACAGAATCCTGTGTCACGGGCTCTGGGATGACCCTGCTTGAGCAGGGAGGTGGGACCAGATGAGCCATGGTGGGCCCTTCCAACCTGACCCATTCTGTCAGCCTGTGATCCTGCCATTCTGTGATGCAACATCCCTTTCTGTTTTCACTGGATAATCTCCCAGCCTACCAGTTGTGGAGAAAACTGGTATGTTATAAATTATAATATTGCTTTCCTGGTTCATCAGGAAAGAAATGCACAAAACCCAGCGGTGGTGAATTACTGCCTAAAACTGGAGCCCTGTTTCTAGGTGGTCAGGCGAATCCCTGTCACTGCTGGTAGCACCCCTGCCTGCCAGCCCAGAGCAGCTCCCAGAACCCAGACTGGCCGGTGTGGTTATGCCGAGGGTCCCCCAACATCCCGGAAAGGCCGGCTCAGATTTCACGGCCCCGGGCAAAGAAGCTGGAGAGCTCAGCTGAGAACCGGGCTGCTGGGAGTGGAGAGAACTGAAGCCTGCAGCCCCTCCGCATCCCGGGAGCGCAGGGGATGCTCAGGGCCTCCGGTGCCCAGCCCGGGCACCCCGCGCATCCCGCGCCGTCCGAGCCGCGCCGCCCGGTTCCTGGGAGCGCCGGGAGGTGCGGGCAGCCCGGAGGCGCAGGCACGCTCCTTCGCGGGACTTCAAAGCGGGCTCCTTTGTGTGTGTTCGTGTTTGTTCCCCTCCCCTCAGTACGGCTGCTCTGATCGATGTGACATCACCTAGAGACGACGCGGGGGGACGAGACCCCGCCATTGTCCCCGGGCTGGGAGGCGATGTCCGTCTCCTAGGAGGCGGGAGCCGGGGCTCGCAGGCATGCTTTCATCTCCCTGACCTGCCCCGCTGGCGAGAGGGTTCTTCCCAAGGCACCGGCCTGGGGAGAGGCGTCCCCTCTGCACGGCAGAAGGGACACGAGTGAGAGACAGACGCACTCACAATGTTTAAAGACATCATTAAACGCCCCCGCCCTGGAAGCCCGCAATTGCCAGCTATACCCATCTGCTGCTTTTCATGAAAGAGCGCCCGGTCCTTTCGGAGAGGGGTGTGTAGGGCTGTGGGGGTGCGCTCGGCCCCTCCTCGGCACCCTCCATCGCAGCACCTGCGAGAAGGAGGGCGGGAGGCAGCGGGGGCTCAGAGCCGTCCTACGCACACAGGGACAGAGACGTGGGAGCCGCCGAGTTATCAGAGGTGGAAGGGAGGAGGTGGCCACCCTGCTTGGATCCCACAGACAGCACTGGCACCTTCCCAGACTGGGAGAGAGAGGCTGGATCCCGAGGCTGGATCCCGAGGCTGGATGGCAGCAAGCACTCCCTGCCCCACAGGCAGGAGGAAAGCACACGGACACGATGCCTCCCCGCACCTCGGTGACAGCCATGGCCCAGCAAGGCACCTGCAAGGCTCAGGCAAAGTGGCTTTTTAATGTCTGGTCCTTTCCTTGGCCGTTCCCCATGGACAGCTCAAAGGGAGAAGCTGGCCAGGATGGGCCCAGCATCCCCCAGCTGAGCATCGCCCCCAGGGAGACATCAACCCCCCGTGCAGGGCCTGCATTCCCCCTGGATGGTGTCGGGGCAAGGACCATTCCCCTGAGAGCAGAGCACCCAGCGATGCCAACCAGTCCCAATTTTGGGCAAAGGGAGTGAGGAGGGATGGAACTGGGCTTCCTGATGCCCCTGCAGGCTCCCGCCCAGCAGCAGTGAGCTGCAGGCAGCTGGTGGCAAGAACTGTCCTACAGTGTCACAGCACTCCTCTTCTGTGCTCCACAACCCCAAGGAGAGGGACAACCTTCCAAGGCAGCCAGGGATCTCCTCTGTGTTGGACCCTGGGGCTTTGCACAGCACATCTCCGGCCATAGTGCGAGGCACTCTTGTCCCCAGCCTGTCTGGCACAAATGTGGAAGGTGTCTCCAGGAGAACATTTGTCACCAAGGTTGGAGCCAGGGAGAAGTGGCTGCTGCTGTCTGTCTCCAGAAGGTGCTGGGTGGTGAAGGGCCCCCACTAACAGGGCAGAGCCAAATGCCCCCCTGGTACCCACCCTGCTGGCTGTGGGGCTGTGCTGTTCATGATGGGGACAGAGCACACAGGTGTCTCAGGATGCTGTCCCCATCCACCCCAAGCAAGGAACAGAGCAGCGGGGCTGGGATCTGCTGTGGGCAAGTGCCCAGGGTTCTGTTGTTAAGATGGATGCACACGAAGATGTGGATGAAAAGCTGAAAAGGACAGTGGTTTGAAATCACAAATGCAAAGGGATTCCTGTTCTTGCTGTGGTTATCTGGGACCATCCTTAATGACCTGCTACCACTGCTGGTACCCTTCCTCATTTTCCCCACCTGACTTGCCATGGCATCTTCACCGGGGGCAGAAAGTTTGGGGTCAGGCTTTGGCTGTCTTTGGGTCAAAACTCCCCTTGGCACTAAGCCATGAACCCATAATGCTCTCAACATAATGATGGGCTTCATGATAATGGCCAAGGTGATCTCCTGTGGGCACCAGGGCCGAGCTGAGGACCCCTCTCCACACTTTCACTCCATGGTTTCTCTCAGAAACTCATGCCAAGGGCAGGCAACTGCTCAAAGCAGGCATGACGGGGCCACCAAGGCTCACCCCAGGAGCAGGAAGCCAGAAATATTTCCATATCATCCCAGCAGGGCATCTAGCAAGGCTTGCCATGTGGGCAAGCATCCCAAGGAGGGCTCCAGAAAATGCACCCATTCTGCAGGGACTCAGACCAGAGTGGGTTTTTAGTCCCTTGCTGAAGCAGTTTGCCTGCACAGCCATAGGAGGAGAAGGTCCAGGAAAAGGACAAGCAAAGTCTGTCCGAGTGGCCACGTGCTCTGTGCTCCCTGGCCGTGCAGCCTCATGGCCAGAGGGTCCCAGTGCCATGGACTGTCTGACACGAGCTGGTGGAAGCAGACGTGGGCTGTCCCCCCTGAGCAGTGACAGGGCTCAGCCAGGCAGGACATCTGCACCTTGCACAGTGCTGGGAATGCTCAGCAGGTGCCATTCAGCACCTCTGGGAGGCTCAGGGCATCCCTGCCTGGCAGAAGGAAGAGCATTGGGAAGAGAAATTACTCAGGGACAGGGCTCAGATCACCCCTCATCTCTGCAGAGGATGGCCAGGACTGGGAGCTCGAGGAAGGAAAGAAAGAGTCTCTCACACACACCAGGGAAGGGAGGCCTGGAGAGCTGAAGTGATGGCCCAGCTGTGATGGTGTGAGCAGCTCAGCTCTGGGTGGGCAAACAGAGCTCCCTCCTGAGGGGCAGCACAGGGGCAGCTCCAGCCTCTGCTCTGTGACCAGGGACAGGACCCAGGGAACAGCGGGAGCTGTGCCAGGGCAGGTTTAGGTTGGAGATCAGGAAAGGTTCTTTCTTCCCCCAGAGGGGGCTGGCACTGCCCAGGCTCCCCAGGGAATGGGCACGGCCCCGAGGCTGCCAGAGCTCCAGGAGAGCTTGGACAATGATCTCAGGCACAGGGTGGGACTGTTCCAAATCAGGATATTCTGTGATTCTATGGTTTTCTTCTGGATCTGCCCTTGGCAATCCAGCCCTGGCATGCCACTCTGCCTGGGACACACTGGCCTGGCAATGAGGCCCAAAATGCCCCTCTCTTGCCTCTCCTGCCTGCACAGCTCAGTGGTGCCCAGTGCTGAAGGAGCAGGGCAGGGTGGCAGGAGCTGAATTGCTCCCCTGGCCAGTCTTGCTGCCTCAACAAACCCAGGGTGCCCCATGGAGAGCAGGACACAAGCCGGGGGCTCTCTGATCTTCCAGCCTGGGTCTGCCTTCCTGGACCACCCCAAAACCCTCACACTTTGCACCCACATGGCGAGCTGGGCTGCTCCCCACCTGCCCCCTTGTCAGGGGTGGCCCAGCCCCAGCAGAGCTTGCACCTCCCTGTGGCATTTTGCACCTCCTGCCCACCAGGCAGCCCCCGGGGTGCAGTGGGACCCCTGGTCAGAGGACAGCAGGGAGCTCTTGGAACAGAGCAGTCCTGCATTTACAGACCAAGGCAGAGTCAACCAGCCTTATTTGCTGTTGGGATTAACTGGTAGGGGAAGCTGATCTTGGGACGGACTGGACTCAATTATCAGCCCGGCGTTAGCTGGCAGGCCATCTCCTCAGCAGGGAGCACCGAGCTCTGCCAGGGGCACTTCCAGCCAGCAGGGCTGGAGGTGAAAGATCCACAGTTCCTGATGGGCAGGGCAATTCTCCATGGTGTGAGGAAATTGAGCAATTGCTGTTAGGTGATCTGGCAAGGAAAAGGCAGAGGGCACTTGGACATGGCACTGGAGAGTGCAGTGTGGAGGAGGTGACCCAGGCTTTGTGTGCATTGTCCAGGGAAGGGAACGGAGCTGGGGAAGGGGCTGGACCACGAGTCTGATAAGGAGCAGCTGAGGGAGCTGGGAAAGGGGCTCAGCCTGGAGGCTCAGGGGGGACCTTGTGGCTCTGCACAACTCCCTGACGGTGGGGGCAGCTGGGGGAGGTCGGGCTGTGCTCCAGGGAACAGGGACAGGACAAGGGGAAACGGCCTCAAGCTGTGCCAGGGAAGGTTTAGATCGGATATGGAGGAAATTCCTTCCCAGAAAGGATGGTCAGGCATGGGCACAGCTGCCCAGGACAGTGGTTGAGTCCCCATCCCTGAAGGGATTTAAAAGCTGTGTGGATGTGGCACTGGGTCTGTGGTGGCCTTGGCAGTGCTGGGGAAATGGTCAGATTCAACAATCCCAGAGGGCTTTTCCAGCCTTAACAGTGTCACGACTCTATGATTTATAGCCAGAGTATGCTTAGATGAACATCTTCCATCCTGGCAAGAGTGGGCTGTGTGAACGCTGTTTCCCACTGGTGGCCTCACTCCATTCTCTGGGCACAGAGCAGCAGTGAGCCCAGTGATTTGTCATCTTCTGAAGGCCTGGCCTGAGCGTCTCAGAGGCTTTGAAGCATTGCCCTGGACCTGCTGCAGCCCTTTGCCTGCCTCCCCCAGCCCTGCTCCATCCTGGCATGGGCGGGATGAGGTCTGCTCCCAGACCTGGGTCTGTGGGACACAGCTGAGCTCCTGCTGTGAGCTGGAGCACCAAGCTTGGTCATGGGCTCACTGGGGACTGGGACTTTCTGTGGGTCACTTGGAGGAAGGAAGCAGTTTTTCTGTCTTTCCACAAAGCTATGAAGGTGTGGGAACTTGTGCTTCAGTGATAGGAACAAGAGAGCCTGAGTGAGATGCCTTAGGGCTGGACCTTGCTGGTAAAGGAGGTCAGAGGAGAACTTCCAGTCTGATTTACCATGGCAGCAGCAAGGAACAGCCTCTGAAGATCCAGCCTGGAATAGGTCAAGCATGAGTCAGGCCTGGCAGCCTGGATGAGTATGTCTGGGTCGGCATGAGCAGGGCCAAGGCTTCGTAGGTTGCTGGACTCCAGAGCAGCAGCAGGTGATGCAAAATGGTCCCATGGCACTGTGGGCTCTTCCCACCTGGTCAGCAATCTCCCATGAGGTCCCACACCTGGGCAACTGGCATGGCTGGTGATCTGATGTTGCAAAGATGCCAAAATAATGAGCTTTATCCTCATGAGTTTGTACTGAGTGATAGGTGCTTCTGATATGGCTTCTAAGAGAAAATTACTGTGGATGATTTCTGGGGATTTGCCTTTCTTTTTCTTCAAGCCAGAAGAACATAAGTGAGACGTGGGCTCTGGAGAGCACCTGAGCCCCCCTGACACACTGTCTCTCTGAGCCAGTAGGGTTTCTCAGCAGTTGCTGTCATTGGGACATGCTGTGATGTGTCATTCCCCTCATTCTGTGCAGCAGGAGGAGTTCAGTGGGCAGGGATTGGGAGAAGTCCCTTGTTTTGCTTGGCTTGAAGAAGGAGGCCTTGTAGCGAGGGAAATGAGGGCAGTGGAATGGCTGCTTGAGCAGAGAAGGTGGCACACAGGCCAAGGAGCTGATGTGAAGGCACGGGGGGCCGTGGGAGTCTTCCCCCAGCTTGGCTGGGCTTTGATGGAGGGGCAGATGGGTGGCCAGGGGCACTGGCAGAGCCCAAGAGAGTGCTGGTAGAACACCAGCTGCTGCCCCATGAAATGATGATGCCTCTGAGTTATGATTCCCAGCAGGATCCAGAGCCCTGGCCCTTCCAGCAGTAGTCCTGTCCTGTCCTGTCCTGTCCTGTCCTGTCCTGTCCTGTCCTGTCCTGTCCTCTCCTCTCCTCTCCTCTCCTCTCCTCTCCTCTCCTCTCCTCCCCTCAGCTCCTGTTTTGGCCCTTTCTGTGTTTCCTGCCCTCCCTGCCCTCCTGGGGCCAGAGGCAGTGGGGGGGTGGTTGACTGCTCCACAGCCCTAATGCAATCCAGCACCCTAATCTAGGGCTCTGGCACTGCTGCCTGCCCTTGTGAGACTAAATTGTATCTGCACTTCAGGAAAACACAAAAAACCTCTTCCATGCTGTCTCTAGAACCGGCTTTAAAAAGGATTACACATCAATACCCAGGCACCCTGCTCCCCACCCTCACCACCATTGTTCTTTCCAAGGCGCTCCTCTCGCTTTGATGATGATCACTGGCAGAGTTTCAAAACGATGTATTAAAAAATCTTTAAAAAAAAAAAATCCAGTTGCCATAACGTAATGCAGATTTTTGTCACCGCTCCACGGCTTCTGCTTTCAATTTCCAGTGAGGGGGAGAGACTCAGTCGCAGTCAGATGGAGACCAGCTCGCATCCCCGCTCCCTGGGCCCCCAGGCAAAATCCCTGGAATTTGTTCCTTACTGTTTGAAGGCAGAGATGAGGGAGGAGAGTGCAGAGAAGACAGGGGAGAAGAAAAGAAGGTGCCAGTCCCCAAGGAGGATGGGCACCAACACAAACTGTGCCCTGGGTGGATGCGCATTCTGGAGCTCACACTTGAGCAGGGATAGGAAAATTCTCAGAGAAGCAGCTTTTCATGGAGAGGTTGGGATCACCATCCTGCAAGGTTTTGAGCAGTGATGCAAGGTGTCAGCCTGGCTTTAGGTTCCTGCTGCCTGTCTGTCCATCCTGCCTTGATAAGCACCTGACGAGGGTTTGGGCTTTGGTCCCACTGAGCACCTGCTGCTGGGAGCAGCTGAGCATCAGCCCAGTGGTGTCCTCCAGGAACAGGGACATCCTCACGGGCTGTGAAGGCTGCAGGCAGGGCAGGCAGGGGAGCACAGTGACACCGCTGCCCACAAAAGCCCTTGTCCTGCCGTGGGAGCGAGGGGCCCAGCCTGCCCCCATCCCTGCTGTGCCTTGCTGCAGGCAGGTGAGAGAGGCCAAACCAATCTCTGCCAGCTCAAACTCCAGATCCAACATTAGCTGGTTTTCATCCATCCCATGGACTGTCACAAGCCCAAACAGGCTCAGGGATCAATGCAAAAGGCCACCAGGGTACCCCGGCACAGGGCGCTGTGACATTCATTGTCCGGTTTATCCTCCACCCCCTGTCTCAAAAATGGGTTTTGCAGCTGCAGAGGTTTGGGAGGGTGCTGGGATGAATTCCCAAGCATGAAAAGACCTGGGACACTTCCAGAAGAACGGTGACAGCAGGGCTATAATCCATGGTCTGCAGCCTCCCCCTCAGGTGGGCTTTCCCCAGGCTTGCAGCCCAAGCTGTCCCATGTGGCTATTGCCATGGTGGGAGGGATGGAATGCAGCTCTCTTAAGTGAGGCATGCCTCAAATTTTTTGGAGAAAAGGAGCTGTTTCTGAATAGTTGAGGAGTTTCCAGCATTCATATCACAGTGCTGTGAGAGCAGGGCTCGCTCTGGAGCAGGCAGCCCTTGCCACAGAGCAAAGGGACACAGGGATGGCCAAAACTTGGGTGCACCCTCTGCCATACCCAGAGGGAATTTGGGTCCTGTGCATCAGGAGCTTCTTGGGCTACAAAGGCTCCCTGGACACCAAAAGCAATGTGCCCACTCTGTGAATTCTCTTTGGCTGGTGGCACTGTGCACCTGAGCAGACTGTGCCTGGTGAAGGGGAAATGCCCTGGAGCTTAAGGGTGTCCTGAGGAACCCTCACTTCTCCTGCCTCCAGAACAGACCTCACTGGACTTCCAGCTTCCCAAATGGGAGCTGCATCCAGTAACTGGAAAACTCGACCAGACTGGGAAAATGGGGGGATGTTTTGGCTGCACTCTTGGAGAACATCCATTTGCAGAGGCTTCTGCTTTGGAAGGGTTGACCATCTTCCACTCAGAAATGGTAGCTCAACCTGTAGCATGTGAATGTGGGTACAAGTCATCTCCAAGTCTAACATCTTCATCTGGGGAAGCCTTCCACAAATTTTACTGGGAGCAACAGCACAGCTGTGTCTCAGTGCTCGTGAACAGCTTCAGCATAGGAGTACTTGGGCATCTCATGATGGATTAAGCTGTGCATAGCAAATACCAAAACACATTTGAAAACAAAATGTGATCCCTCCATCCATTGCAGGTGCCAAGCAAGTCCTGACTAGAGCTATCAGTGCTCCTCGTGGGCCAGGAGTGTCCCTAACTGATCCCCTGTGGCTGTCACCTCTGGGGGCTGGCATCTCCAAATGGTTGTTTCCTGCAAGGTCAGCCTGCACCCTTGTTTACTGGGTTTCTACCAGGGACCACAGAAAACCATCCAGCCTGGCAACAACTGCTCTTGTCCCTGATCTGTGCTCCTGTGTCCCCCCAGTCCCCTGCAGGCTGTGCAGCTCACCCTGTCCCCAGTGCTGGTCTCGTGGGGGGTGGGAGGTGACTCTTTGGGAAGCATCAGCTCACAGTGCTGCCTGCCTCTCAGAACTGTCCCTGCCTGCCTCTCAGAACTGTCCCTGCCCCTGATCCTAAAAGGGAGCATTTTTCTGAGAGTTATGAGCCTGTGCAAACAGGGCTTTATAAGGCAGCATCACTAATATGGAGCATAACCTCCCTATCCACAAACATCCTGATAGCCTTTCTGGTGTGAGTTTGGCTTTGTAAGCCAAGCCAATCTGATCAGGAAAATCCTGGGGAGAAAACAAACAAGGAGCCTGGGGAGGAGGCTGGAAGTCTCTTTCAGTCAGAGCAGATGTTGTTTAGTAGACAGTGATGCCACAGATGTGCCTTGGCTGGCTGATCTGCAAGTGCTCAGCAGCCTGGCCACGGGGCAGAGGGGGCTTTGTCCCCACAGTCCTGCCTGCCCTGGCCCTGTTTCAGCCCCTCTTCCTTCAGTAGCCACTGGGACAGGCTTCAGGAGTATTAAGAAGATGGGGGAGCCCCCTGTGTCACCCTCAGTCCCCCCTCCTTCCCCCTCACAGGGCCATAAGATGGCATTTCAGGGTCAGCTGCTTCTGTCCCAGTACTGGTGCCAAAGGTTGTGGAAAGCCCTTTTTCCCATCTTGGCAATGCCTTACTCCTCCCCAGCCGCAATGTCTGCAGCTCCACACAGGGGGGAGAGGCTGAAGCCCCAGGGAAAGGACTCCTTTTAAAAAAAATTTATTTTCCTCAGTACTGCCACAGCCGTGTCTGTCCTGTCCTGTCCCCCCCCCACCCCCCCCCCAATAATGAGCTGTTGTCTTGTGCAGCATTGAGAGCTAAGTAAGCATGAAAAATTGGAACAATAAAGAAGTAGTTCTGGGACAGCAAAGCCCCTTGTTTGACAAGGCTAATTCCACACCCCCCAGCCTCATTTTCTTTCAGCCACCTTCCCCCTCCTTGCTCCTCCTTTATTAAATGAACTGGCTTTTATTGGGGTGGAAACTGGGTTTCCTTTTCCCCTCTCGCCTCCCCCTCTGTTCACATGTAATTTGGAGAGTTAATCTCCTCAGGCAGGAAATGTTGTTTCTTTCACTCTTTCTCTCTGGCAATTTCCATTTGGCTCTTTTAATTGGGGCCCAGACCAAGGAAATGGCCACACCACAGAGCCTGAGCAGGAAGAGGGCTGGTTCTCCTGAGGGGCCCTGAGCATCCCCTCCCACCAGCCCAGCTTGCACAATCCCCTTTGGCAGATGCACCCTTTGGCCAGGGATGGGACTACCCAGCCCACCTGGCCACCTGGACACCCTTGCTGGATTGGGGAAATTTGGGTTGGAGATGTTCGTTGGCATTTCTGCTTCTTCTCTAAATTCCTCTCCCTGCTTTCGGTCAAGTCACCCAAAGATTTCAAGACCTAGCATCACCCAAGACAATCTCCCCCAGCTCTCCACAGTACAGAGGCAAGTGGCTGATATTTTCGAGGGAATCCCTTTGAAAGACATGACATTGTAAAACCTCATGGAAATTCTCCAGATTTTTCTTGTTGCTTTCCCTTGATCATCTTCTAAAGAAAATAATTCAGTTTTAATGCAAAATTGAGAGGAGACCTATGTTTCCCACCCAACCCTCTCTCTGTCTCAACCCTTTGGCTGAAGGAGATTTACCCTGGGCGTGTGTGGGGCCCAGTGTGGGCATTTCTTGGGTGGTGCCAGTGAGTCCAACCCATGGCACAGGAAACCAAGCAGGACAGTGCTGTGAGACCTGACAGCTCCACACTGCCCAGGCCATGGAGTGAGACAGTCATCACAGAGTCCTGGAATGGTTTGTGCTGGAAAGGGACCTTAGAGACCGTGTCTTTCCAGCCCCCTGCCATGGGCAGGGACATCTTCCACTATCCCAGGTTGCTCCAAGCCCTTTCTAACCTGGCCTTGTCACTTCCTTCTTTCAGAAAGGAGAAGGGAAATTGCAATCCGTGCTTCACTTGAAGGAAGGGCAAGAACACACCAAACTTTTTTTAATAGAATACCCCAGGAATTTACTGGAAACTCATGGGGGGAAAACCTTTCCTAGAGCAGAGTAAAGCTAGGCAGAAGCAAAGTCTGCAGCAGCTTAAAGGTGCTGAGAAGCAGGAGGAAGCTTGTGATGGAAACAGCTGCTGCAGCCCTGCCTGCTGCTCAGAGCAGAGTCCTGTTCCCACCGTGTCTTAGGATGGTGAAGAGCTTAGGAACAAATCTTCGTGCTTTCTGCACAAGCCTGTGGCTGCTTCCAGCTCCTCTGGACACCCACAGCCAGGGAGATGGAGCAGGCTGCTTCCAAGCAGGGCTGAGAAGATACGGAGATTCCAGTCCCCTCCTAACCACAGGTTGCCTGAATGTTCCCAGCTCTCTGGCAGCAAAAAGCTTTTGGATTGCTGTCTGGCACCGTTCATCACTCCCAGCAGGGCAGTGATTCTTTCTGGGAGGCTCATTTTTGTGGAATACCCCCCTCCCTCCACAGAAAACCTCTGGGATGGATTGGGGCTGCCCATTCATCACCTGCCCTCACCCAAGGGACTCCATTCAGCACAGGTGGCAGCAGTGTCCTGCAGCAGCGGTGGCACAGAGGAGCCTGTCCACAGTCCTGGCTCAGGCAGCAGCTGGGAGGCAGCAGCTCAGTGGGCAGCACTCCCTCCTGCTGCAGGAGCAGCATCGCCTGCTGCACCATGCCCAAGGACAGCCAGGGGCCTCTGAGCGTGCCATGCAGGGCACAGATGGGAAGGGTGGGGGGAGTTTGGGAATACCTCACCTGCTTCTTGGCAGGAATCGCTCTGTCCTGCATGGAGCAAGGCTCTGCTGGTCAGTAGCTGGTGGGCATCCCACCTCTGGAGGGGTAGGTCAGGTGGCTGAGGACAGGGATACCCGGAATGGGGATGTCCTCACGCACATGTGAGCCCAAACACGTTCATACCCAGGCATGTGAATCTTCCAGAGGCAGGGAGGGAAGGAGGCTGCCGCTGCAGGCAGGAATATCACTACATGCACTGCATGCCATTTCCTCTCTCACCTTGGGGACGCTCTCAGTGCAATGAGGACCTGAGTCTACAGGCAGCTCAGCTCCCCCAAGAACCCCAAAAGGACAGACTTCTGGAAGAGTTTTTGAAACGTTATGAGAAATCCTGCTCCTCTCCATGCCCCATGCCTTCGCACGGGGACCCAGGAGCAGCGCCCAGCTCTGCCCAGCGCTGTGCCTGGGGCATGGCTCAGCAGTCCATCCTTGGGGCCGGGTGGGAAGTTGTCTTTGGAGAGACAGGGTGGTTTGTGCATCCTGCCTGCAGGAACACTCATGGAATGCCCTGCACAGGTGCTCAGGAGAGCTGCATTTCACCTCGTGCACCTTTATGTCACCTGGGTGGACATGGTTCTGTTTATCCAAAGCAAATGAAATCCCAGCAGCATCCCTTTGGGCTGGCCAAACTCCTGTCTCCTCTTCCAGGGAATATTCAACCTTTGCCTCCAGGGAAGAGCCTCGTGCCAGGCTCAGCCAGGCTGTGAGGACCAGGGAAGGCAGCGTGCCCTGCTGCGCTGGCAGGTGAGGAGCAGCCTCCCCGGGCCAACCCTGCATGCCAGGATCCAGTGACAGGCAGGTGGCTGAGCTCTTCAGGCCTGTCCCCAGCTGCCTTGGGAGGTGATTGTGGCTCAAGGCTTGGACCCTAACAGGTAGCAGGGG
Organism: Fringilla coelebs; assembly: GCF_963513975.1. Lineage (NCBI taxonomy): Eukaryota > Metazoa > Chordata > Aves > Passeriformes > Fringillidae > Fringilla > Fringilla coelebs. Next base: position 15,771,102 of record NC_140042.1, read on the forward strand.
TCTCACAGACACAGCGCTGGCACAGGGACAGAGCAGCTGTGCAGGGAGGCAGACACGGGGCTGCTGGGCACCAGCGAGGCCTTTGATGCTGCCCGTGTGTGGTAAGGAGGGAAAGAGGGGTGGAGAAGCTGGGGCAGATCTCACAGAGCCGTCTGGGATGGAGCCCTGCCCGGCTCCAGGCAGCAGCGGCACTCGTGGCTGGGGATCACTGCTGCCGGGGACATGGGGGACATGGGACCGTGGGTCTGGCCTGGCCGACGGCCCCAGAGGGCAGAGAGGAGAGGGTTAACCCTGCCCCGGTGCCTCGCTCTTACAGAAGATGCTGCCACGCTCCCCAGCTCTCCGCCTGCCGCCTGCCCCTCCCTCCCCGCTGCCCCTCAGAGCTCTGAATAGGGAATTAGCTTTGCCTGCGTTTAGACCTCTTAATTAGCTATTCTTTTTGCTGGGCTGGGGAAGAGGAGGGGCAGAGGAGACCCCCGGCCCCCAGCTGAGCCCTGGTCCCTCCCGGAGCAGCACAAAGGGGCCCAGCGGGCAGAGCCATCGGAGGGCGCTGGGGACGCCAGGACCTGTCAAAGCTTGTTTCCCACCTTCCAGAGCCAACCTTTTCTGTCCCAGCCAGGAGACAGCCTGCCTTAATTGGGCTGAAAATCTAATCATTTGTACCTCCGGGCCTGGGAAGGGGGCAGGGGCGGGTACGCCGGGCCTGGAGCGGGTGAGGGAGGAGGGATGGAGAGGTGGGAGGGGGGCGAGGGGGAAGCATGTAATGGGGAAAGGGAGGATGGAGATGAGGCAGAAGAGGAGTGAGCAGAGTCATAGAAATGTTTGTAGAGGAGGTGAGCAGACAGAAAATTTAGGTGTTTAAGAAGTGATTTAAAAGTTACTCCTTTGAAAAGGGAAAAATAAAAAGTGAGCAACTATAGAGTAAAAGAGAAAAAGCAAAAGCTCAAAAAGCGCTGGTGACTTTTCCTGACCTCCATCTGGTCTGATAGTGCAACCAAGGCCCCTGTAATCCTCACCTGTGCCAGCAGCATCCAGAGTCAGAGCTGTCCCTGCAGAGGTGTATCTGCATGGCCCTGCTCCTATCCTGCTTTCTTACTATAGCTTTGGCACTGCTCTCGTCTCTTGTGCGCTGCAGACTTTCCTCTCCCACCTCAAAACAACGTGGGTGAGCCTTGCTGCAAAGAAAAGAGCCCAGGGATGGCCGTGCATCTTCTGCCATCGCTCTGTGCCGCGGCTCGCCGGCTGCTCCAGCTCCTGCTTCCCTCCAGCGAAAGGTTTCCCAGAGTCTGGGCTGCCTGTGCTGCCCCTGGGCAGGGGATAGGGAGGGGAGGCGCCAGCCCATGTGCTGAGAGCATTCAGCTCAGTCCCTAAGGCTTGGCCACCTCCCTGGCATGTCCAAGCCAGCTTTGCGGAGCAGGGACCAGTCCCAGATTCACGGCAAGTTGCCAGCGCTGCTCCTGGGTTTACACCACCTGCACCCTTCCTGCTTCAAACGCCTTCATGCAGCTGCTGTGTCCTCCCAATATTCAGGCTGACTGTTTTCAGGCAGAGTCGTCAGGCCAGCACTGGAGCACAAGCCTGTGAGCACATGAGGCCATCCAGTCACTTGTGTCTTTTCTCAGTTTCTTCAGTACTGGATGTTTCACAAATACTCTCAAGCCACACCTCTCTAACCACCCTCTCTTTCAGGTGACAACATTTCATGTCTACAAAACAACCCACAAAAATTCAGATTCTGCATGATCATGGCCCCTCTCCTGTTTTATATAAAGAAACAGTATTTTCCCCAAGGTTTCTTCCTCAGCTGCTCCAAGCTTTGGGCCTAATTCCTCAAGAGAGTGTCTTACTAATGTTTTATCTTTTTTTTTTTTTTTCTGATGATCTATCAAAACCCAAAAACAAATCCCGAAGTCTTTATCAGAATTGTATTCCTTTGCTTTCCATAGAGAATCCAGCACTTCATGGCCGTGCCTGAAGGAAACTCCTGGGAGAGGAGGCTGCACACCGTCCCCCACCCCTGCAGCAGCCTGTCCATGTGCATGGCAGCATGGCCAGCCCAGCGTTTCATGCTCCCTGCCCAGCTCCCCAAACCAGAGCATGGGCACAATCCCAGGGCTCAGGCTGCAGGGTACAGCCAGACAAGCAAAAGAGACTGAGCACCAGAGCAGATCTGGATCATGGATGGATGGATGCCTTGACAAGGCATGATAGCATGGGCCTCAGTTGAGGACTCCTTCGTAGAATTGCAGAATCACTGAGGCTGGAAAAGTCCCCTGAGACCACTGATGCAAACCCTTAACTCCTTAACCACTGCCAAGGTCACCACTGACTCTGTCCCTAAGTCCCATACCCACATAATTTTTTAACACTTCCAGGAATGGTGAATTCACCACTCCCCTAGGCAGCCTATTCCAATGCCTGGCCACACTTCCAGGGGGAATTTTTTCCTATTATTCACTCTAAATCTCCCCTGGCACAACTTAAAGCCATTTCCTCTCCTGCTATCCCTTGTTTCCTGGGAGAAGAGCCCAACCCCCCTCCCAGCTGTCCCCTCCTGTCAGGAGTTGTGCAGAGCCACAGGGTCCCCCCTGAGCCTCCTTTTCTCCAGGCTGAGCCCCTCCCCAGCTCCCTCAGCCCCTCCTGGTGCCCCAGACCCTTTCTCAGCTCCATTCCCTGGACATGCTCCCGTGTGTCTGTCCATCCAGGCCAAGGGATGCTGTAGGGACACAGAGAGGAAGGCATCAAGAGTGGACGCTCCAGCCAAAAGAACTGACAGCAGAGCAAGATTCCTGAAGTGACTAGCTGCAGTGCAGTGGACCTGAAAGACCTTGGCAGTGTAGGAAAGAGGACAGAGTGCCAGGAAGAGAGATGAGAGAGCCTGGGGAAATCCCTGGGGTGTGCAAAGACTGAGCCCAGTGGGGATGGAGAGGGGCAGCAGTGTGAGCTGGGCACAGGGTGTGGTGCGAGGTGGCTCCCCACTGCTGGGAGCAGAACCCTGCTGTCAGCCCCACAGCACATCTGGATCACCTGCCCTGGGAGCCTGCCAGGATGAGGTATGGTCTCAGCCAGGCCTTGACAAAGCCCAAGAATTGGTTCTGCACCAGCAGCACCCCAAGGCTGCTGGTAAGGTGCCTGCAGGGACAGAGATTTTGTTTCTGGGATTTGGGAAGAGCACACACCCAGCAGTTCCAGTTTCAGTGGTGCAGGCAGGGATGTGACTTGGTGCTCATCCATCCCAAGGGCTCCCTAGAGTGTAAAGACAGGACAAGCCCAAAGTGTTCACAGGCTTATGAATTTACCAGGGCACAGAGGGCCAGGAATGCTCACCTTGCAGCAGCAGCAGCATCTCTGGGTGGTTGTGTGCAACAGGAGGGGTTTGATCCCTGGTTTCAGAGGTTTGGGTAAGGCAGCTCTGAGGCAATGGAGGAGAGCACACAGATGGGACCAGGCAGAGTGCCAGGACCCCCAGAATTGCCACTGCCGTTGTTTGCACAGGGAGAGCAGCAGTGTGGGCTGGGTCGGCCAAGGTAGCTCACTCCCAGCCAGCGGCGGGGACAAATTGCAGGCAGATAGAGCAGGAGATCTGCCCTTGTGGTACCCTTCCATTTCCCAGCAATTGATGCCTCAGTGATTTCCTGAGCCAGGAGTGATATGTGTGTAACAGCCACCACGAGCCTGTCCTCAGTGAATTTGTCTAATCTCCTTTCAAAGCCCTGTGTATTTTTAGCCCATGTGGCATCCTGTGGCCATGAGCTCCACAATTTAATTACACGTTGCGTAGGACAGCAATGCCCTCGGTCTGCGTGGAACCCAGGCCAGCTCCTTTCATTCATAACTTCTCCCTGTAACCCCAGCTTCCTGATTCTGCTGGAAATGAGTCAGCAAAGTTCTGGGACTCCTGCGACTGGCACCCTTTTAGCTGGAGGAGTCTTTGGAGGCAGGCAGCCAGGGCTGACCTCGGTGGAACACATGGGGAGTTACAGAAACACAGAATCTCCCCAAAGGGACCCACAGGGACCACTGAGCCCAGCTCCTGGCCCTGTAAAGACACCCCAACAATCCCACCCTGGGCATCTCTGAGATCATTGTCCAAGCTCTCCTGGAGCTCTGGCAGCCTCGGGGTCGTGCCCATTCCCTGGGGAGCCTGGGCAGTGCCAGCACCCTGTGGGGAAGAACCTTTCCTGATCTCCAACCTGAACCTGCCCTGGCACAGCTCCATGCCAATGCCCTTGGGAGTGGCATGAAGCTTCCCTCAAGGTGAAAGCAAACAGGATGCTTGTGCCCAATGCGAATGGAGGCTCTTGGAGGGTCTGGGCTGGGTGACACTCCTTGCCAGCCTGCTGTATCAGGGAGAGGACCTGGGAGACCTAGATGGGGCCTGGGAGTGTGAAATCAAGAGTTCTGTGGGCACTGAGGTTCCTGGGGCAGCTTGTGTTACCAGTTGGAGATGGGAAGCCTGGGGCAAGAAGTGGGTGAGTGTGTGACACAGGAGTGAAGCCTTGAGGCAAAGCAGGATCACTGAAAGAAGACTGGCAGGCGGGCTGGGACTGGGCTGCAGCTGAGCAGAGCTGTAGCAGCAAAACCTGGAGTACCAGCTGCTGTGTTTCCCTGGAACAGGGCTGCCTGGAAGAGGGTAGCAATGTGTGCCCTCAGGGCTTGTTCTGCCATTGCTGACACTCTGGTCCAGGTGGGTGCTTTGGGATGGCCAGACAGTGCATGTGTTCATATGAGGTCGACTGCTGATAGCTGAGAATTAGAGGAGCTACCCCATCCCTGGAAGTGTTCATCAGCCTGGATGCAGGCTTAGAACAACTGGAGATAGTGGAAGGTGTCCATGTCTGTGACAGGAGATGGGACAAGAGGAGTTTTAGGGTTCCTTCCAAGCCAAGCCGGTCTGGGTTGGAAGTGGTTCTGTGATTAGCACGGATGTAAACACTCCTCTCTAACATCACTGCTGCTGGGTCTCACTGTGCTCTCTGTGAGCCAAGGGGACATGCCAACATCAGAGAGTGCTGCTTGAACAACCAGCACCCAAAACTTTCCAGCTAAGCTGAGACAGACAAGGTGATGAGCTAGGGAATAAGATACTTAATTTTAGAAGATTATCCCATTCAACACACCCACAAAGCCCGGCTCCAGCCAGCTCCAGCACGGCCGGTCCCCAGCCAGGTCCACTCAGTGCTCCTGGCATTGGAACAAGCATCAGGTTTTTGTTCTCTCCTACTTGTGCTACTATTGCTTCTGGCTTGGTGCAGGAGTCAAGAGTGCAGGAACACAGCAGGAGCCCTGGCGGTGACCAGGAGGGGATGGGATGAGGACTGTGGATGTCTGAAAGCACTGAGAAGAAGGACTGTAAGTATGACTTGGTTAATGGAAGTTGGCTTGAATAACAAGGAATGTCCTTTGGTGCAGAACATCAATAAATGACTCCTCGCTGGAATAAAACTGCCAAATGCTGCTGTGACCTGGAGCAGCTTCAGGTCTGGGCTGTGTATCAGGATGGAGGGAAGGGCAGGATGTGCTCCTGCAGCAAGTGCTGCCTTCTTCACTCTTCTCCAGCAAGGAACTCACATCCTCTCTGTGTGCATCACCCTGCCTTCCAAGCCCTCGGATGCCACATGCTGCAAGGGGTCATCTTTCAAACCCCTTCCTCAACTCCACTCTCCAAATCATATTGCCTGCAGGGGGCCAGATGCTGGTGCAGGAAAATCTAGACAATGCTCAATCAAAATTTTTACAGGAATATTATATCACTCTTTTTTGTTTGTTTGTTTGTTTGTTTTTTAATGCAGGTTCAGGCAATCAAGTCTCATTCTGAATTTAGATCAAATTAAGGAAAGAGTTTCCTCTGTTCCTGACTAGTTGGGGCGGCAGAGTTGGAGACTCCATGCAGATGCCAAGGGAAAGCCCAGTTTCAAAGCTGTGGATGCAGTTGTCCCTCCCCCATTCACTTCCAGCCTCTTGCAACCAGTGCTTGTTTCCCCTCTTTTGTGGCACCTGTCCTGGCCCCCATGGCACCCCACAGTGGCTGGCTCCCTATGCAGGGGCTGCACAAGGGTCACTGCTGGCTGGAACAGGGGGTGCAGAGGGAGCCCTGCCTGCCAAGGAGCTCACCAGGAACCAGCCAGTGCTGGGGCTTCCCTCCTCTGGCCACCCCACAGGCAGGCACGGTCCTCTCTGCCTGACAGTGTCTGCCCCAGGCAAGACCCCGGCCCCAGAGGGCTCTGAGGGAGATGATGCAGCGTTCCATGAAATTCTCACTGCTTCTCCTGGGAGACCCCACAGCCCACGGAGGGCCCATACGGGGTGGGATGAACAGAAGGGATTTCTCTGCTTAGTGGGAAGGCACTGAAGAGCCCATTCTCACATTGAAGCGGACATTTCACAGCTCTGCACAGCTTGATGTTGTTCCTTCTCCTGTTATCCCCCTCTGCTCCTCCTTTGCTGATGCCTTCTGAAATGTCCATCAGGACAAAGACCACGTCAAGGACCCATGAGCTTCTGGATGCAAATCAGCATCTCTTGCAACCATTTGCACGGGCTGAGGGGGATTGAGATGTCACAGGGCAGAGCAGCAGCTCCAGGCACCCACCAAGGGCTGGAGCCAGGCTCAGCTCCGCTGCTCCTGCAATTGAACTCCTTTGCCGCCAACTTTCCAGCCAGAGCGAATGACTGACAGAGACTGATGGTGTCTCTGCCTGTGTGTAATCCTAGAGCCGCCCGGATTTGGGAAATCTCTTTCATTGCTTTAAAAAAATAAGCAAGTGACTAGACTGAAGGGTCCCGATTAACTGGGAAAATCTGGGCTAAAATGCAAATGCCTTCTCAGGTTCTGGCCTTGAGAGCCGAGCCGGCTGCCCCAGGGGAGGGCGGCCAAGCCCAGTTCAGGCAGCAGCACCCAGGGCACAGCCCAAGCCCTGACCACTGCCCTGCCAGCAGGTCCTGCCTGCGGGGCTGCAGCTCCCATCCAAGCCATCTCGTCCGGGGAAGTCGGGATGAGGAGCACTTGCTGGGCACTGGGGTTGGCTGCTGGCGCTGCAGGGCCCCGGGGATGCTCCTCGCCCTGCTCCTCAACAGCTGCTCCCCGCCGGGCGCTCCTCGGGCGCTGGGGGACGGCTAGAACCAGGCACAGATGACGTTATTACATTGAATTGTTATTCACAGGCAGAATTTCTCAAGCAGGAATTTAGGGAGGATTTGGCACCCCCCCTCGCTGTGCCAGCTCCCTTCTTGCCAGGGCCCTGAGTCACCTGACTGCGTGTTTATCTCCCTGCATCTCCACAGCATCTCAGAGACAAGTGTGCTGGCTAAACCATGACAACAAGTAAAGCTGGAGCTGAATCAAGAGAAAACAAATAGAGTGGCAGAACACAGCTGAGAGGAGGCTGCATGGGTGCAATACAAACTCCCCCAGGGATTTGACCAAAACCCAAGGAAAGCTGGAGAGCTGTCGTTCCCACAGATTTTGAAGCAGGTAGCAGGCCTTCCAGCCTGCACACAGGAAAACTGGGATGCTACTCTGTGTCTTGGGTTAGGACACCTTTGTCAAATGTATAACCTTGTCTCCTGTAGCTGAAATAAATTGCATTTTCAGACTGAAGTAAAAAATTCCAGATGAACCATCTGTAACAAGCAAGATTCCTGTTCCTTGTCTAGGAACAAGGCTGTGGGAGAAAACAAAAGGTAGAAGGCTAATCAGAGCCAGTGTGATCTCCAGCACTGGGCTGCAGAGGATGCTCTGAGTTGGTACCAGTTTCTCTCTTTAGACTGTGAAAAGGGTGAAAAGAAATCTCTCCCATGAAGAGAATCTCCTGAACACCAGCAGCCCTGCTCTGCCCCTCCTGGCTTTGGGATGGGCTTTGTTGAGGGATGAGGTGGCTCAGTGCTAATCATTCTCAGGGGCACAGCCAACTTCCTTTGGATTTAAACAGAAAAGGAATTTCGCCTCCGGCTTCTAGCATGGAGTCAGCTCTGCCGGCATTGTGGAGCAGAAGGAATGGACCAGAGGGAGACATGACGGGATATTAGGAAAGGGCTCTTCCCCCAGAGGGTGCTGGCACTGCCCAGGCTCCCCAGGAAATGGGCACGGCCCCGAGGCTGCCAGAGCTCCAGGAGAGCTTGGACAGCGCTGCCAGTGGTGCCCAGGGTGGGGTTGTTGGGGGGTCTGTGCAGGGACAGGAGCTGGGCTCAGTCATCCCTGTGGGTCTCTTCCCATTCAGGAGATTCTGTGATTCCATGAAAAGTGGCCTCCCCAGGGACAGCATGAGGCCACATGCTGACATAGGATCCTGTTTTCCATCCTGTGTCAGCTCATGACTCCTGCTGCTTTCCATTAGCTTCTCCTGGTCAGGGACCCATGTCACTGCAGTGAGAAATGTCCCTGCTGGAGCTACATTAAACAGGAGGAAGCAAACTCAGGTACCCCAGAACTGACCTTTGTCCCTTGTACAGGAGAGCACCAGGATTTGCAGTACCAACCCCTGAACACACTCTCCTCAGATTGCTCTGGCCTCCACAGACTTTGGTTTAGTGGGCACTGGGTGCAGCTCCACAAAGTCACTGAGGTTCCCCTGGTCATTTAAATCACCCCCTGGTGACTTAGGCTGTCAGACCCCCCCAGCCCTTCCCTCCTCTGATGCTTTGATGATGGAGGGGAGCAGGGCTGGAAGGAGGAGACACCTCTCCTTGGGAGAATCTCTGCAATGTAGCTTCCCAAAGCTGGTGAGTAGGTTGGAGTGGCACTGTAGGAAAGACCCAGCAAAGGTTGTGCATGTGTGTGAGCTTGGAGCAAGGTGTTCTGAGACCCTGCAGTGTCCTGGAGCAAGGGGCACAAGTCACCCACCGTGTCAGCTGGCAAGGCAGTCCCACAGGCAGCACAGCAGCACGGTCGTGGGAGCACCTCTCTGCCTCTTGAGGCCACCCACCAGGGCAATATTTGAAGAAAAAAATCAAAAAAGATTAAAAAATCCTTAAAGGTTAAAAAAACACCTTGAAAAGGAAAAAAAAAAAGATGTAAAAAATTTGCCCATGCACATTCACCTTCAGTGCAACTCTCAAGACACAGCCCTTTGGCCAGGGGAAGATGGGCTGTGCTTGGGGTGCCAGACTGGGGAGCAGAGGCAGCTGCATTGCAGAGGCAGATGAAGGTGGCAGGTCAGCCACGTGCCGTGGAACCGCAGCACGAGGGGTCCTGGCAAGCAGCACATAGGTGGGGCAAGGGCAGTAGGGTTGAGGGCAGGTGGCTGAACCTCTGGATGTTCCCTGTGTGTCCTGTCCTTGCTGTCAGCTGAGCTGGAGCACCCTGAGGTCCCTCCCATCCCCGCCAGTGACAGCCCTGCCCTCCATCCCACGCTGGTGACAGCCACAGCCTGGTGTCCTTGGGGGCATCACTGATGGTGCTCCTTCAGCCTCGAGCTGGCTGGGATGGGATCCCTGGCATGGGACACGAGCCTGCACCCAGGAGGGAGCCTGGAGCAGTGGTTCAGGGAAGAGACCATCCTGTCAGGGTCCTGCAGGAAGGAGAGCTTCAGCCAGCACTGAGGATAGGTGAGAAGAGGCAGCAGAGAGAAAGTGCTTCAGCAGCATTTGCTGGGGATGTTTGGATGGGGAGTGGGCTGGGGCTGGATGTTTGGTCCAGCTGCTGTTGGAGGAGAGTCCTTAGAGATTCCCATTTGAGTTGGGCAATGACTGCATGTGCTGTGCAGGGCTGTGGCTTGTCAGTTGACCTGGAAGTGCCAGGTTAATGGTTGAAGTCAATGATCTTAGAGGTTTTTTCAACCTTAATAATTCTGTGATTCTATCCACCTGCCTGGCAAGAGTTCCCAACACTGGCCACCAGGTCTTCCTGTATTCCAGAGTGGGGAAAGGTGCATCCAAGCAGAAAGGAAGGGGTTGTAAATTTCCAAAGCCTGGTGTCACCAGGCTGGCCTGGGGCTGGTCATTTGTCTTTGGTTTACACACGTTCTCCCTGGGCCGCGTCTCAGGTGTCCTCCAGCCAGAGTGCTCCCCAGCATGGCCACCTTTAGTGTCAGGCTATGTCCCCAAGGCTTGCTCCAGCCCTTTATTCAGGACATTTTCAAAAAATAGCTGCCCTGAGCAGTTCTCTCTGCCCTGAACTGGTGTTGACAGCAACTGCCACGTAAAACGTGACGTGGCAGCATTGCTCTGTGTCAACACATGTGGTGACAGATGTATGCCAAGCGGGTAGAAACCTCAGAGCTCCATCCTGTTGGTTTTTAATGTTGGCTGATGTCCAGGGATCATTCCTGGTCTCTGCACTGCGCAGTGTTCCTCCAGGTCCCCTGGGAGAGGAGAGCTCACCCTGCAGACTTTAGAGGGCTCCATCCTGAGATCCCAGCTTTTTCCAAGACCCCAGGATATGTGATGGATGGCTGAGGGAGGGTAGGAAGATCAAACTGCTGCACGAGGGACTTTGCTTCTGCAGATTCTCTTGTTGGAGGGTGAGATCTCCTTCCCACAAGCACTGGACCGTGACGACTGATGTGTGTGAGCACTCACAGTGTGAGTGGCAGCAAACCTGCTGGTGGCTGCAGGGGACAGCTCCTGCTTCCTGCCTGCCCTGCTGTGGGCAGGCACCAGCCCTCTCAGTACGGCCCAGCAGCTGATGGGCACTGCAGCCACTAGGAATGGGTTTAGAGCAACCCAACCTTAAGCTCAGACCAGCCTTCTCCATCACCTTGGGCATCACATCTCCCGGCTGTCCAGGCTGTAGGCCATAGAAAATTGGATGTAACCAACTCCAAGCTCTAAGAGAGGAGGGAGGAAACCACCACCTTGGGCTCCTTCCCGTGCAATGGTGATAGGGTAGGTTTTTAAAAAGCATTTGTAACATCAGGCACTACTAAAAATGCGCCAGGAATTGGGCTGACTGTTAACTGGAACTGGGTAGAGTAATTTTAGAAGTCTCAGGGAAAACAGGGAAATGGGGCACTGGAGTGAGTGGTGTCAGGTATGGTCGATGCAGGGGCTACAGCCAGTGCAGAGAGCAGGAATCACAGCGAGAATGCTGAAGAACCAGCTCAAGGCAGTTGAAGGGAAATGGAAGGTCCAGCTCCACAGAAAACAGGGAGATACTGGGCCTGGTGTATAACAAGAAATTAGTTTGGACACAAGTGATAGAATCATAGATTCCATTAGGTTGGATAAGCCCCTAAGATAATCGAGTCCAACCACTACCCGCTAATGTCACCACTAAACCATGACATGTCCATGTCTTTTGAACATTTCCAGGGATAGTGACCACTGGAAAGGGGTGAGACAGAGAGGGATGGGGCACAATATCATGATGCCATGAGAGAGAAAGTCACAAGGAGTTTGAAAAACAGAAAAATGTGTCATGATAAGGGCAAAAAAAGGATGCCAAGCAGCTCAGAATAGAAAAACCACCCTACTTGAGATAGAGAAAATTTATTTCTGAGGGTTAGCATTAGGGTTAATCCCCTAAGCTCCAAGTAATCTCCTCCTTGGAGCTTCACGGGTGACTTTTTTCCCCATCAGTGTTTTGGAACTCAGCGCTCAGGGCGAGTGTTGACCTCCCAGGCACAGCTGAAGGGTTCCACTGGGACACTGTTGGCTTGGCTTTCAGAGGACACTTCTGCCAGATGCTCCTTCTTGGTCCCACTGGGGAAGAGCAGCACTGGGCAGCTGGGGGCAGGGTTGCTGGGGCTGGTGGCTCAAGGCTGAGGAGCCGACACTGGGGGTGAACAGAGCAGGTCCAAGACCTACACAGATTTTAGCAGAAGGTGACTGGGGCCACCTTCTTACCATCCTATATCTCATCCTACCCCATTCTCCTGAAGAGAAACAAGTGAGCTGGTGAGAAACCTCATTAAAACCAGGATTACTGAGCTACTTACAGAAATTAAACTTCAGTACTTCTGTGATGAACATGAGGCACACTCTGTGTGTCCGTGTGTCCATGTGCCATTCATCTGACCCTTACGGTGACATTTTTCCCCAGGAGAATTAGGCCACTTAAAGACACATTGCACAGAGGTGCCAAGTGACTGCCAGCCCCGGTGGCTGTGTGGCCTTTGCTGTCCCTGTCACCTTGACCAGGACTTGGGCCAGCCAGCTGCTGTCAGGCCCTGAATGTGTCCTGCCTGCAGCAGACAGCGGGAGCCAGCCAGCCCTGAGCTGCTGCCGAGGCTCCGTGGAGCCCTGCCAGCCACTCGCCGTGCAGACTGAGAACTGCTCCTTTAGACTCACTGATGAGAGGAGGGTAATGTATTTCTACTGGAAAATAAACATATCTCTAATGAAAACCTGATGCACCATCGGGTTTTTTGGGTTCTTTAAGTGAAAATTGGAGCTTTTGTCTTGTCAGACCCAAGCCCTTCCTCATATTTGCCATGCCAGCCCATCACCATTATTTCTCAAGCATAAAGCGATCCTGGAAAACTTAAACACACAGAAAGCAGCATGAAAAATACAACCAAAAGAGACAAAATAAATTTGGCTGGGAGTTGTGTTTTGCTCTTCTCCTTTCTTCTTCTCTTTTTCTCCTCTCCTCTCCCTCTCTTCAATTCTCTCCTCTCAGTCTCATCTTCCCAAGTGTGGGCTTCCTGTGCCACACCTGGCAAGAGATTTTTCCAGGATTTCAGGTGTGGACATGAAGCTTCTATGCCTACAGCCGAAGGAATAGGAATGACTTTGTAACAAACACAGTTTTGCTCGGTATCTTTACATCTGGCTTTGAGTTCAATTAGTTTTGTCTGACACAAGCTAAAAGATAAAACACTTTGTCAGATGAAAAACTTTGTTGGTAAGAGAGCATCACTGATGCTTTGCTGGTACTTGGAGTTTACCTGCTGACAACCTTCCAGTGAAAAGAGTTTCAAACATGAACTAAAGATGCCCTTCTACTTTGTCACAAAATCTTCCAGGTCTTCTTTAGCTGGCAAAGGGATGCCAGATATGGAAAAAAAGCAAAACTGAGCAGCTGATAACCACTTTAGCCTTTCAGAAAGTGCCTTTAACATGACACCTTTCTTCTTACACTGAATTATTTTGATAGGGGATATGTACCCTTTCCAACTTGAAATCCTTTAATTAAGGGCTAGACTGGGGGCTGGGCTGTGTGCCCACAGGGAAGGGAAGGGAAGGGAAGGGAAGGGAAGGGAAGGGAAGGGAAGGGAAGGGAAGGGAAGGGAAGGGAAGGGAAGGGAAGGGAAGGGAAGGGAAGGGAAGGGAAGGGAAGGGAAGGGAAGGGAAGGGAAGGGAAGGGAAGGGAAGGGAAGGGAAGGGAAGGGAAGGGAAGGGAAGGGAAGGGAAGGGAAGGGAAGGGAAGGGAAGGGAAGGGAAGGGAAGGGAAGGGAAGGGAAGGGAAGGGAAGGGAAGGGAAGGGAAGGGAAGGGAAGGGAAGGGAAGGGAAGGGAAGGGAAGGGAAGGGAAGGGAAGGGAAGGGAAGGGAAGGGAAGGGAAGGGAAGGGAAGGGAAGGGAAGGGAAGGGAAGGGAAGGGAAGGGAAGGGAAGGGAAGGGAAGGGAAGGGAAGGGAAGGGAAGGGAAGGGAAGGGAAGGGAAGGGGCCTTTGGCTCTCATGGTGGACCTTGCAGACAGAATGAAGCCTTAAATTTCTTGCCTAGGAGTTGTCTTCATTTCCCCTTTCCCCCTTGGGAACCTCAGAAGAAGACCAAGTGAAATGTTTCACAGTAGCCAGCACAAAAGCAGAGCACTTAGCCCATTGCAGTCTCTGAAGCCCCCTGCAGGTATTGATGCCTTCCCCCTCGCTAACCCTGGAAGATGCCAAGTACCATTTTCCAGGAATCTTGCCTCCAGAAGGTGAAATCTTCTCCAGCCCACCCTGGAGAGCCTCTCCTCTCCCATGGGGGACCTGTCGAAGCAAGGTGAGGGTGGCCAGAGCAAAGACATCTTTGCCTGGGGCAGGATAATTAAGAAGCATGTTTATAAAGTCCAGGAGACAGCTGAAGGAGTTAAGTTGCTTGAGTGCTTTGGGATCCTTCAGGATGAAAAATACTGTATACATGTCGGATTTTATTATTACAATTACAGTCAGATGTTAATCACTCCACCAGGATTTACTCAGGCAGCAGTGCCAACAGCAGTACATCTTGCTGAGTAATTGCTCCTTTCCTGACTTTTGGGTGTCTCTGCCCTGAGCTGCTTCTCGTTTCTGTGTTTGCTTTAGTTCTGACACTGCTGAGAACGCTGCATTTTCCCACCCAGCAGCAAGAGATGGCAGAGCACATCTTGCACATTCAGGTTGCCTTTACTTCAAGCACTGGATGTGCATTGGGGTCAGAAAATAGATAATGAGAACATTTCACAGATAATATTCAGCTTCAGGAGATAGCAATGCCCATCTTTTTTTGCAAATTGTTGAGAGCTAATGCTGAGAAACCTGGGAAATGGTACAGTTTCATGGGTCTAATTGCAGAGTATGTGTGAGCCAAATGAGGGAAGAAAAGCTCCAAGTTCAGCAAACCAAGCTGAGATCATGAAAGCAGAAATACAGAGTGAGGAAGAAAGGCTAGATACATTTAAACTCCTGCAGAGAGTAAATTACTGGGATGCACTGGGATCAGCTCCCACACTGGCGCAGCAGCTTTGTCCCCCCAGTGTCCAGCAGATGCTCTGACTCTATTCAGACTCAGGGCTGGATGTCCAGGCTCTCTGTTTTAGGGGGATTTGTTTATGTTTCCTGTCTGAACCCAACATTTGGCATTTCTGGAGTGACAAAGAGACAGAAGCCAGGGGAGACGCTCTGTTCCTTAGCCCAGTAAGTGGAGCCAGCTCTGTACAACCCCAAGCATGTGCCAGAGGGATGCTCTGGGATGACTTGTCGCTGCAGCCCCTCACTTTGCTAGGTCAGAAGCACACTGTGGTGAGAAACTGGCCCCACGATCCACCTCAGTCCCTCTGCCTTGGCTCCAGTGGGTAACTGGTTATCTCATGGCTTTGGGAGAGAGTGACTGGCATGGGCAGGAATGCTCTTACACACTGTCAGCCTGGAGGAACCAGCTGTGTGTCCAATTTCTGGATATGGTTCAAGTGTGAGCTCAGTGCTCAGCAATGTGGAGGTAAAGGAGGTGAGGAGGGTTTGGGGTTTCGCACTGTTGACACACACCAGGCGGGCAGTCTCTGAGCCTCAAAGGCTGCGGGTCCAGCGCTTCTCCAAAAAAAAAAGATGTAGCCCCACAGTGCTGAGAAGGAGGTGAAGGAAGAGCCAGTGCTTTAAGCTGGCTGGTTATCACACCGTGCTGCACTGAGGGATGCAGGGGTGCTTTCTCCCGAGGGAGAGTGATGCTCCCGGAAGGCTGCAAGCTCCCTTGCAGAGGGTGCTGAGATGCTGATGCTGGAGTGGTCCCACCCTGGTGTGCTGTCCCAGAGGGCCTCTAAGGACATGACACCCTATTCTACTAAAGCTCTGCATAAAGCTGGAAGGTGGTTTGATGGCGGCTGGCTTCTTGTGGAGAAGCAGACATGGGGCAGCAAAGCAGCTCTAGAAGACAGAGGCAGAGTGAGGGTCCCATTACCCGGGACCCCGGGCTGGTGCAGTGCCCCGCTGCTCCGGGGCCATCGCCTCCAGCCCCGCGCCGTGCCCGCTGCTGGGGTGACAGCTCTCGGCGAGCCCGGGGCCGGGAGCGCAGGTGGGACGCGGCTCCGGAGGGAGGTGGGCGGCTCCGGGGGGTGGCGGCAGGACCTGGCTGTCACTCAGCGCTCGGTGAAAGTGACAGGGGGGCGGGGCGGCCGCGCCGGGCGCGTATTTAACTTGGGCGGCAGCGGCGGCGCGGCAGAGCGCGGCGAGCGGGAGGCGGCGGCGGGTCGTACGTCGTGACACCGGGCGACACCGAGCCGAGCCGAGCCGAGCCTGGCTGCACCGCGCCGAGCCGAGCAGGCAGCATAGGGCACGGAGCGGCGCCGCGGCTGGATGTGCTGAGCGCGGTGCGGACGACCGGGTCCCCGGAGCAGCGGCAGCAACAGCAACACCGGCATGGGTCGCCGGGGCTGCTGAGCGACGGCCGTGCCCGCCCCTGCCCGTCCCCGCCGAGGAGCCGCCAGTGAATCAGGACGCGCCGCCTCGCCGGTGCCGGGGACACCCTCCGGCCCCCCAGCCCCATCACGCCGAGGATGCCCCGGGGGCCCGCGGGCCGCCCCCGCCGCTCGCCATGAGGAGGAACCCGGCCGGGCCGCGGGCGCTGCCGCCGCCGCCCGCCGCCGCCTGAGCCCCGTGCCCCGGCCGTGCCCGCGCAGGGGCCGCCCGAGCGCCCCGGCGCCGTGACCCTCCTCCCGCCCCCTCGCCCGGCGCGCCCGGCTATAAAGGAGGGTTTTATTCTCGGGCTCCGGTCTCACGCCAAACCCTGTCACACCGTCTAGACGAGCTGTCGTGGGGCTCGGCCCAGCTGTCACCATGGCGATGGAGACGAGTCCGCTGTGAATTTTGGGGGGGAGCGAGCGAGCGAGAGCGGCGGCGGCGGCAGAGGAGGAGGAGGAGGAGGAGGAGGAAGGCTCGGCCGCCGCCGTGCCCTGCCCTCCCCCGCGGGGGAGGCTCGGACCCCCCGGCGCTGCCGACCGCGGCTGGAGCCGGCCCGGCGGGGAGCCCCGGGAGCCAGCGGCCGCGGGCGCGGGGCGAGCCTCAGATGCGGCTGTCACACAACCCCGGCCGGGCTATTTAAAGTAACGGGCCCCGCCGGACACTGGTGTCTCTGCCTATTTATGAGCCCCCGGGAGCCGGCGGGCGCCGCCGGGCAGCGCTAGGAGCCGAGGCCGCCGGGAGCAGCGCCGGGGCCCGCCCGGAGCATGACGGCGATCCGGGCGCTGCTGCTCTGCCTCTGCCTGGGGCTGCCGGCGGGCGGGCAGCCCTTCCTGCGCCTGCGACCCTCGCCCAGCGACAACCTGCCCGTCAAGGACATCGTGGAGCACCCGGACCCCGAGTACGACCCCAAGGAGCAGGACCTGGACGAGAGGACGCTGAGGAAGAAGCTGGGCAGCCATTTCGACCCCGGCTTCATGGCCGTGGCCGTGCCGGGGCCGGCCAACGCCTCGGGCGCCGCGCCGGCGGCGGGGCGGGGGCGGGCGGCGCTGCCGGCCGAGCTGCGGCGGCTGGAGCTGGGGCCGCCCCGGGGCCCGCGCCTGCGGCTGGGCAAGAAGGCGCGGCGGAAGGTGCTGCAGTGGCTGTGGGCGCACACCCACTGCCCCGTCTTCTACGCCTGGAAGGACCTGGGGGTGCGCTTCTGGCCGCGCTACATCAAGGAGGGCAACTGCCTGGCCGAGAAGTCCTGCTCGCTGCCCGAGGGCATGTTCTGCAAGCCCGTCAAGTCGGTCACCAAGACCTTCCTGCGCTGGCATTGCCAGGGCTGGTCCAGTCAGAAGTACTGCACCTGGATCCCCGTGCAGTACCCGCTCATCTCCGAGTGCAAGTGCTCCTGCTAAGCCGCCCCGGCCCCTTGCACTGCCGCCCTCCTCCTCCGGATCACTTTAGCGGGGGGGGGGAGGATTTTCGGGTGGGATTTTTTTTTTTTTGGGGGGGGGGTGGGTTTTTTCCGGATAGTTTTTTTGGGAGGTGGTTTTATTTTCCCACCCCCCAGAGCGAAGTGGGAGAAGATGAACCGCTTTGGAGGTTTTTATTTTTGGGGGTTTTTTGTTTGTTTGTTTGTTTGTTTCGGGGGTTTTTTTTTTGTTTGTTTAATTTTTTTGTTAATTTTTGGGGGGGTTTTGTTCTGGGTTTTTTTTGTTGTTGTTGTTGTTTTTGTTTGATTTTTTTTGTCGTTAATTTTTTTTTCACTTGGACTTCTTTTAATATTATTTTATTCAAAAGGGGGGAAAGTGAACCCAGGAACTGCAGGGCAGGCCAAAGGCACAGTAAAGCACTACAATCAGATGTCTATTTTTATACGTATATAGCCTTCTAACAAAAGGAAAATTAAAAAAAAAACTTAAAAAAAAGGAAAAAAAAACCTACCAGCCGTGTAAATAGAGAGATTTTAAAGGAAAAGGGGGGGAAATCGCAGCTGTTTTTTTATTATTATTATAATTATTATTGTTATTATTATTATTTTAAAGACATAGGACCACATTTTAAACCCATCCCCACAGAACCCAAGCACTTCCCTGCCGAAGGGAAGGGCAGAAATTTCTTGTAAAGATGTTTTTATCGAAAGGAGAAAAGGGGCAGAGGGTGTAAAAAAAGGAAAACAAGAACCGCAGCATCCCCGAACGGTTGTTTCTCTGTGCTGTATTTTTTTATCTTCTTCAAACCTTGTCACTGACGTTTGAACTAATTTGCCAAGCTCTCTAGTGTTTTTTTAAAAAAAGTGTATAACAATTAATTAAGAAGGAAATTTTAAAGAAAAGTACAAATCTATGAAAGAGTGGAATTGTTTTTTGTGTGGGAATACATATAGTGGTGTAGAGATGTTAAAGGAAATTTTCTGTGTACAGTTTATTTATTTTTAACGTTTGTGTATAGGAAAAAAAAAAAAAGCTAGAGATTATGCCAGAAACTATTGGAAATGTTTACTTGAATATTCCTTTAAAAACATATCAATGTAAATATGAGCTATCACTGATCAAAACATTTTTAGCAATAAACTCTATCTTTGAAGAAAAACCCCATGCTGCACTCCAGCTCTCTGGGAGGCCAGCAGAAATTCGGATTCTTACTCAGAGCAGGTGCTGAGTAAAGGGCTTTGCCTGGGCCACGCTGGTGTAAATCACGAGATGCCCCAAAAGTCGGGACAGCTCCTCCGGTATCTGTCTCTCCGGGATTCCGCTCTGGGATTTCTTTGCGTGTATAATTGTAACCTGTTGGGGACAGAGGAAAGCACCGACAGGAGAGAAATGTCTCGTAACGGGTAAAAGAGCTGCGCTGTCCCGGACTGTCGGTGTCACCTGAAGTGCCTGGGCGATTCCGTGCTCTGCGGCTGTTGGATTCGGCTCTCCCGCTGCCAGAGGAAGCGGTCGAGGTCGCTGCCTCGGCCATCAAAGCGCCTGACACGGCTTGGCAGCCCCTCGTGTGTCGGAACAAATGTTTTTTCTCGGCTGCCGCTACTAGCAGAGGAGGGAAGGATGGAGACAAGCCCTGCGCCCCGACCTGCTGCCGCGACGGAGCCCCGGGCCCGCAGCCGTGCCCGCAGCGGCGCTGGGGCGGGCGGGGGCAGCGGAGCCTGCGGCGGGCGGGCGGTGCCCGCAGCTCCGGCGCTGCTGCCCGGCCCATCCCCGCACTCCCGCCGCAGCTCACGGAGCGGGGCGAGGCAGAAACGGGACAGCTCCACACGGGCGGGCTCCGACTGCCGGGCTGGGGAGGAGCCCGGCACCGGAGAGCGAGGGCACTGGCAGTGTGAGCCCGCTGCCGATGGAGATCTGTCTGTCTGTCTGTCTCTCTGTCAGTCAGTCACAGGGCTTGGAGCGTGGCCCTGACTGGCTGCCAGGCTATTCCCTTGCGTGTTCTGCGTGGGCTGCTGGTGCTGGAGGGGAAGGTCCGGCCATTCCCGCTGGTGAATGAAATGTGTCTGAAACGCGCCCGAAACGTGCCCAGCATCCCTGAGGAAAAATCCCTGCTGCCAAAGGCCCTGGCCAGTGAAGAGATGTTCTCCCCCAAGGCAGCAAGGAGACCCTGCCCCCTCCAGCTTAGCATGCAGCACAGGAGAGCAGCATGACACCAAGCCCATGGGAAGGCACCAGGACCCTCCAAGGGGTCTGGTTTGTATCCCTTCATCATCATCTGAGGGAACTGAGGTCCAGCAAGTCCCGTGAAGCAGGTCTGCAGAGCCTGGAGGTCACAGATTGAAGCTGAAACAGGGAGAGAGTTGTTGAGATGGGCATGGTGGGGACAAGGCAAGAGGGACAGCGACATCCCGTAGCCCACATCCCTCCAGAGCCCTGCAGCCATCCCCTCATCCCTGTTTGAGGAGGCAGGTTGGCCTTTCCACACATTTGTCAGTGAGGGATTGGGGAAGGGGGAGATGCAGAGGGCAGGGTGAAAACGAGACTTCGGCAAAGACAATGTGCAAAACATCAGGGGCATTTCAGAGAGAAAGGGGAAAGCTCATTTTGCAAGAGGAACAACATCTGTGGTGTGGGGGCCGAACATCTGTAGGAGGGAGCATGGGGGGAAGGCATTCTGGGAAAATATTTCTGACATAATCCCAACAGTATCTGGTGTGTTGGGATTTGGTTACAAATGGCCCTCTAACGTCTTTGTGCGTTTTGTTCTGCTGGTTCCAGGGGCACACAGAGACCCCTGCTTTGTGCTAACCTGGGAAATAAACCATTCGCTGGGCTCAATGGCTGAGTTCAGTTGCGCGGGGAAGGGGGGCTGGGAAAGGGGAAGGCGAGATTTGTGTGAACTCAGCGAAAACCAGCCTAAAAGCCTCCATGCCATGTGCTGGAGGGAGGAGGGGGGCTGCCTCCGTCCCTGGGGAGAACTCAGTGGTCCCGCTTGAGATGATGGCTTGTGTGGAGGTGAAAGCGTGAGAGCTGAGAGCCAAGCAGCGCAGCGAGGGCCAGGGCTGGGAGCAGAGGGCATCCCTGCGTGCCAGCCCACCCGGCTCTACCTTGCCAGCCTTCCACAGCGCCGGACCACGGTCACCCGTGCTGGTGCCCTCGTGCCAAGGAGCTTGGCTGCCCTGGGAGGTGGTGAGTCGGATGTGTGATGGCCGGGCCGTGGCGTGACGGCTCGCCTCAGCTGCCGAGCCTGAAAGAAGAGTAAGATAAAGGGGAACAAGCCTGATTCTTTGGTGTGGTTATTGCATTGTCTCCCCAGGCTGCTTGAGATTAAGGGTAGAGCTGCAGGGGAAAGGGGCAGAACTGGCAGGACACCGAGGTGTGGGGAGTGCCAGCTTCTGAAGACATGGGCTTTCCCAGTGTGTTCTGGGGTCATGGCCTGGGAAAAGGGCTGGAGCACTGAGGGTGGGTGCCATCCTCTAACTCGGGTCCCTGCTCTCATTACACTGTCAAAAGTCATGCACGGCCATGGGCAGTCAGTGCCAGGGCTGTGCACCCCCACTCCTGGGCACCCAGCTGTGCCTCCACTCACCTGGTGCTGGCAGGGGAACCATGCCCTGTGGAGCTGCAGTGAGCCCCAGTGTCCCTTCTCCACAGTGAGTCCCCACACTTAAGCAGGTGTTTATCTGAAGGATCAGCCCTTTAACCACTTCTTCCTTCAGGCAGGGCAGAGCACAGGTGATGAAGGAGGTTCCACAGGACCCAGTGGATGTTGCGTGTGCTGCAGGCACATGTCCCTCAGCACTACAGGAAAGCAAAGGCAGCTTTCCTCTCCACAGCCAGCACTGGCCAGAGCTCACCTGCTCCAACGCCATGTGCTGTTTAGGGGCAGCTCCCTTGGCTGGATCACAGCTGGATCTCTTCCTTGTAGTCCCTACAAAGCCTGACTGAAGCAAAGAGCCTCTCTCTCAGGTTTGCAGAGGTTCCTTCTGCATGTCAAAGCCCTTCTATCACTTGGTGAATTGCTTTCCCGTGTGTGAACCCCAGATTTAGATTATCCAGATTCTCTTGGGAGAGAGAATGACTTCAGGATGGCTCCTGACATTTGACTTGATGGGATGAAGTCACCTTTCCATTCCTCTTTCACATCCCAGTTTGGTTTTGACACCAGCGGCAGGTTAGCTCTTTGTCTCATTGGCAAAGCTTATTTCACCCCCATTTTCTGCCCTGCCTCTCCCTGTTAGCTCATGTCCCCTCAACTAAGGCCAGTGTCCAGGAATGCAATTTCTGTCAGCACGCCGGCTCTGCCAGGGTAACTCAGATCCACAGGGCCAGAGCTCACAGATGTTCAGTGTCAACTCTTGAGATATCTGACTCAGGCCCAGGTGATGACCTAGGCCCATCACTCATCATTCCTAGAAAGGCAGATGAAGGGACTGGAGGCAGTAGTTGCCTTCCTCAACATTCAAAGCTCAGGCTAAACTTTTTCTCAGCATGGAAATTGTGTTCATCCCCTCCTCCAGGATGGGCATTTGCTGTCAATCGCCTTTGCAGCCCGTCAGGGCCACCAGGAGCTATCAGTGAAAGCCAGTCCCTCTGCACACCCTGCTTGGTCTAGCAGCAGGTCCCTGGTGAGCTCATCCTGCTGACTGAGGCTGGTCAGGAGCTCCAGCTGAGCTGGACCCCCTTCCTCAGGCACCCCCAGCTCCTCGTTCATCACCTCAGTGAAAATCAGGCCACATTGCTGAGGTTAATGGTGCCAGGGTGCACTGTGCTCAGTGATCTCAGAGGTCTTTTCCAGCCTCAGTGATCCTGCACTGACCACACGTGTGCCCTGCAGGGTGGGCAGAGTTGGGCTCGTCTCACCATCTCCTCACGGCTGCTGGGCACGAGTGGGGGGTTCTGCTTTCTCTGTGCCAGACCCAGGATTCCTTTCCACTCCCGTGCAGTTCTCCTTCACTGTGTCCATGTATAGCAAACCCAGCCACGTGCCCTGTTGCTGCTCGGCAGAGCAAGGCCTGATCCCTCTCCATGAGGGAGCGTAAGGCTTTCCTCACCGACACTCCAGAGGTGTCAGAAGGGCTGCTGGCGCATCTGCAAACGCCGTGCAGGAGCTTCGCCTCCCCCTCAGTGATCAAAACCAAGCATTAACAGCAGCAGCATCCCAGGGACATGGCTGCTCTTCAGCGTTAGCTGTTTGGTATTCTGCCTAAAAGTGTCAGACACCCTGTCAAGGAGAAGGGACGGCGTCATGTGGCACTGGGAGCCCAATCATAGAGGCAGAGCCACGAAGAGCAAATCACGAGGAGCTGGGAGGCAGCACTTGAGAACCGGCCATTGGCTAAAATTGCCCTTTCAGGAGAACAGTGAATGAATCCATTCACAAAAAAAAAAAAAAAAAGCAAGCAGGGCCTATTTGCAAACAGCAAAACAGTCTTTTTTTTTTGTCTGAATGAGTCTGACCCAAACCCTGAAACAGATGTGTGGGATGTTGCAGCCATGTCCAAGCCCATCAGTGAATTTCAGAGGACTGATTCTGCCCATCTTTTTGTAGGCCCCACCATTCCTTCCAAGGAGTTTCAGTGACCTGCCCAAAGAATCTTGGCCTCCTACTGGGCACCCTGGAGTGGGACACAGACCACTAAGGGCCCGTGGACCACTGCTGGGATATGGCAGGAGACCCTGCTCTCCAGCATCACACTGCTGTCCTAAAAAGGGAGAGGAGTCCTCACAGAAGCCCACGGTCCCAGCAATATGACAGAGCATGTGATGGGAAAGGCTCCTCCTTGAATCTGGAAGCTGGGAGTGAAGGGTACCCAGATACAGGACATGGTTGCTCATGGACAACCCAACCAGGTCAGCCACGTCCTGTGCTTTGTCACCAGTGAACACGGTGCATGGAAACCAGTGATCTCCCCATGCTGGAGAATGAGAGCAAGGTGCCCAGCCAAGCTCACTGACCCCCACCCCCCTTTAAGGTAAGATCTCAACCTTTCCCCAGGCAGAGTCTTGCATGACACTAAGAGAAGCTGAGGCTTTGGAGCCAGTGCTGCCCGAGCTACTGGGGGTCCACAGCAGGGACCCTGGAGTTTCCAGGATTCCACCCACCGAGCAGCAGCACGTCCAGTGCTCCTTGTAGCTCCTCTGTTCAGCACTGGGTGTTTTGGGTGGCCTTTGGGGAGGTAGCAGGAGGCAGAGTGGAGCAGAGGAAGGCTGGGAAGGGAAGTAAAGGCTGCATGCCTGGATGCTGTGGCAGGACAGCCTTTGGAGAGCCAGCTCTGAGTCTGAGGTGGGAAATAGAACAGCTGTGCCAGAGAAAAAAGTTCCTTGTCATGGATGCTGGATCACGTACAGGTATTTGAGTCCATAAGCTTCTTGGAGGATTCTGCAAGAGCCATCAGATTCCCTCTGAGGCTGGCTGTGTCCTCAAGCATTGTCCGGTCTGTTTCCATCACATTTGCTGCCAAAAGACACTTTCTCTCCAGGAGATGGTACTAACAAAGGACTGAGCCTCCAGCCTTGGCTCAGTTTATCTACTTTATTGGGGCAGAGACTGTATTTCATCCTGGAACTGAGATTAAGCACTGAGCTGCACTTGGTGTTCTGCTCTTAAACCATATTTTAGGAAGGAGCCAACATTTGTCTCCCCCCTTCCCACCCGGGAACTGCAGGCAGCAATCTTCTTGGACACCTCTTCGAGCCAGCAACGGCAGCGTGTGGGTCAACATGTAGCCATGAAGCTGGATAAAGAAGGATACAAATAAAGGACATGGTGATGGTGTTTGTGATGCTGTGGTACCCAACAGGGCCCTGGGCTGAATCGTACCGGGAGGTGCCCTCTGCCCAGGCTGCTGGACCGGGCTGGGACGTGGCTTCTCAGCGGGAACGCGTGGGCTTTGCCTGGGACACTGCTCCGGGGGTCTGGTGAAGGGACCACTGGCCAGACACGGCACGGCAGGGTCCTCACGGAGCCCCGCGGGGACGCTGTCCGCGCTGCCCGCTCTCCGGGAGCGCTGCCCCGGCCCCGCCGGGAGCGCGGCCCCGGCCCCGGCCCCGCGCTGACCCGGGAGGGCGGCGCCACCTGGCGGCCGTGCGGGGGCGGGCTGGACCCACCGGGGCCGGGGCTCCCGGTACCGCCACGGGGCTCGGAGCCCGAGGGACCGGTACCGCCACGGGGCTCCGAGCCCGAGGGACCGGTACCGACACGGGGCTCCGAGCCCGAGGGACCGGTACCGACACGGGGCTCCGAGCCCGAGGGACCGGTACCGACACGGGGCTCGGAGCCCGAGGGACCGGTACCGACACGGGGCTCGGAGCACCTCGAGGCGCCTCCATAGGAGGCAGGGGAATGCACCACCTCAAGCATCCGGCCATGGGACATGAGCGAGCCTCTGGCCAGAGCCTGCGGCAGAAGCAGTGTGGCGGTGCCGGGGAGGGAGAGTTTCGTCCCTCCAAGGGAGCTGGGCGTCCTCTGGAGGAGCCCAAGCCTGCAGTGCCGGGGCTTTGTGCCCCGGTGGGATGGCACGTGTTGGACACGCAGCAGCTTTCCGGGAATTCCAGCTTCGCAGCAGCCACTGCTGGCCCTGGGGTCCCGTTCAGGCCACCCCAGGGTGGCAGGAGCCTCTTTTTCCTCTGGAGGTTGCAGCAGCAGACACAAGAAGTCCAAAGTCCTCCATGACTCTCCTCTGGGCTGAAGCAAATTTGTTCTTCATGAGGAGTTTTAGCATGCCTGGAATATAAAGGCTGCCCACAGGGGCTGACAGAGCATCCCTCCATCCTCCCAAAGGGAGCAGTGGAAGAAGCACAACCAAAGATATCCTGCATAGAAGAAAGGATATATCCTCCATGAGTGCTCCAAGTGAAGTGGGATTCATCCAGGCCCCTCTGTCCGTATTCCATACAGGCCTACTGTCTGGGCACAGTTGTTGTCCTGGGCCACGTCCAACCCTGTTGTCCAGCTCAGTTACTTCAATAAGACTTCAAATTGCTTAACAAATACCACACAAATGTTTAAACCCTGAGAATTTGTACTCTGGGTTCAAAATGTGATTTATCTTCATCTGTGCCCACGAGATTTATCAGCCGCAATTAAGGGAATGGCTGTTCTCTTTAAAGTGTGGTTCTAGTCAGAACCAACTGGAGTCTCCTCTCAGTGAGTCAAACACATGGCCAAACCAGAAGGGAAAAACTGAGAAACGTTTTTCTAAAAACATCCTTATGTTTTTTGGTCAGAAATTTTTGAAGCATAGCTGAATTTAGAAACATTCAACTGACTGTAGTGAGACAGGAATCAGGAAAGGAATTGTGATAGTTCAGTCAGGTTTTTCCCCCCTGTTATTCATCAAAATTTTATATTTTTATGCTATTTTTCATTAAAAACTGCTGTCAAGGACTATGTGGCCCATCTGCCCAAGACCACTTGCAAACCTCCCCCTGTGCAGCACGGACAGGAGGTGACTGTGGATGCCTGCACAGGAGAATAAGAGCTCTCGCTCACATGCTCTGGGCAAGCCTGCTGAAACATGGCATGGGAGGACTTAATGCTGGGCATAGAGGAGTGCACTGGTAAATAAAGCACAAATTCCTGCTAATGAACCCTGTGGACTTCCAGCTCAAATCATGGCTTCCCTGCTTTTTCCCTTCCTCTTCTGTGACACTGAGCTCTGAGGGGGGAGGATAGCTCTGCTGTGCCCTGAGAGCTGTTGGAGCACAGCCAGGGAATGCCCAGGGCAAGGATTCAGAGAACATGAAGTTCTTTTTCTTCTCTCTTAAAAGCTCCTCAATTTGATCTCCAAGGTGCAAGCCATGATCAGAAGGACAAGTCCAAAAAACCCCCAGCCTCCAACAGGGTAAAACCTCAAGGCAGAGCAGATGGAGAAACACACCAAGATAAGCCATTGAGTAGCTGCCACTAAGATCCAGAGATACCAGCTTTGGCACTGTCTGTCATTAAGCCAGTGCCATACTGCTAAATGCACCTTGCCTGGAGGTGGGAAAGGCATGAAAGATGGGTGCAGAAACAAATGCCAGAAGGAAACAGCCCCAGGAACTGCATTTGGCATCAGCAGAAAACTTTTTTAGATTTACCTTGAATTTGAATACCTTTAAATTTACCTTGAAACTATATGATTTTTCTGCCTATGCAATTTCCCAACAAAATAAATTGTAGGGAAAAAGTAATGATGGGGATTTTAGAGGTTTCCCCCCGACAGCATAAGAGCCTTTTGACCCAGTTTGAACCCATAGACTCTGTGCATTCAGATTAGGGTGCCAAAAAAGAACCAGGAGTTCCTTTCAGGCCAGATGGTGAATGTTATCCTTTCCCAGTAAGTGTGAGGAGAATGTTTTCATCCTCATCAGCTTGCCTGGGTCAGTATGTATTTCTCCCTGTAAAAAAACTAATTTGTGTTTAAGCCTTTTCTGTTCAGCACTTCAGGGCACATAATGAAAGGATTTTCCTGCCTGGAACACTGTGCTTGTGAGACAGTTCTGGCTGTAGCTCTCACCTGGGACGTACAGTAAAGAAATCTGACCTTTTATGCTCACCATCTTTGAAGCTAGGAGGGTCCTGATTTCAATCTCAGCAGCAAAGGGCACATCCAAGTCTTGATTTAAAAGGTCTGAAATGACTCTCATCATCTTGCCTGGCTGCTCGTCTCATCCAGCCAGTCTCACCTCATACTGCCTCACCTGGAGTCAGGCACAGGCAGCTGGATCCCACATGCTGGGGTGCCCTGGGCAGTCCACCAGCGATCAGCAGGGCCAGATGTCCTGGGCTGGGGCCTTGAGGGGCACTGTCCCCTCGTAGTACCCATGTCACATAGCATGACCATGGCCATTCTGCGTGGGATCCCCTTGATCCAGCCTGGTTGTCATTCACCCCAGCTGTGCAGGAAGGTGCGCAGGAGGAGCAGGAAGAAGCCCCAGAACTGACTTTCCCAAGGCTGAGGCAGACCCACGAGGAGACGTGAACCCCAGGAAACACCCTGGTTTCCCCTGACACCACCAAAGCCAAAGACCTGAGGGCAACCCAGTCCCACCTCACCAGTGACCCCTGCTAGCAGCCCTACCTGTACCTGGCTGCACTGTAGGGGATGCAGAGCCACTGGCATCGTGCTGTCCGTGCCCTGCACACCCCTTGGCATGCAGGCAGGGAAGATGTGCAGGGACCAGCCTGCAGGAGGAAGAGCTGCTCAGCTGTTGGCTGTCTGTTGCCAGTGAGCAGAATCCCTGAACTATCAATGCTTCTGGCATTTGGAGTGCAATCTGCTCTCCACCAGACAGCATTAGCTGATGGTGTGGGAAGTTTTTTCCCAAGTGGGAGGATGGTTTTCAAGTGCTAAAATTGCTCCTGGCGCTGCCAGCATCTCTGAAAGACTACGTGAAAAAAAAGCAGGGTCACAGTATCTCTTATCTCAAGATCTCTCCTATGCAGGTGGGCACATCTGGACAGATGTGAATGATTTCAATCTTACAAAAAAAGGTACTTCTTCCTACAGGGTGCATCAGCTTGGCTACTGCTCAGTGGGCTCTGGGAATCAGTTCAGCATCACAGCCCTGTGCCTCCAGTCAGGTGCAGGCACCTCCCCAGGACTCCTGGGGCTTGTCCCAGGCCTGTCCCTGGGGTGGCCCTTTGCCCTTGGCTTTGCTTAGCATCTTCTGGCCTTTCCTATAAGAGGAACTGTTGGAAGTGTGAATTTCCATACCTCTGGACTGCTCACTGGAGCACATGCACTTCTAGAACCACTGGAAAAAGGCACAAAGTCCTATCCCTTGTGGGTGCACACCCTGCCTCCTTTTCCTTACAGCGTTCTCTGTGAGAATCTGCAGCTCTCCCATGCCTCCTGGTTAGGACGAAAGCTGTGGGACAACGAGGGTCTTTGCTTTTGCCTCCATGAACACAGGCAGGTTTT
This sequence comes from Fringilla coelebs, assembly GCF_963513975.1. NCBI lineage: Eukaryota > Metazoa > Chordata > Aves > Passeriformes > Fringillidae > Fringilla > Fringilla coelebs. The sequence goes on from NC_140042.1 coordinate 15,799,440, forward strand.
CCTCCTGCCTGGGCTGGCTCTGCCTCTGGAGCAGGAGCAGACTGGGGACTGTCTGATGAGCTGTTTGGGTGTTTGAGGCCAAAGCCCGATCCTGGACCACAACTTTCCCAGGCCTGAGCCGCTTTTGAGACATCTGCCTCGCAGGGCTGAGGAAAGGTTCTCAGGCCCGCTCAGAAGAAAAGCATTGCTGCCTGCTTGGCACCAGAGCTTGGACGGGAATTCTCTTGTTTTTCACGAGCAGGCTGAGCGGTCAGCACATACCATGAGCAACAGTCAGAGGAGCAATAAATAGCCAGCCCAGAAGGAGACAACCTGTTCAGAGCGGACCGCTCATCCCCTGCGCCGGCGGGACGCCCGCGGCTCTGCGTCAGGGGCTCATGGGAGCCGGCACAGAGAGCCCAGCCCGGCCCAGCCCGGCCCCAGGGCATCCTCCAGGAGCAGCCGTGCCTGCTGCTCTCACCAGCATGTCCCAGGACGGGGTGGGCAGCCATCGGGGCTGTCTGTGCAGGATGTCTCACTCCTGCTCCCAGAACTGTGCCAGAAGGCAGATGCCATCGCTGCAGGGTGGCTGGGGACTGTTCCTCCAGGGCTGGGTCCCATTTGGGATCACGCCCCAACTTATTCCTGAGTCCCAGTGAAAGCCCCAGTTTTTGTCGCTCTCCATGAAAAGGAGCGCTTTGTAAACATTAAGGTTCAGTAACACATCTCAGAAAACTCTATTTTCTCAAATGATGTTCCTCTGTGATCTTACACCACGCCATGACTGTGGGGTACAAGAAAGGCCCCAAGTCGCCAGGGAAAGCCCATTGTTTGGCATTTTCCTTTCTCCCCTTTAAGGTCTGCAAGAGAAGCAGGCATGAAGGTTGTTCCTACTGCTCCAGGTCACCTCATGCTGAGCATCCAATATGGAATAGCCGGGGGTTGTAAAGTGCTGTGAACCTGAAAAGTGCTAACTAATAAAATGAAGCCCAACACGAGTGTTACTAATAAATGCCAGCCACTGTTATATAACTCCTAATCATGAACCGAGACTTTCGGCCCCCATTGTTCCATTGTCAGGCCCTATTATCTGGGAACTCTTACCCACCAACCACAAGAAATAGCCTGGGCTCTGCGGGTTTGCAAACTTTGTTGTTGGAAAGCTTTTCATGCAATTGTTTTTGCTTTGCGCTGTTGCCTTCCTCATTGTACAGATGTGGGTGTGTATCACAGCCCACACCCTCTGCCTTTTGCCTCAGGATAACTTCAAACATGAACTGATCCGTCTCAGCGAGTGTTTTTCCTAAGAATTCTCTTTAAAAACAACAACATTAAAACAAAAAAAGCCTCCTCATTTTCCTGAAGTGAAGCTTTTGCCGGGGAAAGATGCTGGCCTGCAATCCCAGCAGAACGAGTGTGCTGCATTCTCAGAAGAGGCTCCCAACAGGAACAGCAGCGCCTGAGCCCAGGCCTGAAGGAAGGAGGGAGTGTGGGCTACCTGGGTCTCTGGAGCCCAGTTGGAGCAGGGCAGACTGGGGCTTGCAGGGCTGAGCTGCTGGTCCCTCCCTGCCAGGCGCTGAGATTTCAGACACCCCGCTCCAGTGCTGCTTGTCCTCTTCACCACAGCACACCTCAGGATGGGTTTGTGCGGTGGTTCTGCCTACATGAAGCTCATCTGGCACCAGTGCAAGCTCCTAAGGAAGTCTCAGCTCTCCTTTTGAGCTACTTCAGGCCTCTGCAGAGGTTTCCATGCCCCAATAAGTGTGGCTCTTCGTGGCACTTCGTGGTCAGTGTAAGGTACAGCAGCATGGGAAGCTCTGCAGGCTGGTCACAGCCAGTGTAGAAGCACTGTCATTTATAGGGCTTAGGCTAGGACCAACCAAAAATGCCTTTCTGGTTAAAATTTTTCAAGCTGAACTTTGTCTCATTTCGAAGAGAAACTTTAAATCAAAACCAAGAAAATGCCAGGCAAAGAGCTTTTGGTGTCCAGTTTTGGAGGCCTGTATTTTTTCTACCAATGTGTTTAAAAAAATCAGTGAGACTTTTTTCTTTCTTTCACTGGAAAGCCTGAAATGACACAGAAAGCTAAAAATAGTAACAATACCCAACCAAGTCATTGGGGTTTTTCAGTAAGCTCTAATGCAAACTTCAATGCTTTCCTGAGCAGGTTTTATTACTTTTCTGACCAGGGCCTATTATTAGGGTTGTAAATATTCCCAACCAAAATGGTCTGGAAGCCACCAACTTGTTCCTGAATGGTTTTTCCTGTAGTTCATCCAGCGCCCCTCACCTTTGAGCAGTGACAACCTGTACGTGCAGTGGGGCGGGGATGGAGGTGAGGAGCACCCAGAGCAGTGCTGCAGGATGGTCTCAGCATGGTCCCCAGGCTGGGACTGTGCCCTTGGGGTCATCATCTGCAGACATGGGCTCTGGGACACTGGCCACAGGACCCTCCTTGGTGACTGGATATGCTCCCCACACAGCTCTGAGCTCTCCCAGCTGTCCAACCTCTGGCCCATCTGGGCTTTGCAGCAAAGGGCAGGCACAGAACATACATGGCCACCACTGGGCATCCTTCTGCCCAGCCATCCCCAGTACTTTCCCTTTAAGAAGGAGCAAGACACGAGGCACAGAGGTTTTGTGTGCTGTGCAGGGAGCTGGGGCAGCCCAGGAAACCACTCTCCTGGGATCTCTGCATGGCACAGAGACATCTACCTAACAATTGAGGGAATACTTTCCACCCAAAGAATCCATCTCATGGTCCCCTCTTCATTTGTGACACAAGGGAAAATGTGAAGCAGCCAAGATGCATGAATCACTGTCCCAAACAACATATAATGAACTCATAAAATCAAAGGCAGGGTTAGTTTCAACCCGTGCTGCCAGGGCTACTTGGACATTGTCTGGAATGAATTTAAGTTGTTACAAAACTCTCTGTGTGTTTCTTTTCCCCCCAACCCGTCTTTCTTCTCTCCCTCTTCACACCACGTTTTCCTATGAGCTTCTTTCCCTTCTCTCCCTCCCACCTCTCCTCTCCTGCCTTCCTTCTCTCACTGTTCACCCTGGTCACTCTTTCCCAGCTCTTTGTCGCAGCCCTTTCTCAATATCCCTTCTTCCCCCAACCATCTGGCTGCCAGCCACATACCACCTTTCTTTCAGAAAAACTCCTTTTCAGGACAGTTTCAGACAAAAGTCTTGGATTGATTCAGCAAGGCCTGTGCTACCTGCTTGGTCTGACACGGCTACACCAAGGGACCCCCAGGGCTCCTGCCTCACTGGGAGCTCAGCCCCAGATCATCAGCAGAGGCAGTGGAGGGATGACCTCCCCAGACAGCCTGGAGGGCTGGAGAAGTGTGGCTGCATGCATTTGACCATATGCTCACACTTCTGCTGCTTCACAGGAATTCACAGAATCACGGAATCTCCTGAGCTGGAAGTGGCCCTCAAACACTGAGCCCAACTCCTGGCCTTGCACAGGACACCCCAGCATTCCCACCACGTGGCTGACAGCATTGTCCAAACACTTCTGGAGCTCTGGCAAGTTTGGGGCAGTGAATTGCCTTCATCCCTAGAGGCCTGCTCATGGACCAGCAGTCCCAAGGAGGACAAGAAGGCAGCACTTCAATCCCATGACCGCCTCAAAAAACAGGGATTTGTTTATATCACAGTGGCTGCTGCTGCTTGCAACCGAGCAGGCTCTGGAGCCACAGGAGCTGCTCGAGGCAAGTTTGAGCAGCAGCAGGCCCTGCTGCCTTGGAGACCTGGGCTGGAATCTCTGTGCTGTAGCTCATGGTCCCAGCAGCAGGCTGGGGCCCCCAGCCCTTGGGCAACCAAGGTCCCCTGTGCTGTGCCCAACTGAGCAGCAGAGGCACAGCCCAAGCTGCTGAGGCTCTCTGGAATCCCAACCTAAATCTACCCAAACACTGAATTGGTTTGGAGCAAACAAGATGCAAGCCAAACCTCAACCCCAGCCATGCCAGAGCCAGCCGAGCAAGCTGCTCCCGGCTCACACAGGACAGCCTCCATCTGCCAGGCAGGTTTGTGGACCTCCTCCCTTGGTGTCTCGCTGGGAACACCCCTGAAGCACCAGGCACACGCTGCGCTCCGATTGCCACATCGTTCTGCGGCGGCCGCCTGCTCCTCCAACGCTGCGGCCAAGATGTTATTTGCCAGCCGGCGGGGCTCACATTCCTCCGGTGCGAGAGAGCACCGCCCGACTCCTTCCGATCCCTGCACAGAGCTCGGAGCAGGGAACGAGAGCAGACAGGAGCGGGGTCCCCGGCACATGAAGATGCTGAGGTAGCTGAGGAGATTTATTACAAGAGCCCATTGGGCTAGAGCTAAGCTTTGCTTCTGACTTCAGGCCCGTGAACAGCATTTGGGCCCTTGGAAAACAGCTCTTAAAATTCAGAGATGTTTCCCAGGAGAAACCCTCACTCTGCAGCCACATGATCCCGCTCAGCAGAGATGCCGCTGGTGGGCAACTCTGCATCCTCGAGAGGCCCCCGTTGCCCCGGGAGCACGCCGAGGCTCCTGCCGTGGCACAAGGCGTGTAAGACACGCGCAGCGTCCTCCCACTTGTACAGGCACAGCATCCTTCCCCTGATGGCAAGAGGACAAGCGCAGCATCCTCCTGCCGATGGGAACATACGCTCCGCAGTCAGTGCCCCCGTGGGACCGGTGCATCCCGTGCTCCAATCCACCCGCTGGCGGCTGCCGGAGCCGCTCCCCGGCACTGACCGAGCTCCGCGGCGGCAGCTGCGGGGGAACGGCTCCACCTCGCGGCCGTGGGGCCGGGCCCGGCCGGGGGCGCTCCCGCCGCTCCCCCGGGGCTGGAGGGTCCCGCGGCTGCTGCGATCGCGTCCTTCGGGACACGCGTGTTCCTTTGCCTGCCGTGGGGAAGGAACGCATCGGCGCCATAGCAGTGACTGCAGAGCGGGGCGGGGGCACAGACAGGAGTGTATGGTGTGGGGGTGACGTTCGTGAGCGGTCTGCACACACAGCCATGGCAGTGATGAGGGGATGGAATTACATAAAGATGAACCAAAGCATGTTTAGGAAAAGGGCCAGGCTTAGGTCTTGCAGCTCAGGAAGCTGATGAGAGAGAAAGAGGCACAAAATGAATGCCTGACCCCAGCTGCTTGCTGAATAGGGTGACCTGGGACGTGCTCATCACATTCAGCATTGTCCAGGAATGTTTTCACTGTGAGCAGCGCCATGCAAATCCCTTTGCCAAGGGCTAAAAGTCTCCACAGTGGGATAACATAGAGTTGAAGATGTGCTAGAAGAGCAGGACCTGGAGTGCTGGCAGAACTGCCACTTCCTGGGGGCATGGAGTGTGTTTGAGGGCTGTGTTGCACATCGTCCCCAGCCTCGGCGGCATCTTTCCAGTCCAAGACTGGGAATGGCAGTGACACCAGAACATGGCCTCTGCACACACTGCTGCAGGTTCAGCATCCCTCCAGCCTTGCTAGCAGGCTGTGGTCCCTTGTGCTGCCCCACCTTGGCCTGGGGCTGTGGGCTGAAGCTCCAGCACTGTGCCTGGCCTGTGCAATGTTCATGCTGGGGTCAGCAGGGGCAGGGCAGGGCAAAGTCCACCTAATGTCACTGCAGTTATAGGTGTTATATGGAATTATATGCTGGGTTTGTTGGTGATATCACACTGGGTTCCATTCCCCCAAGCCACACTCACTTTTCAACACACTCACTTTTCAACTCACACCTTTTAACAAATAAACCTTGTCTCCACCAGGGTGAACTGTCCCTACTGACCTTTCTGGGTGGTGGAGAAAAGCTGTTGTGGCCCAGAACAGGGCTACGGGTCCCCAGGGAGGACCCAAATGGGCTGCCCCCATATCCCCACAGCACTCAAATCCTGGGTGCTGCCAGCACCTGGACCCCAGGCTGGGCAGGCAGCCGAGGACATCTGTGTTCCCCAGATGTGCAGAGCAAGAGGAAGGACCCAAATGCATCATGGACGCACTGGGGCCTGCAGGAAGGCTGCTGGTGAGCAGGAGAGTCCGGGTGGAGGGAACAGACTCCCAAGGGCTGCTGAGGCTCAGGCGAGCCCCAAGCCACTGGTGTGACAGAGCATGGCAGGATGGCTTGGGCAAATCACACCCCATGAGGAGGGCACCTCCCCACAAGGTCACATATCAGTTCCTGGCAACAGCTGCTGTGACCCACACTCCAGAAGAAACCATGTGTGGGGACAAATTCTGAGCACAGGGTGGGAAGGCAGATGTGTCTGTCAGGAGACTGATAGTCCCAAAAGGGAGGCAGAAAAGGTGCCCTTGGAAGAGTAAATAGCACAGAAAGAAGAGAAACATGAGAATTATGGCATCATCCTGAGGATGACCCAGTGGCTGAAACAGGATCCTCCTCTCTTAGTGCACTGGGAGAGGGGCCTCTGGGACCCTTTCCAGTCAAAGGAAAGAGTCCTCCCTTCTGGCAGTAAACCTCTTCCTTCTCCAGTGAGGAAGAAGGACGCGGTGAGGCAGTAGGTAGGGTCTCTTCCCTGCTTGTCTGGAAACACGAGCCTTCACCTCAAGGAGCCGTTCCAACACGCCGGGATGGGGCTGGGGCTGCCCGCTGTGACCCCTTCTCCTTCCGCGGCGGGGCTGTGCACAGATTACAGCGGGGCTCATCAGAAAGCGAGCCGGCCGCGGGGTGCCGCGCACCGGGGCCCTGCGCGGCCGCGGCTCCGCGCTGCGCGGCGGGGCCGGCAGGGGGCGCAAGAGCGCCGCGTACCGACCGCGGGGGCGCGGGGGGCGCGAGTGTCCGCAGCCCGCTCTGCTCTCCGTTCTGCTCTCCGCTGCCCGCTCTGCTCTCCGCTCCCTGCTCTCCGCTGCCCGCTCTGCTCTCCGCTCCCTGCTCTCCGCTGCCCGCTCTGCTCTCCGTTCTGCTCTCCTCTGCCCGCTGTGCTCTCCGCTCCCTGCTCTCCGCTGCCTGCTGTGCTCTCCGTTCTGCTCTCCGCTCCCTGCTCTCCGCTGCCCGCTCTGCTCTCCGCTCCCCGCTCTGCTCTCCGCTGCCCGCTCTGCTCTCCGTTCTGCTCTCCGCTCCCTGCTCTGCTCTCCGCAGCCCGCTCTGCTCTCCGCTCCCTGCTCTCCGCTGCCCGCTCTGCTCTCCGCTGCCCGCTCTGCTCTCCGCTGCCCGCTCTGCTCTCCGCAGCCCGCTCTGCTCTCCGCTCCCTGCTCTGCTCTCCGCTGCCCGCTCTGCTCTCCGTTCCCTGCTCTGCTCTCCGTTCCCTGCTCTCCGCTGCCCGCTGTGCTCTCCGTTCCCTGCTCTCCGCTGCCCGCTGTGCTCTCCGTTCCCTGCTCTCCGCTGCCCGCTCTCCGCTCTCTGCTCTCCGCTGCCCGCTCCCTGCTCTCCGCCGTCCACTCTCTGCTCTCTGCTGCCCGCTCTCCTCTCCCTGCTGCCCGCTCTCTGCTCTCCGCTGTCCGGTGCTGGGTCCGAGCCATTCTGTGAGCACAAGGCAATGGCCAGGGGAGTCCTCTGCAGGGCTGGGCTGGCTTTGAGTGTGTGCTGCAGGGGAAGGGGGGATGAGGGGGCGATGTACAGAGGGTAGAAGAGGGGATCAGGCTGGGGGCCAGATGGCTCCAGGGGGACTTTAGAGCCCCTTCCAGCTCCTAATGCAGCTCCAACAGAGCTGGAGAGGGCCTTTGCAGTGATAGGATACAGGGAATGGCTTCCCACTGGCAGAGGGCAGGGATGGATGGGATATTGGGAAGAAATTCTTCCCTGTGAGGGTAGTGAGGGCCAGGCACAGGGTGTCCAGAGAAGCTGTGTCTGCCCCATGCCTGAAAGTGCTCAAGGATAGGTTTGAATGAGCAATTTGGTCTAGTGAAAGATATCTCTGCTGTGCAATGGACTGGATGATCTTTTAAGGTCCCTTCAACACATCTGACAATTCTGTATCTGCCCCAGCTGACTTGGTGCTGGTGCTTTTGCTCCAACAGCTTGTGGATCTCTGTGTCCTTTCAGCAATCCTTTTTTGACTGGGAGGCCTGGCTAGCACCAGATGCTGTGCTTTCCTGAGGCACAAGGAGCAGGAATAGATGCAGAATGGGAGCTTCCTGCAGACCACAGGGTGACAAACAACACAGCGTGCTTGCCCTCTGGTCCTGCCAGATCTGCCCAGGAAGGCAACAAACACTCAGTGATGTCAGCATGCTGAGGAACACCAACAGGGTCTGTGTCTGATTCCTACCTCAGTGAGTGTTCCATCTCTGCTGATGTCTGTAGCACTCCCACTTGCCAAACCCAGATTCACATCTTTCACTCAGGCTCTCCATCCTATAAAGAGGGAACAGGGGAAACAGGAATTCAGGAAACAGCTTCTGCCCATCTCAACTGGGCTTTCACTGATGTAATGCCTGTGGAGAGCAGTCCCAAAACTTTTCCATACAGTGGCCAGCACTTCCAACACCATGTTTGAGTCACAGGAGGGTGGGGGTCCAGTGGGTGTGAAAACAGCAGCACTGAGGTTGTGGTGATGCTGCCCCCCAGCTTAGCACTACCCTGGAGCAGCCAGGCCAGGCTGGGTCAGTATCACAGCTCCTGCTCATGGTTGTCCTTGTGTTTCCTGGTGAAGAAAATGCCTTCAGGTCCATCCCTTGGACAATTCCTGCTTCACATCACTTCATCATCTTCTAGCCATACCCTATTTTGCCCTATTGCCTTCATCCCAGCCTGTCTCTGGTGCCACACTGTCCTGGCAATGCTGGGCCTTGCTCTGTCCCACAGTCTGATGTGATCCCACACAAAGCAATCATTGTCCCTGCACTAGCATCCCATCTGGGATCTGCATTGGAGCTGCTTTTATGGCCTCTGGCTTGACTTCCCAGCTCTCCAAATGCACAAGTGTCCACAAGAGGGGGGGGGGGCTACAAGACACCTGTAGCATTGGACTTAGAGCCTTGAGGTTTCCTGCTCATGGCCCAGGTCTCCTCTGTCCTGGTGACTTCACTCTTGTTTATCCACGTCCCTGCTGCTGGAAAAGGAGGGGAAACGTCTTTAGTGCAACAAGGCAGAGAGCAGCAAACAGCAATTCCCCGGGGGCTCGCGGCCAGCTGGGCTCTGCTCCTCCAGCGAGCATCTGCCAGCCGGCTGGGAGAGCTGCTCCTGCAACCTGCTGCCCCACAGCAACAGGATGTGGGTAAACGGGGGTCCCCCGGGAGCAGGGTGATGGTGGGTGGGGGCTTTGAACATAACGGGTGGGCACTGTGCTGGCACCTGGCCCTTCTTCCCACCTCCGGTGCTTCAGTCCTCACACCCGTTGCAAGGGCAGTTACAAGAGTGTGTTCCCCAGGCCAAGCTGGCAGATGTGGGGGCCGCAGGACTGTGAACACAGCCCCAGTGAGAGAGACAGGATCCAGGTCCGAGTTTCCTGCTCTCCTCCACCGCCTCGCACAAACTGATTAAATTAGTTTCACCTTTTTCGTCCCCGCTCGCAGGTGGTCTGGGGATAGCGGAGCAGCCCCCGGGGGCAGCCCGGAGGCAGCTGCGCTGGGTACGTAAGCGCCCCGCTTCTCTCCCTCCCTACCCAAAAATCAGAGACCAAGGGCTACTCTGGTGCAGCAGCGCGTGAAAAGCCCTTGCACCACGGGATGGAGCGGAGACGCCAGCTTTCTCCATAAGAGGAGCTGCTTCCGCCTGGTAAATGCCTCATTTGCTTCGGGAAGCAGAGGGAGAATAATCGGCTGCCTCGGCTGCGGCACTGCTGAGCCGTCGGCGTGGTGGGCTACGGCCGGCAGCCACCCGCACTCCGCGGGGATGGACCCGCTGTGGGCTGAGCGAACTCCCTGGGTGCGGCGGGGCTGTCCGGGCAGCAGGTGGGACCGCGGGCACCGGGACCCCCGGCGCTGACCGGCGGGAGGGCTGCCCGCCGGTGGGGCGGCACCCGGGACCCCGCGGGGAGGGCTGCCCGCCGGTGGGGCGGCCCCGCTTCCCGCCCGGCTCCGGCCCTGCCCGCTGGGCTGCCGGCGGGGCGGAGGGCGGAGGCAGGGCTGGCAGCGGCGGCGGGCGGCGCACACGCACACACCTCCCTGCATGTGATTAAATGGCTCGAAATCTGCTTCTGATTTCCTCGGGGAGGTGACTTTTCCCTTCTTTTCAACCCGGGATTTATTGGAGTCTTTTTACTCCACGTCCAGGCGGCGGTCGGGGCTCATTTTCTCCAATTCTTGCTTTTCTTTTAGTTTTTATTTTTTTTTTTAAGGGGTGGTTTTTCTTTTCCCTTCCTCTCCTTTTTCGCCCTCCCCTGCCGCTTCCCCCCTCCCTCCCGCAGCCGAAGCAGCCGCGGGCGGTACGGTGGAGCGGGCGGGAGCGCGGCCGGCTGCGGGCACGGCGCTGGGACCCGCCCGCACGGCCGGGAGCAGCGCTCCCGCTTTCCACTATTTCGCCTTATTTCGTCCCCCACGCACGATTCCCTGGAAATTTGTTATCATTGCTTTTCCCCACACACACCCTTTTCTTCACTTTTTTTCTTTTCTTCGTGCTGCTGCCAGCACCGGGAAGGAGTTACCCCTGCCCGCCGTCCGCCCCGCCGCGGCCCCGGCTCCTCTCGCCGCCGCTCCCGGACCTGTCGCCCAGACCGGCCCCGCTACCTGCCTGGCCGCGGTAAGCTGCGCTCCCAACTTCCCGGCGCTCCGGGCTCCCGCTCTCCTCCCCACCGCTCCCTCCCTCGTTGCCTTTTATTCCTCCTTCTCCCCCCGCACTCACCCTTCCTTTATTTCCCTTTCCATCCTTTCACCGCCGAGAACGGGACCTCCCCGCAGCGGGGCCGCCGGCGAGCCCCGCTCCCGTCCCCGGGCGGCTCCGGCCTCCGCCGCTCCGCACTCCGGCCCGCCTCGGCCCGGCCCGGCCCGGCTCGCTGCCGCCGCCGCCCCGCGGAGCCGGCTCGGGGTTTCTTGGCGTTGTAGGGAGCCCCGCAGTGTCGCAGGCCGGCGGAGCTCCGGCCCCGCTCCGGGAGCTGCGGTGCGGGCAGCGGCGGGAGCCCTGCCAGGCCGAGCCTGCGGTGCCAGCCCCGGCTGACCGGGCACGAGGCATGCACGTGGTCCCCTGCCCGCCGCTCCCACCGCAGGCCCTTCTCCGCCCGAGAGGGCTCCGCCGGCACGAAGCCACCTGGGCGGGCGGCATCGCTCTTGTCACCGTCCCAGACTGGGGTCTGTCGCTGGTCCCTTCCCAGCACGGCAGCCCGAGACTCCCCTGCGGGGCGGGTCGGCTCCCTTTGGAAACGGCTCCCCTGGGATGTGCTCGGCTCCGCTGCAGTTCTGGAGCCAGGCTGGGCGAGACCCTCGGCACCCCGAGCACTTGGCCTTTGAACCACAGCTGGGGTGAGAGTTCTGGCCGGTGTACGTGAGAGCGAGGAAGGGAGGGGAAGCTTCACGGGAAGGGAAGCTGGGCTGCATTTGGTGGGTTTGCTTTTGCTTTCCTCTCTTGGAGCTGCTGAAACCTCATTTCCTCAAAACACCATCCTGCAGCTTCCCTGGCCCACTGGAGAGTGGGTGGTGGAGATACCTTTCTTGGTATGAGGACGAAGTGGTGTGATGGGGAAGTGGTGCTTGGCAATCTTCTGTGTCACCAAGCAGGGTGGATGAGGAAGGCCCCGTGGGCAGGAGCACGAGCTGCTCTGGGAGTGCTGGGTCCTGCTGGCTTGATGCTCTAGGCAGCACTTGAGCATGAATACTTCTCTCTCAGGGAGCTCATCCCATGAACATATGGGATGTAAGCCAGGCTGAGAATCCCCACCTGCATCCATGCCATTTGTATTGGACCAGTAGCCAGGCTGAGACTATACTGAGGGCAGACATGGATGTGCACATCCTGCATGGCTGGAAATGCCACAGACCCTTCTTCCCCAGCCAAGTTTGCTGTGGCCTGTCTCTCAGAGCCAGGAGAGGCTAGAGCTGTCTGTAACCAGTGGAGAGGGATGTGGCTTCGGCCGTGTGCTGGAAACGGCCTCCAAGGTGTTTGGATGGATGGAGGGCAACTTTTTTTCTCTTTTTCTGCAATATCCCATTTACAAAACAGAGGGAGCTGCTGTGCTGCTCTGACACCTGTTTGGAGAGGGCTGATGAGGGGACCGGAGATCCAGCTGTCCAAGAGCAGGGTGGGCTGAAAGGGTCCCAACACCAGGTCCTCTTCTGCCTGTGTGTGGAAGAAAGGTAGGTCCCTGCAGAGAAGAGGGCAGGTTTAATGCTAGGCTGGGAAGGAGCTGACGTGTGTCTGCAGGCTGTGGAAGAGAAAAGTCTGGCCTAGGGATGCAGCTGAGCACAAGATGCTCATTAGAAATGCAAGCTGCTAGGCATCCAGGCTGAAGAGCATTTCCACCACTCTCTGAGCACCAGAACAATGGTGTCTTCAGCCTGGGTTGGATGGAATGGCGGTCCCACCTTGGCTGGCTGCTGGCAGAGGTGTGACTCTGAGAGGGTTTCCCCAGCCCTGAAGAAGGAGGTGAGCATCAGTGCACACCTTGAGGGGAGTGCTGAGATGTCTTCAGCAGGGAAGCAGCCCAGCATGTCGGTGTTGAGGCAGCACCCATGCCTCCTGTTCCCCCACCCTAGTTAGTCAGGCCCTGCCCCATAAGGAAGCAATTATTTTGTGCCCCTTCGAGCCCCTCCCTGAGCCTGCGCAGGACACTTGTGCTCGGTATGGAAACGCGACAGATTTTCCATATTCCACTTTGCCCCGTGATGTTTAAAAACGTACACGACAGCTTCTTCCTAATGCTGCAGGCTTGGCTGGCACTCAAGCAATAACAGACTGTGGGACACCAGGGGCATGAAATATTGTACCAATAGCCAGAGAGGGGGTGAAAAAGAATTAGATGTCAAAGTGCACTGTGTTTCCAGCCCGTTGTTGTGATCTATCCTCTGCCCAATGTGAGAGATCTTTCAAAGCTGGCCAAATGTTGTCATTTCTGAATACCATTTTAAATATTCATCCAGACTATTTTCAACATCTGTGCCCAGCATGTTGTGAAAATGCAATGAGGGATGTTATGGAAACCAGATCACTTTATTCTCATATGGAGTGGAAGCAATGAGGACTTCTGGACTGGAACTCTGAGTCCCTTGCATCCACTGGGAGTCATGGGAGGAAAACTCTCTAAAACTTGAGTGATGCTGCTGAGACCACTCAGTAGAGCCAAGCACTGTGGTAGGAATGTGCAAAGGGGTTTGGGAGGCTGCAGTGGGGTTAGGGTTGGGTAAAAACACCTAACTGGTCAAGATGTAGTAGAGGTTAATAAATAAGGTAGGAAAAAACATAGAATACCCTGAGTTGGAAGGGACCCACAAGGACTATTGAGTCCAAATGCATCCAGGCAGTGCTTGTTTGTCCTGCAAGGTCAAGGGCTTCAAATGTCTCCTTAAGCTGCTGTTGCATCGGGAACTTTAGGAGGAGATCTCCAGCTTGCACTAGCTGGGGGATGCAAGGAGCATTGCAGCAAAATGGATTCAGGTCCACATCATATGGGTGATACTATGCTGAAATCTCCTCTGCCCAGGGCAGGACCACCTCTACCCAGGGGCCAGTGGTGAGCAGAGTGGGCATGGGGGACCCAGCAGGAGACCTATGCTGGGCGTTGGTCCGTTTTTCCTGTGGTCAGCATGGCCTATGAGTTACTGAAACTGGTGAGCAGGGATGTGTCCAAGCATCCTGCGTTTGACAGCTCCATGCACATAGCTGAGTAGCCTGTTTGTTTCATGGTGGATTTCTTTTTTCTTTTATTTTTTGATTGTTTTCGATAACCTTGGAAATCTGGGCTCTCTTGCTGCCTTTTGTAACATCAGGCTGCAACTAATTCAAGCCAGGCCAGATCCTGACCACAGGTATGCCAGTGTAAATTTGAATGGAGTTGCTTACGTCTTGGTTTGGCCCAATGTGAATGGAGTTACTTCGGGCTGATGCCAAAGCACTGAGGTCAGAATCTGGCCCATCCTTTCCTGTGTGCAGTGTAATTTGTACGCGTCTCCTGGCACCGCCGGGGTATCGTATGGCTTGTGTAATTCTGGCTCCGACCTGCCAAGAGTGCATTGCAATATCCATCACCTGCAGTGCCTGCTGCAGGAAGATGCTGCTGTGTAATTGCCCCCCTGAGCTGTGCGTGCGGGGGGCTGAGCCCAAGGGGCTGCGCGGAGTGGGCAGCCCTGCGGATGTGGGGCCATAAGCACTCAGAAGCTTCTGATACTTAAATATGAGGAGAGATGAGGGAGCTTGTAAAGGAAAGTGAGGCATCTCTTTTGTGCCATTAGCCGTGTCCCAAGTGGGCACCAGTTGCTCCATTAGCGGCTGGGAAGGCGATTAGCACTCCCAGCCACACTGTATCCCTACAGCTTCTCCCAGCGCACACTCCCTCCCTCTGGAAAGCTGAGCCAGACCTGTACCTTGGCTCCATGGAGTTTTTCCTTTCACTTTAAATACTTCTCAGTTGTGTTTTTATATCCCAGAAACACATGGAATGATTTATCCATGGCTGGAGCAGAGTTTGGGCCTGATTCTGTTTGTTGGCTGGAGGAATTAACCTTCTCCGAGCTGGCATCGGCATGGTGGGAGAGGGCCTGGGTATCCAGGGACCCTGGCAGCCCCTCAGGATGGATCTTGTTCATGGGCTGAGGCAGAACTGCACAGGGTGGCTCCCACAGCACATGTGGCAAGGGGGTGCAGATGCCCTCATTGCAAAGGGCCTGTAACAAGGTGGAAATGTGCAGGTTGTAGCAGCAGATACACCCTGGTTAACGGACATGCCCTGGTCATTTGTGCCTGGTTTCAGCTTCTCTGAGCACATAATTTCTCTTCTACTTTGGGTCATGTCCCATCCTCCCAGTGGCTTCCTTCAGAGAGGACATCTGAGATGCTGGTGGGCTTTACTGGGGATGGCACAGTTCAGGAACGAGCAGTCCTCCTGGATTAGTCTTACCCAGGAGTCTTAGTTGTTGGACCCCCTGCAGTACTCAGGTCCTTTGGTCCCTGCTCAGGAATCTCTGCCTCCTGATCCACGGCTTTTGCTGTGCGTGTTTGTGCGCCCTGTGTGTGGGTGGCTCTATCCCTGCCCCACGCACCCAGCACCTGATCTCTGTGCACAGGCCGATGCAGCACCTCAGGGGGACCAGGGATTCCCATCCCGACCAGTTCCAAGTGAGGCCACATCTTTTCCTCGAGTGATGCAATTCCCCCTGGCCTGGAGGGGAAACGCAGTGGGCTGCAGTATGGCACCAGCATTGGTGCGGGGGCATCAGCATGGGGGAGCAGCAGAGCTTCCTGGCAGGAGTGCAGCACCATTCCCCTGGCATTCTTTGGGGTTCTCCCATCCCCTTCCAGGGCAGTGCTGGCTGCTCAGCTTTAGCCATCACCTGCCCTCTAAGCCCACATTTTTCCGACAGCAGAGCGCCACTCGTGCCTCCCCCTCCACTTTAAGTAGAGAAGGCTGCTCCTGTGCTGCAAAGGTCCTGGGATCAAATCTGGTTAATAACCTGCTTCCCTCCCTGCCCTGTGTTGTTCCACCTAATCCTGTAATTACTTCAGCAAAGTTGCTGTGGCCCTGGTCTGCCAGGTGGTGATCCTGGGCCTGCTGCAGGCACCAGCATCCACGTTGTGGGAAGTCTGCTCTCCTTGCCCTGCCTCACCTACTACACTTCCCTCACATTTGTTTTGGGGACCAAGCACCTACCCCACAGCTCAGCACTGGGAGACCTGAAACTCCAGGCATGCATCTGCAGCCAGCATCACCCTCGGTGGCACTGCCTCCTGCAAAGATGATGGAGAAGAAGCCCGTGGTGGGCTGGAGCATTGCCCTGACAAGTCTCCCACAAGGCAGGGAAACACTGCTGGTCGCTCTGGGAAGCATGTGGTTGTAGAGAAAACGGGTGTGGAGGTGTTGGATGTGGAAGCTAATTTTTTTTTAAAGCACTTCAGAAGCGCTCCGGCAGCATGACTTCCTTCCAAGCCACACGGCTGTTAGCATTCCCGGGGTGGAGGAGTGAGGAAATCGCCCACCTCAAAAATGCAGCCGCTTCTGGGGAGGAGCTGGAGGGCGGCCGCTTCCTCGGGAAGGGTGAGCCCCGCTGCCGCATTCCCCCGGGCCACGGCTGCTGCTGGTGGCAGGGAGCTGGCAGCCACCCCAGAGCCTCGCTGGGGACACCTTCGGGATGCTGTCCCTGGGAAAGGGGCTCCGTTGCTCATCTCCCTCCTCATGCCGGTTCCAGGAACGTGCTGGGCTGGATTCGGCACCCAGGGGTCATCCCAATTCTTTCTGCTTAGTCAGCAGTGTCTCTCCATTTGATCTGAACCAGGGGCAGCAAAAATGGGAAGTAGAAAGGAGGGGGGGGGCAGATGGGGACCAGGGAGAGAAATCCCCACTCCCAGGCCTCTCTGGCAGCTTGCCGGCAGTCCCAGGGTCATGTTGAATATGCATGAAAGGGAGCAGATTGCAGCTTGCCCTCCTCTCCAATACGGAGGTGAGGCCCACGGAGACCACTGGCCCCAGCTCTCTTTCAGTGGGATAATGGGGTGAGCTGAGCACGGAGTGTGCGTGCCTGTGTGTGGTCCTGCGGATGATAATGATTTCCACTCCTGCCCTGCCTCCGCAGTGCTGATGTGCTGCTGAGCGACTGTTGGCTCCCCAGTGGCTGCTCCCCGGCAGCAGAGCCACCAAAACTTTGAACTGAACCCCAGGGACTTGTGCTTTGGTAAGACTGGCAGGAGGGACAAAGCTCCCCACTGGGGCAGGGAGGATGAGCAAGAGATGCTCATGCCCCCGTGCATGACTTAACCAGTATTAACCTAGTCCTGGGTGCTAGACCTGCTGCTCCAGTGCTCATAACCACTTCACCTGTCGCCTCTCCCCTGGCTACCAGAGATGCTGCTTTGTCACTTTCCCCTGGGCAAGGGTTTCCCCACACCTTTGTGTCTTACCAGAGAGGAAATTAAAAGGCCTTTGCTTGAGCATGTCCCTACTCCTGTCACCTTGCTGCCACATAGCAGAGAGGAGGTGGAGGAGACAGGGTTTAGTAGATGCCTTGTTCCATAAATGCTGATTCTCCCTGGAATGGATGGATGCAGCTGCTGAGGAGCCCTGGGGGTTTCTCCCCTCTCCTCCTGGTGCAGAGGTTTTCCCACAGGGCTGTGTCCCTGCTAGTGATGCCCTGTGGGTAAAGGGATGCGAGGTGATGGCTGCAGCACCTGACTGTGTGCCCTCTGTGGGACATGCAGTTGGAAGGGGACAGTGGGGGGGAGAGGGCTGGCAGGGCCCAAGGTGCTGTGATGGCTTCTGCAGATACATGCACGGCCGGGTCTTGCCAGGCGTGGAGGGGGGTCCATCAGCAGCCCCTTTACTGGGTGAGAATACAGGAGCTGGGCTCTACCAAGGGGCTGGCAGGGGCTTGTGCCCACTGTGCTCTGCTCAGCACCAGGCAGGGCTGGGGATCATCCTGTCAGGGTGTGTTGGGGGTTTCACCAGCTGCAGCCTTTGCTCAACAAGCAGATGCAGGGATCTGGCAGCAGCCATAGCATCATCTCCTGCCCAGGAGGCAGCTGCCTGTAGTGGGGCCAGGAGTCCCAACAGGGCCCTGTAGGCTGCCTGCAGTGAGGGAATGCTCTTCACTGCCTGGTGCTCGTGGCATGGCACCTCCTCTGCTGTGGTTACTGCTACATCCCTGCAGTCTCTAATCTTGCAGCCACACTCCTCAAGTAGTGAGTTCTCAATGCTCTGGGCACTCCAGGGACAGTATCCTTTGTCTTGCTGGCAGCCAAGCCACCAAGCCATGGGCTGACATGTCCCCAAAAACATGTCCTCTGCAGCATTGTGGTAAAGCTGGAACTGTGCTGCTGGGGTGATGCAGGGACCACCAAGGGAGCTGCCAATTTTTCACATCTCTTTTTCGATCAGCAGAGGATTAAGCAATGAGGAAACAGCACGGAAGTGGCAGGGGCAGGTTTTGCCTTGGGCTGAGACCCCTGTCCCCGTTGCTCCCTTGGTAGGCACAGGCTGTGGCTGCTGGGCTGACCGTGGCTGGGCAGGGAGGAGCTTCCCCTCATTAGTGGTTTGGCAGCCTGGAGAGGCTGTTTTCTTCCACAGTCATGCCTCCTTTTTCTTTGCAAAATGGAATAACAAACCAAAAAAAAGGTCCTGCGTCATTGAAATGGGCTCTTCCTTGGAGACTGCTTTGGCCAGAGTGGGCAGGCAGGAGTGGCACTGGGGCTGTAGGTGGAGGCTGGAGCTGGGGGTACTGAGCTAGGTCATGCAGAGCTTCATTCCCCAGAGAGAACCACAAGTCATCCTGTAAAGATTTACTAGTGGGAGAGGGGACGATCAAGGGAGCCCCTCCTCCTGCCTGGTCATAGGTTTAGGCTGGTTGAGGCTGGGCAGCTTGGCTTTGGTGCAGCACAACCCATAGGATGGCAGGGCTGATGCCAGCCCCCCATCCAGGAGGCTCAGGGGTCTGCTATGGTAAGAATGGGACATGGCCAATCTGCGTGGTGTGGAAGGTCCTTCATGCATTCAGAGCCAGCAGGAGGGAATGTGACCTCCAGAGGTGTTCCACTCTTCAAGCCAATAACTCAGGAGATGGGCCACATCCCCTGGGAGCCACTAAGCTCCCCGGCCCTGTGCTGCAGCTGCGGAGAGAGGGGCCCAGCCAGGTCCTGCATTTGGTCCTGGCCTTTCCCCCAGTCAACAAACATACCAGACCCAGACCTGGATTTCTTGGGGGTGAGGACAGAATTACTTCCTTTGCTGCTGAGTAGTGTGGGAGAGGAATATGGAGGGGATCCAGCCCCTGGCTTGGAGAAGCCACTGTGCCCATAGCCAGCAAAGAAAGTAGTGGTGTGTTCAAGAGCTCCAGGTCTTCATCCCAACGAGCTCCTGTCTCTTGCACAATGTGCCTTCAAGGTGTTTTTGCTACTGTTTCTCCTGCTCTGTCCGGAGCTATTTTGTGCCACAGGTGGATAACTTGGGGTTTGCTGCTCCTGTTGCATCTGAAAGATCTCCCCTAACTCTTCCCCACCACCAGCCCTTGTCAGCCATGCAATAACAGGGTCTCTGAACTGTGCAACAGCCAGGGCTGCTGGCAGACAGGAACATTCCTGTCACCACAGGACAGTTTCTAAGAGGCCAGGGAAGGGCTGTACCCTGATTTCAACCCCTTGCACCCAAAGCTCAGGCCCTTTTCCCATTTCCATGGTATTTCAGTCCTGCTGATGAGCAGTGAGGGATTGGTGTGAATGAGGCAACAATGAAGTAATTGCCTCCCTGGCCCGCCCCCACGATACTGCATCAGTGGATACAGGGTGGGAAGATGAGTACAGGTAACAGGCCAGACATGGTGGAGTTTTCCATCCCTTACCAGCCCTCCCAATATGAGTGGTGCTGTCGCCATGACATTGCTGGTACCAGACACTCTTGTTCTTCTTTCTTCAGGGAGGAGCCGCTTCCCTCTCCCCAGAAGGATGGAGGTCCTGCAGCTCCTGCGCCTGCTCCTCACCACTGCCATGCTGGGCCTGTCCCAGACAGTGAACCCCTTCATGGCCCAGCAGACCCCCCCAGACCCTTGCTATGATGAGAACGGTGCTCCTCGACGCTGCATCCCTGAATTTGTCAACGCTGCCTTTGGGAAGGAGGTTCAAGCTTCCAGCACGTGCGGGAAGCCCCCAACACGGCACTGCAACGCCTCGGACCCGCGCCGAGCCCACCCGCCTGCCTACCTGACCGACCTCAACACCGCCTCCAACATGACCTGCTGGCGCTCGGAAACCCTCCACCACTCACCCCAGAACGTCACCCTCACCCTCTCCCTCGGCAAGAAGTTTGAGGTGGTCTACGTCAGCCTGCAGTTCTGCTCACCCCGGCCCGAGTCCACCGCCATCCTCAAGTCCATGGACTATGGCAAGACCTGGGTGCCCTACCAGTACTACTCCTCCCAGTGCCGTAAGATCTACGGCAAGCCCAGCAAAGCCACGGTCACCAAGCAGAACGAGCAGGAGGCCCTGTGCACCGACGGCCTCACCGACCTCTACCCGCTCACCGGGGGCCTCATTGCCTTCAGCACCCTTGACGGGCGACCCTCGGCCCAGGACTTCGACAGCAGCCCCGTGCTCCAGGACTGGGTGACAGCCACCGACATCCGCGTGGTCTTCAGCCGCCCGCATCTCTTCCGCGACCTGGGCGGCCGGGACGCCGGCGAGGAGGAGGGGGCCGCGGGCTCCAGCCCCTACTACTATGCCGTGGGGGAGCTGCAGGTCGGCGGGCGCTGCAAGTGCAACGGGCACGCGGCACGCTGCGTTAAGGACAAGGAGCAGAAGCTGGTGTGCGACTGCAAGCACAACACGGAGGGACCCGAGTGCGACCGCTGCAAGCCTTTCCACTACGACCGGCCCTGGCAGCGGGCTAGCGCCCGCGAGGCCAACGAGTGTCTGGGTAAGGCATTTTTAAACGTTTTTGTTTTCTGGGGCTGAAATGCTAAAACAGGTCATCAGGGTAGGAAGTGATGGGTGCTGAGCCAAAACAATGGAGTGTGCTTGTCCAGAGATGCTAGGGAGCATCCCCTGTGCTGGAGGATGGGGAAAGGCTCAACCATCTACCTTGTATCTGCTGTGATTGTCCTGTAAGAGATTCAATGACTCCACCATGAGCCAAAGCACCAAAACCCTCCCAAAAATCACTGGTGTCTTCCACCCAATCAGCAGACCCCAGTGTGGGATGCCCCTCTGGGTTTTTTCTCTTGGGCAGCAAACTAGCTGGGCTGGAGGGGCAATCACAGCAGTTCCTGTGAGATGTGCTTGGGGACGGGGAGCAGGCAGAAAAACCTGGCAGAGGTTGAGGTTCCCAGTTCGAAATTTCATCCTTTATGTTCATTCTGTGTCGTGGTTTTAGCTTGTCTGTCCTTGCAAAGATTTCCCTAAGTTAAAAATATTGTCACAAAATGAAACCTTTCCAAAACATCAAACGGGTATTAGTTGACTCTCCTCCTCGTGAATCTTTATGGGATTTTGGTGGAGAATTTTGCTGTTTGTCCTGCTTTGAGATGGAGCTGGGGGATGCCAGAGCCCTGTGAATGTCTGGGAGAGGGAGGAACAGCCTTTTGCTCCTCCTGGACAGGAGCCCAGGTCTCAGGGGGTGTCGGGAAGATGGAGACAAGGGAGAGCTGTACCATTAATCAGCCTCTGAAAGGCTCAGTGGATGTGCCAGAGGTCAGAAGGACTTGTTAGTATTTGTGATCGATGTCTTGTTGAGAACCCAGCTGTCCGCTTCAATATACACATGTTACAGCAGATTTCTTCTAAGAATGGCTAAAAAGGCAGTGGATTCAAAGCAAGTGCTGGAGCTGATGCTTTAAGCCACCTCATGCCCTGTGGGAATGTGTCAGCCCTTGTGTTTTTCCACTTGTTTCAGAAAGATGAGTTTTGGAGCTCAGAAAAAGCCCTCCACTTTGCACCCTGCCAGGGCTGCTGCAGGTCAGGCAGGGGAGGCCTTCAGCAGATGTGTGAGCCCATGGAAACCCCCAGGACACAAGGAGGACCTCACCCCACTGGCTGCCCCCTTGTGCCCTCCACTCTGCACCTGCCTCACTGCCACGTCCTCCAGTAAAGCAGCACAATAGCAATGGAGGTGGCTCTGCTGGCACAAAAGAGGTTAAACCAGAGGAGGCTCATTTTTGAGTAGCTTCTGCAGGTTTTCTGTCCATCTCGTCCAGAGCGGGGTGAGGGTCCCTTGCTCTGAGCATCCAGCCCCCAGCTGCGTCACCCTTTTGGCAGATGAAGCTGAAAAGATAAACGAGAGAGGGAAGAGGAGGCGGGGCCGCAGCGCCATCCCTTCAACCCCCCCGGACAGCCCCGCACACAAAGACCCTTCCCCGAGCTGCGTGTGAAAGTAGTTTTTTCCTGTTGATTCGCTCCCCTTCTTTCTCCCTTCCCTCTCTCGGGCTTTGTGCCCTCTCTGAAGGGACCTGAAAGAGCTTCTCCATCACCCGCCTTCGAAGGGCTTAGCGGCTGAAAGCTGGATTAGCTTCCCGAGCCTTCCCCTCTGTGCCTTTCAACAATGACATCTCCCCAGCCAGCACGAACAGACGCAGCAATTAGCACCAATTAAAAGGAGAGGCTGCCCGGGAAGTTCCCTTTGCTCAGCCTGGGGGCTGCGGGGTTTCGGACTCTGTCCTGTGGTCAGACAGCGCTGATGCTGGCTCGTGGTGGTGGCTGTCAGACGTGGCTGGGGAGTGGGGAGGAAGAGGAGAAGAGTGGGTGGATGCAGGGGCTTGGCAGCTCAGTGACAGCCCAAGGGCAGGGTGGAGGATCGCAGCACCCTGAAAGGGGGTGAGAATGGATCCATGGGGCTGGTACAGCTTCAGGTCATGTTGGATGTGTCAGCTCTTGGCTCTGTGCTCCCCAGCACTCTGCATGGGTTTTTTTCTCAGTCCAGTGCATGGGAGTCTCTGCCTGCTCCAGCACGGGGACAAACTGATGTCCTGCAGCATGGCACGATGCTGGGTCCATTCAGCTGGAGGTGAGGACAAACATTCGTTGTTTCACTAGAATTTGTGCCTCTGGGAAATGCGCAGGCGAAACGGGCAAGTACTGCCTGAGGTGTGAGCACTGCCACAGGGCACAGCCCCAGCACGGCTGCCGCAGGGTGGCTGTGGTGTTCGTGGGGACATCGCCGTGCTGCAGGGTTGAGGGGGTCAGCATGAGTTTGGCAAGCAGGAGGTTTGGGGCTGTCGCAGCCAGGACAGTGACAGTGGATTTGCCAAGCTGCTGGCTTGGCAAGAGGGCACCGTGCCAGCTTTGTGCCGCACAGCGCACGGCCCCGTGCCTGGTGGTTGGAGATCATCGGCCCGCAGGCACGGGAGGCTCTCCTGACACACCCTAGGGGCTGCATGTCCCGTGCCAGTACTGGGATGCTCTGTGTGTCCAGGGCAGGGAAGAGACATGTGTCCCCACCAATGTATCCCCCCAGTTTTTAGCCTGGGAGAGGCTGTGTGAAGGATAATCCCAGCAGAGGGGCTGGCAGGAGCAGAATTGCCAGAATCCTGGGGACCCCCCATCTTTATCTCTGCAGACTTAAACCTCCGCTGTTGCCGGTTTCAGCCTGCACCCACGAGCTGCTGGGGGCAGCCCGGCCCCCAAACACCCGGCCCGGGGAAGGAGGGGAAGCGGATTAGCAGGAGGCAGTCACTGGAAGTAATTGATGCACTCGCTGGTGATGCGGGAGCCCTTGTTCCCTTTGTGGCCGCCGCGGCAGGAGCACTCTCCGGAGCACCAGGATAATGCCCGGGGCTTGCTTTGATCCGGGGCCTCGGCGGGGAAGGGGTGGCGCTCTCCTGGGAAAACCTCGCAGGCTGCTCGGGGGGGATGTGGTGTTCCACCCGGGATGTCGGTGCCTGAAAACACCAATCCCGGGAGCGGTGCTGGGATTTGGAGGATCACATGTAATTCCCTTGTGCCCTGTGCCCCTTCCTGTACATTTTCACTGCCATTGGGAGTTCCTCTGACAGGATTCTCTGCACCTGCTCCCCAGTAGACGTGCTGGAAACGAGTGAGATCCCAGCAGCAGCAGCAGCCACGCTCCTTTCCCGGGGAGCGCGGGGGGTGGCTATTGGTTTTGGGAGGTGGGCAAGCGGACAGCATGGCCCTGCCACTCCTGTCTGGACACCCTCCCCCCACCCCGCTCCGAGTCGCAGCGGATCTGGAGTGCGGGGGAAGGCAGCCAGCCCGGGAGAGGAGATTGACACTTGTCTGACCATGCTGAGTCCTGCTCCCCCCGGGATGGCGCTGGAGTGCCTCAGCCTTGTCCCGCGCAGCCCCTCGGGGGCTTCTCCTGCTGCTTCTTGATAGGAGCAGAGCGAGCCCTTCTCCTCCAACACCTTCCCCAGGATGGAAGGACAGTGTGGATGAGAGGAAAGGGGCTGTTCTGGTCTCGGCTGCCGTGGAACCGAGAGGTGCAGCCTCATCCTGCTCTGTGTCCCAGCCAGGCTCTCCTCCAGCCGAAGCAGGGGCGTAGCTCAAATCCGCTGCGGGTTGGCAGCAGCAGCCGGTCTAGGGTTTCGCTGATCCGGCTGCCTTCCCTAATTATTCCCAGGGAACTTGTAGGGGCGGTGAGCCTTGCTCCTGCCCTGCGGGCTCCACTGCCTGCCCCACGTGTGCCTCGGTGCGGGGTGCTGCCTGTCCCCTGCCAGGGTCTCTGTCCCAGAGCCCTTCGTGCTGTCATTCCAGGCTCTTACATCTGCAGCACCCTGGAGGAGGAGGAGAGGTTTTAGGGTGGCCCCGGCCTGGGAAGGGGTTCAAACACCATCAAAAGGGAGACAAAAGATTGCTCCATTGCAAGGTGTCAATGTTTAATTAGTCTATTATTGCAAATTATTAGATCTTGTGATTGTTTAATTGATCATATGATTGTTTAATTGGGCATACTGTACAAGGGCGGAAGCGAGCTACCAGGTAATTAGCCCCAAACTGTGCAATTAAATTCTTATTAATACCCCAAACAGCAGGGAACATTCAAGCCTTTAATTAGTGATTAACGGGAGACAGACAAAGCTTACAACTGCCTCAGCACCGAGGAACAGTGAGAGTATTTAGCTGGGTAAGGGGGGACCTGTCTGCCCCGATTAGCTCCGGATGGCTGCGCCATGGGGTGAGGGGATTGCCATACGTGCTGGTGCCACCCTGTCCCTGAGTGGCGACAGCCACCCAAGCCAGGGTGGCCAAGCCCAGCCAGGTTACCCTGCTGGCTCTAGAATCCCAGCTTGGCAGCTACCGACACCAGCCCAGAGCAGGCAGCACCACTGCCTGAAGGAGAGGGAATAATGCTGGGCTACCAGGGCAGGTTTGTTCCCCAGACCCAGCTCCTGGGATGATCAGAGGGTCTGCAGCATGTTCCGAGGGAAAGGTGGCCCTGGGGTAGATCAGGATGTGCCAGGGTCAATGATGCCAGGAGAAGGCCCCGTCGGTTACTCTGTCACCAATTAAACTGAAGGCAGAGAGGGACCTGCACTGAGGGCAGCAAATCATTTACCCAAGAGTTCTCCTCCACTGCCCATAGGCTGGCAGCCCGGAGGGGAGGCTTTCTCCTTCCCCAGAGGGTGCTGGGCCATTCCAAGAGGGACACAGAAGTGCCTTTTGGGATGACCCCACTTGCCTTTCTGTGTTGCAAGAGGAAAACAAGGCCCGTCTCCTCCCAAAAACTGCCCCTTTGCCACAGTTCTGTAGCAAAAACCACCTTGCCTTGTCCCTGTCCCATTATCTGGAGCCTGCAAGGGCACCCTGGCTGTCAGGATACTTCTCTGTGTCTCTTCCAGCCCTGGCCAAAGCCTGTTTGAATGTCAACGTCCCCAGTTCAACAGCATCTTGTGCTACCCGGGGCTTTGGGCAGTATTTGCTGCTTTCCCTCCACACACCACAACCCAGAATTTGCCTTAAAAATCCCTATTTTCAACTGTCACCAGGGGAAAAGAACATAGCTGTAAAGGAGCAAGCACTACAGCCACACTGGTGTTATTTTGATGCCTGCCATGTGATTTCTCACTAATCTCATAACTCAGGGGAACTCTGGGGGCAGCTGAGGTTTGAGTGTGCTGGCACTAACCTTCTGCTCAACTCAAGACTCCAGAAACCTCTTTTTTACGGTTGGGGCTTGCTCTTTCTCCCTGCAGCGTGCCCGTGGCCGGAGCGCCGGGGTGGTGTTTGATCTGTGCGGGCTGAAGCTCCGCTGGCTGCGGGGAGGCAGCTTCACACAGGCCAGGCCAGGCAGTTAAATCTGGGCCGACACGTTAATGAATTTCACAGTATGCCTGGAAAAGCTCTCACCCAACCTCAATTTACCAGCACGGGGAGGGGGCCGGGGCCGGGGGAGCAGGGCGCCGCGTTTTGCCGAAGGAAATCTTGTTCCCATTATCTTTTTGCAAGAGTGTTAAGTTGGAATAGGCAGTGCTTTGCCTTTTTATCTCGCACACATGGAAGCGGCCGGGAGGGCTGTGTGCTTCCTGGGGCTAATTTCTGCATGCACATGTAAGGGTGTGCAGATGTTTCTGTGCACATCTGGGTGTGCCTGCCTGTGGGCACGTGTGCGGCTCTGGGGGGGTTTGGAGCATGTCTGTGTGCACATATGTTCGTGGGCATGTTCGTGTGCACGTGTGCTCGTGCATGTTTGTGCATGCACACGCAGGGATGTGAGCACACAGGGGCTGCTCTGTGGGTTTTTCTCTGTGTGTGGCTCATGCACACAAGATAGAGCCATAAATATAAAGAGTTGGGGGCTCACTTGCAGGGGAGGGCTGTCGCACAGCCTGGCATGAGGTGGGTGGTCCTGCAGGAAGGCCGGGTGGGCTCTGTCACCAGAGCCAGCTGCCAGGGAAGGGGCAGAGGGGGACCGTGGGGCTGCAAGTGCTCAGATGGCACTGCCAAACCTCCCAGCTGCAGGCCTCCATCCCACACGTGCTTGCCTTCAGCCGAGCGGTGCCGGTTCCTACACGTGTCCTTCCTCCTCTGCCCTGACCTCACGGCACCGGCCCCGCAGGGCTGTGGGTGCTGCACACCTGGGACACGCTGGCACGCGCTGTGCTGTCCATCCCGGTGCCAGCACAACCCCCCGCTGCAGCGGGGGACACCGGGGCGGCTCCAGCCCACCCAGAGGCTCCTCAATCTCACCTTCAGCCCTCATCCTCTCCCCTTCCCTCCCAGCCTGCAACTGCAACCTGCACGCGCGGCGCTGCCGCTTCAACATGGAGCTGTTCAAGCTGTCGGGGCGCAAGAGCGGCGGCGTGTGCCTCAACTGCCGGCACAACACGGCGGGCAGGCACTGCCACTACTGCAAGGAGGGCTTCTACCGCGACCTCAGCAAGGCCATCACCGACCGCAAGGCCTGCAAGGGTAAGCTGGGGGCCTCCCTGGGGCAGATGAGGGACAGGATCTCGCTCGGTCTCCTTGCTCTCCCTTCCCATCCTTGGGATCTCCTTCTGCTGACTTTGGCAGCTGCAGGTCAGCTCCAGCCACCACCACCCTGATCTCCTCTACCACCCCAAGGGCACCAGGAGGGACAGCACTTTGAGCTCAGCATCAACTCGAGGTGGAGGAGGATTGCTGGAAGGGAGAGAGCAGGTTGCCAGGAGCCTGGGAGGGTTCTGGTGTGTTTGCAGCTACTGTCTCCACTGGTCAGTGTTTGGAGAGATACTGGGGAGGTGCTGAAGCAGACATGACTGAATGTGCTGGAAAACTGTCTCTGATATGGATGTCGTCTGGAGCATGGGTTCCCTGCTCTGGAGGGCTGGGGATGCTGGTGAAACTCACATCTCCGAGGTGGGCCGTGGGGCTGGACCCCACCTTGTGTTTTTCAGCTGTGGGATGGCTCTTGGGATCTGTTTTTGGGGAGATGCTGAGTGCCGTGGCTCCTGGTAACTGGCCTTGAGCTGGCCAGAAGCCACGCTGGCTCCAAGCCTTCAAACTGCAGCTTGACCTCTCAAGGTCCCTAGCCTGTGCCAAACATCATGGGACCTGTACCTCTCCTCTCCCTCCTCTGAACTCCTGGCCAAGACTGTCTGGTTCCTCTCCCCTCTCCCTGCTCTGCCTGTCTGTGGAGCCTTTTCAAAACAATAGTGTCACCAAAGAATTTGAGATAAGAAATCACCCTGCCTGTCCCTAAGGACTGTTGAGATCCAAACTGGAACATCAGATGGGCAGGAAGTCAGCCATGGCTGTTCAGAGGCTGAGAATTCATCCCTGATCCCTGTTTTTCTGTCTTTGATTGCGAGTGCCTCCTGGAAGGGAGCACAGTGTCCCTCAGATCTCTCTCCAAGGCATTCTGCAGCCATGTGGGCACCGGGCTCCTTCACTTCTGCAAGAACACAATGCTCGTGTGTTTGTGTAGGGCCTTCAGGAATTACTGGTGCTGGTTTTGGACCATGAACATTGTGGGCATGCACCTGAATTGAAGAATCTGACTTTTGGGGCTCCCCTGTCAGGTGCATTAGTGCTATTGGAGGTCTGGCTCATTCAGGCTGGGATACAATAAAGGAAATCCCTCCATTGCCTGGTCTGTGCCAGTGCCTCTTCTCATCCTTGCTACTGCCAGGAATGCTTGAGAGGATGGAGTGAAGGGAGAAACTTCCCATGGTCATGCAGTGTCACAGCGGGAGCAGGGCTGAGAGGGCACTGGCAGGAGGAGCCCTACCTGCAGCCAGCTCATTTGCAAACTGAGCTAATAATTTTCAACAACCCAAGCAGCTGACTTGACACATCCCCCTCACAACCCATGTCCCGAGGGACCACAAGCTGTTTCCACCCCGTGGCCTTGGCCAAGCCATGCCACAACTACGGCTGTGGGCATGGCAGCCTCTGGCACCACACCATTGATGAAGATTGTGTCAGGTATCAGCCAGGTCCCAAGCTGTGCCAGGGGCCAGCATCCTCAGGGTGACACAGGGGAGACACTGGGAGAGAGGAAGAGGAGGAGGCAGGACAAGGCGTGCATCCTGATGGTCTATGGCACAGCATCCCAGATTGTGTCCCATTCCCAGGAGAGATCCTGGCTCTGCTGAGGCCAGGGATGGATGGCAGCAGCCCCCAGCTCCTGCTACAGCACCACCAAACTGGGGCAGCTGCAGCAAAATCCTCTTTTCCATGAGGATTCTGTCAAGTGCTGAGGGCTGGCAGGCAGCCCCGGCTCTCCCCCAGCACTTGAGAGGCACCAGGGTGGCTGTGCTGCCTCCACCTCACCCTTCATCTCCTGCAGGCAGCACCTCACCTCCCAGCCCTCCCCAAGGACAGGTTCTGCTTTTCTTTGGATTAGTCAGGTTTAGGTTGGAGATCAGGAAAGGTTCTTCCCCCAGAGGGTGCTGGCACTGCCCAGGCTCCCCAGGGAATGGGCACAGCCCCGAGGCTGCCAGAGCTCCAGGAGAGCTTGGACAATGATCTCAGGGGTGCACAAGGTGGGATTGTTGGAGTGGCTAGGCACGGACAGGAGTGCCCAGATTCTATGATCATATTTGGTCCCTTCTAGCTTGGGATATTCTGTAATTCTCTGATTGGCTCCTTCTATTTTTGCTCCAAAACTGACACATTACCAAGCAAAGTGGATGCCCTCCAGGCATTCACCTCTCCAGGGCCCCCAGCACCACTTCCCTGGGCATTGAGGGGCTCAGTTTCTACTCCAGATGGTAAAGAGAGCACTTACCAAAGAGCAGTAATAGAAAAAATGCCAAAACCTATAAAAGCAAGCTGGATATGGCTGAGACCAGGGAGGATTACTGAATGTAGTATGGTTTGTGGGAGCAGGACAGCTGCAGCTTGCAGTGTTTCCCCCCTGGCTATGGCTGAAGTCCTTCTCCTTGCAGGGAATGAGGGAGGCAGAGGGGGCCTGGCTGCTCCCACCTGCATGTGCCCACCACTTGTCAGTGCAAGTCTTCCTCCACCACCCTCAAGGGCAGTAATTGTGCAGCATTACAGTGATGGAAAGCATCTCTGATCCAAGGTGGCTCCTCTGGAGGGGACAGGGTGGGCAAAGCACCCCAGGATGCCCAGGATTTGATAGGATGGGGCGAGTGCAGATGCTGCAGCGCAGGAGAAACGGCAGCCAGCAGTGCCTGGGCTGCAGAGGAGCAGAGGAGCGGGACAGGTGTCCCCTCAGACAAACCCCTGTGCCTGTGCCAAGCCACGGGCAGGGCTCAGCCAGGCTGGCTGGGGGATGCTGCTCTGGGAGGCTGGCAGGGTTTGCCTGTGGTTTGGAAGTGCTGCAGAAGTCAGCCGAGCCAGATGAACATGTGCACAGGGCCGACCCCTGCCTTGGTGCATATGCTGAGGAGGATCTGGCAGCAGAGGTGGTACCCTGGGTCTGGGGAGCCAGTTCCTGGCTCTCCCTTGGAGAACAGAGTTAATAATAAAATCTCTGATGCTTTTGCTTCTTTGGCTGCCCTTCCTTCAGTAAAGCAGAAAGCATTTCCACCCCTCCCTTATATAGAGGTGGATCTGCTGGGATTGGGAGCTCCTTAGAGGAGGAGCAAGGTCCCAGGTGCTGGCAATGGAGAGCTGCTGCTCCCAGAGAGGCATATAAATACATAGAGGTGTGACAAGACAATTTGGACTTGTTTTTTCCAAAGATGTGTCTCACACGTGCAGCTCAGGTATCTACACTCCTGCAGGAAAAAGGCAAGGCAAGGATCCTCTCAGTGGATGTTTAGAGCAGGCATGGAGCCGGTGGATGGGAACAGTGTGCTGTGGATTTGAACAAAGGCTTGTGCACCTACCACAGCTCTGGCCCAGGGCAGAGGCTGAGCATCACAATGAAGGCAAATGCTCATGGAATCACAGGCTGGTTTGGGTTGGAAGGGACCTTGAAGATCATCTGGTTCCAATCCTTTGCCATGGGCAGGGACACCTTCCACTAGACCAGGCTGCAGATGGCTCACTTAATATTCAGGAGGCAGATCACTAACCCAGAGGCTAGGAACTGCTACATCTTATTTAAACAAACC
This sequence comes from Fringilla coelebs, assembly GCF_963513975.1. Lineage (NCBI taxonomy): Eukaryota > Metazoa > Chordata > Aves > Passeriformes > Fringillidae > Fringilla > Fringilla coelebs. The sequence goes on from NC_140042.1 coordinate 15,829,874, forward strand.
CAGCATGTGTTACTAAATAACTCTTCAACCACTGTTTGCCTCTGCTGGGATGCAGCATCCTTGAAAAAGGCAGAGAAATACCAGCTGCAGGTTGTGTCCAACTGAGCAGAGCCCTCAGCCGCTGGCCAGTGAGTGAGGAGTGCTTCCCTCCACTGCCAGCATCACTGCTGGACCCTGTGGGATGGAAAAGCTGGGAGGATGGAAAAGGCAGAGCAACCTTCAGGATTAATTCAATGGTGCTAATTGAAAAGTCAAATAAAGGATGGCTGTGCATTAATCCCAGTAATTTAAACAAAGCTGTAAACCGTGAGCCTTTCTCCAATGAAAACTGGTGAAGCAGTAGCAGCTAAGCCTCAAGATGCAAAAATACCCTCAAAATGAGGTGCAAGACATGCTTTCTGGCAAGCACAGCTTGATGAGTTAAGCTCCAAGCTAGTGACTTAATCCACCATTCAAGCTCCATGGGCCAGATCCCGGCAGGCAGAGGCTGGGAGCAGCACGGCTCAGTGTGTGGGCAGCAGTGCAGAGCTGCACTGTGCCCCGGGCCTGCCTTCCCTGGGGCTGGGATAGGCTCCCTGAGCCAGCCCCTGCACAGGTGATATCAGGGTGAGGAAGGGCAGAGATGCCAAGGCCGCAGTGCCGGGGTGGACCCTGCTGCAACGTGGGACCCGCCAGGGGAAGGAAGCACTCTTGCCTGGGATGCTCATCCCATGGGAATGGGAGGGAACAGTGTGGTTTTGTGGGACTGTGGGGAATCCCACAATTCCAGATTGGTCTGGAAGAGACCAAGCTCATACCCCAATGACACAGATTGGCTGTGCACTTAAGATGAGCAAAGCTGCCTTACTTACTGGTCTGGGTAAAACATCCGGCGTCACTGAAATCCACCTTCCACCGCATGCAGAGAGATCAGCTTAGATGAACTGGATCCTGATTGGGCTGAGATTTATGTCTGTCCATAAACTTTACACCAGGAACAGACCACTGGGGCCCAAGAAAGGCCCTGTGTTTCCAACAGCCCTGTGTCATGCCAAGACTCCCTTGCTCGCTGCCATTTGTTATCACAGCTGAGCCCCCAAAATATCCCTGTCAGAAAGATGTCCGCTTCTAGTCCTAGCCAAGATCTGATAAGGATGGAGCATCTGGTCCCCATTAGAGGCTGCTCACTCTGGTTTCTGGCTGTGCAGGAGGGAGGCTCAAGTGCCATGGTGCTCCCACCAGTCCCATCTGGTGAAAATTAGGGAAACAGTAACATCAGGGGGCTGTGGGGGCGGGTGGGGGAGATGTTTTTGTTTTGCTTTGAAATCACGTTCAACTCTTACACTGATGGAGGCCAAGATAACCTCCTCCAGCTCATTGCCAGCCCAGCTCCAGGCAAGCAGATGGGAAGGTCCTCCTCTGAGCAAGCATCTCCTTCCCACATCGCTCCATGGACACAACCCTCAGTGGGTCCATCATCCTGTGTGACATGATGGAGCATTCTTCCGAGAGCAAAGACAACTTTCACCCACTGCAGGTGTGGCTTGTCCCTAGAGAGACTGTGGTAGAAAGGTGTGGGGTCATCCTTTGCTCAGGATCTCCAGGAGTCAGGAGGGCCATTGAGGCTTATGAGCTTGGGAAACATTGGGAAAACCTGCTTCATTGTAAAACCAGGACAAGGTTTGTGGTTTGTGTAAAAACCCAGCGTTGGTTCAGCTCCATGGACTGAAAAACTCAGAGATAGGGGAGCAGGTGGAAAAAATGTTTTTTACTGCTGCAATAGGAACATCTCCCTGGAGTTGAGGTGGGGGAAGATCTTAAATGAGAGTTGGTGGTTGCAGGCACATATGGGAATTCCAGAGGCTCCTGGTGTTCCTCCTGAGCATCCCTGTCAGCAATGCCATACCCTGGCCAACCCCTTTGTCCCCTCACCCTCCTGCCTGTGCTGCTCACAGCACATGTGGGGCCACAGCTGGTGCAGACCCATGGGTCCAGCTGGGTCTGTGCTGTGCCAGCCCCAGGGCTGATTTCCAGCGGTGCTCTGGAAGGGTCCTTCCGCTGCTCTGGGACTGCACCTTGGGTGCGGTTTGGGGTTTGTGTTGGGCCCCCCCTCTCACATAACCATTTCTCTCTCTCCCACCCAGCCTGTGACTGCCACCCCGTTGGTGCAGCCGGCAAGACCTGCAACCAGACCACGGGGCAGTGCCCGTGCAAGGACGGCGTCACCGGCCTCACCTGCAACCGCTGCGCCAAGGGCTACCAGCAGAGCCGCTCGCCCGTGGCCCCCTGCATCAGTGAGTGCCCCCGCCTTGCCGCACTCAGGGACCCCCACAGGCACTCGGGGCTGCCCCTCGGTCCCCCGCTCCCCTCGGATGGTTTGTGGTGGGTGGGAGGCTCAGACAAGAGGCTGCCTGTCCTTATGGATGTTCTCCAGGAAGTGCTCAAGTGGGACTCTCTGATCACTTTCTGGGGTGACCTGGGCCTCACCTGCCCCAGCACAGGAGGCTCTGGATGACCCCTTGGGTCAGTGCCTCCAGGTGGCTGAAACAGCTCTGCTGGGTCTCATCCTTGGTACAGAACATGCTCTCCTCACCCAGCTGAGTCCTGAGTGCAGTCACTTTTGGGGCAAGGCCAGAGCCTGTGGTCAGCATAAAACTGTGTTTATTGTCACAGTGGGTTTGACTTTGACCCAAGTGGCAGAAAAACAGCATCCGACCCTGCAGCTTTTGCTGGGCTGCTGGAGCAGTGGCAGTGCAGGTGACTGGTGGAGCTGGCTCGTCTCTCTCTGTTCTTCCCCCAGTTTGAGTTTAGGAAAGAAATTCCCCCAGGTTTTTCTGCCAAGAGTTCTGAGAAAGTGTTATCTTTTCCCACATTTATCCCTGCACTGGGCAGCCTGAGGCGTGCTGAGATCAGCAAAGCACCTGTCTGATGTCCAAACTCAGTTCAGATGAGCTGAGCACTCGGGGAGCATCCATCCCTGGAGCACACATCCCCACACAACTGCTTAGGGCCCTCGGGGATTGCGGAATTGCAGCCTGGCCCAATTTACTGAGCTCAGTTTGTGCATCTCCAGGTCTGTTCAATGGTCTGCAATGGTCAGGTCAGATTCATCCCATCATCTCTCATTTGTGACCAACAAAATCACCTTGTGGGCCATTTTCAGAGGGCTTTTGCCCAGTTGTCACCCCCAGAGCTGGGGATCTCATCCTTAAGATACCTCTCCCTTTCTTTTCCAGAGATTCCTGCCGTCAACCCCACCTCCCTGGTCACCAGCACAGAGGCACCTGCAGGTAAGTGCTCCATGTCCCTGGCTGAGCGCATGGCCCCAGCCCTACCCAGAGACCTGGGGGCAGATCCCACCTTCCCTCTCCCTGGCACAGCACAGGGGAGGGCTGAACTCTACCAAACCATTTGGCAGAAAACTATTGGTAAAAAATTTTGGTGAAAGATGTGACTGAGATTTAAAATCTTGGGTATTTCTGGAAAGGAACTCACTAAGACTGATGGACTTTTTCAGGAAAGGCTTTCTCCATCGCCTCCAAGGAGGAGAGCAGGGATGCAGCCCACTGGGGCCTCCCCATCCCTTGGCAGGTTCAGGCAGGGGTTGTGGCACATGGCACCGGTGGGTGCCTGGGGGCTGGCTTTGTTTGACCTCCTTTTATCAGCACCAGTGCAAGAGGTTTCTCCTGAGTGTCCCTGGTCTCTGCAAGACCCCAGCTCTCTGGGAGGTGCTGGGGCATGGGGGGTCTGGTTGGTCTCAGGCAGGCTCCAGGGCCCCTGTGCTGGGGCACAGGCTGCCAGGTCTCCCCTGGGACGTGGGTGCCATGGTGCTCACATCATCCAGGTCTGGAGGAGAGAAGGGTCTGGTATGAGCTGCTTGTCCTGGCTGTGCAGGGTGATGGGATCATGGTTAATTGGACCATGGAGGGACCAGTGTCACTGCTGTGGTCACCCAGAGGGAAGTGACAGCTCCATTGACAGACTGCTGGCCTTGCACAGGCTAGGGAGGCCATGGTCCTCAGAACTCCTCAAGAGCTGCTCTGTTTCCCCAGACTGGAGTGGGAAGGTTGACATTCCAGTACAAGCTGCAGGTTCACTTCTCCTCCTGCAGAGGCTTGGCGGGGGCTGGGTGCTGCTGGGTGGGTACGTGGATGCTCCCTGTGCTGATGGATTAGGGTCCTTCTTCCAGCCTGGCCAGGCACCAAGGTCCCACCCAAGTGCCCCGAGCTCCCACCATGTCATGGCACGTCCCAATGGCACCAAGCAGGGCTGTGCCAGCCCCTGGATTCAGTGCCACCATGCTGAGCCCTCCAGTGCTGCAGGATGCATCCAGCTGGGTAAAGAGGGCTGTAGCAGGGCTTTCCTCCCTCCCCTCCTCTTCCTTCTGCGGTCCCCTCAGCACTGCAGTGTAGCTGTTCCTAGCCATGCCAGGTCTATCCCCTGTAAGGATTTCAAGCGAGGTGGAGAGGGAAAAGCTGGGAAAGAAGCAGCCCCTTCCCTCCTTGGGCCACCCCTCTTCATGCTGTCCCCAGGAGCCTGGTCTGCCCCTGCATTCCGCTGTGTTGGAATAGACATCCCAAACAATCCTCCTCTCCATCCCATGGCACATACTCCTGTGAAGAAGCAGGGGCCCCTGCAGTTCCCCACACCCATATTTAATGAGCAACTTCCCTGTGCCCTGTTTGGGGTGCATCTATCCCAAGGAAGCCTACTCCTTTCTTGGAGAGCCAGTGCTCTGTTTGTATCCATCTCCCCAGCTCTCCTTACCATGACCACCTTGCCTCGGCAGTGGGAAATGCCAACAGCCTCTTCCCAGGCTGGTGTGTGCCTGGGATGTGCTCTCCAGCCCTCTGGGAACATTTCCCAGGATGGATGGCCGCTGCAGCCCCGTGCCTGACCTCGCTGGCTGCGGGAGAGAGCCAGGGATGAGCTGTGGTGAGGAGATGGAATTTTTGGCCCCTCACAACAAGGCAGACGCTGAGGGGCTGGAGCATGTCTAGAGAAGGGAAAGGAGCTTGGGAAGAGTCTGGAGCACAAGTCTGATGAGGAATAGCTGAAGGAGATGAAGTGGCACATGTTGGAGAAAAGGAGGCTCAGAGGGAACATCTTCTCTCTGTCCAACTCCCTGACAGGGGGGGCAGCCAGGGGGAGGTCAGGCTCTGCTCCTAGGGAGCAAGTCATAGAGCAAGACAAAACAGGCTCAGGCTGTGCCAGGGGGGATTCAGGTTGGACGCCAGGAAAAATTTCTTCACTGCAAGGGTTGTCAGGCAGTGAACCAGGCTGCCCAGGGCAGTGGTGGAGTCACAGTCCCTGAGAGTGTTCAAAAAGTGAGTAGATGTGTCCCTTTGCAATGTGGTTTAGTGGGCTTGGTGGTATTTGGTTCAAGGTTGAACTCGATGGTCTTGGAGGCCTTTTCCAACCTGAATGATTCTGTGTTCCTCTGGCAGGAGTGAAGTGTGTGCTGGGGTGGAGAGGGGAGGTGCACAAGGAGGAACCTGCAGCTCCTTGCAGAGCGGTGCTAGCTTAGCACATGTGGACCCCGAGGAGTAGTGCAGAGCCTGGGAGCTCTGCACAGCCTGGCACCCCAGCCAGCCCCTCTGAGCACTGCTGAGCCCTCACAGCCCTGCCCCCAGAGGTTCTGGAAAAGAGGGGGGGTTTCCAGGACAGTGAGGAGCAGCCCTGCCTGGATCTGTGGCAGAGGGGGAGCAATGAGACCTGGAGTGCACATCCTGCCCGATGGGAAGATGCTGAGCTGAAGTGATGGTACCACTGCTGGGGGAGCTGTGTGGGACAGGGCAAACCACCACCACCTCTGCTGCTGCCTGCCCTGCCCACCCTGCCAGCTGCAAGGAGAGAGCTGAGAACATCAGGCTTGGGAAAAGGAAAAAAAGGGGGGATGGAATGAGAGATTTGGCCAGTTTTATTGCCAACAGAGAGTGCAGTGTGGAGCAGAGTTAATCAAGGTGACTCCCCTCCAGTGCTTTATAAATAGGAACAGTCTCACAATGATGTCTGAGCTGTTCAGCTGCACAAAAATAAACAGCACAGGCAGAGAGCTGCGTTGTTTGCTCTGTTTTAGCAGAGCGGGTCTGCCTCAAACTGCCTCCAGTTTATCTGTGGGTTTGTTGGTTTAAGATTTCTGAGTTCTAGCTCAAATATCCTTAATGTAATGTAGCTGCCTCTGCCCAGAGCTGGTGCCACTGGAGGATCAGGGGAGCCAGTGGGGGTCCTGCTGCTCCCTTTGCTGGGGGATCAGAGATGGGGGTGATGCTGCCAGGGTTACCTGCACCTGGTGTGCTTGTCCTGCAAGCAGGGCTGCCAGTTCTACCCACACCCTGCCTGCTCCCTCATGCCCCTCTGCCTACATCCCTCTGCCCCAGGAGCCCCCAGCTGTCCCTGAGCAGGGCACTCCCCAAGGGGCCTCAGCACCTCAGGCAGCCTCCAAGCCCCTTCTCCCCCCATTTCCCCACCTCCCGCCCTGCCTCTGGAGCAGGTGCTGGCTGCAGGAACAGGGGGACATTGTTCAGGGCTGCCATGCTCAGGTGCTGGGCTTCCCGCCCTCTCCCCATCCTCCTCCATGCTGGGGCTCAGTCCCTGGGTGTGTCCAGGCTTTTCACTAACATTGCCATCTTCTGCCTCACTTTTCCCAGCTTTCTCCTGCCTTTCTGATCTTCCAAAGCCTTTGAGGTCCAGCTTTGATGTCTGTGCCTGAGCAACTGACTGGCTTGGTGATGAAATGTCCTGGGTCCACTTCTCATAATTTTTATTATCATTATCTTAAAATATTTTCCGTTTAGTGGAAAAAAAATAAAATCTACATTCCCCATTATCAGAATTAACAAAACTCGTGGAGTGCAAAACAAGGCTTTAAGGGAATTCAAAGTAAGCAGTAAAAGATTTGCAGCCATAGCACCTGATTAAGTTACTTCTCTCTTAAAACAAAATATTCCTTTTTTTCAAGGAGAGGAGAAGTAAACCAGATGTGCAAACCTGCCACCTCTCACACACGCGCTCCCCCGCAGGGATGGGGAATGCCCACACCAAGCCAGTGGCTCTGGCTCTCAGCTGCCACCTCCCACTCTGCACCTGCAGCATCTCCCAGGACAGGGCAGTGCTAGAGCTGGGCCTGTGGCATGTCCCAAGGATACATTTGGGATTGGGATGGGCTGTGGTGAATCCCAGGGATGCAGCAGTGCCGGGGATGGAGCCGTAACACATCCCAGTGATGTCTCAATCTGAGAGATTGCTCTGTAACTTGTCCCAGACATGCATCAGGGATGGGGGCCTAGCATATCCTGCAGATGCAGAAGCATTTCAGGGTTTGTGGGTGCACTTTGGTGCCATGGGCTGTGTCAGGTCTCTGCTGACCCCCAGCCTTTCTGTGAGGCTTGGCTGCCCAGTCTAGCTGCACAGACATAGCAGAAGGGCAGCTGAAGCAGCTCTTCTCCCCACTGCCCTGCAGAATGTGTAAAGCCATGGGCTCTCAGGGCCTGTCTGTGGGAGCAGCCCCATCGGGCACACAGCATCCCAGGGAGGATGGCGCCGTGCTGCATCGCTGGGTTGTGATCGGGACTGGGTGGCTCCCGAGCAGAGCCCTCCCATGGCAAAACCCTGCAGAAACAGGACAGGATGCTCAGGGAGAGGCAGTCTGGGGAGGGGCAGGCAGAATCCCTCTGCCCTGACATCCCTTGCCACTTCCCAGCCACAGCACCCATATCTGCCCCACACCCAGTGATGGAGGAGGCCACGTGCTCAGGGCCGAGGAACGGAAATGATTCCAGTTATTTGGACATTGTTTTCTTCCCAAGTTTCTTAGATAAGGGGAGCAGGAATTGATTTTACATTTGAGGAATGTTCCTCCACAGCGCAAAGCCATGGTTTAAAAAATCCCTAAACTAATCCTATATTGTTAATTCCCAACACCATTTTCTAGCTCCTTTGAATCGCAGTGTTATGTTGTTAATCATGAGCAGCAGCCCAGGGCAGTCACAGGATTTCTTTCTGCTTTTCTTTCATCCCCATTGCCAAGGGAAGGGGGTGGCAGGTTGGCTGAGGCTGCCCCACAGCCTCCTCCCACCACACATCACCCCACGCTCCCCCAGCCCAGCCCCCATCCCCCAGCCATGCCCCCTCAGTGTCCATGGGCAGGCCTGTGGCAGCTGATGCCAGGGGCAGGATGGTTTCTGTGCCCCTTGGCTGGGGAGGAAAGGGGCTCCTGTCCTGATGGGTGTGCCCCAAAATAAGGTGGGAGGCTCTCCCTAGAGCCCCTTTTGTGGAGCAGGAAAGGGCAGAGCACTGTGTCTGGGGCTGAGGCTGGTCTCAGGGTTGCTGTGGGCTCTGGGATGGGGCTGTAGGGTATCCCAGAGAACACAGCAGGATGGGGCTGTAGCACATCCCAGGGATGCAGTGGGTGAGTGCACCTTCAGTGCCAGCACCCAGCGCTCCAGCACACTCAGCAGCCAGCCCCCGTGTGGAGAGCCTCTGAGTCCCCTCTGTAGCCCCCTCAGCTGTTTCAGGGCAGGCAGCAGGGCCTAGGCAGCTCTGCCAGCCCAGGCAGAGAGAGGGGCAGTGTGGCAGCATGGGGGGGCTGAGCTGAGAATCAGAGCTCATCCCCCTCTGCCAAGAACTAGCTTCACGCTGCACTGCTTCTATCACTGACAAATTTGGAACAGGTGGCATGAAGTCCCAGATAAAAAGGAGCTGGGCAGAGAGGAGAACAGCAGAGCCCAGGGTGAGTTTGTGCTCCTGGGCTTCTTTCTTTCCTCATTTCTCCTCCTCCCTTTGGCACAGGGTTCTGTTATTCCCTGTCTTCCCCCAGAGCTTTGCCTCTATCCCCAGTGATCACTGTGGCAACCCGCAAACAAAGACAACTTTAGAGGCTGCTGGCTCTGTCCTGGGACGTGGGGCCAAACCACAGGGAGAACCTGCAAAAGGCAGAGAAAAGAAGAAAGATGGGCTCAGAAAAAAACATGCCATTTGGAAAGAGACAAATTGAGATGTTCAAAGGAAGATGGCAGGGTAAAGAAAGAAGGAGAGCAGGGCTGCTTCGGGCAATTGTTGGGATCAAAGGCTTTGGGGAGAAGGAAAGAGGCATTCCCTGCCCTCCCTCTGCTTGAGATGCAAATCTAGGGGCTTTAGAAATGCACAGAAAAATGCTTCCTGGAGGACAGGAGCCTTGGGGGACAGCAGGGTGGTGGAGGACAGCTTGGTGGCCTCCCCAGCCCCTCTGGAGCAGCCTGAGCAGGGGATGCCTGGGCACAGGAGTACTGTGGTAGAGCAGAGCCACTTCCCTCACCTGTCTCCTTCCCACAGCCTGAGTCCCCTTCTCCACTTGTGGGAACCTACAAGGCACAGGTCCCTGGAGGGGCTGCCCCCTGAGGGTGCTTCCCACCACTCTGACCCCTGAGAGCTGAATCATTCTGAGGATCATGACCCCCTTGGTCTGGCGTCACACCTGCCTTTGGACGTGTGCCCTGTGCGGCTGACTGTGGGACTGCTGCCAAATCCTCTTTCCCCACATCTCCCAGGACTGCAGGGTCACTGCTGTTCTGTTGACTCTCCTTGGCCATTGGCCCTGCCAGCCCTCCATGGAAGCCACTGTCACCTCACCTGCGTTCCTCCCATCCCTCCCTTTCTGTGTCTGGAAGGAGTTCCCAGGCTTCCTCCACTGCCCCTGTGGTGACTTATCCTGCAGGACACCATTACCACGAGTGACAGAGTCTGCTCAATGCACGCAAGGCCCCTTGGTTCCTCCTCCCAGCTGATGTGGTATCAGCCATTTGTGCTGGTCTTTGAGCCCCCAGCCCCCGTGAGGTCCCAGGGGAGCAGCTGGACTCAACAGAGCCCTGTCCCCAGCAGTGCTCAGGCCCTGGCTCAGGAGGAGTCAAGGACCCACCACCTTCTGCCAGGCTGAGTCTCGCTGCTGTCCCCTCCACCCCACTCCCTCTTCCCTGTGGTGGGATGGGTGGGGGGGTGAGTCCCCCCCAGGCCCTTCAGTGCTCAACCCACTGTTCTTCTGCTGCAGACTGTGACTCCTACTGCAAACCAGCCAAGGGCAACTACAAGATCAACATGAAGAAGTACTGCAAGAAGGACTATGGTAAGGAGCTCCAACCTCCCTGAGCCACCCTGGGCTTCGGCCCAGAGGCAGATGAGGGCTGGCTGCGGGTGGGGCAGATGAAAGCATCCAGGGGTGGGAGACACTCCCTATGGAGAGAGGTCCCCAGATCAGCCCTCCCAAAGTTGCAATGGATGAGGCAGGTGGGGCTGCTGGGGAAGGGCAGTTTCTGTCCCCAGCCTTCCTTTGGGAGCATCCTCCATCACTGTGCCTCTCGCTTTTTACTCTCAGTGGTCCAGGTGAACATCCTTGAGATGGAGACAGTGGCCAACTGGGCCAAGTTCACCATCAACATCCTCTCTGTCTACAAGTGCCGTGACGAGCGGGTCAAGCGCGGTGACAACTTTTTGTGGATCCACCTGAAAGACCTGTCCTGCAAGTGCCCCAAGATCCAGATCAGCAAGAAGTACTTGGTCATGGGGATCAGTGAGAACTCCACTGACCGGCCCGGACTGATGGCTGACAAGAACAGCCTGGTCATCCAGTGGCGGGACGCCTGGACACGCCGCCTTCGGAAACTGCAGCGGCGGGAGAAGAAGGGCAAGTGTGTGAAGCCCTGAGGGGTTTGCACCCAGCCTGCCCCCCCTGCCCAGCCCCAGCCCAGCTGGGCGCTGCCAGACTGCACCCACAGACTCTGTACATATACATAGTGTGAATGGACTCTTTGTCTATAGTGTATATTTTGGCAATGGTTTCCTGTTGTGTGCGTGTGCACGGGTGGGTGTGCGTGTCAGTCCTTTTCTCTAAGTGTGTATTAAAAATAATGCAGTAATGACAAACCTTTAATGAGGAGCAAAGTGGAGCAAGGTCCTGCGGGTGCCTGTCACCTGAAGGAGCTTGAAGGGGATTGGTGCCCTGCTCCAGGCATTCTGGAGCTCATTTTCAAGGCTTTTGTATTCCCTTTAACACAGTTTTCTTCTGCCCAGTGCTGATATCTCAGTTGACAGCTCTCCCTTCTCCAGCATCCAGGGTATGATTCTTTCTCACTCTGAAAATGTGCTGCTGACAGACCTCCCTGTGCCTTTCTCCTTGCCCAGGAGGAACAGGAGGTTGGAGTCTTCTGTCCCTCATTCCAATGTGCGGGCAGGCTGAATGGAAATTGTCCAGTGCTGCAGATGTCCAGCCCCAGGACCTCCATCAGGAAGGACAAATGAACTTTTACAAGGCCTGATTCCCTGGTGACCTCGGGCTCACATGGACGAGTGCTGCTGGCCGGGGCAAGACCTGTGCAGTGCTGCAGTGCCGTAGGGAGAAGCCCAGCCCCAGCAGTATGCTGGCGGCCACGACCAGGCAGGACTGTGTCCACCAGGGAGAAAGGGACAGACCTGGCAACCCCTAGTTGCTACTGTCCTGGTGCCTAGACCAGACAACCCAGTGCGAAAGACCTAGACACACCATTTTCCCCTCCCATGTCCACCTGCTCCATCTGAATCTGAGCTGGACTGGCCAGCCTGACCAGAGCCATGGTGTAAAATCATCCATCCACCCAGGTCTACGTGCCTGTGTTCTCACCTGGTACCAACTGACATAATCCCACCTGTTTTTGTTGAGATGACACCAAGTGAACATCTGCCTTGGTGTGCATCTTCAGAGCGGGCCAGACTGCGTGCTCTCCGGGGAAGAATTGGCCAAGGTTGTCCGAGGAGATGCACAAGGCAGAGGTGACAGGAAGAGAGAAGAGTTTTCATTGATCCACCTCTAGGCTTTTAGATCTTCTTCACCATGTATTAGTCTCTGGTTAAACAGACAGCAGTATCTTCCCATGTTGAGATTGTAGCGGTCTTGGCTTAATAAATACAAATAGAAATAATAGGTGCTCTGACAATAGATATTCCTTTCCACACAAACCTTGCCTTGCTTACTGAATGGCTCAGTGAGGGGTTGTAGCCTAATGGTCTTCCGTGAAACTTTACCCTTTCCAGCCCATGGCAGCTTGTGTGACTCCCCATTCCAGGGTGGTGCTTCTGGGCTTCAGCATCCCAGGGTGGTGCTGGAGCTTCCAGCTGAAGAGACTAGTGGAGCACTATTGGTTTTCAGGACAAGGGAATTTGGAGAGTGAGGATCTAGGCCCTCGGGATGTCTGTGTGGACAAGCAGGAGCACTGGTGAAGCTGCTGGAGATGCTGGAAGTGACATTTCAGAGCTGTGGAGGGCCTGCAGTGCCATTGTTCAGGTGCCATGGGTACTTGGGTGCCTACAGAGGGCATGGGCAGAGGTGTGGGGAGGCTAGAAGCTGAGGGGTAATGGGTAGGTGGGACCACTTGGGCTTGGATGAGCTGATATTATCCCCCTCCCTACACAGACCCTCTTTCCTCCTCTCTGAGCTGAGGGGACCCTCCCATCCCTGGCTCCTCTTGTTGGATTGTCACAGGCTATTGGCCTTTGCCATGAGATGGCTCTTGATGTAGTTGGGCCACCCAGTTCTCCTCTTCCTCCCACGGCTGCTTTCACCAGACTTGCCCTTGGCTCAGACTCACTCCAACCCCAGGCACCCAACAGTCACAGAATGCTTTGGGTTGGAAAGAACCTCAAAGGTCACCTTTTTCCAAGCCCTGCCATGGGCAGGGAGACCTTCCACTAGACCAGGTTGTTCCAAGCCCCATTCAACCTGGCCTTCAACACTTCCAGGGATGGAGCAGCCACAGCTTCTCTGGACAACTGCAGGAGTCCTGACGCAGAAGTCAGTGGTAGAACACCCTTTGGGTGTGCAAGGAGAGGACTTGCATCAGGATCATCCCTCAATGTCACTCCATGGGGTGTGGGGGTTCTCTGACCCCCCTTCTCAGCAGCCACAGCCCAGAAAGAGCAGGGCAGCACCACTGTTCCACGGGCATGGATACTTCTCAGGACAGGGATTCAGCAGCACATCATTTCTCCAAGCAAGGAGAGGCACAATGTGTCTGTGTTCCCAAGAAACACTGGGCACAGCCTTCTCAGGCAGGGAACTCCAGGGTTTCCTTTGGGACCTGATTTCTCCTCCACTGAAGTGGGGCACCTAAAACTCTTTGAGGAATTTGGTGATTGGAGTTCTCCATTTATCCTCCCAGCAGCTCTTCCCTCTTCTTTCACCTCTGCCGTCTGGGATTGTTGAGGAAGGATGGCTCCCAGCTGGCATCTCAGTGTCCTGCTGGGGCAGATCAGAGATGCCAGAGCAGAAACCCCCCTTTCCCCCGCCATGGTCTGTGTTGAGGAGAGGAGCTCTCTCCCTCTCTCCTTCTCTCCCTCTCTCTCTCCCTCTCTCCCTTTGGCTGGGGAATGTCCTTAAATCCTGGTTGAAGGACTGGAGGAAGCCACTCTGCACTGAGTCTAGACTGAGGAAGACATTCTTCACTGAATCTGATCCCTTAAGGACTTTTCCTGACTTGTCCTGCTTATGTTACCTCCACGTCCAAAGCAAGAATTCACCTTTTTTTATTCCTCTCCCTCTGCCTGGCACAATCAGCTGGGAACTGGGGACTGCACATGGGTTTGGCTGTACCTGGGACACGGTAGCTGGATCACACTGAGCTGGTGCCAGGACACCAAGGGCAGTGGAGGAGGCACCATGGATTTGCTCCAGGGGTGCTGCTCATCCTGCCCTATAGATCGGGCAGGGCTTGGAGCACACACCAGCACAGGCATCATTTGGTGGAGGGCTGCAAATCCAGGGGCAGTTCCACATCCACCAGCGTCCACCCAGCCCTGACCACCCCTTTGGTGGTGGGGAGTGCTTCACACCGCTGGGAGCGGCCAGAGGCCGTGGCTGACACAGGGCAGGGGGCTCAGGTGACAGCAGGGTGTGTCACACAGTCCTGGTGGCTGCAGCCAACACCTATGGGCTTTGCAAGGGCAAGAGAGAGAGACTGCAGTGCAAGCTCTGCTTGGCACTACAAACCCGTGTATCTTCCTAAACAGTTCTTCAAGGAAAAAAGCATTAATTCAGCAAAGCCTCTGCAAAGTCTTTGGTGCGCTCTGGTGCTCCCGGTTCCCGGAGCGGGGCTGCCCCGCCCCGCGCCGCCGCTGGCCGGGCTCGCCGTGCCGAGGAGCCCCGGGCCGGGACCGGCTGCTGCCGGCGACGGATGCCGGCCCGTGCGGGGAGAGCCAAAACCACCACGCACATTTCCATCCGTGTTCTTTTTATTAAACAGGTCTTTTCCCAGTATTCAGCTGGGGCAAAGCATTTGAGACACAAAGGCAGCTGAAAGAGAGGCAGAGTTTGCAATTTCCCCCTGCTTTGGGACTGAATTTTGCAGCTGGTTGAAATTTTTCTCATTTCAAAGCAACAGTGGACATCTTTCATGAAAACGCAGAATTTGGCCAAGGAAAGACGCAAAATGTGAGAATACTACAGAAAACTCAATGCTTTTTTTCTGTATTGTCCAACCAGCTCCACTCATGAGAGATCATGGGAGTTTGAACAGCTGAACCCCAGCCTGAGTGGACAGACAAATGGATGTATGTGTATTTTCCATAATTTTTCTCTTGGTAACCAAAGTCCACATAAATAAAATTGACTGCATCAGACAGGAAAACACATTCCTGAGGTGAAACAGGATCAAGCAAAGAGCATTTTGCCTGGCCAACAAGGCACAGCTCAATGCTGGGATGTGGGAATATTCTTTCTTGTGAGGAGCTGAGACTCTAAGAAGGTGGAAGACCTACTTAGAGTGACCCCTGTCATAGTCTGACTTGGTCTTGCTCTCCTTGTTCTCCTGATGCTCTCGGGTACACAGAGCAACTTCTGTCCATGCTACCATGCAGATCCAAGTGGATCTTAGTAGTGGCTTCAGCTGCCAGGGAGCAGTGATGGTGGCTCTGCCAGCCCATGCTCTTCAGGCTTCTATGGTTAATAACACGGACAAGTCATACTTTGCCACCTGGGGACATGGTACGAGGCAACTGTGGCCTGCTGCCTCTCCTCAGGTGTGGTGACCTGTCCAACCGACCACATCCTGTCCATCCAACCAGTGCCACATCCTCTGTCCCGTGCCCTTGGTACTGCGGCGCTCTGTCCATCACCCCTCACCCAAGCACGGTGTTTTACTTGGCACTTTCCAACCCTCACAAGTCTCGTTAACATCCTAAATTTTGCTTCCTAAGCAAACCACAGCCTCTGCAATTCCCAGCCCTACTCCTGTCCTACCAATCTCAACCAGGGCTCTTTCACCCACTCAGACTCCTTCCAGAGGGGCTGTAGAACCAGGGCAAGGCACACTTTTCCCACTCATGACCATGTCAAACAAGAGTTTGGGGAATTTAGTTGCTCCAAGCCCCTCTTGTCCTTGCAAAGCTGTGAAAAATGTGCTGTTCTTCAATATGCCTAGTGTATTTTTACCAGCCTTAGGGGCACTTATTACATCAGCGTTAATTACCTGTCATTCATTAATTTGTTCGTGTAGTCCGTCATACAACCTATCTCCTTGTTCATCTTTACAAGAGCACAATTCACTGGTTAAACACATGCTCCCTGTGTGCACAGGATGTGCAGCACCTGTGTGGGGTCTGGGGGCATAGGGAGGCAGGGGGCTCAGTTCAGCAGGGCTGAGGAGCCGGGAGACAGCTTCCCCCTCGGCTGGGGGGGAACATGAGGAAACCATTAATCGATGGGCTGGCCCGGGCCGTGTTTTCCTAAGGAAGAGCTGAAGACGGGGAACAGCTGGGGTCAGCGGGGCACCATCTGGAGAAACCCGTCAGCTCCCTCCTGCCGGGCTTTTCCCACCTCAGTGGCAAGGGAGAGGATGAGGCAGGAGGGAAGGGGGTCCCCAGAGCGCCTGCCGCAGCTCCAGCCCTGCACGTGCCCCCAGCTGGCCCGGAGGCATCGCTGCGGTGTTGTTGCCAGTGGCACGGGAGTCATGGCACAAAGAGAACATCCACCCGGGGTGCTGCTCCCCCATCAGAGCCGTGCTGGTACCCCCATGCCTTGGGCTCAGCATCCTTGTGCAGAAATCAATGATTTCTCTGCATGGGGCAGGATCAGACCCTCAGCATCCATCAAAGCTGATCCTCTATTTATACAGCCACTGTGAGACTCAATAAACAGACAATGTTTGCATCTTGGACAAGATGCTCTATCCCAAAATCTTGGAGAATCAGCCTCTCTGCTGTCAAAATAAACACCACACACTGCTTCCCTCCCACACACCCACACGATGGGAAACCATCAGCTGTGCAGGAGCAGGGAGAGGTGGCACACCCAGAAGATGGCTGGTCCTGGAGAATTCCCTGTCTGAGAGCAGGCAGTGGCCAGCCCAGGCATACACAGTCACCAGCTGGCCCCTGGGCTGGCCACAGTGGAGATCAGGGTCCTGCTCACAGCACAGGGAGTGAGGAGATGAAGATGGGCAGAGCAAACCCAGCCCAGCACATTCGAGGAGTCTAAAGGTGCCTGGGTTGGGTCTCTCCCTGGCACTGACATCCCCACAGAGACTTCTGCAGCAGCAGTGGTTGAAGCCAGGTGCTGCATCCTGTCTGTCCCCTCCTGTCCCCTGCCTGTGTCCTGCCAGACAGATGACAGTGGGAGCGAGTAATCTCCAATGTTTAAAGCTCCAGGACTGTGCTATGGGTCACTAACCTGACCTCAGGGCCATTTGTGGCTTTTGGTATGTGGTGAATCTTGAGTGTCCCTTCCCAGCCCCGCTGGCCACCCATGCTGTGATCCCTGTGGCCCCGGGACAGGGCTGGTGCTGCTCAGGTCACTGTCCTGGGAGCCCTGGGTGCTCCCCGTGATGGGGCAGCGGGGGCAGCCCATCCATCAGGAAACCCAGCACACCACAACAGGCTCTAGCTGGCCTCTTGAGACAGAAATGAGGTGGCTTTGGCCAGCACACACATACAGACTGTCCCTTTTCCAGCAAGACCAGACGGCACCTGGAGCTGGGAGTGAGGCAGGGTGGCCAAAGCGGGCCCTTGGAGCGGCCGGGCAGCGCTGCCCCCACAGCAGCAAGGCTCAGTCATTGCCGTGCCCTGCCCAAATCTGAGCCACTGGAGCAGCCCCAGGATGCTGGTCCCCACCTGCACCTCCATCCCCATCCCCATCCCTTGCTCCTCACTTCCAGAGCAATCCCTTCCTGTCAACCTGCTGGCTGCTGGGGGAAATTCCTGGTCCTGACTGTTATGCAAAATTAGCTCTCAGGGAATGCCTGGTGAAATCGTGGGGCCTTCGTCTGCTCCGGGTGCTTTCAGACTTTTCCCTGGCATCCAGTGGGACGGCCATAAATCTCCGCTACTGCCTCCAAGTCGAACATTTCCTCCGAGCCCCATTATTAATTTTCTGAAAGATCCCATAAACCCCCAGATGGAAAAATATGGAGATATTTGCACATGTGCCGTAAAACACATTGCCCATCTATTTCAAATGGATGTGGCAATATATAAAACATACTTAGGGCATGAGCCAGGTTTCACGGTATTTAAACAAGGCAGCATGATGTAATTGGAATTTACAGTGTAAGAGCAGATTGAAGCTGGGCCATGGGTGCGTACCATATATCTTGGATCTCCTGAAGATTTGGCCTGCTCTAGAATGACAAATACCTTTTGTACTTGTCACCTATATTTTAAGTGGATGAACAGCTCTTTTCACTAAATGCAATGGTTGGAAAATATATTTTTTTTTCCATCTGAATTTCAGAGCCTCTCTGGAGAGGAGAGTCTGCCCTGCTCCCTGTGAAGAGTGTGATTCCCAGGGATGCAGGTGTCTCAGGGCTTTGTTTCCCTCATCCCCCAGCCCAGATGGCTCCTGTTCCTGGGAAGCACTCTGCCACCACCTCTGCCACTGCATGGCCACAATGGTGGGAGTGACGACCTCAGAGACTCCGTGGCGTGGGGTGGGGATGAAGACCTGCTTCCCATAGCCACTGTCCAAGGCCAGATTGGGTCAGTCTCCGACCAACCTAGTCCTGTGGGAAGTATTGCTGTCCATGGCAGGGGGTTGGAAAGGGGCATCCTTTAAGGTCTCTTCCAGCTCAAACTGTTCTGTGATTCCCTGGAGCAAGAGAGGGTGGTCAGCCTCAAACACTGCTCTCCACTGCTGGGAAGAGCACCTGGGGCTGCTGGGGCTGCTGTCAGGGGCACAGGCCAGGAGCTGGCACAGGAGAGAGCAGCCAGTGGAAGAGGTGTCACCATCAGAGTCCCAAAACAAAGCTGTGGTGAAGACTTTCAGGTGCCTCCACCCCCCTGCAGTGATGGCAGTATCAGGACAAGAGGTGGGAACCACTCCACAAGCAGGATGTGGGAGGATGATGGGAGAGTAAGGGATGTTTAGGGACCACCCAAGCTCTCCCCGTCCCCAGTGCAAGCACCCCTCTGCCGCCCATCCCACGACAGGGAGGCAGATGGGCACAGCAAGGCTCCTCCCAGCAAGGTCCTGATCTCTGCCTTCTCAGACCCCCATGGTGCTTGCCAATGTTGGGAACTTCAGGGAGGTGGGGGTGCTAAGAGGCTGCAGACACACACACCACTCTGCCTGCTGCTCCTTGATGCTGACCCAGCTGGGAGAGACCTGAGGACACAGACTGGAGTCTGCACCTTGGCATAGGAATATGGTGCCCTGTGGTTAGGGCAGGAACATGGTTATGGGCCCTGTCCAAGGGACAGTGTACCCCATGGCCTGGAAATCCCCCTCAGTTCCTCCAGTCAAAGGGAAAGGCAAAAAAGGGAAAGCTAAAAGACACTAAAGCATAAAAATTTGAATTTTACTCATAGATGAACTGGTGTCTCCATCCTAGCCAGTGCCACTGGTGGGCTGATGGTGGCCTGATCACCAGTTCAAGCATGCCAGGGCGCTGCAGGGCACTGGAGTGGCTGTGGGTACTGAAAGGGGTCCTAGGGAACTCATCTGCAAGCTGAGGACAGCGAGGAGGAGCCAGGAGCCTCAGCACAGAGTCCCCTGTGCCTGCCAGCTCCAGGCAGGGCTGGTGCATCTGGTCTGCCCAAACTCATTGTCCCTCTCTCCACCCCCATTTGAGCATTCAGAAAGTTTAGATGAAAAACTTCTGAAAAATTAATAAATCAAGTCCTTCCTTTCCAGCGGGAGGAAACTCCTCCAAAAAATGTCAGTTAGAAATAATCCAAGTGATTTGTTTGGAAAATTTTGAAGTGCAGGTCCTCCTGAGAGCCAGAACGGTCTCTCGGCCTTGCTGTGCAGAGGGAGGAACCCAGAGCCAAGACCCTGCTCCAGGGCAGGAAGCCTGGATGCTCTCATAGCCATGGCTCAGGCTGCAGCCCAAAAGAACTGCAGGCCACCTGCAGCCCAGACAGGGCTGGGACCACACCAGCCCACCTGGACCCTCCCCAGGGCTTTCCAAATGCAGGGATTCAGCTTCAGGGAACTGGGCCAGATGCTGAGGAGAGTGACAGTCAGCTGGCTCAGCTCAGGCAAATTGGCTTTTTCAGAGAGTAAAACCAGTTGGATTGGGGATTTCCTAACCAGCTCTTGACTACCAAGCATGGAGCTGGGCATGGATGAAATACACTACAGGCTGGTATGGAAACCAGGCCACTGCTCCTCGGCAGCCCCTGAGCTGGCATCCCATGGGATCTTTTCCTGCTCCAAAGCTCCAGACAGATTCCTGCTCATGAATGAGCTGAACTGCTCTGCAGAAGCATGTGAGCAGCCAATAGCTGGACAGTACTTGTGGTTTCTCAAGACCTCTTCTATCATGTTCTGAAGGGCTCTTACTGCCAGACAGAAGGTCTCTGAGGTTTCCTCGTGAGCTTCAAGTGTGTACAGCACAGCAGAAACTGCTCAGCAAGGTTGTGTGTGTGCACCCCCAGCCCCCAGACCTCTCAGAGACACAGATATCTCAGAGGACGTTGAGCATGAAAGCTCTATGAAAGCTGGCAGCCTTTCCATCATTGCCACAAGGGAGGCACCTGGAACTTCCCAGGCTGGGGAGCTTGGACCTCACCAGGCCAAAGCATCAACTTCACCTGCTGAATTTTTGGCTTTCTGCTAATAATGGGATGTGTCCTCCAAAGCTTTGTGCTGACTGCTGGCAGAGATGTTTGGCTCCTCAGGTGCTCTGGAGCCAGTGGCAGGTCGCTCAAGTGCATTAAATGACACAGAGCTGCATTCTGCCATCCTCACTGCCTCTTAATGGCACGTGTCTCTGAGGGGAGCTCTTTCAGGCCTGTTGTGGCCACACACAGGTTGTGATCAGGTCCTTCTCTAGGCTGATGGGAGTGGTCATCCAGTATTCTAGCTCTTCAACTCAAAGGGCAACAAGAAGGGAACAAAACGAGTTTTTCTTGGCAGGAGGAGGAGAAAGCAAATGGTTTCAGTCCCGTGGCTTTCCCTAAAGAGTCTACAAATCACTCTTTTACCAGAGGAAGGGTGGGATTGCAAGAGGCTGGGAGCATTCAAATGCAGACAAAGCAGCTCTGTCAAAAGGATGGAGCTGGATGGGATGGCTCAGGAGGGGACAGTGTGGATAATGGGAGATAAGCACAGCGCTAGCAATTCTGTCTGAAGAGATTGCAGAGGTGGCAGATCTGGGCCATCAGAGGCCCGTGAAGCCCTTGCCTGTGCGGCACGCGGTGGGCACTGACACTACAGGCCTGACTATCACATTAGCAAGAGTCAAGGAACTTGATCGAGAAACCACATTTCCATTTTTCTGGGTCATCCTTTCACATTCTCACTGCCCTCCTCCATCTTTCTCTCATTCATCTCTCTCGCCTTTGACCTCTCCCCTCCTCCTGCCAAACTTTCTCTTTTCCCAAGTTTCTTGCTGTTTGGCTGCTCATTCTCCCACTCCTGTCAGGGATGATAAATCACCTCTACAGATGAGCGTCATGAACATACCAGACTCATCCTTCTTTTGACCTCCTCAGCTCTGAGTCACTTCCAGGTGGTAAGAACTGGACCAAATTACACTGGAGAGGGGATAACCAGTCAACCCATTGAAGCAGGAACTGGTCCATTTCCCTTTATTCCTCCGGTCACAAATCCTGTCCTCGCCAGTCCTACATGTGTAGTGAAGACTGCACATCCCTCTGCCATCAGGCTGTGCACCCAGCTGGGGCACCTCATGATGAAGGGATGCCCATGTAGATGTGCCCCTCTCTTTCTCTTGATCTCCCTCACCTTGCTCCCCCCTTTCCCTTCCCCCAACATACATCTGCTCGCATAGTTCCAGAAAATTTGTTTCATATCACCATTGAGTCGTTTATTTCTTTCCAGAGAGTTAAAAGCCTGTCTCCCTTGATTTAGTGAGTCAAGAGTGCCTAGGAGGGAGCGGAGAGAAGAAAAGAATGAAATAAATAAAATAATGAAAAAAAGGTCTTGGGAACATCTGGAGTTGCTCTTAAGCAAGACGCAATATTCTTGGCCAGATGTTGAATGACTGGCTTCTACTCGGGAAACGTCAATATGTCAGATATTGAAATCCCACCCAACACCCTCTTCCTTAGCTTCCTTCCCCTCGTCCTTGTCCTGCTCTGCTTGTGCTGCCCACATCGTCCTGCTGGGATGGAACCAAGAGGAAGTAGTAGTTTGTCTGGGACCTCGATGGGTGTCACTGTGAGGCACCAATGGGCCAAGCTTGTCGCTTTGAAAACCCCTGGTTCACCAAGCAGAGGGCTGTGGAGAGGCTAGGTGAGCTTACAGGGGTGCTGCTTGCTCTGGATGAGGCAGAGCCAGGCCATGGAGGAGGCATCTTCAGGAGGTTCCATGGAGCTGGGAACAGGGCTTCAGCAGGCAAAGCCATCTGGGATCTCTGGCAGCAAAGCTTTGCTGGAGAAGCAAAGGAAGACTTTCAATGCTTTGGTGAGCACAGCTGAGCAGACAGCTGCCAGTGAGGCGGGGAGGGCAGCGGCACACTGGAGGCCGTGGGGCCGCTTCCCTGGAGAAAGGAGATCCCGGACACACCGGGCATTCTAACTCACCAGCATCAGGGCAAGCGGCTGTGGGGATTGATGCCAGCTCCACGGCTGCCTGGGGGAGCAGGCACAGCGGGTCAACAAGAGCTGGTGGAGCCAAGGGGGTGACATCCATCCTGAGCCGGACACGCTCCATGTCCCACAACACAGCCGGAGCTCTCACCCCTCCTGGCTGGACCCAGCACAGCTCCTGGGGTGCCCCTCTGCAGCACCCTGGATGTGGTCCATCACTCCCACCCTGTGGTGCCCCATCCGTCACTTGAGCTGGCACATCCAGCAGCACCACACAGAAGTACTTGGGAGTTAAATATTCCTTTTGCCCCCCGCTGGTGTATAAATTATGAGCCACAATGTGAAAAAGTAGAATGGGGAGTTGGTCAGAGGAAAATCCCCATCGGCTGCTTAGAAGGAGGACTGGCAGCTCAGGACAAAAGCAGTGCTGGGTGGCACCCGCCATGCCAGGCCAGTTCCTACTCCATGGTGGGTGTCCTGCAGAGGCTGATGTCCATCCAACTGTGCCTGACCCAGCCTCTGGCCTCAGCTTCCCGTGCTGTTACTTCAGGACCAACCCATGGCTTCATCTAACCTGCTGCTCTTCAGCATCCTACAGGGCTCTGCTGGTCCAGGGCAGTCACCATGGCCAGGACCACAGGACCGTCCTCCTCCCTCATTCATACTCTTATGGAAAGAGAAGCTGTGGCTGCCCCACCCCTGGAAGCATTCAGCCTGGGTTGGAAAAGGCTCTGAGCAATCTGATTCAGTGAAAGGTGTCCCTCCCCATGGCAAGGGGTGGAACTACACAATCTTTAAGGCCCCTCTGACTTAAATGATTCTATGATTCTATGATTCTATGATTCTATGATTCTGCTGTCAGTCCAACCCTGGTGCTAGGGTCTTGTGGTTGGCTTTCTGCTCCCACATCTCGTTATGGTGGGTATCAGGAACCCAGGGTTTATGATCAGCTGTAGGGAGGTTTTGGGAGCTGGAATCTATCCTCATGCCTCAGCATCATCCAGGTACCAGGAGAGCCCTCCAGGGCACATGGAAGGCCTCCCACACATCAAAGATTACACACTTGGTGCAGGATGACCACCAATGTCTTCCTACAGAGCTGAACCAGGTTAAGAAGAGACCTGCCTCCCCTTTCGGTGAGAGTAGGGAAAGGAGGATGGAGAAGTTAAGGACAGATGATCCAACCCTCCCATCGCCAAACTCTGCCTGCATGGGTCACCTCAGCAGGCATTGCACAGTGATGGTTGGCATCTGCCCACAAGAGGCTCCGAGTCACACCTGCAGTGCCCATGAGGAGGCAAAAACTCCTGCGTGGAGAAGGGTCATTTTGGGTGCTGCTCTTCCCAACTTCTGCTAGCTGGAGGGTACCAAAGCCCACTCAGGCCCTTATTAATGCTGGAAGAAACTGAGTAACCACGGGCCGAAGGAGTATGTCCGGCTCTTCAGAGCAGGGACAGGCACCACCTTAGCCAGCAGACCGAGGCACATGTCCGGGTCTGCCTACAGCCTTCCCTGCACTTGTTTCCTTTTCCTGGACCAAAAAGTAATAGCTGGAAGGTTGAGAGCACAGTCACAGTCCACTCTTGGGACTTGTCCATCTCCCCATGGCCCACAGCCCCCACTACCCTGCACAGGCAGCATTGCAGAAAGACTCACAGCCCTCCCACCTCTGCTGGTGCCAGCCCTGCCGGCGCTGGGCTCCCCATGGCCAGGACAGTGCGGATCTGCTGAGGAGGTGTCAGCTCTCCCTGCTGGGCAGTTCAGGCCTGCAGCACAAGGGTTGGTCCTTACCACGGCCTGGTGCACCAGCAGGGAAAGTCTGGGAGAAAGATGGCCACTGCTCAGGGGTCACCTTCTCCAGGTACACAGAGCCTTCAGCCACCTGTGACAGCAAAGCTTTGTGCTCCCTCCTGCTGTGTGTGGGGACATTTATGGTCCTTAATCCATGGAAGGGTGACCAGGCTACGATCTGTATGGAAACAGAAGCAACTCTGAGGAGTAATCAAGCCCTGGTTCTCTTTCTGAAGGACCACCCTCCCCAGACTGCCTGGGAAAGTCTCTGACCCTCTATCCCTCCGCAGGGATGGGATTAGGGGATCCAGCCCCATGTTACATGGGGTTCCCTCTCCCTTGGAGCAAGCTGCCCTCCAGAGGTGAAGGCGGTGTGGAGTGGGGTGACAGAGAACCAAACAAGCAAGATCCTCCGTGAAAGCCACGCGGGATGTCCCCACTCCCGTGCCCCACCCCGCGGCAGCGGTGCCGGGAGCGGCGGGAGGGGAGCGCGGTGCCCGCGCAGCCGGGCTCAGGTGGCCGCAGCGGGGGCGTGGGGCCGGGGCCGTGGTAATGACAACCAGGTGAGCGGGTGGCGATAAGCCCCCAGGAATGCGGCGGCGGCGGCAGCTGCCGGCCCGCGAGTCGCTCAGCCCTTGGATGGGCCAATTAAGTAAACAGAAAATTTAGAGCACGGGATCAAAGCCCAAGCGCGCGGGCTTTATTTATATGGAAAAGGTCAGATTATATTGGCAGATGTGTTAAAGGAGAGAGAAGAAAAAAACCTTTCAAAAACATTGGCCCTGATTTGAGGTTTCCTGACGGGTGGGACGGGGTTTTTTCTTTCTTTTTGGACCACGGGTGCGTTGGAGTGCTGGCAGTGCGCTGGGGGCAGCTGGCAAGGGCACGTCTGGCTCTGCACTCACTGCCCTGCCCACCCAGCTCCTGGACCCTCTGCCAGCAGCACAAACCCCAGCAACAGGGTCCCTCTGGCTCACAACCTTATACTCGGTGGTCCCCCAGGTCATGCAGAGTTGGTCTCCAAAGTGGTGCTGCTGGGTTCTGCCCGGTTCTGCCCAGTGCTTCACCCCTCCTATTGCCCCCAGCAGCTCCATCAGTCCTGGACTCTGCACTCCAAGGTCCATCCCCATTCCCGCAGTGTCACTCTGGATGTCCCTGTCAGTCACTGTCTATCCCAGGTCACTGTCCCACCGCTGCTCTGCTGCATTTTTGCTTTTCCCACCTTGCAGAGTGGGGAAGCCCACCTGTGTGATGTTCCCCCAGCGACAGCAGAGTGCCTGGCATCGCCTTGCTCTGCACATCCTGCTTCTGGGGGGCAGGGAGGACTCCAGGATAAGCTGTCAGCGATGAGCTGGGGGACATTCCCAATGCCCTCAGCACTGCCAGCAGCGCTTTGGAGCTGGCGGTGAGGCTGGGGCTGCAACGGGTTCCCTCGGATTGCACTCCAAATTACCACCTCCCCACTGGCGCTTGGCTGGCCCCCCGGCATGGCAAATGGGGGCAAACATCACCTCTTTTAGCACTCCAAAACTGTGGAAAGATGCCAACTTCAGCGTCCCGCGTCCCCAGGCTTTGCCCTGCTTCCCAGAAGGAGCGTGGGGGTCCCAGCTGAGGAAACTGAGGCAGGAGGGTGGGAGGGGGGAGCGGTAATGTGGTGCGAGCAGCGGAGAGCGGCAGCATCCAGCAACAAGGTGGGGAGGTGGCAGGAGCGACCTGTGATGGGGGAATAGAGGAATGCGTTCGCCCGGGCAGGAAATTGTTGGGCTCGGAGAGCGCGGGACCCGCCTGCTAAGAAAACAAGCGGAGGCCGAGAGGCAGCGGGGGCGCAGCGGCGGCGGGGGGGCAGGAAGGGGGCTCCGGGGGCAGGAATGCCGGCTATGCTCCCGCTCTGGGCAGGTGTGCTGCACCCGCGGCTGCACCCGCTGCTGCACCCGCTGCTGCACCCGCTGCTGCACCCATTGCTGCACACACTGCTGCACCCGCTGCTGCACCCATTGCTGCACCCGCTGCTGCACCCGCCGCCGGCCGTGCCAAAGCTGCACTTCGGCTGTGGGACCCTCATTTCTTCTGCATGGGCGGGCGTGGAGCCGAGCAGCAGCCCCAGAAGTGCAGCCAGCTCATCTTCTACACTTGGCCTGGCTATGCCTCAGTTTCCCCAAATTTAAAATCAACCTGTGCATCAGTCACAGGGAGTGGCAAGACCCATCCTGGGGTTGCTGCGATGGGCACAAGGTGTCTGTTGGGTTGAGAGCTGTCGGGTTTTGCTGTGCCAGCCCTGGAGCTCACTCAGGGCCATGACTAAGGGAGCTCCTGCTCTCCCTTGTTATGGGAAGGAAAGCCCTCTGTCACCTCTGACTGCCCTTCCAGGTCTTCTCCACCTGCCCACCGAGGTGAGCAGAGTCCACAGGGGTCGGAGCAGGTCAGACTGGGAGCAGAGGGAAAAGCCGGGGATGGTCCTGCTGAAAAGGGATGGTGCAGAGAATAAAGCCAGAGTGGTGTCTAGGGACAAGGGGTCCCTCATGTTAGCATCTGCCACTTCCTGGTCCCCCACAGGACTGCCACCACCCCGGCCACCTGCCCCACCTTGTCCACACCAAGGGCTGCTCAGTGCTCTCCTTGGGAGGGACATGTCTGAGTGGTCTCTGCTCCTTTTAAGGGACAGCATGGCACAAAATCCCACCTGGATCACGGCACTGCTGGGAAACTCCTCTGCTCTGTAATAAATATCTGGCAGGACCATCTATGGCTTTATCTGCAACAGATCAGGTTGGAGCAAAACCTTCTTAGATAGCATCTGGAAGTGGTTTAACCCTCATCAAGTTTTGCATGAAATACCAATTTTCCACCCCTTTCATTTAGTTTATTGAAATTAGGAGGGAAAACTCCCCCTCCTCCCTTCTCCTGCTCCCCCTACCCCTGGGTTCTCCTCTGGGCTCAAGTTTCTCACAGCTCTTCTGGACAAGGAGGACATCATGGAGCTGCATGTCCAGCCAGGAGCTCCTCCCTGTGCTCTGCCAGGCAGTGGGGCTGTGCCAGCACAGCATCATCATAACGTCCTGAGAGGAAGGACATTGTGCCAGGCCACAGGCAGGGTCCAGGCAGGATGCAGGCAGCAGCAGGAGCAGGATGGTGTGGAGGAAGCCCATGGTGGCCAACACTAAGATAGTTGGAGCAGGGATGGGTGCAGCATGCCAAAGCAATAACCCGAGGGAAGGGCACAACTCATCCCAGGGGAGCTGGGCAGGAGCTGTGCAGAGCAGCTGGTGACACCATGAGGGGCTGTGCCAGGCTGTTACCAGTGCTGAGATTTCAGAGGAGGGATGTTTTAACCAGATCTGTTGTTTCCACCCCAGACTCCATTGTACTGAGCCATAGGGCCTCGATGCAGAGCAGGGACATGTGAGCTGCTGAGGAACCATCACACACAGTGGAAAATCAGCCAAATTTTGAACTCAGCTTCAAACTGCTGCAGCAGCTGCTAGGCTCCACAACTCCTCCCCAGAACTTTCCTTTATCAGAGGGACAGAAAGGGACAGCTTTAGGAAGGGCAGTGTCAGCTTTGCCACAGGCTCTGCTTGCTAGGAGCTGCCAGCCAGGTCACGAGGGGCCCGGAGGAGCCAGATCACACATGTGCCACGCTCACGGGATCTGAGCAGGTGTTTCCAGGACAGAGCTGGCACAGTGGCTTTGGGGATAGATTTCCATGTGTTTGCCCATGCGAGGTGGGGACTGTGGAGGCACTGTGTCATTCCTGGCACAGGGCAGCAGCAGTGTGTTCTCCCAGGGGAGAGCTGGCAGGGGACAGGGAACTGGCTCTCTTCCCATTGCGGGGACAAGGAGCAGCGGTCAGGAACATGCCAGGCCCCTGGCCAGGGGGGATGTACTGAAAATCCAGGAGCTGCACTGCCTCAGAAAGAGACTTGGGTACTAAAATAACTTCCAGGCTGGAAGCACATCCCAGACCTTGCCTAGCAGGAGGCGATGAAGGCAGATGTCCAGCTGCCTGCAGCTCTTACTGGCACAGATCCATCACGCCGTGAAGACAGTCCTTGCAAGCTCTGCCTTGGACATCTGAAGAGCACGGGGAGTGTCTGGAGGTGGCACTGACCCAGGCTGCCTCACACAGCCTGGACATCCCCCTCCAGGAGTGGGGTGGGGGATAATGAGACTGCTTGTCCCCTCACTGGGTCCTGGGGTGGAAGTGGATGGCACGGCACAGCTCTGTGGCAGGGCTGCACCCCAGCTGTGCCACAGTTCCCATGGCACTACAGCGTGGATGGGACCGTGCAATGCCACCTTGCAATGCCACCACAATGCCTCTGCCAAGGCAGAACATCACTTCCTGCCACTCCTGCTCCTGCAAAGGGGGGATGGAGGAAGAGGGCCCCAGTGTGCACAGCATTAGGGTGCAGTGAGTGGGAAGGGGGGCTTTAGCTCCCTCATGGCCCAGAGACATGCTCCTCTCCTGCACCACGGTGGGGACTTAGGGCTGCTCCTCTCCAGCACAGCCCCCAGGCTCTGCTCTCCACCCTCCTGCCTCATTGCCCCCCATGACAGGCTGGAAAGGCGTTTGTTTTCTTCTGGCATTGGTCCACGCAGATCCCAGCTGCCAGGCGGGGAGGGGAGGTGAGGTGAAGCCAAAAGCTGGAGAATCAATGTGTGAAGCTCAAGGCTTAGCTGTCCTCCATCCCGTTCTTCTCCTCCCACCCCAGACCCAGAGGACTCTGCCTTCCCCCTGTGCCGCGAGCAGGGCCGGAGCGAAGCAGTGGATGCAATCACCTGCAGCAGTCACGGGCTGCAGCGAAGCCCCTCTGCTCTGGAGACAAAGGGAGGGCTGCTGGAGGCTCCAGGAGCCTTCCCAAACCCAGGCACCCCCCAGCATGCTGCTGCCCCAACATCCAGCTGTGTCCTCATCCAGATCCAACCCTGTGAGGGGTGGGCACAAGCTGGGGTGTGCCCTGGTGCAGGACATCACCTCTAGGGGTGAGATCCCAGTGCCCGTCCTAGGCTCTGTGCTGGCTGCTGTGACCACAGGACATATCCATCACTGCTGCAGGTGTCAGCAGGATGGCACCCAATTCACTTTAGGGGCACCTGGGACCCCCATGTTCCAGCTGGGGGGGCAGGGAGGGACAGGCTGTAAGAAGAGCCAGCTCCCCCACACTGCTGGATTTCAGCTCCTCGCAGGGCGTCTCAAGGCTCCCACCTGCACATCACAGCTGGGGAAACTGAGGCTTGGCAGGGGGAAACCTCTCCCAGCCTGGCCTCAGCAAGGTGCTGCCAGCATACCCCTGGGCACCTGGGCATCTGGGGTTGTCCATCCCTGTGGCATGGCAGCGTGGAAGTGGGATGCGGCAGTTCTCTACACAAAAACAGCCCCTCTAGGGTTACTTGCGTGCACTCAGAGATGACTCCATTCCCCAGAGCCAGAGCCAGCAAATGCATCTAGGGCAACCAGCCTCTCTCCTCCAACCCTGACTTCTCCATCCTGCAAACCCCTGGGGTGTCCTAGGGCCCAAAGCCTCCTCCTTGCAGAGATTTGCACCTATTTAATTAGAGGTGTGAAATGATCTCATTAAACCCGTGCTGGGCTCTTAGTCCAAACTGCTCCCACAGCACATCAATGGCTTGATTCCACTCTGCTTCATCCTTTTCTTTTTCATTTTTTCCTTTCTTTTTTGGCTTGGTTTCCAAAGCACTCAAAGTTCCTGCACTCATGGTATGTGCGGGTATGTCTCTGTGTCCAGCTCCGTAACTGTCAAAGCCACCAGCCAATTTCAGCTGGAGTCAGTGGAAGGATGGAGAGATCAGGGTTGCTCCCTCCCCACTCATTCTCTAGTAAGGGTGGGAAATGCTGCACCCCCAGCCCTGTTTTCACTGGAGGCAGCAGGAGCCACATAGAGCCAGACAGAGCAGGAGCTTTTGAGATACAAATCCTAAAGCCAGGGTTCACCGCCATTAAGCCTAAGAATAATTTGCTCTTTCCTACTGGAAATTTTGCCTTGATGCTGCCTAGGCTGATTCACTGCAGGAGTCATTTTGACTGAAACATCACTTTTAAAACACTCTTCCCATCTAATAATCACAGAATCGCAAAATCTCCTGAGTGGGAAGGGATCCATCAGGACCATCCAGTCCAGCTCCTGGCCCTGCACAGACCCCACCAATCCCACCATGGGCATCCCTGGCAGCGCTGTCCAAACACTCCTGGAGCTCTGGCAGCCTCGGGGCTGTGCCCATTCCCTGGGGAGCCTGGGCACCCTCTGGGGGAAGAACATTTTCCTGATATCCACATAAGCTTCCCTGGCACTGCTCCAATAAGACCAGCTGAGGAAAAAGAAAGGATAAGCTGAGCAGTGTGAAACTTGTCCAGGACACTGCCCAGGAGCTGTGTCAGAGCATAGAGCTCACACCATTTTACCCAGCTAAGATTAATCCCTACAGATTAATATTAAACCTTGCCAATAAATCATCTGTGGGGGTGCTTTCTAGACCAGTCAGACAGAGGGATGGCATTGCATGGGGATGAAGGCAACCTGACTATAGCTGGAAAGGCTGTGTGCCCTGCACTGCTGCAGTGGAACCCAGCAGGGGCTGGCTGGCATGACTGACTGGCAGCAGAGGTGCTGTGGAGTCCCAGAGGTGCTGACCCATCCCAGTCCTTGTCCTTTTGCCACTGGCCTCCAGTGCAGTCCCTTCACGCCCTCCTCGCTCCTGCTCCCTGCTCAGGCCCTCACTCCCCCCTTTCTTGGCTGGGTGTTTGCCGGCACAGGTGCACTCTGGTCCCCCCCACCACTGCCCTTTTTTTAATTAGACGATAAAGAAAGCGTCCTTTTGAAGCAGGTAGGGGATTCCTCACATCCCTGGCATTGCTGGGCTGCCTGACTGTAACCCTATTCCAGTTAAAAGCTTTCTGTGCCCGTCCACGGCCCCACACCTGCAGTCAGATCCTCGCGGGCTGCCCTCTCGGCCACTCGTGCAATTACCCAACGTGATGATTAACAGAGGCAGCACGGGAGGGACAGGGACTTCCCCCTGCCAGCTGCCACTGCCTTCACCCGTGGTGGGGGCAGGTGGGTCCCCACTCTGGGCAGCCCAGCATCCACTGCTGCCTCTGGAGAGATCTGCTGCTGATGGGTGCTGGGGGGACCCAGGACTCAGGGTAATTGTCCCCTCCCCATCTCAGGAACTGGTTTCTGTGGCATGGGGATGTTTGGCACAGAGCCCAAAAGTGGGTTGGCATCTCTGCTCTTCCCAGCCTGGTGGGTGACTAGGGGAGAGAAACCCAGGCAGTGGGGCTTGGAGACCTCTTGTGGGCAGGGTCTCTGCTCCCTGGCCTCGGGCAGCCTGGAGTCCTCAGGCAGATGGAGTGGATCCTCCTGCACGCAGCACCTACGGTATTCACATGCCCTCTGAACAGAGAGAGCTGTGAGACAAGCAGAGGAGAAGGAAAACACCATTCTTACCTCGCTTGCTGTGCCTGTGTTGTGCTAAAGTAGAACGCAATATGGAGATTGTTTACCCAAGTGAGGATGTTTTGTTCCCTTGGCCTATCAGGGCCAAGCAGTGTGTGGGGGGGGGGGGACTGTCACGGGACAGTCACGAGAGAATCAGAGATGAGTGCAGTTCTGGGCAGTTGTGAGCAAGAGGCAGATTCAGTTTGGAGACAATGTATAGTATAGTATAGTATAGTATAGTATAGTATAGTATAGTATAGTATAGTATAGTATAGCATAGTATAGTATAATAAAATAATTCATTAGACTTCAGATAAGCTGAAGTCATCATTTTCTCTCCCCTTCGTCAGAGTCACCTTTGATTTACAATACAGTGCAGCCGCTGCTAGTGCACATTCTCCCTGCAGCGCCGTGAACGTCTCCTGCAGCCCCTGGCATGTCCCTTGTCCCTCCCCAGGTCCCCCCGCGTGTCCCCTCCCCGCGTGTCCCCCGGCCCCAGGTGAGCCTGTCAGCGCCGGCCGGCCCGTGCGCTGCCCGCGGTGCTGCGGAGCCGGGACACGCACCCCGGCGTGTGCCCGTGCGGGATCTGCAGCGCGCCCCGGCCGGAGAGAACCCAGGCTGGGGGGAGCCCTGGGCTGCGCTTTAAATCCTGCCGTCCTTTGCCAGCCCCCCCGGAGCCCGGCCCTGTCCCACGGCCAAATCTCCGCCGTGCCCCGGCCGGGGAGCCCAGCAGCCACCCCGGCGGGAGCGGCCAGCGCGCCGCAGCGGTGACGGCATTGAGATCCCGCTGTAAATCAATTGCTGCACCCTGGCAGCTCTATTTCCACGGTCCCATGTTATTTTTTCACTCAATCGTGGGGAGAATGACTCTGTTTTCCTTCGGCAGTTTTGCTTCTTTTTCGTCCTTTCTTGCTTCCTTTCTTTCTCAGGGCGAAGGATGGGGTCAGAGCGAATATTCATTTCCACGGTTCCAGCTCATTGAGAACAATAAGGGCAGTAAACAGAGGGCAGCATTGCTCAGGAATGTGAAGCATTTGCCTGCGGTTTAAAATTACTAATTTTTTTACAGGCAAGAATTTTTTTTTTTTTTGAGACCTTTAAGAACAGGCCAAATTCTTCTTCCCCACATCGCCCTCTCCCCAGGATCTCCCAAATCTTCCTCGGGTTTGTTGCAAATTGTCACTAAGTGTGAGAGGTGGTGGAAAGCTGTGTGAGCCGGGGGTCCTGGGGCAGCCTGGCCTGGAGCAGGAGTGCAGGGGAGAGACACAGAGTCACCATCTGGAGCCACGGGACTCCCACCTGGTACCTGAAGATTTTGGGAATGGACATCAAACAGAAGCGCTGCTGCCTGTGCAGAAATGAAAATGAAATGTGCCTGGTGGGGAGAGGAGGCCACCCTGGGCATCACTGGTCGAGGCCTGGGCTGTGGGCAGGGGAAACTTCAGGACACGGCTGCCCTTCCCGGGGTGCTGCACAGCAAAGCCAGGCTGTGCCCACACAGGGATCTCATGCTGCTCTCAGGGTTGCTGTGCCCATCAGGAGCAAGGGTGGGGGACAGCAGGGCCACCAGCGGCTGGGAAGGAGCGGGGTGCCCCGAGGTGCCCCAGGACAGTCACAGTCAGCTGCTCCTCTACCTGGTACCCAGCACTTTCCCAGCCAGCTGGGACAATTTCTACCTCCAGCAGAGGAGCAGGCGCTGAGTAGAATTGTGCTCCACCACTGCCCCCAGCCCAGAGCTGCTCCCCACCATTCCTAGGGCCATTCCATCCCTTTTCCCCCACCCCATACAGTCCTACAGCTGCTCCTCTTGCAACAGGAGTTGCTCTGGGAAGAACAAAGGGAAGGGATGTCTCCACAACCTCAGGGGGTTCATTGCACCTGAGAGGACCCAGTTACTGCTCAGCTGCCCAGAGCCATAGCTGGCACCCTGAGCTGTGGGACATGGCCTGGGGGCACCTGCCGTGAGTGATGTGAAGGCACATGTGCTCCTGCTCAGCTGAACCAGTCTGCACCAGTCTCACTCAATTCCTCCCCTCAGAGGGGGCAGAAGGACCAGGAGAGTCAGCTGAGGACATTTGGGCTCACAGCTTCACTTCCGAATGCAACTGAGGAGGGAAACGTTTTATTGAGAGGAATTGCTTTCATAGCCCGGCCCCAGCAGACACCCAAGCATCCTGTGTCAGGCTGATTAGCTCCAGATCCACACACGCTGGGTGTGTGGGGATGGCTGCCTCCCACACCCTGCTCCTGCAGCCGCCCAGCCCCGGGGCTGCCCCCTCCCAACCTTCCACCCCACATTCCCAAAGACATTCAGGCTCCACTCGCCGGGAGCAGCTGCGGTTCCCCCCATCTGGATCCTTTTTGCAGATCCAGCTCCCAAACATTTTGCTGCTCACCCAGAGGCTGAATGGAAACATTTGGGTCCTTTCTCTTTGCTTGCCTTTTCCTCTTTGTGGCCACAAAACCCCCTCTGTGCCTTGTGCTATGGCATCAGGGCTCACCCTGGGCTTCTCTACCCTGTGGGACATCAGGCAAAGACCATTGCAGATCCTAAACTGGACCCCACAACAGGATCAGCCCAGGCTAAAGGAAGGATATGGAGTCCCCAGGCTGATGCAGTTTGCTTCCACGGGCCTTTTACAAGAGCTGAACTACTTGAAGAGTCAGAAAGCATAAAGGATTATAGAAAAAAGTCCATAAATCAAGTAAAAAGACATGGACATAAAGCTGAGAAGACATTTGCCTTTTATTGTCTCTTTGGACAGACTTAGCATTTAAAGGCTTTTATCTCCTTCTTGTGGCTTTTCAGTCGGGCTCCAAGCCAATAGGTACCTCTTGTCCTTATTCTGGATTAAATTACAGCACGGGGACAGGAGTCTGGGGACCAGATTGCCTGGATGATGCATCCAATGCATCCGTGCCTGCTGCCAGGAGGACTCATCTTGCCTGGGCTCTCCTCCCTGTGGCTGTGGCAGTTCTCCTGCCCTGACAGCCTTAGCCTGTTGTCCAGCCTCAGCTGGTGGGAGGAACTGCTCTATCCACAACTTAGGTGATGCTTTGGAGCCAGCCAAAGGGACTGCAACCTGTCTGGAAATAGTCTGGATCAGACCCATGCCCACTAAAAGCCTGGATCACAGTGCTCAGACGATGGAGAGAAGTCCTAAAACCTCAAGGCTTTGTGCAAACAGTTGGGGAAATCCTAACAGACAGTGCATCCTTCCTGCTCCCACTGCCAACAGACACCCCAAACCCACGGTGAGCCAGAGGCACCCAGCTGATGGGCTGGGAGCCCCAAATACCCCCAGGCCTCCTAACCACGGTATGGTGGGGAGAGGGCAAGCTGTCAGGGTGAAGGAGTGGACTTCTTGCCGGAGAATCCCAGGGAAAACGCTGCCTTGGCCAAAACAGCCCCAGCAGCCAAGAGGCCGCAGCTGGTGGTGAGCTTGCAGCAGAGAGGAGGGCTGTGATGGAGAGGGTGCACAGCCTCCCCAGCCTGGCAAGCAGACCTCTCAGCAGGGTGACTGGCCCGGCTGCGGTGACCCACAGTTTCAGGACAGGCTGTTCGTGCTGCAGAGCTGGGTTTGCTTAATAACAGGCTTTGAATTGAATGTGCTTTTAGCATGGTTCCCTGCTGACACCAGACATTGGCTGTGTGATGAAAGACCTCTGCTCCCCCAGGCCAGCACCCTATGACTTCCTTCTCCAGACCTTCCCCTGGAAAAGTTACTGTCTCCCACAGAAGTTCCTGAGAAGTATCAGGGCACAGGAAGAGTGAAGGTGGCCACTGGACCCCCATCTCACCCATCCCTGAAAGAGCTCTCCCAAAACAGGGCCACGGTCCCCAGAGGATCCCAGCACTATGGATGTGTAGCCAGGAGTCACCGAGCCAGGAGTGGGGCTGTGGGTGTTTGGTGGGCTGTGTCCCAGCAGATGCTTGCATCCCCTGTGGCCAAGCTGGGTGAGGGATGGACAGGGACCTCTGCATCTGCTGGCAGCTGCTCCCCCAAGAGCCACACGTGCCTGCCCCCTGCCACCCTCTGCTCCCCCAGCTCTCCATCACCTGGGGTCTCTCCATCACACCTCAGAGCCCTGGGAATGGGCTCTTGGTGGACCAAGCCTCCTTCTTCTGCAGAACTCACATCTCCCAAGGGGTAAGGGGAGAAAACATGTGGCCAGCACCTCTGTCCCTGCCATGTTCAGCCTCCTTTCCCAGTCCCAGGGCTTGGAAGTAACTGGGCACTCTGGTTGTCCCCCACCATGGGTTTGAAACCTCTGCTGAAACCCAAAGGGAGCTGGGGCTGCAAGACACTCACTTAGATGCCCAAGCAGGACTTTTTCTTCCCAAATCTTGTCCTGTGCTTGTAGCAGCAGATCGCACATGGGCAGGGGTGTAGGGATTGAGGCACGGCTACGGGCAGTAGGTCAGGAAGGGAAATTCCAGCAGCTCCCAGCCGAGCTCCCAGTGGCCCCAGAGCGAGGAATACAAGGTCAAATGGAAGAACAAGCCTCAGCACCCTGTTCAAACCGAACATCTGGCTGGACATCAGCTGGAAGGACAGCCCTGGGCTGGCAAGGAGATGCTGCACTGGGGACACAGAGACAGGAGCACAGGAAAGGACATGGCATGCAAATGGTTAAAGGTGTCCTTCCCACCCAGCCTCTGCTGTGTGCCAATACTCCCAGCCATGTGTTTGAAATCCTTTCTGCTATCTCCTGAAAATATTTACAGTACACGCAGATAAATTAGCTGTAGCGCTTATTACGTCTCCCTGGAAATATATACAGCAGTTAAAGATGTTTAAAAAAAATAGCCGAAAGCCGTCTCTTTACTATATCTGGAAGATATTTCACAGTGCAGGGAATTTACAGGGCTGGGTGGTGGGGAAAGAGCATTTATTTTCACTTGAGTAGAGAAAGTTAAAGGACCCTTCACTTGAGTTTATTTTGATCTCTGCTTGTGAGACAAGGAGCAAGGTTGGCTGGGGAGCGAGTCAGCGCGGCGAGGCGGGGGCGCGGGGCAGGTTGGGGCAGAGTGGGGATGGAGACCAGGAGCCTGGTGGCACCACGAGCTGCCTGACACACATGGATAGGGAGCAGCTGCTGCAGGGCACGCTGCCTGCCAGGGCTCCAGCTGTGCCTCCAGAGAAAACAGGTGACACGGGGGCTGGGGACACTAGTGCCAGGTGCCCATGGAGGTTCAGAGGATGGGACACCTCTGCTAGTCCAGACTGCCTGGCCCAGGGTGGGAGACCCCCCTCTGACCAGGGGGACCTCAGCTGCTCTCACTCCTCAAAGACCTTCTTCCACAAAAGACGTGCCTGTCCCCTTGCTCCAAAGAGATGTTTCTGAGGGCACCGAAATTGTCCAGAGCCCCCACAGTGCCATCACAGAACAACATCCTCCCCACACACATCTCCTGTGCTAAACCAGCCTGACAAGCTGCTCCCATTCCCAGTGCCAGTCCAAGTCAAGCAGCTCTGCCAGGACAAGGTGATGGGACACCATCACGCTGCTGGTTGCTTGGTGAGTTCTTGTCTGAAGGAGGAAAGTGATAACTGGAATAATCTCTGTGCACAACTTTCTTAATAACTTCCAGGTGAAAAACAAGGTGGTCTTCAAACCCACAGCAGAGGCACAAGCGGTCACACTCACCCCATCTTCAGACCTCAAGGCTGACCTTCCTCAAATATCCTTTTCAGAAACTCCCAGGTCTTCACACTGGAGTGAAAGAGCTATGGTAGAACATCACTCCTCTGTCAGCTCCTGTAGCTCATGTTGTCGTGTCTAGGGAAAGTTCATTGATGGAATCCTTCTCCTTCCTGCCTTTTCTGGCTTCTCCCTTGGCTGAGGTTTCTCACGGTGAAGACACCTGCCAGCTCAGAGCCAAAGACCAAGGTCCTCAAATGCACTGGTTGACTCACGGCCACTGACCCAACATGAGATGACAATGTCTTCTGGGCCGCTGGCACCGAGATCTGGAACCAAGCTGCTGTCCCTGACGTAAAAGACTTTGAGAAGCCATTTGCTAATTCCCCTGAGTCACCCGCTCCCTTTGGCTGTTTTGAAATTCATATCTAATGAGTGGTTTTGGTGAAGGAATTCTGCAAAGATGCAAACAATTCCTTTGCCAAAATAAATGGAGCCAGAGCTGGGCTTATAAACATATAAATCATTTCTAGTTTTTAGCTTGCAAACAATATACTTGTTTCTTGGTGCAGATTTGGGGGAGAGCAGGAGGAACAGGGTGGGGAGGAAGCCAACTGAAATTCCCCCCCAAAGGCAGCGCAGGCCTTCCTCAGGGCATAGCACGGGATACCAGCCACCACCCAGAAAGCCTCCAGGAGAAAGGAGCTCCAGGAAGTCCTCCAGAGAGTCTCAAATAGGAAGGAAAATTGGGCTTTTGACCAGCTTTTTTGGTTATTTGCTCCTCAAACAATCATCTGCAGCAAATTAACTCAACCAATTCCTAATTTGCTCTCCAAGTGAGGGATGACATGTCCTGGGCCAGGCAGGGAGGAGAAACATCCTTGAGGCTGCAGAACATTGCACAGGGGACAGTGTGATCACACTGCACAGGGCTGGCTAAACATGCCTGCTCTTCTGTGCTTCACACAGGATTGCTGCAGGACAGGAGAAAAATTGTGTAAATCAGCAGAAACAGTCAGGCAGAGCGAGGCCCTGCACGGCCTGCAGCAGGGGAGCTCACTGGGCTGCAGCTCCCTCTGCCATTCCTCTGATCCCCATGGCACTGCTGGGGACACAGGAGGCCCTTGGCTTTGGCACTCACTTGCCCAGGAGCTGGGTGGTGGCAAACCTATGCCCCATGATGGGAGCTGCTCCTATGGAAGAGGTTTGCACCGAGCTCACGCTAAGCACATTTTTTCCTAAATAAAGTGTTCTAGCATGGTCAAATTTGAGCATATTCCAGGAACACAAGATGAAGCTCTGCCTCTCTTCCCTCTCTACTTGCCAAATTTCTTCAAAGACAATTTTAAAATGAGAACAAATCCTTTATTTTTTCCCTTTTCCCCATTCTTGGAAAGAGCCATGGTCTCCAGCTGAAATTTTCCCCAAAAATTTAACTGGAGGCTTCAATCCACCCCACGCAAAATTGCCACCCAGCCTTGGATGGTTTGGCAAAGCTGGAAGCAGGGTTTTCAGCAGGAAGCACTGAGCACCCTGAAGAGTCAGGGGCACCTCCAGTGCCCACCCTGAGCACGTGGAGCCCGCCTGCAGCGCGCTGGGAGCGCAGCCACCTCCTTCCCTGGACACCGAGGATGCGCCTCGCTCCGGCAGGGGCTCCTTCCCCTGCGCCTTTCCCAGGCCTGTGGAAGGCAGGCAGATATCCAAAGCCGTTCCTCACTTTCACAGCAGATAAGCTAATTGTCGGATGTGCCCTTTGAGATAAGCAGAGCCGGGGTTTATGAGGGAACATGTGTTCTTGGGAAAGCTGTCACCCAGCTGCAATGCAGGTGATAACCCAAGGTCGGGCAGGCTCCCTCCTCAGGGAATCAGGGTGTTCCTCAGCCAAGGGGGCTCAGGGGCCGTCGCCTTGGGCCACAGTGATGTAGTTTTTGGGGGCTCCTCCTCTCCTGCTTCCCTACCTCGTTGTAGCTGAGCAGGGAAACTCTGCAGTGCAGAGCACTGCCAAGTCCTTGTAGAGAGAGACCCCGTTCTTCAGATGCTTTGCAATTCAGCCAAAAGTTTAATGTTATTGAAAACCACAAAAAAAAAATCACACTGAGGTTGGGCGAGGCTGTTGGGGATGGGGAGGATTCCCTGGCAGCACTGGTGAGTGCTGAGCCCCGGCCAGGACCATGAATGGAAGCAGGAGTGTATCTCCCACCGTCCCTGAATACTCACATGGCTCCATCACCGGGGCACTGGCATGGCACTGGTCAGCACTGGGGGAAGCCAAGGCACAGAAACTGAGTCTCAGTCCAGAAAGAGCTGAGCAAGAGGAAGCTGTGGGTGACTCTGCAGACTGCAGGTTCCTTTTCTCTAGTCAAAAACCTCCAGAGAGGGCCTGCAACCCATACGGCCTCCAGACCAAGTCTGGGGCCAGATTTCCCAAATTTCACAGGAACGTTGAGAGCAGGGATCCCTTAGAGGCCCTTTCACCTGTCCCAGCCTGCCCAGACTGCCTCCAGCCTGCCTGGGAGCAGCCAGGTCCTCAGCTCTCCACTGATGGGGGGGCAGAGGCTGCCAGGGCACAGTAAGGTCCATCCCCATGTGAGCCACGTGCCAGCAACGCTGTGCTGGAAGCCTGGGCTGCCCAGGTGACTTCCACCAAAGTCTCTCCCACACAGTCTTCCCTGTCATGGGGAGAGAGCTGCCATGCTCCTCTAGGGGCACAGTCACATGCCAGGCGTGAAAGGCACAAGGGATGGTGAGCCAGGATGTCCCCAGTGCAGGGGGTGCTTGGGGGGAGTGTGGAGGAGGCTGTGGGAGGAGACCTGCTGCTCTGCCCCTCAGGGAGCCTGCCCCACTGCCCGGCCCTGCCTGCTCGGACAGCAGCCCCACTGCCCTGCCAGGACCTGCCAGCCTGATTTGGGCCGGCAATGATCCAACCAGCCTGGCTCCCAGCACTGGGGATGTTCTGTCCCATCCAGACCAGCTCCCAGCACCAGGGCTGCTCAGTTCAGCCCAGCCCTGGTCACTGTGAGTGCTCAGCCCACTCTCCAGCACTGGAGATGTTCCATTCAGACCGGCTCCCAGCACTGGGAACGCTCCGTCTGGTCCAGTTCACAGCACCGGGGATCCTCCATCCAGCCCAGCTCGCAGTGCCACCACCCCAGCCGCACCTGCAGGAGCTGACAGCCGAGCCCCCCACCCTGCGGTCCCACCGTGCCCCTCCCCGGGGCTGCGGCCGGGCCACGCTCCCTCCCCCCGCGGCCGAGCCACCCTCGCTCCACCATCGCTTCCCTCCCGGCCTTGAGCAGCCATCACTCACCAGGCTTTGATTACGGCCACAAAGGAGCCTTGGAGGAGCCACGGGAAGCTGGAGGGAGGCAGGCAGATGATGAAAGAGCTGTCAAATGGGATTAAACAGTAACCGTCTCCTACACTGCTGGGCAGCAGGAAGGGGGACAGATTGTACCGGATTGTAATGCAGGAGCCCTCCCGCTGCCGGAGCCTGCCAGCACCGTCCCCCAGAGGCTGCAGCTGCCGTGCCTGCCAGCGGGACAGAGGGACAGAGGGACAGAGGGACAGGCAG
This sequence comes from Fringilla coelebs, assembly GCF_963513975.1. NCBI lineage: Eukaryota > Metazoa > Chordata > Aves > Passeriformes > Fringillidae > Fringilla > Fringilla coelebs. Next base: position 15,870,305 of record NC_140042.1, read on the forward strand.
CCCTGGCGGGCGGTGGCGCTGGGCAATGCGCGGCAGAGAGCGCCCACATCCACAGGGACACCCCTAAACCTCGGGGGAGACTCCCGTCCGTGCTCTCTCGAGAGCTAAGGCAGCCACACTTGGAGTTCCCAGGCACGGAGAGCCCCCGGAGCTTTGGATAGAGGCTCTGCATCCCCAGCCTGCATCGGCAATGTCCCCCTGTCCCCACCAGCACGGCCCTGGTCTCTCCTCCCAGTCAGTTCCCTAGGGACAGATGGTCTGGCAGGTGACACTGCACATGAAGTATCCTTCTCGCCAGCCCTTGGGTAGAAACTCCCTTTTTCCTTGCCTGGACCTCAGGCAGAGGATCCCAGAGGTGGGGAAGGGGTAGGCAGATGCTTTCTCCCAATATAGGGACACACCAGAGCTGTCCAGGGAGTTTCTGCAGCTCCCCAGTGTCACGGGGGACGCTCATCCCAGCATGCAGAGCCTTGGGGGCAGCATGGGCATTGGGGATTCTGCCCATTCACACATTCATCCCCTGAGCCTGAGCAGCCCAGCAAGGAGCTCAGGGTGTTCCACAAACTCTGGAGCTGCCCTGTGCATGGCAGGGATATCTCCAGGCTTTCCCAGGGGTGCATGGCATCAGGATCTCAGCATTTGGTTGATGAAGCACCAGGGTGCTGGCAAAGCCACACTGCTGGCCATGTCCTGGTGCTCCCACCCCTCCACTCCCTGCTGCCTTCACCCCAGGACCAAGTGGCACGTGTGGGTTTGGGGTGCTGGAAGCCAGTGGGGATGCTGTTATCCAAGGTCCCAAAAAGCCACCCATTCTGGATCTGCAGACCAGCGTTGCTGGGGCTGTCCAGGCATGGGTCAGGGGTTCAGCAAACCCATCTCCACCAAAACTGGGTCTGCCCTGGCCTGGACAAGTATCTCCTTCTTCCTTCTGCATTTCCCAACTTTTGGGTGCTCCAGCTTTACCAGGGCTGCTTTTCACCCTCAGTGGGTGATACAGCAGGGTCAACCTTTCCCTCCTGTGCACGGAGCCCACTCTGGATGTGCTGGGGTGGGCACTGCAAGGTTGTCTCCCGTAGGAAAGGGACAGGCAAGGAACAGGCAAGGGGCCTGATCCTTGTCCTTCCAAGCCCCCAGGCAGCAAAGCCCTTGGGATCCCCCATCACCCCACTGCCTCCCCAGCCCAGCTCCATGTGGGAGCCCCAGCCAGGCGCTCACAGGCAGACCCCTTCCACTCCCCCCTCGAGCACCAAGCCCTCACCACCCACTCTGCCCGCAGCAGCCCCAGTTTCTCACAGCACCCTCTTTTCTGAGCCATTCGTCACGGCCTCCAGCACAAAAGCCAAGGAGAGAAAGAGACAAGGAGTAGGAAAAGGAAGGAAGATTTAAAAAAAAAAAATAGAGAAAGGGAGCAAGAAGGAAAGAAAGAGGGAGGACAAGGCGTGAAAAGAGCCAGGTCTGTCGCCGAGAGGGGAGGAGGGGAAATTATGAAATAAATGAAGCACCTCAGCAGTTCAGGGACACTGGAAGACAGCCCGACCGCGGCTGAATTTTAAATGCCTGCCGCACAATCGGTCCCATTTTGCGAAGAGAGGAAACTGTGTCCAAAGACCCTCATGTTTATTCATGAGGAGCCTCGCTGGCCCCTCCCACCCTATTGTCTGGGGGTATTTATTTGGGGGCATCTGTCTGGCCCGATGAATGGCAGAGGGGTAATAAATGGGCTGGTGGGGCCGGGGAGGGGAACCGGCGCAGCCGAGGCGGGCGGTGGGCTGCCCTGCTCCCCAACCCCCTCCCACTCCTCTCTCAGCCCCCTGCCACCTGAGGGGAGTTCCTGCCCCCCGCGCTGTCCCCAGCCCCCAGGGACAGCAGGCAGAGCTGCCCAAAGACCCGCGGCTGCCCAGGGGTGACAGGCTGGAGGGGCAGAGCAGGTGGTGCTGGAGCCGTGGACTGCTGCAGGCCAGGGAAGTGGCGGGTGGCCATCCCCAGGGTGCCAGCAGCGAGGCCAGAGCAGGACACAGAGCACGGTGTGCCGCTGAGAGCGGCTGAGCAGGATGGGGCTTGCAGGGGACTTGCCTTGCCTGCCTGGGGACAGTGACAGGGCAGCGAGGAAGGGCAGGCAGCCCCCAGGGACAGGCAGGCAAGGCTCAGAAAAGGAGGTTCTGATTCATCCACACAGAAGGGCTCATCGGGGACAGCGAGGAGACCTAAATCCCATGTCTGCAGGGCCAGGCCGCCCTCTCCCGCCTCTCCTGCTGGCAAGGAGCAGCTTCCTCTGGTGGAAACACCTCATCCTCCCATGGTGGGACACGTTCATCATGGGGAGCAAGGAGCTGCTCATCATCCAAACTCACTTTGCTCATGTCAAGGGGTTCAGGCACTTTGAAGCCCAGAACCGAGACACTGGGATGTCCTGGGGATGGGTGGGCCCCTATGCTGCCCACCTGGCTCTCTGGGAAGCACACCACACCGGAGGAACCCAGCAGCTCTCCTGCCAGTGGGGCTGGTGAAGTGTGGGGGCAGGGTGGCTGAGCTACTGCAGGCAGCTTGGCTTTGCCCATCCCAGCTTTTCCTTCCCCCTTGTGCTGAGGGAGCTGTGTCCCTCCTGACCCAAACCATGTGGGATGCAGGAGTGATACTCATTTGCAAAGTCATTACAAGATCACCCATCTGGAAGCTGAAGCTCATCAAATTTAACCTTGAAATATAAGCTACAGCCTGGCAGCTGCCAAGGAGAGAGCAAGAAAAGGAGGGGCTCTTTCTCGATGGCATAAGAGAAGCACACGCTATCACCCAGGTGCTGGCAGAGGTGATGTGATGCCAGGAGCAGACCAGGGCTGCTCAATAGCCACCTTCACCTCAGCAGCAAGAGCCCTCATGGATCCTCCTGCCCAGGCATCAGGCACCTGAGGATGGTTGTGGGAGATGGCCAGGCAGGGACCATCAGCCTGGCCAGCAGCTCAGGGAGCAGATGGTGCCATCGGCAGGGGAGCACAAACCCCTCTCCACGCGGGCCAGGAGCCAGGGTGATGGTGCCACTCCTCACCAGCACCCATGGGCTCTGCTGGCACAGGGAGGCAGCCGGGGACAGGCTCCCACACCCGCCATGCCACCCCAAACCCAGGTGTGCCCAGTCCTGCCAGCACTGCCCGGCCCCCCCGAGGGCTGGAGCAGGGCACCGGAGCCGTGCCTGCCGCCAGCCCCGGCGCTGCTGCCAGCTGGCTCAGCAGTTTGCTTGCAAGCTGTATCCGGGGAAGTATTTTTGGAAGGACATTAAATCATCGGCATAGAAGACACCTCTCAGCCATGTAAGCCCAGGCACAGCTGCCAGCTGCACTTCCCTGATCTCTCCCATTCTCAAACCTTGGCAGAAGGCTCCCCTGCAGTCGCAGCTGGTAGTCACCAGATCACTTTGGATCCTGCCGTGCCTCCTCCCCACATCCCAGCCCCTGTGCCAGCTTTTATCCCACCTGAGACAAAGCCTTCAACAAGTTTTGGGACTATGCGGGCTCCACGCAGGTGCCTCTGTCATAAGTCCCTCTGGGACAGCCACACCAGGGAGCAGATCTCCATGAGGCCGGGTGAGGAATATCCCCCAGCCTTTTGGGACAGCACCACAGCCAGACCAGCCAGATGCTGCTGAGGATCCTACTTCCAGTAATGTCATTAAACACTTGTAACCACCATTCCCATGACTCTGCTCCTTGACCTTCACTTCCTGGTTGGGGTGACACCACACAGCCCAAGAGGAAGGGCAGGAGAAGATGGAGGGAAAAGAAATGGGTGGGAAGACCTGTGGCCTGTGCTTCAGCCCAAAAAAAATCCAACACCTTTGGAACCCAAGTGGGAATGGGGAAGTGACATGATGAGCTGGAAGCCTCCAAAATCCCATCTCCTCTCCCCTCAGTTGCCACAGAAGAAGAGATGGGGAAAATTACCATGGGTGAGAGAAGATGGTGACCAAATAGGCTCCTCAGCAACTCGCCTGCCAGCCAGCCCACATTCCTATGCCTCTGGCAGTGTTTTCCAAGCACTCTATGTTTTGGAGACCTCACTCCCCACTAATGAGATGCTTCCTAGGTTGTAATTTGGACAAGTTGGCTTTGGTTGCGAGAAACCAGAAGGAAAATCCTCCCAGTTGTTCCGGCTTCTGTAATTGGATGTGAATTGCTCGGTAAATATCTGCAGCCAAAAACCCCTGCAGCCAAGGAGCAAGGAGGGAATGCTGAGCTCCAGAGGAGGTGGATGGCTTCTACCACAGGGTGAGCTTTCTGGCACGCATGCCTGGCTCTTCATCACAAAGGGAGAGAGCTGGGGAGCACATCCCCAGCCAGCACCGGCTTTGCCTCACAGAGGTGCTGACAGGTCGGACAGCACATGTGCAGGAGGCTGTGATCCTCCCACTGCCCGTGGCTGCCAGCCCTCCCGGCCTGCAGGGCAATGCAGGCGTTGACCCAGCCAGAGGGACAGAGGGACACTCCTCGGGATGGAGCTGGGGGAGGCAGGGAGAGCAGGAGGGCAGAGACATGGGAACAGAGTCATACAGGCACTGCCTTGTCTGTCGTGCGCTGTTTGGGCATGGGGGGGCTCCTGAACCCTAGAGCCACTTGAGTTAGAGGAGGCCCAGCCAGACTTGGGGCACAGCCCGGCCCAGGGCCACAACAGCTGCCGGCAGCCCCTCACAGAGCACCTCACTGCAAGTGTTGGGTTCATCTCTCATGCTGCATCCAAGCCTCAGGGATGCCCTGTCCTCCTTCCACGGCCGTGGGATGCAGGATAGTGTCCAGGCTGGGCTCCACATCCCCTAGAGGAGGGAGAATAGCCTTGTGGCAGCACTGATCCCCACTGTTGCCCACCACTGATGGGGAAGCCCATCCTGTTCTGCACTGATCCATCCATTCCTTGGTCACTCAGCATGTGCTGACAGTGGAAGAAGCATCTTGGACAGCCCAGCATGACCCACAGATACTGTGCAAATTCTGCACACATGGAGAGCTGTGACCTCCTCCCCGTGCACACACCAACACTTGCAATAAGATCCTCAGCTACACAAACTCACTTCTGGGGAGATATTTAATCAGGAAAGGGAAACAGCCCCGGATGCCCAAAGCCACCAACAGGCAAATGCAAACATTGAGTGGGACACCCAGAGCCCACAACATGTGCGTACACACAGCCGGACACATCCGTACACAATACCTCATTAAACATGGGCAGTGTACAGTCCCAGATTAGGTCTGGCTGGGCTGTGGGCACACAGCCAGCCTGGGAAAAGGGTTCAACTTCAGCTTTGACAAGTCCTGAAGTCTCACAAGCTGTTCTCATGGGATTCCAACAGCCTGGGTCGTCAGCGGGCAGAGAGGGGCAGCCCCGGGCTGGAGCAAGGGACAGAAATGCTAACGCTCATGCAGTCCTTGAAGCAGATTCTGATCCCTGAGCCTGTGGTGAGAGTCCCTGGAGATGCCTCACCCCTGGCAGTGCTCGAGGTCAGGCAGGACAGAAAGACTTCCAGGAGCGTGGACCAGATGTTCTTTAAAGAAGTGGGCAAAACCACCCTCCGATGTTAGACCTAGAGATGGACTCCGGTGCAGCGCGTGGGTCCCGCTCGTGGGACCGCGGTGGGAGCAGAGGTCGGACGGGGGACGCGCATCCTTCCCGGCCGGGACCCGGCACCCGCGGCTGCGGCGGCAGGTCCCCGCGACCCCCGTCCCAGGGCCTTTGCTGCCACCTCTCCGCGCTGCCTGGAAGGACAGCCCGGCCCCGGGGGATGCACAGCAGGTCCCGACCCCCGCCCCGACCCCGGCCTGAGCCCCGGCCCTGGCTCCGAGAGATGCACAGCCGGGCCCCGGGGGTCACAGCTCTTCCGTTCCCAAAAGTCGCTCCTTGCTCTCACACCCTGACCCCTCCGTGTCAGCAAGGTCAGCCCTCGTGGACTCCAGCATGGAGGAACTTGTGGAACCTGTGAGGTGCCTCACCTGCTCCTGCTCCCCACCCACCCCACACCAGCCCCACGTGCCCCTTGTGCCCCACATCAGCTGCACTCCCAATCCCCTCACGCCCCACCTGCCCCACACCAGATGCAGCCCCACTCCCACGCCCCTCATGCCCCTTGATGCCCCATGCCTCCCACGCTCCTTCTGCACTTCCAGCCCTGCTCTGGCAATATGCCCAAGACCCCCCTGCCTGGCCCCCCTTCCCAGTGCAATGAAGGGTCCCACCTTAAATTGGGAGAACTCCCGAGCTACTCTGGGCCCAGTGCCTCGGGCAGGGTGTCCTGGCTGTGCTGCCCTTCCCACCTCTGGGCGCTGGGTCCCAGAGAGGGCAGGGCAGCAGAGGTTCAGAACAAGCAATGAACCGCAGGGGTGTGGCTGCCCAAAGCATCCTCTGCCCACAGCCGCTCTCCACACTCCCTCATGGAGCACCAGGGCTGCCCAGCTAGCAGCTGGTAGGATGGGACTGGGACAGGCCATGAGGTGGCTTTTTGGGGTCTGGTGGCCAACAGGCCTAGCAGGACATTCAAACATGGGAGCTGGGCCCCCTCCATGACCATTTCCATTGGAACAGGCAGTGGACTTAAGCAAGTGATCATGAGAGGTGCCACAGGCACGGAGCAGGGCTTCCTCTCAGCATCGCTCTGAGCATGACCATCAGCTTTAAGCAATGTCTTTCCTGCCAAATGCCAGATGGACTTCAAACCCCATATGGGCATCTTGGAGAGAAAGAAGGCCATAATGTCGCCAAAACCAAAGCCCCAAAGCCAGACCTGGGAAAGAGAAATGCTTCACATCTTCATTGTGTCACCAAGTCTCAGCTGTACACAGCAACAGGGAAACACAATTATTGAGACAAATGCAGCTGCCTCGCATCTGAAAGAAAGAAACAGAACTGGTCCAAGCCGGGGAGCCTGGGAGGAGGGAATGAGAAAATTTTCATTAAAACTTTTTTTTAATGACAGAAGGGCTGAATGTACATTGCGCTCACACACACAAACACACAATAACAAAACAAACAAAAGCTCTGACACGCACTGAGGTCCTCCAGTGATCCTTGAATCGGTTTGGGTGGTGGGGGTGGGAGAGCCTCCCTGAAATGCCACCACCTCCATGGATGCCCCTCTCCTACACTGACAAAAGGCAGCCTCACACATGCCTGGAGAAGCGGGTCCCAGAACCCATTTGCTGTTCTTTCCATTGTTTTGCTTTAATGAGTTGCTAGCAAGGGATGACCTTTCCCTCTCCCTCCTCAACAAAGAAATGAATACAATTCTCAAAATCACGGGGGAAAAGAAAACATGTCAGGAAGCACGATGGCCACAGAGCTACTAGGCACGCTGCTGACAAAGACCCAGAGAACCACAGTGAGCTGACACAGCTGAGGAGCCAAGGGGGCCAGGAGGCATCAGGAGGACTTCAAGAGAAGGGAATGCTCCTGCAAGCCTGGGGCTGCAGGTGCACAGCGCTCCGGGGGCTTACCCTCTCACTGAGTCACACAAAGTAGGTTCCCAAGAGCTTCTCTGGGGTGGGACTCCGTCTGCCAGCAGCAAGGGGACTCATGCTCATCCTGAAGAGCTGGCACCCCTGAAAGGAACAGGACCTGCCCATACCCACACATCAGAGTTGATGGGGTCCAGATTCACAGAGACCCACTCAGGCTTCTGCCCCACCACCCCATACATATTTTGGGTACAACAGCAGGGCTTGGACCTCACTGACCCTGCCCAACTGGGCTTTACCCAGTCCCTGTATATCCCTTTGCCAGGGATAAGACAAAATCGTTACACACTGAGGTCAGCACAGCCCTAAATGTGCCCTTCAGCATGGATTTATCCTGCTTGAGTCCTCACAGACCTCCAGAGATGCCTTCTTCACTTCAGGGGCAATGCTGCTCCGCCCTTTGGCACAGCATGTACCACTACTCAGCTCTGGGACAATAGTCCTGAAGTCCTGGTTTCTGCTGACCTGGTGAGTCCAAAACAGGCCTGTGACCCTCATCCAGCTTCAGTTAGGCAGGGACATCCCTTCACTGAGCTGTGAAAAGTGAGGAATGGCTTTGGATGTCTGCCACAGGCTTAGGAAAAAAACAGGGGAAGGAGCCCCTGGAAGACTGAGGCACATCCTTGGTGTTCTAGAAATAAAGTGGCTGTGCTCTGAGCTGTTTTCTGCATGGCTCAATTGTCCTTGACTGCCCAGGTGGCTGCTCTGGGGGCTCCAACAGAGAGCGGCACAGCAGCAGTCAGACCTGGGAGCAGCTGGTCAATCTTCATTTGCCTCCCCCACCCTTTCCATGGCATCTCCAAGCTCTGAGAGAAGACACAGCTATGCATTCCCCCATGACACCTACCCCAGGGAGGGCACCCTCCACTACCACAGGCTTTAGAGAAGGGGCAGGTTTTCCCTGGCACTTCCCATCCTTTCCGCCTGCTGCAAACCATGTTGTGTATTGGCAGCTCCACCCAAATCCCTGCCAACATCCAAACATCTGCAACTCCTTAGCATGTGGCATTCTCTCTCTCTTTATTTCATTGGTGTTGCTGGAGTTAACCTCCCTGCTCCCCAGCTGTGGCCCCACATCCACCACCCAGCGTCTCTGCTGGCCGGGGTGGCTGCTCAGGGGTGGGGGTGTGACTCCCAGCCCCACAACCCTGCTGAGCTGTGAGCACACGGCATCAGCTGCTGCCCTCTCCTTGGATGGTCTTTTTATTTCTGTGGGCTGGTTTCCCCTGAATTTTGGAGCTCTTGCAGAACGTTTAAGCCGCTGCTGCTTGACATGGAGAAGCACAACCACCATCAGACCTGGTGGAAAGAATTGAAGGGCCTTCTCCCCATCTTCTGTGCGCCTGGTGGCAGCAGCCAGCTCTTCCTCTCCCTCCCATGTTGCAGGCGTCTCCTCGAAGACATGCAGCCACCGACACAGCCACCCTCCCATGGAAACATCTGTCCTTGGCCTCGTGCACCAGGCTATGCCATGCTGTGCCCATAGCTAACCTCCTACTCTCTCCTATCCCACCCTTTTCCTCCACAAAGCAAATCCTCTTCAAAAACCCCCTTTGCCCTGTTTACACCTGTGCTGGCTCAGGGGAGCGCAGAGATGTGCTGCAGGTCATCCAGGCTGCCCCCAGAGCATGGCCAGAGGCAGGACCAGGGTCTGTCCTCCCCAGATGCACAGCAAGGGCATGGAGTCGGAAAATATTATATGGGAGGTTTTCCCTTGGAGGACGCTCCTTCCCTGCTCAGTGTTTGGGGCTGGAAAGCTCTCGGAAAGTGAAAGGGGTTGACACTTCTTCTGGCAGCAGAGTTCAGTAGGGGTCAGAGCTAATCCAAGCAGAGCCGACGGGAGGGGAGGGAGGTGGCGGGGGAAGCCGAGCATTGACGCGCTGAGAGGTAAAAGCTGTGTCAGACACTCCCAGGAGGGAGGAAACAAATGTATAATCAAAACAAAACCGGCTGGGGCTCGTGTGGTTGATGGTGGGTCTCTGGGGGGCTCGAATTTTATATTTGGCTGCTGCAGTCAGCATGGAGGAAGAGTGGGGCTGGGAGTGCTGCTGTCAGGGACCACAGTCAATGCGACCAGCTTGCAGCCAGCTGAGGATCTACCTGCCCTCAAAGCCATCAAGATTCCCAACAGTCCTTGGATCAGCCCACGGATGCTCAAGGCTTGTTCTAGGTCCCATTTCCAAGGGATGGTTGGGTGGGAGCTCAGGCTGACGGACACCCTGGAAATCATGTTAGGACCCAAAAACACTCCTGCTCTTTCATCCTGTGTTTGCACAAAGCTCCAGACGCTGGAAACACAGCCACCAAGACAAGCTCCCCATCCCAGAAGGAGAAAAGATCTGGACAATTCAACAAAACCTGAGCTGCCAGCTATGCTGCTCCCATTGTATCTGGAGACAGTGTTGGAGCAGCCCTGAAAGGTCCTGGAGGTCTCTGAGCAACCACGTGGCTCTGCAAATCCAACATGTATTACCAGGGCACCACAAACATGTGGAGAACTAACACAGGTCTGGAGCTCAGGGGACACCTTTGCCTGCCAGTGCATGATTGACTTGGTGTTGAGCCTCAGGCACTGGTCCAAGCCATGGGATGATACTAAGCAGTCTGATAATAAAATCAGCACCAGACAGAAGAGCCCATTTGTTTCAGATCAAGGGGATTACCAAGATTTTTACAGGTTTGCTAACAAACAGGGTGTTTCTGTGGAGATATCCTGGGCAAATCCATCTTTCAGCCAGAAGCCTCAGCTCTGACACGGGGATCTGTGAGCAGAGCATCTCTGTTTTTCAAGCATACATTTTGTTCATCTTAACAGGATCCAGGACTGAAAAACAGATCAAAATCATCAAAATGCAGGGGTTTCTAGTAGTTTTGAATGTTTTGGGGGCTGAGTTTTTTAACTTGGAAGATTGGAATTATTCATTTCCCAAAAAGGAGTGGAATGCATGGGCAAAGTGATGTCAGGGGCACACAGGTGCAGAAGGGCATTTGCATGTCCTGTTCCTGAGCCTGGCAGGTTCTGCATCAGTTGGTGCTGGTATCAATGTTCCTCACTAAGCTCCCAGCCCTGACCCAACCATTACAGTGGTCCCCAGCCTTGAGGGAGGCCTGGCAACCCCAGGAACTGAAACCTCCAAGGCAGGATTCCATTCAGCAGCACCTGTTCATGGAGAATTAGTAACCTCTATAGGCAAAAATCTGCACAAGCAATGAGGAAGCTTTTAGAATATCTTAAAGCTTTTGAGCCTTCAGACCATGCCAATATCACATTTTCCTCATGGTCGTGGCAGCTAAAACCTTCCTTTCCTTGTCAAACACCCTCAAAAAAGCAAAGTGGAAGTCCTCCAAGCACTCTGACTCCAAGGCCCTGGCCCTTGGGAGAAACATCTGGAACTCAGGAGGACAACCTGGCAGAGCTGCAGTGCAAAGTTGTGGCGTCCAGGTCTCTGATGTATCAGCTGCAGGAGACATGGGATGATGCACTAAGGGCTGAGTCAGGCCACCATCCTTTAAACCACTCCCTCTCCCAGTATGCCCAGTATGACTGATAAATCTAGGAGAAGATGAGAGGTGCTTGGGTACATTGCCTGGGAGCGGCCCTGAATGGCCTCACAACTGCAATTTCTCCACCAAAACTGTCCTGGTTTTGAATCCTCGCTGAGACTTTCACTGCAGCCATCCCCTCCCAGCCCTGCAGGCAGTGGGGGTGACGGTGTCTGTTCCACAGGTGAGGAGTGAGGGCATCAGCAGTCCCAAGCCCGGCAGGAACCTTTGTCTGCTCAGCAGTAGGACACATTGGGACAAGGACACATTGCAGCAGGGTCTGGCTGAGACCAAACACAGGAACAGCCACCCCCCACGAGGGCTCCGAGAGGGGTACCTGGACCTGAAGCAGAGGGGGGCACGATAAAGGGCTGCTCATACACCAGCTTGCTGCCTTGCCAGGGCCTGACTCCCTTCCAAGGACACTTCCAGTAGAAAGAGTCGTCTCTCCCACTTGCCCCACAGACACCACTGGTGCGGTGTGTGTGGTGTCCCTGTCTCCCCATGCCCAAATGGCCAGAGGCCCCTCCAGCACAGTCCTTGGGGAGACCCCCAGCCAGGACAAGCCCATTCCCCTCTAATAGCCTGGCAGAGCTAAGACCCTCTGACTGCATGGCATCGGAGGGGTTAAGAAAACTGAACCTGCCACAAGAGATTTGAGCAGAAACTCCACTGGAGACCTTGAAATCCTGTTAATTGATGCCACACATGTGCTGCATTTAACCTTTGCCCTTTGCTGTAATAGTTTACACAAGTGGCACGGAGGCTGATGCACAAGGGCGGTCTGCACGAGCCCGAGCCCACAGTGATCACACCAGGCACCCTCCAAGCCAGGGTCCCCTTCTCAGTGCCAGGCTCTTCCATCCCAGAGGTACTAGTGAGCCCCCTGACGGGAATTTGGGCTCATGAGCCCTTGCACAGGAATCAGCAGCTATTTGGGGCATGTCCCAGGCAAAGAAAGAGTAATTATTCCATTATTTGCAATAAATCCCCTGCCGTGGTCTCTGGGGAAGTGCAACCCTGCCAGCTGCTGCCCAGGCAGGCGCATCCCCATCCTGCTGGGTCTCACCCAGGGATGCAGAGAGGAGCTCCTGCTGCTTGTGGTTAACCCCAAGTGTGCGGGACACCATCTTCCCAGCCCCGCCAATGGGAGATTTGTTCTTTATCATTCAGGAAAATACTGCCTAATGAAGACTGAAAAAATGGTCAGTTATGGTCATTGTTAGCTCCTATTCCAGCCGGGCAAAGGACAGAGCAAATGAGTCCTCATGACTTTATCCATCCTAAAGTCACCTGAGTAGGTGAAATATTAAAATACAAATTTGTAACTTCTACCTAATAGGGGTTATACTTCAAACCAGCTTGTTTCTTCCACTACGCAGCCTTTGGGGTTGGACACAAGAAGGACATGCTCTGACAGGAGGGCACCAGGAGGAATGAGGAGATGGTCTCCAGGGCAAGGTAGGAGAAACCAGGATGTGTCACCACTGGGGACTTGCAGAGTTACCTGTGATGATGCCCTTCATGCTGCTCCTCAGCCTCAGGAGCTGACACCTCACCCAGCATACGGCAGTGCCCAGGTCACAAGTGAGCAGTGGGACACAATTCCCAGCTGGCACATTGGCAGATATGTGATGGATCCACCACGTTCCCTAGGCTGGGTCCATCGAGACACAGAACTTTTGGGTCTCCAGGGCCACGTGCACCAGGAGCAGCGCAGCAGCCCCCCGGCCATGCATGGTGCTTACTGTGCCCCCATTGCAGTGTAGGCAGCTGTGAGCTGCTCTCAGACAACCCAGAGGTGAATTTGCACTCTCTGTTTTGTCATGGCTGCTGTCATTGCCATCCTGTCTTCCCCAATCAAGGGATGCAGAGCCATGACCAAGGTCTCAGCTGAAAAAAGAACTGACACTCTGTAAGTGCAATAGCAGCCCTCAGTGTTGGGTGCTGTGGAGACAAAAGTTTCTGGGTGCAGGAGAGCTAGCATTATTATCCACTCACATTCTACACTTCTACAGCTCCCAGGAAAATCCCTTTTGGTAGAGATACAGGGCAAGGAGAAGCACCTCATGATGGGGATCTGACTGCCAGAGTCGCTCCAACTCACAACTGCCTCTCAGTCACAAACTGCTCCGTCCAAGACAACTCTCAAAGGTTTTCTTTCAAGTTCATACCAAAAGATGCAAACAAAAGGTTGGTTCACATCTGTCCATTTTTCTTCCTCTTTGGAAGATTTAAATGAGATGTCAGCGTTTGTTTCACTGTTTTTGCCTTCTCTCCACAGACTGTTGGGAGGGATTGTCATGGAGGACCCTGATGCTGGTGCAAAAATGTGCTTCAGGAGAAACACAACCCCTCTGGGTTCTCCCAACCAGCTGCAATCTTAAACCCTGTCACACAGAAGGTCCTGTCGTATTTCAGAACATTTGTGACCAACCGAGCACATGTCAATCAAAACACCTGGGGAATAAACAGGACTGTCCTGGGGGAAACAGCTGGCACGACACACAGTGGGGCAGCCTGAGGGCTTCTCAGAAATGCTTGGGGCCACAACTCTGACAAATCCAGGTCCCCGGGAGTCCAGCACCAACAGGCTTTAATTAGGCTTCAGAAGGTCCTGCTTAGGAGTGTGTGACCCAGGTTTTGGGCAGTGGTGGTGCAGGAGACTGGGGGGTCCCAGGGAGCAGGAACAGCCTGCCAGCGCCGTCCCCAGGCAGGAAACCTGCGGGAGCCGCTGCCAGCGCCGCTCGCTTTTGGCATCAGGAGAGGGAGCCGAGGCGGGGAACTTCAGCCCGGGCTAATCGGCCAGGCCCTTGTTTTATCTCCAAATGTTCCTGAGGCAGCCGTTAGAGCCGCCCAGCCAACATCCCAGGGACGATTCCCTTTGAACGGCCGCTTTGTCTGGTAACTTTATTTACACTTTTGATGCCAATGTTTATCCACTCTTTAAAAAGCTATTCAGAGCGTCTCCCAAATTAACTTCAGATGTGAGAGCAAGGGGAACATTCCCTACATCATATTTCATACACTTTTGTGTTATTTAATTCTTGGAAATTCTTTTTTTTAAATATAAAAACATTTTTTAAAAAATCTCCAAGGTTTTGGAGAGTATAACCTCTCTCTGTGTGGTCTGTAAAATCTGGCTGTAAAGCTCTTTCCTAAAGTTCACAAATGCCATTATAAATCGTCTCCTTATCTTGCTTATTGGGTTTTTGCTTTCACTGACACACATCCTGGATAAGGAACTGCTTCAAGTCACCTCCACCACCAATGGGCCCATGCCCCTGGCAAGAGCAACTCCATCTGGGGATGGCTGGCATGGATGGCCACAGGAGACGGGGATGAGGTGGAGGGCGATGGAATAGGTGCAATGGCATGGGAGGGAAGAGGCCTGTGGGGGGATGGAGTGAGTGGAATAGGATGGGTGTGATAGCATGAGAGAGAGTGGGATGGGACAGGGCAGGGTGGGACAGGAAGAACAGAAAATGGGGTGTGATGGGGTAAGTAAAATGGAATGGGTGGGATGGCATAGGATGGAGTGGGAAGATAGAATGGGAAGGCTGTAGGGTAGTGGGTAGTAGGGAATAGGGTAAGTAGACTGGGATGGATGGGATGGAGTATGATGGGATAAAGTTATGGGATGAGTCAAGAAGAGATGGAGACCAGACCAGACAAGAGCATTTGCTTTTCCCTACTTCACCACAAACCTTCCCTCAGATTCCAATCTTTTTCCTCTAGGTATCTTGGAAGAATGAAGCTGACTTTCTGTAGAGGAAAAAGAAGGCCAGAGCAGCCTGGTACTCACAGGGCTCACTGGAGACCCACAGCCAAGTCCCTGGAGGCTGGAGCAGGAAACCAGCTTTGCTCCTCACAGAGGCATCTGCAGTGGCCCAGCAGACTTGAGGTCCATCCTCCAGACCCCTGGGAAGGGGCTGCATCATCAGCACCTGGAGCCAATCAAAGTGCCTGTGGAGACTTTTGCATTGATTCTCCCAGCAAGGACCAGCTGAACTGGAAGAAGGCATCACCCACACCCAGAATTAACCCCTCCATTCCCAGCTGACATCACCGCTGGCTCCCATGCCAAAGGCACCACTGTCAGCAGTCAGCTCTTGGGCTGTGGCTTTCCAGCTCCGAGGGAAGTTAAAAGGACTCTTCCTAAGAGGGCAATTTTCACAAAAAAAAACAATAGGTAGCTTGAGACAGCCTCCAAAACCATCTATCAGAGCCCAAAATCCTATTTGGATGCAGCAGCCATCCAGCTGTCCCTCCCTCAGCAGCCCTACCCAGCCCGGGATGTCCAGCGGAGGAAGGAGCTGGAGGCAGAGTGCTTCTGGGGAGGCAGAATGTTTCTGCTGCTGGGCCAAGCCAGAGCAGTGTCCGACAAAAACCACTGCTGCTGTCCTCTGGACAGGACCTGATGACAGCCAAGGGCAGGGAACTGGGAATCTGAAATGCTGTATTATTTGGATTCAGCAAGCAAGACTTCCATGCAGTTACCACCCCCCTTGCCCCAGGGCACAGTGTACCAGAGAAATCCATTCCTGACCAAAAAGGGGGTCTGGGGACACAGAGGGTGGCTTTTTGTTGACCCTGCAGCTCTGATGATGGGGGACAGCTATGCTGATTCCCTGGCAGGGACTTTCCAGGTGGGAGGTGAGGCTGCAGGCCATGTGCCAGGCTGCAGGGCAGCATCCCATCAACTTGGACTGGAGCTGCTCATCCCTGAGCACCTCACCCTGAGCACTCCAGAAGGGAAGAGATCTCCATGGAGGTGGCTGGGGTGGGAGGGCAGTCAAAAGGAATGCAGGGCAGGCTGCAGCACCAGTGCAGGCAGGGTCAGGCATCCAGGTGAGGTGTGGGAAGGGTTTATCACTTTCCCTTGGTGGCAGGGGAGTGGAGGGGTGCTACTGCGGCCTCCTGGCAGGCTCTGAGACATCAGTTTACAGAGCACTTGGGGATGCTCAGAAGCGAGGCGCCACACAAGCACGAAATGTCATTACAAAGGATATGATTTAAGGCCAGGCAGGGCCAGGAGGGGAGGGGGATCCAGTTTGCATGGAAGACTATACAAAATAAATCCTGTCCGAAAGGCTTCCCGCCTCCACAGCAGAAAGTGGAGCTGTATCAGACGGCCTGTCTCTGCCATGCTCGCCTTCTTCCTTTTACAGGCATAAGGAGGTTTTTTTTTTTTTTTTGCTCATCTTTGCTGCAAGACTTGCTGGGTCCCGCCAGCTGATCCATGGCCAAGGGGAATGTCAAGGGAGGAATGAAAACTAAGGGATCCAGATCCCCTCCATGGTGGGACCTCCACAGCCGTGTTCTCCCTCAGCTGGGCAACCTGCAGGGTCAGCAGAGGGATGTGGGCACCAGAGGGACAGAGCACTGCCATCTCTGGCCACAGGCAAAGGTCGGGAGAAGCTGCAGAAAGGTAAGCTGGTGTGCCAGAAGCCATGTCCCCAGTGTGCCACCACTGAGCTCCTCCCAGCACAGCCAGGCTCAGAGCTTCTCTGCCCTCGTTCCAGGTGCCATGGCCATGCAGCTCCTGCTGCTGCTCCCAGCCCAGGCCTCTGCTCAGGTGATCACTCTGCTTGAGTGACCTGAGCTGCCCTCCCCTTCCCTCCTGCAGTGACGGCACAGCCGCTGCTGGCACTGCTGGCAGCGCCCCGAGGGGTGGCACACAGAGCTCATCCTGCTCCTGGGAGATGAGCTCCAAGGGAGCTGCAGGGGCAGCATTGCTCAAGCCCTGAGCCATGATGGGTGTGTGCACATGGTCAGGAAGAGGTGAGCACGATCCAGCCTTTTGAGGACTAGGCGATGGGGAGAGCTGGGCCAGTGCCTCTCTCCTCTCACTGCTCAGCCTGCAGCCATGCTCAGGTGGACATGGCTGCTGCAGCTGAGGATGTGTCCAGGTGCCCACCAAGGTCGGGCAGCCCAACCTGCCACAGACTGTCTGCCCATCACTAAAGCTCTGTGATGGTCCTGGGGCAGCAGTCAGGTGCTCAGAGCTCACTGGCCCATGACCCAGTCCCACTGCTTCCCCTGGAACAGGAACAACCAAAACAGGGCTCCAGCCCTTGCGATGCCCATTCACAACAGGGGTGGGAAGGAGGATCCTGGTAATTATGGGCCAGTCAGTGTGACCTCAGTACCCGGTAAGGTAATGGAACAGTTTATCCTGAGTGTCATCACCCAGCACTTACAGGATGGCCAGGCTATCAGAGCCAGCCAGCAGGGGTTCAGGAGGGGTAGGTCATGTCTGACCAACCTGGTCTCCTTTTATGACCAGGTGACCTGCCCGGTGGATGCAGGAAAGGCTGTGAATGCTGTGTACCGGGACTCCAGCAAGGCCTTTGGCACTGTCTCCCACAGCACACTCCTGGCAAAGCTGCAGCCCAGGGCTGGGACAGGAGCACTCTGTGCTGGGTTCAGAACTGGCTGGATGGCCGGCCCAGAGTGCTGGTGAACGGTGCTGCATCCAGCTGGCAGCCAGGCAGCAGGGGTGTCCCTCAGGGCTCTGTGCTGGGGCCAGCCCTGTTCAATATCTTTACTGATAACATGGATGAGGGGAT
Organism: Fringilla coelebs; assembly: GCF_963513975.1. Lineage (NCBI taxonomy): Eukaryota > Metazoa > Chordata > Aves > Passeriformes > Fringillidae > Fringilla > Fringilla coelebs. Next base: position 15,887,910 of record NC_140042.1, read on the forward strand.
TGAGATTTTAGCTGGTAAATCTGCAGATGACATGAGCTGGGAGCGTGTGTCCATCTGTCAGAAGGTAGGACAGAGAGACCTGCAGGGAGACCTGGAACAGAGTCCAGAGGGATGGGCAGAGTCCAATAGGATGAAGTTGAATCAGCCCAGGTGCCAAGTCCTGCATTTTGGCCACAACAACCCCCTGCAATGTTTTAGTCTGGGGACAAGGTGGCTGGACAGTGCTCAGGTGGCCAAAAAGGCCAACGGCATCCTGTGTCAGGAACGTATCACCCTGTAGCAATAGCCTGTGTCAGGAATAATGTGGCCAGAAGGAGCAGGGAGGTCACTCTGCCCCTGTACTCAGCACTGGTGAGGCCTTGAGCACTGTGTCCAGTTCTGGCCCCTCAGTTTGGGAAGGACGTTGGGACACTCGAGCACATCCAGAGGGGGCAACGAGGCTGGAGAGGGGCTGGGAACACAAACCCTGTGAGGAACCACTGAGGGAGCTGGGGGTGCTCAGCCTGGAGAAAAGGAAACTCAGAGGTGACCTTATCACTCTCTACAGCTTCCTGCAAGGTGGCTTTGGTGAGGTGGGGGTTGGTCTCCTTCACCAGGCAGCCTGACAGAGGACACAGTCTCAAGCGGCATCAAGGGAAATACAGCTTGGATATTAGGAAAAAGTTTTTTATGGAAAGAGTGATAAAGTTCTGGAATGGCCTGCCCGGGGAGGTGGTGGAGTCACCATCCCTGGATGTGTTTAAAAAAGCCTGGATGTGGCACTGGGTGCCAGAGTTTAGCTGAGGTGTTGGGGTTGGGTTGGACTTGATGATCTTAAAGGTCTCTTCCAACCCAGTAATTCTGTGATTCTGTGATTCAGTCAGCAGGAATCCTCCCTGAGACTTGTCTCCATGGATGCAAATGGAACAAAAGGAAATTGTGGCCAAGAAGATTTGCCAAAAGTGCTGCTTCTTTTATTTTTAGGGACATTTCAAAATGAAAATTTTTCATTTTCAGCTTTGCTGTGAATTTTTCCCTCTTTTCCCACATAGGGCTGGTAAGAAGTCAAATGCTATTTCCACGGGAAAGGAGCCATTCTCCTTTCCCCTTTCCTGTGCATTTTCTAGGAAGGAGAAGAAAATCTTGATAAAGCTGGAGGAACAGGAAGCCCATTGAAATAAAATAGCCAGCAGCAAAGTCATTGGGAAATGTTAAATGAACAAACAAATGGTTCATTGCTCTTAAATTTCAGACCAAATTGCCTCTGCAGAGCACATGGAACTCCATCCCCACTGAAGCTCAGGCAGGAGAAGAGAAGGAGGTTCTCTTTGGCTTCTCTTGGTGATGTCTCTAAAAGCCTGTCATGCTACTTCATTCAGCTGTGTGTTCTCCCCCTTTTGCCACAGAAAAGGGGAACCCTTTTCCCAGGAGACCTGTCTCCAAGGTCTGGATCATTTTCTTTGTCCATTGGCTCTGAAGGAGGGTAAAGAGATGCAGCTCCAAGCCTGGATACCTCTCTGATTTGACCTTAAGTCAAGCAAGACAAAGCCTGGCCTGCAGGCAGTTTTAATGAGGAATTTGCGACCCTAATTAGAAAAATAAGGGCATATTCACGCAACATATAAATATAACACAAAGGTTAAGTTGAAAGATCCAAGGTCTGGAGAGGAGAAAAACCAAAGAGGCCCCAAAGTTTCCGAGTTCCTGTTGGCTTTGGAGGGAGGTTCACGCCTGGGGAAGTTCAAGCTCCTCCAGATCTCCAGGGTCTGCAAAACCTGTGCCGAGACTCTCCAGCGAGCAGGCTTGCTCCCACGGTTTCCGGCATTTCCTAGTGAGGGAAGGTCTGGGAAGCACTGCAAGAGCAGCCTTTTGCAAAGTATTTTGGCACCCTCGCTTCCAACAGGGATGCAGAAAGTACAAAGGCTGGAAAACCTAAAAAAATATAGGGGGAGGGGGGCTAACTGAAGGTTTCAAGCATTAGCAAGTTTGGGTTGGGGGTGGTTCAAGTTGGAGGTGAAAGTTCGGGCGAGGTGCTCATTCTCCGTGAGTCAGAGCATCCGGAGTGGCAGGAAGCTGAGGATCAAGAGGCGGCTGTCAGGGGCAGAGCCTTTCAGCAGAGCCAGCCCTGGGGCCGAGGGCTCTGCCCGGCCAGGGCAGCCGGCAGCTGGGAGCTGGCGTAGCCCCGTGCCAGGCGGCGGAGCAGGGACAGGGTGACAGCCCCGGCAGCAGGTGTGACACCGCGACTGGGGCACGAGGGCCAGGCTGCGGCTCAGCAGCTGGAGATGAGCCCAGGATGACCCGCTGTCCCTCTGAACCTCGATAACCTGCCTCCACTCAGCGCGGAGCCAGACACACCCCCGAGGGGCGGCCGGTGTCCCCCGGTGACCTCGTGGCTTTGCCGGGGAGGAACCGGAGAGCGGGGCAGCAGAGCAGGGCAAGGGATGGGGACCAGATGCTGTGCTAGTCCTCCCCCTCTGAGACACTCTGGGACTTCTGAAATTCTTCAACAATGCAAAATTCTTTCCTCTCCAATATTATTGTTGTTGTTGTTGCTGTTGTTGTTGTTGTTGTTGTTGTTGTTGTTAATAATAATAATAATAATAATAATAATAATAATAATAATAATAATTATTATTATTATTATTATTATTATTATTATTATTATTATTATTATTATTATTATTATTATTATTATTATTATTATTATTATTATTATTATATATCCCTCAATTTGGGCAAACTTAACTACTTTTGCCCTGGAAATGGTCTGTCCTGATTCTGATGAAACGACAAGTTCTGAAACTGGCAGGAAACAATGACAGAAAATAGGTTTCAAACCGAAATCCATGCAATTTCCCAGAGCTCAGCCATGTCATACTGCTCAACACTGCATCCTCCCACTAGCATTTTGCTGACTGACCACACATGCAGCATTTCTTTTCTGCTAAAACACCACATCAGCACCCCTTGTTCTGCTCTTCAGCCAGAGTCTGTACTGCACCTCCTACACATCCCCTAAGTTTGGGTGTCTCACAATTTATGCTCACAGAGTTTTGGGAAAGAGGCTTGCAGACAAGTTACAGATGCCTGATGGAGCTCAGAGGCTGTGTGGAGGCAGAACCAGCACCCTCATTTTGCAGGCACCAGGACAAGTCAAGAATGAGGCTGCTGGTGGCTGGAGTGGCAGCTCCACCTAGAACTGGAAGGAAATGGATATAGGCATTCCTAGCAGGAAATGGATCCGGACAAGGCTGGAGGGTTTGCCCGGTCCCAAGTGGAAGCTGCAGCTGAGCCTGGAAAAGGCCTTTTGCTCAAGCCCCAAGGTGGCCCCACGATTGCTCGGGCTGGAGCCCATCCTGAAACCCTCAGCCCATCCTGAAGACTTGCTTTCCACCAGGGTTGAGCCCAATGCAAACAGGAGACACACGAGCATCCCTAAAAAATCTGTAGACTGGGAAGTGTCTCTCCCAATCTGCTCTGCTCTTCAAACCCATTGCCAGTCCCTGCCTGTCCAGCAGTACCCATTTCTTGGAAAGGCTTTAAAAGGGGAAGAAAACAACATATGCAACCCAGTTTGCAAAAACAAAGCCCAAACAAAGGCCATAAAATCCAATAATTAACAGAGCAAATAAGCTGAAGGCCCATTAGGCTGCACATATTAGGTAATGACAAGTAGTTCACAATAACCACTTCTGAATGGACTTCACCCAATATGCATTTAATTAGGGTTTAATAAAGCCACAGCATGTTCTTAAAAGCCAATTAGAAACATATTCACTGAGGTTTAGAAGCTATGTAATAGATGCCTGTAGGAACCAGATACGTGCTGATTACATAGCTATTAATCCTCAATAAAGGGTCTAATAATCATTTTGTTCTTCAAGAGCAGGCAACGGCTTTATTAAATCTTAATGAAATGCATACTCAGGAGCTTTCCTTCAAAGCCAATCTGCGTTAGGAAGATGGGTTTAGAAGTGACAGTCTGCTGAGAGAAAGGACCCCCTCCTCATCACCACCTCTGCCACTGTGGCAGCGAGTTTGAGGCCAGATCTGCTTCCGGAGCAGGCGCTGATTCCTGCAGCCACAGAAGAGAGGGTCTGAGAGCACCGTGAGACATTTCACCCTGTGCTGAACATTTCCTTGCACAGGGAAATGTCTCCATGAACCAGGATATCTATTTGATTCATGGCTCTAGGTCCAAAGCATCCCTGCGCAACTCACATCAGGAAGGGAGCAAGGCCCTGGGGTCAGTGAGGTGGTGCCACATTCCATGAGGATCAGCTCAGCCACTTCTCCAGACATTCACCTCCTGCCTGCATTCATGGCTGCCCAAAAAGGAGTGACTGAAGTGAACTCCCTTCCACCATCCCCCAGAGAGGAGCTGGTTTGGTTGAGGGTCTGGGCCACTTAGGTGGTGACTTCCTGCCTTACCTCTAGGATTGGAAGTTGATCTAAAACTTGGCAAGCCATTATTATGTTCCCATGGACACCCATTGGAACAAGCCATGCCCACACCTTTCCACCATAACTCCATCAGAAAGCCAGCAAAATGCCATTGCAGGCTTAAAAACTGACACATTGCAAAAACTTTTCATAAACACCTATTTCTGTTTTCACCTGCTGTTGTCTCACCCCTTTAAAACATGGGCTTGTGTTTTCCATGCTGGCTGGAAACTTCAGCAGCTGCCATTGGGATGCAGTCACGCTTCACCCCTAGACCGACCTGGAGATGAAGATGTGCCTGGTCCTCACCCCAGGAGCAGAGACCACCCCAGCACAGCGGCTGAGTGTCAGCTTAGGGCCAGCAGCCCATCCTTCTCTGCTGCCAGAAGGATGGAGGCACAGCCAGCCAGAGCTGGTGCAACAGGGCCAGAACCAACTGGCAGCACCAGGATGGAGCCAGGCCCCACAGCTGGAAGCAGCATCATCCAAAAGCACAAGGCTCTGCCTACCAGTTCAGATTGGGACTGAGAGGTGCAGGTGTGGGCCTAACTGAGGCCAAGCTTGGCTCCCAGCCAGCAGCCCTTCTTAGCCCATCAGGACTCAGCAGTGTTGGGACTGGCAGTCTGGCCACAGGGAGGCCATGTAGGGCCCCATTGTGGGACCCCATCCCCTTCCCCAGCTCCAGGTCCCAGGCTGATGCTGAACTTTGCAGTGGATCAGTCAGGGCAGGTCATGGGAAGAGCAGCCCAGAGCAAGGAGCAATGCAAATGAGAGGGTGGGTGGTGAGGTGGCCCCTGCAGCCCTGAATTTCAGCTCTCTGCCAGGATCTCCTGGGGAGACAATGGATAAAGCAGGGGAAATACCTGGGATACCCATGTGACATCCCAAATATGCTGCCCTCCTGAATGCTCTCAGTGGTCCTACGCTCTGATTAGCCCAGGGAAATTGAGCCCTGCCTGTTGCTCCCATGCCAGGTCTGGCTCACTCTGGCAAGGCAAAGTGCCTCCAAGTCCCCTGGCTGCAGGGCTTTGCAGTCAGGGGAGCAGCTTGGCGGGGCAATGTCCCACCTGCCCACGGCTGTGGGGCCAGGCAGGGCACCCCTAGAGACCTCCCATCTTCACAGCAGAACTGCCTCCAGCTGCTCTCCCGTCTCTGAGGATCACTCTTCCCTCCCTGCCCAGGCTCACACACAGCACCCTCCACCCCAGGGCAACTGAGTCCACCCTCCAGCCAGACCCCACGCCACCATCCCAGCCCCTCATGGGCACCTCTTGCAATGCCCTGCTGCAACCAGAGCAGGTGTCCCCCAGGGACAGCAGCCAAATATCCTGGGTCAGGAATGCTCACCCTCAAGGGTGCCTGAAACTGCAGGATCCACGTCCCCCAAAATGGGGAGACCATCCCCTACCACACCAGCAACTTCCCTGGCCAAATGTCTCCAAGAAAATGAGTCATGATCAGCCCTAAGCAGAATGCTGGGCATGTCTGTGGACAGCCTGGTAAATGCTGGTTCACATAGGTGCTGTCAGGCCTTGCTGCAGGTAACGTCCTCTCCTGTGATATTAATTCATGTTTTTTCACAGAAAAGGGTTACTTCTTTCCAACCTCAAGGAGGAGATCATATCTGCTGCACAGATCTGCCCTACCAACAGCCCAAGCCAGTCCCAAGGGAAATAAGGGAATAAGGCGTTTCATTATTCTCGTTCCTCCCAGTAAATAAAAGTTAAACCTAGCCAGGGTGCAGATCACTCCCACCTGCCCATCTGTCCCTCTGTGTGCCTTTCCAGCTTGGCATCCCACTGCCTTGTGGGGATGGAGAGTCTCAGCCATGGCTCCTGGTGAGACCCCAGCATGAGGTGAAGCATAGGGAGCTCTCCTCTTCCAACCAGGCTTACCCACGGACATCCACTTCCAAGCGTTTGCTCTGGGGGTTGTGGCAGGAGAAAGATACTCCCTGTGTCCACCATGGGCTCTGGTTTCCTCCATCAGCAGCCTTCAGGAGGCCCTTCCCACCCAGCCACAGGTGCCTGAGCTCCACACTGCTTTGCCCCCAGCTCAGAGCAGAGTTCTGGCCGGGCAGAGGTGCCCACTTTTGGCAGGGTTCTTGCTGGTGATCAGCAGTTTTCTGGTGGAACCCACGGTAATGTCTTCCCTCCATCCCTCCAGGACAGCTCCGGTTTTCTCCCAAAGACCAAGCCTTGGGCTTGTTTGGCCAAACCTGAGCAGTTTGACATCAGCTTGACATGAAACCTCCTGCAAAGCTTGGTCTGGGGAAAAGTGATGCCCCACAGCTCCAAAGGGCACCGGCTGGCATGTGGGAACTGAAAATGATGTTTGAACTGAGCATTGGTGCCCTCTTTATTTCTTTTCTTTCTTTCTTTATTTATTTATTTTCTTTCTTTTTAAATATTTTTTTCTACTTTCCAGCTCAGGGAAGATTTTAAGAAGTCAATTTTTCCACCCTCTTGTGGACAGGTACAAATTCTGAAATACCACAATTTCCACAAGGGTGAAACTCCTGATTTTCAGCCACTTTCTCCCAGGGCCTTTCCAGGAGGTCTGAGTCACCCCTGCAGAAGGTGTTTCACATATATATATAGAGATGTGTCTGGGTTGCAGCCTGGGACTCTTGGGAGTGAGGCACAAGCCCACAGTCTGGCTCCCTCTCCCAGCCTGGCCCCTGCGCTGGAGTTGAACACACATGCCATCCCCCCCAGCCCCTGCTGAGCCACCAAGGAGGTGGAGACGTGGAAATCATGAGGTACATGAGGTAGGGAAGGAAGGACAATCATGCATGTTTGGGGCATCCTAAAGATTGTGACCTCAGAAAAAAAAATTGAGACAACGGGGCTATATTTAATAAAGATACTCAAGGGAAGGATAATTTTTTACAGAGAAGAGACTCCAAAATACCTGTTTGGAAGTCAAGCCTGAACTTGAAGCCCAGCAGACAGAACAAGGCAGGAGTCTTCAGCAAGGGTGCTGTCATGCAGGGTCTGCCTTGCCCAATATCCCTCCCTTCTGCCCCCTCTCCTAGTTTGTTGGGTCCTACATGGAGAAAGAATGCTTGGAAAAGGCAAAAAAAGAATAATTTTGTTGGGAGCTCACAGGGGTGGAGACACCCCACAGGACTATACCAAAAGGACTGGAGCTATATGTCCAACTCTGCCAGATCACAGAAAAACTCACATGAGACCTTTCCAGGAGCAGTCAGCTTAGGGACATCCAAATCACTGCCTTCAACAGCCACCAACACACCAACACTTCTCTCATGCCTTTTTTGCATCGAACATGGTTAACTTGTAGAGTAAAACAAGCCTGTCTGTTGGGTAACTCTGAATAAAAGCCCTAGTTGAGGCACCACAGATCACCACAAGCTGGTCTCTGTCCCACAGCAGAGACAAGGGTTTGTCACATGGCAATTAGCTCCAAGGAATCCCCAAAACCCCCCAAAGCTGCCGCTCACAGCCTTTGGCCTTTGCAATAAACTTACCACTGCTCCTTGTTTCAGCTGGCAGCTGGTCCTTATTTCTAGACCTGTTTCCTTTCTACTAATTAATCATCTCCAAATGTGCCTCTGCCTGAACACGTGGCCAGAAACTTGATGTCAGGACACACTCTTGGAAACCCAGTTGTGCTGCACGCCAGGGGCCAGGAGTGCCAGTGGCAGAGCTGGGATGAGCCTGGGTGGCCACCCCTGTGGGTGCTGCTGCCCACAGCCAGACCCCATCCTGCTGCACAGCCAGGGCACAGGCAGCTCTGGCTGGGGCGGCGGATGGAGCGGATGGAGCAGGATCAGCCCGTTGTGCTGACTCCTGACCCCAGCACCCCACAGAGGGAGGCCGGAATTGGCCCCATTTTCACATGCCACTGCAGCTCCTCTCCATGCAGAGCTGGGACTGAATTCCCAGCAGTAAAAAACAGGTTCAGGAGACAAAAAAAAAACAAAGGGTGAATGAAGAACTCTGCAGAGCCGGCCCAGCAAGGTCAGCTTGGCTTATTACCCACAGCTGACCCACCCTGAGCAGAGCTGTCTGCACAGGAAGCCAGTGATAGGGAAACAAGAACAGGGAGTCATGTCCAGGATACCAGAGCCAATGGCCATCCCAGTCCTGAGCAGAGGAGCTGGGTATAGAGACCACTCCAACACCCTGGGCTCTGCTGCTTCAACTGCCTTCCTCTTAGAACAGTTGGAAGGAACCAAAGCTTTTCTTTTGTTATCTTGGATGAGACTTGCACAGTGGAAGTGCTCCAAGGCCACCTGTGCCAGGACATTTACAGAGTTTTACAGCATAATAGTGAAGCAAAACGAGGGGAAGCTTTTCGATGTTTATGCACCTGACACTCTGAAGGAGCAGAAAGCATGAAGTTGCCCTTCCCATCCAGGTTTGTGATTGTTCCTCATGGCCACAGCCTCAGGCAGCAGCACCAAGCCTCTTCTCTGCTGGAGCTGGGCAGACCACAGAGGAGTGCTGAGGACCTTCTGCAGATGAAGGATGCCAAATGAACAACCTTTCTGACATTTAGTCTCTATTCAAATGGTAATCTATATTTTGAAGATTTTATACAACTAGGAGGATTTTGTGTTATGTTTTTCCAGCTTCTAAATCCCATCTACACCAATAAGCAGTTGTGGTTAACCTCCAGAGAGGGAAGGAATGAAATTCCCAAGCTGATGGTCAGTCCCAGAGATGATGAGTCCTGTGCAAAGCTGTAAGATGTGACGTGCCTTGGGTTTCTGCAAGTGAAAGAACTGTAGGGAGGCAGGACTGTCCCCGTGGTGGGACCATCTTTAGGGTCTCATTCACTGTTGCAGTTCAAGTCTGCAGTTCTAGCCTGGAAGTTGGGTGGTAAATAGATTTGAGTGAGACTTCAGCATCCCTTGCCTCCAGGCCTGCTGGAGATTTGGGGGGGGTCTTCCTGTAAGAGCAGAGGAAGAGCAATCCAGAGGCACAGTAACCTCCTCAGCAGCACAGGACAGTTGTGTTGGGCGAGTCACAGCAGGCAGGTCCTGGGTTGGGACAGACATGATTCCCATCCCACCCCAGGAACGAAGCCATGGGATTGTTGTCCCCTGAGTAAAATATATTCTTTTATTCAGCTCCAGAGGTTACACAGTGCAAGGACTGTTTAACTCGTGGTGAAGGAGGACCCCGGAAAGTTCACGCCTGTCAGTCTCACTTCAGTGCCCTGTAAAATCCTGGAAAGTATTATTCTGGGAAGTATTGAAAAATACCTGGAGGACAATGCTGGCATCAATCACAGCCAGCACAACTTCATGAGAAGAAAGTCCTGCTTGTCAAGCCTGATTTCCTTCTAAAGCAGGGTAACCAAACTGCTTGATCCAGGAAAGCCACTAGATGTGATCATTTTGGCCTTCAGAAGAGCTTTTGATTTAGTCTCTGCCAGGATCCTTCTGGACAAACTGTCCAGCCCATACCTGCCTCACAGGTCAGGCACAAAGAGGGACAGTGAGGGGGATGACATCAGACTGGTGTTTAGCCACTAATGGGGTTCTGCAAGGCTCCATCCTCAATTCAGTTCTCTACAACATCTTCATTAATGGCTTGGATGCAGGACTTAAAGGAATACTTAGTTTACCAGCAACACTAAATTGAGAGGAGCTGTTGACTCCCTCAAAGGCCCTGCAGAAGACCTTGACAAATGAGAGATGGGCAATCACCAACCATGTGAAGTTCAACAAGGGAATGTGCCAGATTGTGCACCTGGGATGGGGCAACCTTGGATGTATGGACAGACTGGGGAATGAGATGCTGGAGAGCAGTGCTGCAGAAAGGACCTGGGGGTCCTGGTCGAGGGCCAGTTGGAGCTGAGTCACCAGTGCCCTGGAGCCAAGAGGGAAATCCTTGTTCTGGGGGCACCAGGTCCAGCACTGCCAGCTGGGCCGGGAGGGGATTGTCCTGCTCTGCTTTGCACTGAGGTGGCCTCACCTCAAATCCTATGTGCAATATTAAAAACACATGAAGCCATTGGAGAGCATCCAAAAGAGGTCACAAGGATGGGGAAGGGTCTGGAGGGGCCATATGAGGAGCAGCTGAGGGCACTGGGTGTGTTGAGTGTGGAGGAGAACTGAGGGGAGACCTCCTTGAGCTCTTCAACATCCTCCTGAGAGGCAGCACAGGGGCAGCTCTGATCCCTTCACTCTCGTGACCCGTGACAGGACTCAAGGAAATGTCTGGATCTGAGGGGAAGTTTAGGTTGGATATCAGGAAAAAGCTTTTTTACCCAGAGGGTGCTGGAACAGACTCACGGAGAATTGGTCACAGCTCCAAACCTGTCTGAGTTGAAGGAGTGTTTGGACAATGCTCTCAGGCACGCAGTGGGATTCTTGGGGTGTCCTGCATAGAGCCTGGAGTTGGACTCAATGATCCTGATGAGTCCCTTCTAATTCAGCTTGTTCTATGATTTGATGATTCGACAATTCTGCGATAAGGACTATTCAAACACCACTGTGCAGATCCCATCCATGGCTAGTGCTACTGCATGGGTTTGATCACCCAAGGCATGCAAGGGCTCTGGTTGAGCAAGCCAGCATTTCTTCATGCTGTAAACAAGCCTGAACCTTGCCAGATCAAATGTCACAGGGGCTGCAAGCCCTGGACCCTCTCTAGAAACCACCTTCACCAGGGTCCTGCTAAATGGAGAGGACTCAGCAGCTACAGGACAAGCAGATCTCTGGAGCCATCCTCAGAGCCTCTGGCTTCTGCCCATGGCATAGCCCTGCTGCAACCTGCCCCACTGGGCTGTACCCACCAGCATCACACCCTCCAGCCCAGAGGAAACAGCTGGAGCTGAGCTCGGGGAGCTTGACCCTGGCCATGTTCCCCATGCTACCCTGCACTCTGGCCCCACTGCAGCTTTGTTCCAGCACAGGCTGCATGCGGGATTTCAGGACCTCCTCCTTCTGCGGGATTTATTTGTGCCAGTCAAGATGTCTGGCAGGATTTGAGCTGCCTGGGTTGCAGACAACCAACACAGAGACCTCTGCCAAAGGACTGATGGCCCAAGAGCACGGGGCTGGCAGCTCAGAGCTGCCCATCCGACTCCCAGGGACTATGCAAACCCCCTGTCAGCCCCTCAGCCCTTCTTGGAGTGAAAAGCCCTCATCTCATCCAGGACATGAAAGGACTGCTTCCAAGTTTTACACACTCCCCCATTGCTGCCCAGGGAAAGGGCCTGTGGAGTTGTGGCCCTCAGACACTTTGCACCAGGGGCAGCTGCAGACCAGCCTGTGGGGTGGAGCAGGGGGCAGGCAGAGCGTGACCAGCAGCAGGGGCTCTGCAATCATGACTCTTCCCAGCCCTTCCCAGCACATTAGAGGGAATGTGGGAGCCCCAGCCAGAGGTGAGGGGCGGCTGATGAACGAGGTGATAACTCCTCAGCAGATGGTTCCAAAGGCTGCACCAAGCTTGGGGGATGCAGACAAAACACAGAGGTGAAGCCCAGATGTTTAATTTCAGCATCTGGATGTGATTCCTAAACAGAGACACTCACATATGACTGCTCTGCCTAAAAATAAATGGTTTGTTTGACCTTCCCCTTAGCCTGCCCCAATATTTTCTGGGTCTCTCCTAACACACAGCAGCTGGTCCCTCCTTGCTGGGACCAGCCATGTGCCAGACAAGTGCTGCAGGCATCACTGCTGGCACGGCAGCTGTGGTGGATGTGAGGGACACAACATCAGGGGACACAGGGCAGGGCACAGCACAGACCAGAGCCACCAGCGCAGAGGGAAGGAGAACATCCTTCTGCACTACAGCCACCCTGGTTTGGGCTCCCACTCAGCACATTTCAGAGCAGGACACCAACCCTGAGTGTCCACTCTGCCCAAGAGCCTGCTCACGGCCTCCACCCTGCCAGGTGTCTGCTCCTGCCCCAAAAGTCTTGTGAGAGCAGAGAGGGATGGGACTACAAAGAGGGATTGGTCTGCAACCATGTCCTCCTCTCTTCAGTCCCTGAGATCGCCACCTGAGATGCACCAGAGCAGCCTGGCTGTGAGGGCATCCCCTCAGCTCACCCAGGTACCCCAGCACTCAGCACAGCCTGGGTCTCATTTCATCACAGAACCTGCAGCCCCAAATCACCCAGCAGGGACTGGTAGCAGGTGCTTCCAAAGCCAAGAAGGGACAAACCTGCTGAATGCTTCAGCAGCAGTGGAAGAACCTGCTCAGTGATCCAGGTCTCCAGGACATGTCAAAACCAAGCAGTGCCCTTCAAAGAAGATATCTCATCTTAGATCAGAGACGCCACGCGCCGGAGAATCCGCCACACTCCTAATAAATGGGAATAGTAGGCGTTGGGTGGTGCTGAAACTGACAATGAAGATAGTGATTAGTGATGACAGGCAGTACTAATTATGGCTAATCTGCCTAATGGCCAAGTCTGAGGGTAGTGTGTGTGACTGATGGTGACAAGTGATGGCAGCTGGAGGACACCACAGTGACCACAGAGATGTCAGACAATGCTGGTGGCAGACAGAGCAAACGAGTGGTGACACAGTAATCTGTTACTTGGGTTGCTTGTAATCCTGCAGACACATCTGGCTCCAAACATGCCACAGTCCTGTGAGGCTCCTGAAGGATCAAACAGGCAGCACAGGAGGTCAAATCTCTCTTTGCAGCTTCCTGTGGACAGTGTGGGGTAAGAAGCGGTGGCATGGTGTGGTGTGGCACACCAGCTGACACCTTGGTCCAGTCCAGCCCAGCCCAGCCCCACCTGTGCTCTTGGACCAGCAAGAAGAGGGCAGAGCTAGCACGGGGGTGCAGGAGGTGTTGCACCCCCCAGCACAGTGGGACAAGGACCACAAGGTCCCACTGAGATCCAGGGAGCAGCTGCCCACCGTGGGGCACCCACCCTGCCCCAGCCAGTCCCAGGCAGCAGGAGCAGCCCCGTGGCAGCAGCACCTGGCCCCGTGAGCCCTGGCCAGGGCAGCCAGCCAGGAGCGATGAGTGGGTGCAGCCAGGGTGCCAGCACGGCCGTCCTGGGGGTATGGGGGCATTGGGTGCTGCATGGCCGCTTGTGGCCCAGCCTGGCCCTGGGCACACTGAGGGCGTCCCCCACTGCCTGCAGCACCAGCTGCAGCAGCAGAAGGGACAGGGGTGTCCCAGGCAGCAGTACCACAGTGTGGTGGCTCACGGGTGAAAGCCAGGCTGGCCTTTGGGGACCAGGGTGATACTTCACACAGGCAGAAAGAAAAGGGCAAAACATGTCAGCTGGCTGTGATAAGAGGAGCCACACAAAGCAGGCGCCACTTGCAGAGCAATATGTTCACTGTCATCAGCCTGGCAGCACAGCAGGGGCCAGCACCTCATGCCCATCAGATTTATTCTCTGCCTGAGGTTAAAGCAGGGCTTAGGTCCAAACAAAGCTGGGGCAGATCAGCCAAAAGATGCCCAAGTATGAGCACAGTTACTAGCACTCAAAGAGTGCAAGCAAGCTCCAAGACTGCTGGAAAAAACAGAAGCTCTGCAACCCAAGAACAGCTCAACAAGCCTGCTAGTTTGGGGCAAGAACAGCTCAACAAGCCTGCTAGTTTGGGGCAAGAAAGGCTGGTTTTGTGGCATTTCCCTGGGATGGGTCTTGTGGTGGTGCTTCCTGCCCCCACCCCTCCTCAGGCCAGCTCTACAGTGCCAGAAGTTCCCGATAAACCTTGGTGGTAGTTGGGCAGCGAAGCGTCCCCTGACTGTACCAGGAGCTCTTGCACGGTACTGGAGGGAATGATCCTGCCTATAACAGGAACATCAGCTGCCCAATCAAGATGGGGAACAAAGGAAAAGCAGTAATTCTTGTTAGCCTTGGTAAATCATTTACCTGAATCACAGGCCAAGTGAATTGGTACCATTGTTACTAGATCTTTGGAAAAAATGAGTCGTAGCCCAAGTGGAACACTACCATTGTTACTGGAAGAAATGTCCTGTAGCTTCCAACTCGGATGCAGGCCAGGATGGAAACTTACTGGTGGCTAAAGCCAATCATCTTGTGCCTCTGTAAACATCAGTCCTAAGTGAGGCCCTCCTGTACCTAAATGGGGCCTATCAGTACCTGAAGGCTACAAGAGAGCTGGAGAGGGACCTCTAGCAAGGGCCTGCAGTGACAGGACAAAAGGGAATGGCTTCCCACTGCCAGAGGGCAGGGATGGATGGGATATTGGGCAGGAATTGTTCCCTGGCAGGGTGGGCAGGCCCTGGCACAGGGTGCCCAGAGCAGCTGTGGCTGCCCCTGGATCCCTGGCAGTGCCCAAGGCCAGGCTGGGCAGGGCTTGGAGTGACCTGGGACAGTGGAAGGTGTCCCTGCCATGGCAGGGGTGGAATGAGATGGACTTCAAGGTCCCTTCCAACACAAACCACCTTGTGATTCTATGGTGATCAACAAGCTTTGCCCAAATCCCTCCCTAGCAGGCCTGCCCTGCCCATGCTGCAGCAGACCCCGGTGCAGCTGCATCCACCAGACACTGTTCTTGGCACTTTCTTCTCCAAGACATCCCAGGGAGGCAGCTGATGGAGCTGGGAATACCCTGGTGTTCCCATGAGGATGTGGCTGCATCCCAGCTTGTCAGAGCTCACAGGAGCTTGGAAAAGAGGTTAGCAGTGGTAGTACAAACCCAGAGATGACCTGACAGCCCACAGCAGTCCTGGCAGGAAGCACCAGTGAAGAAGACAGGCACCAGTGGCACCTGCAGCCCCCACAGCAGCCCATCCAGCAGGTCCCCAAGCTCCACATCCCCTATTCAGGATGCTCTGCACTGGCAGTGCTGAGGATGGCAGCATGGCATGGCAGCACAGAGCTGCTCCCAACTGGAGCAGGCATTTTCAGAGGGATGTGCTCTACTCTCACTTCCCACCCACTGATCTTATCATCAGCCACGAGACTCTGACACACTTTTTTCTCCATTTTGAATTTGTGCTGTTTTTAATTTGGGGGATGATGCCGTATCTAGTGCAGCAGCCCTTGATTAGCACACACACCAGCACACATGCACACACCACATTGCCAGACTCAATCACACGTGTTTGCTCAAGACCTTTTGTAAATCTTTGGATTCAGACCAACTTTTCTTTTCTTACATGAATTTGTTGTAGTCTGATATTTATAGTTTACTTAAAATAAATGGCTCCTTATGTTTCCTGCTTCCCATTCCTGAGGCAAGGGTCTCACAGAGTTGCTGCCTGTCTTCTTCGTTCCTCAAGGTTTTGCTATCTTTTTTCTTTTCATAAACAATTTTTGAGCAGATTCTACATTTGCCAGATGCCGCTGAACCTTGTCCCAGGTCTTTTCAGTGGTTCTGGTGAGCAAGACTGGTTCAGACTGAATCAGACATCACAGTGCATAGTGGGCAGCTATGCCAAAGGGCCTCTGTGGAGCAAATGCTGGAGGAGGAGGATAAAGATGAAGAGGATGAGGCAGAGTGGTCTCTGGGTCATGAGGGCCAAGCACAGATGCAGGCTATCATGCAGACTCCCTCCCTTGCAGCACTGGGATACGAGGGTGCATCACCTGGAGTCATTGCTCTTGCAGGGGGCAGAAGGGGTGGCAAGAGTCCCCCTGCCCACCATTGCTACCCTGCTGTGGGTTGTGAGCATGGGGCACTTGCAAGACCCCAGTCCAGAGGGACCTTCCCAGAGCAGGGTGGATGGTGGGGCTTCATGAAACAATCTGCTCCCTTTTGGGCCAGCTCCAAGCAGGCTGCTCTTGGGCTGCTCCCATCAAGTATCTCCAAGGATAGATTCCCACCCCGCTCCATCTGAGTGTCTCCAAAGTCAGATTTCCAGTCCTCTCCAGGCCCCTACTGCAGTATTTGAGAACATTCACAGTGGCCTCATGATTTGTCCATGACTTCATGGGGAATTTCCCTTATTGCAGCTCCTGCTGCTGCCCCTCACTGCCTCTCTGTGCATCTTTGAGAAGCCCCAGGTGTAGCCTCCTGTTTGGTCTTGTATGCACAAATGCCCAGCTCCAGCAGCAAAGGGAGTGCGAGTCCTGGCAGAGGATGAAAGCCCCCCAGGAAACTCAGCCATGGGGCAGGCAGGCCTGGGGGAGCCAGGGATGACCTGAGAGAGGCACAGTGCCCAGACTGCTCCCTGGCAGCATCTTGGGGTGCAGGAGGCAGGGATGTTGGTAGAGCATCCCTGCAGGCAGCGGGAGGGCAGAGGGATTAAACCAATGTTTATGTGGCCTTTCCCACCCAGCAGCCTCTTGGCAGCTCTCTCCAATGCTGAGGCCGACGAACCCCATTTGTTTTGGAAGAGCCATTTGTTTTCCAACCCTCTGCTGTGAAGGGAATGCTTTCACTGCAAAAACTATCCTCTCTTTTTATTTCAGGCCCTGGGGCTCCATTTGGTCCTGTCTCCCCAGGAGAAGCACACCTGCACACACACATACAGGCTCACACCTTCCTGTCATCTGTGAGTAGGATCCCACACCCCATGCACACACCAGCCCAGGTGCTGCATATCCAGGAACACTTACAGGCCGACACCTTTTCCCCTGCACACCCGTGTGAGCTCACACACTGCCCTCTGCACACCAGTGTGAGCTCACACTGCCCTCTGCACACCCATGTGAGCTCACACTGCCCTCTGCACACCCGTGTGAGCTCACACTGCCCTCTGCACACCAGTGTGAGCTCACACACTGCCCTCTGCACACCCAGGGCTGTTTCCTTTGATCACTGCTTTTTTGTTGTTGTTTGGTTGGTTGGGGTTTTTTTTGGGGTTTTGCTGCTTTTTTTCCCCCTTCTTTTCTTTCTGTCCTGTTTCTTCTTTCTATTTTTTCCCCTTCTTGTTTTAATTATTATTGGGGGGGGTCTTTTCTTATATTTTTCTTTTCCTTTTCCTTCTTTTCTTTACCCCTTCCCCTTTCTCTTTTTTTTTTCCCTTTTTCATTTTCTTCTTCTTCTCCCTTTTTTTTTTCTTTCTCTTCCTCTTCTCTGGTCCAGCTGCATGCAATCCATGCAAAGATCATTTGACCTTTCCACACCCATTAATCATTTGCCATCTTGCTCTTTTGAGGGCGGGCACAAGAGCTGCCCCACAGGGCTGGTGGACGGGTAACGCAGGGCTGAGCCCATGGGGGCGTGGGTGGACCTATGGCTGGTAAATGCCAGCAGATGAGTAAAAACCCTCCCAAAAATGCTCCTGCAGATTGTATGACAATGGGCTGAATGGAACTGCCTCCTTCAAATGTTCCTGCTGGGAGCGGGGCCAGCAGCAGCCAATGCCTTGGCAAAGCAGCCAAAAGAGCACCCAGTGGGCAGCTCTGCCCACCCTGCCCTGCCTGGGGCAGGAACCAGCATCCTGTAGGCAGCTCAGCCCATCTTGCCCCAGCACAGCCTCAGCTTGCTGCTGAAAACCATTGAACCCCTGGGGATAAAATATCAGAGAAAAAGAGGCACCTGGGCAAGGTGTGGCCTCAGCTCCAGGAAGAGGGAAAAGGGGTGAAAGCAAATTGAGCTCCTGAATGCCACGTGACATGAGGCTGAGGGTTCTCTCTGCCCAGATTATCCTAGAGCAGGCAGCGGGCTCCAAGGATGGGCAGCCACCAGAGGAATTCTTCTGACAGCAAATGTTGAAGAACAAAGGAGCATAGCAATGGCCAAGCAGTATTTTCTAGAGTGTTTCTGGATATAGGCTCTGGGGTTTCTGGTGGAGAGGGCAGATGGCACCCAGGTGGCTGTGCAGGGTACATCCCAAGACCTAAGCCTAAGCCTAAGCTCCAGTGGCTGCAGGGTTTGCACCCTGCAGGAGCTCAACCAACCATTCAGGTGCCTTTCTCCCCATCTTCATCAAGCCCCTGGTCCTTGCCCAGCACCTACTAGCACTCCCCTTCTGGTCAGGGGACCCTGGGCTGGGATGATGCCACCATTCCAACTGCAAGAAACAAGACCCAGAGACACAAAATGCCCTGAGTTCCCCGGGCTGCTCACAGCAGGCTGAGGACTGTATCTCCCAGGCATGAACATGGATTTCTTGGCCATGCCCAATGTCCCTGGAGGCCTCACACAGCCTGGTGGCGTTAAAGGGGCTTCACTCCCCTGGGAAAATCAAGAGTCAGCATGAGACAGGATCTGGGAGCAGGGGGCACAGTCATGGGAGCCAGCTCACACATGAACTTCCCAGATACCTGAGCCACTGTGCAGCAGGATGGCCCTCTGGAAACTTACAGCTCTCCAGCCACTGGCATTGCAGCTGATTTCAACTGGGGCAAAGCAGCACCTCATGGAGCCATGGGATCAATGTTACCTCTGGCTATCCTGAGCATCCTCATGGGGGCACAGCCAAGAGACAACCTCACGCCCTGGGAAATGTCTCCTATCCATGGACCATGGCACTCCTGGTGTGACCCCAGGGATGGGCACAACACTGCCCGTTCCCCTGGGCCCCTGACCCTCCCTGACTTCCACAGCTCCCAGCTCTTTCTCTTCTGCCACAAGGAGTCTTCAGAAAGGATCCTGGGCATCCAGTTCGGAGGGGAGCTAGAGCCAAGTGCCTGGGGCAGGCCATAAGGATGCTGAAGTATTTCAGAGCATGGGGCCAGGCCAGCAGGACCTGGCAGGCAATGAGACGGGAGGACAATACAATGGCCCATTTGTGCTCCTCACTCCCGGGCCCCCTGCCCTGCCCCATGCCATAGTAAAGCTGGTATTCAGGAATTAATTGATGCAATTAAAGTGTGGCATGACTTTGCCATGGCCTCTGAAGGCGGTGGCAGCAGGCCAGGGTCTGGGGGTGGAGGAGGAGCCCCTCGCGTGCTATTCTCCCCATAGAAAAAGGGCAGATCTGGGGTAGATCTGAGGCATGAAATTGGTATAAAGAGATTGTCAGAGAAGCGTAACCATGCTGGTCTTGCTGTCATCAGCAGCTGCAGGGGGATAATTCATCCCGGGAGGCTGCTGCAGCCCATCCCACCACAGCAGCACTGCGGGCAGGAGGTTGCCAGACTCAACTCCAAGAGGTGCCCAGGCATGTCCCAACCCAGCTGTGCTCCATGGTTGCTCTTCTCTGGTTCTTCTCTGCAGCTCTTGAGCATGGACAGAACTTAGTCATGGGGCTGAGGGCTGCACTGGCAGGTTGGGGACACCTTGCCTCACCACAGACCATGCACCAAAGGACAGGGATGCCTCCCCCTTTCCCTGCTGCTGCTCTCAAAGAAGGCAGAATTCAAGCAGTGACTGTGAAAATATCCCAGCACTGAGGAGAGAGGGCGAGGGAAAAGAGCCTGGCCCTGATTTGTGACTGCTTGTGACTTGCCTGTGACTTGCCTGTGTGGGAATAATTTTTCTACTGGGGTTCCTGCGTCAGGGGGCAGCCAAGCCTGGGACTAGCCGTGGCATGCCAGCTGGAGCCCTCCCAGTTCACTGCCAGCCTGGCAAGGCTGTAAGCAACCCCCTGTGCTTCCAACAGCCAGAAGAGAATGAAGTGGTGCAGTCCAGAGAGAATGGGATCCCACATGGGGCTGCCTTGTTAAAGAGATGCAAAAAAGGACACAGGCATCCAGCTCCTCAGCTCCCCAAGGGTGCTGGCTCTGCAGCCATCCCAGCAGCTTTCCCTAGGTACAGGAGCAGCACCAGGCATCTAAGCACTGAGCACATCCATGTCTGCTGGAGGGAGCCGGGGGGCCAGTTGAGGTGCTCCACCAGAGGCAATGAGTCAGACCCTGCTAGCACCATGGTCTGGTTACTGCAGGGTGAAGGAGTCTATCCCTGTCCCTATAGCACAGTAACAGCATCAGGACAGATGTCTCTTCCCTTCTAAGAGCTCCACAGCTCCTCTCACTACAGCATCTCCTCCATCCACCCTCCTCAGCATGGTCCAAGCAAGAAGGAGGTACAGATTGGTCTGCTGGGAGACAAATATCTCAGTTCCAGCATCTCCCCAGAGTGCCCACCCCAGCACCCCTGCAGTCTCAGGCAATGGACTGTGCTTTGCTTTTTCTGGGGAAAGGGAAAAATTAGCATGTACCAGCTTATTTCAGACAGCCACAGATAGGTGATGGGTTAGGGTTAGGGCCAGAGTGACATCACCAGCCAGCTGCTCCATCCCGTCTGGGCTCTGGAATGGTTGAGCAGGCAGGATATCCACACAGCTCCAACCATGGGGCTTACTGGGCTGGGGACAAGCCAGAAGAGTGGCAGCTGTGGGGAATCTCCTAGCTCCAGAGCAAGAGGAGCCACTGGGTTCCCACCACTGTTCTACCAGTTTGAAGCAGGACAGAGAGCAAACATGAGCTCAACCTCCAGAGCAGCCACTGGAAACCCAAACAAGCCATCCAGCTGCACCACAGAGAGCTAGGACTCTCTCCATCCTTCCTTTCCAAACCCAGGGGCCACTTCTTTGCAAGACACTGCCAAAGCAGTGCACCAGCTCATCTGCCTGCAGAAACAGCTCCACACCTCACACACTCCTTCCTCTCTCAGTTGCTCACCAGACACTGCAGCTTGGCCCGTGCCCCACAGACTTGGGCAAGCACACCCATAGTCCCAAGTAAACAAACAGCCCTTCCTCCAGGGCTGATGCCTCCAGCCACCACAGCCACCTTCGGCTGGGCTGGCTGCGCCACCACGCGTCTCAGAGCTTCAGCAAGGTCCAGCCCTTGTGGTGGCTGTGGGCTCGGCTGCCAGCCACTGCCTTCCACCACAGCTGGCACAGAGCAGTGCTGAAGCAACTCACAAACAAGGAACATGCACAGCTTGGCTTGGCTTGTACATTGGAAACAGAGATAAGCTGCTCCAAAAGCTGAATCCCAAGGAGGCAGTGGAGCAGGAGGAAGAGGACAGTGGAGCTGCCATGTGCTTCTGGGGACGAGACAGCCCTGGCAGATGCCTGATCCCACCTCTGGGTGCTAGGGAGGGGAAGCACCCCGAGGTGTGAGCAGAAATGCCCAACTCCAGCCACAGGATGCAGGGATGCAGGGAGGTCTGCTGGGTTGGAGAGCACTGTGCCATCCCCTCATGTCACTGCCAACCGTGCTGGAGGCCACGTGGCCAAGCACCACCAGTGATGGTGGCAAACAGTGGGCAGTCAATCATTAAACTGCTCTGACTGCTCAGTTAGACCCTGGACTGGAACATCTGGGTACCTCACCCTGCCTGTGACTGCATGAGGGCTGGAATCAGGGTCTGAGTCTCACCGCCCTCTCCCCTGCACAGGTCCTTGTGCTTTGCCCCAGGGAGCAGCTGCCTCGCCCCTTCAGCTCATTATCATTTCCTAAGCAACCAGTCTTGCAAGTGCAGCTTGGAGCAGAGCATCTGCTGTGTTATGTCTAGAGCCCTGATTCTTTGGAAACTGCTGAAGCAGCAAAGTCCCCCTTGAATGCACTCAACCTCCCCAGAGAAGCTGAGTGAGTGGTTTGAGCAAGACTTTTGCCTTATTCCCAGCTAAGCCACTGACTCACTGGGTGGCTTTGAATCCCTTCCCTCCTCCTGTGCTTCCATGTGGGAAATGCCAGCCAGGGCAGCTGCTGCTCCCCAGGTGGGTGTACTGGGTGGCTGCAGGACAAGTAGCAAGGGCACAGTATGGAAAGGGGCAGCTCTCAGCTCCCTCAGGACCCTGAGGACCAGGACATCCCTGCTAAGAGGCCCAAGGTAAAGCACTGCTGACCCTCCCAGCAGTAACCAGCCTGCCACTGTAGGCACAGAATGAACAACACCTTGTGCCACCAAAGACGTTTTCTCCCTCTCTCCCTTGTGTCCCATTCTGCCATCCCGACATCCTTGGAGCCCTTCTTGGCCTTGGACAACCTCATGCTCCATCAGGCCAGGTCAGATGGGGCTCCTTCACCCTCCTTCCTAGTGCCAATTGAAAAGACCCAGATCAGACACGCAGCAGTATCTCCAACATATCAGGTCCTTTGGGAAAAAAGAGTCTTGATGCTAGAAACAAAACTATAAGTGTTCTGGACTATCATGATGACTCAATGCTGCTAATGCTGCACAAGCTCTGCATCTTGTGGGCTTGCACTAGCACAGATGCCCAGCACCTGAGGAGCTGCACCTACAGACCTGCAGGGTATTACTCCCATGGCACTGGGCTGGGCAATTGCATCCATCAGGGGTTTGTGGTAGGGATCACCGGGTTTCTGGAAGAACTTCCAGAAGAGTGGCCTCTGGGATGTTATGAGGGGATGAAGTGAAGGTAAGAAATGCAGGAACTGATCGGGAATGTGGACAGGTGTCCCAGGCCAGACTGGGAGGTGCAGTGGGCACCATTGCAGTTGTTTTGGAGAACAAGAGTCAGTCCACATACACAAATTCTGCATGTTCCTGAAGAGAAAATTGTGACACGAAGAGGGAAGTCAGGTGTGGAGATCAGCAGGAGTGTGAACATGGAGAGCAAGCTTGGAGCACTCTGGCCAGCACCTCCACCACGTACAGCCTTCCCACGAGGGCACTGTTCCCCCTCTGCAGGGCACAGAGGTGCCTCAGGTGTGCAGCCAGGTGCCAGACCCCCAACAGTGCACAATGAACAGCCACAGAGACAGAGAGAGGGAGAATTCATGCACCAGAACACAGGTATCTTCCACAGATAATGCAGCTACTGGGGTGTCAGGTTTCCACAGCATGGGAGGGACCCACCAAAGGCAACATTCAGTGGTCTCAGGTCTGTCCAGCTCTGTAGAGGTCTGGGATCACCTCTCCTCTGCCCCAGACTCTGCTGTGGCCCTGGGCATACCAGCCCCAGTGGCAGTGAGGTCGTTCTGCAGGCCCTGGCAGCCAAGCTCTCTGCCAGCAGGCAGCTCCTGATGCAGCCGTGTCACGGCAGAGCCCAGTGAGGGCACAGGGGCCCCTCCTGGGGCTCCAGAGGAGCCACCTGCAGCCGACCCACTCACAAACTGAACAGTCTGTTCCCTTCCATTCGCAGCTGGCTCCAGGCAAGGTGGGACTGAGTGTGCACTGGGCAGGCAGCCCTGCCCACCTGCTTGAGTGGGCAGTGGGCAGGGTCAGAACACTCACCATTGCTGTTCCTGATCCAGCACCCAGCTCCCACACCAGAAAAGAAGAGAAACTCCAAGGCCCTGGCTTGTCACCTGTTTAATAGGCACAGCAAAAGGAATAAAGTCTATAAATCGAGTTCGCTTATCTAAATGGATTTGCATTTGGCATCCCTTCCAACAAGGGCAACAAAAACAGATTTTTAATATCATATGCTATAATTTTATTAATTTTTAAAAATCATAGTTGCCAAATACATCTGAGCATCTTAAAAGTGAATTAAAGTGACGTTACCAACTTTGAAGGACAAATTCTTAGTTTAGAAGCTAGTCTGCATCAGTTAGACACAGGACAGCAGCAGAGATGAGGGACACAGGCCAAGTACCCCAGTGTGCTCCTGCACACAGTTCTACGTGCACACAGCTGCTTGCACACATGTCTGGCCTCTGCACTGCTTCTCCAGCAGCAGCATCATCCCTGGCTGCCGAGGGTATGTGCTGGGCCCGCCCCTCAGCACACCTGCCCGGGAGAGCCGGGCTCGCAGCACAGCGGGCAGAGCTGCAGAAGCCGCAGCACATGGTCCTGCACACGGCCGGCTGCAGCTGCCATGGGGCAGCAGCCAGCACCAAAGCTGCGCTCTCCCAAACCTGCACAGCCTCCCGGGGCGATCACACCTGCGGAAAAACCTGCTAGGTGAGGTCGGAGATCAGCCGGATGCTGAGGTGAGTTCACAGCACAGAGCTGGGAGCCCTCAGGTTGAATCACAGTGTCCTGCAGTCAGGTGGGAGCCAGCAGCTCTCAGCTCCGAGCATCTCATCCCACGTGAGTGCCTGCAGTGAGACACCCGCAAAGGAAAGCAGCCCTCAAGCTGCTCCTGCCACCACCAGCTGCTCCAGAGCTGGGCCCACAGGGGTGTGGATCAGGGTATCAGGGCCCTGCTTTTGGGAAAGAATGAGGACCCAGCAGCTGGGACAGTTACAAATCCTGTCCCTGCACATTTCCATCTCTGAGTCACTGGCTGATGCTGGCTAACAATTGCAGGCAGTTATCAAAAAAGCAGTTGTCGAAAGGGATAAGTCTGATTGTTCATGTCACTGTCTGCCTCAACCTGTCTGCATACCTTCACGCCATGTCAACAACAGTCCCCAAGGCTTGGAAAGGCTCCCACTTCCCAAAAGTCAGCAGTTTGGAGGGCTGCTTTGAGGAGTCCCAGCCTCCACTCAGCATGCAGGAATATGCAGGAGACCAAGCCACCACTCCTGCTGGCCTTAGTCCTCTGGGGAGTGGGGACCTCTGTGCTGGCTAGAGATGCTGAACTCTCTGAGATCCAAGGCTCCATGTCTCAGCTCCTCACAAAGATGTCTAAAACTGGGAGAGGTGAATCACCCCCTTCTTTGCCCTTAGGGCAAAGCTGCTCAGGAATTTTCTGTCATTGCAATTTTCCTAAAGGAAAATCCACTTGTGCCCAGCCACATTTCTCAGTTCTGTGACCTTTAAGACTGACTGCTGGGAAAGCAGGAAACAAACAGATTTGTTTGGATCAGTTTGATCCAACTCGAAATATTTTTGGTTGTGGTCTTAATCCAAAGTATTTCATCTCCGATCAGTTCTACAATCATCTGTAATTCCCTGGCAGGCTCCACTGCCAGCACTGTGGCTGAGATGCTGCTCCCTCCTGAGGCCCTGCTCCTATGCCAGGGTGGATCTCTGTGGCTGTCCTGACCAGCTCTGCCCAGGTGCGCTGTGAGGGTCTCATAGAGCTCAGCAGGAACATTTTTCAGGAGATGCAGGTCCCCAGCTGTGGGTGCCAGTCTGTGACAGCCACCTCACTATGTCCTTGTGCAGTTCAGTGCCTGCATCTGTGCACTGGCTGAGGACTTGGCCTATGGAGCATCAGGCCTCAGAGCTCAGCAGAAGGCTCTTCTGAAGCAGCTCCTCACTGTCTTCTCTGTAACTTTTTTTGCTTCTCTCTGCTCTGGGACGATGCCATTTCTTCACAGTATCTGCCCTATCCCTAGATCTTTATCATTTGACACTGTGCCCCTGCCCTGCTTATAATGCTGTGTGTAAGCACAGGGGAATCTGAGCCCTGTGTGACCAGACAAAAAACCTTTGCTGTCTCTTGCTGCCTGGCTGTCTCACTGGTGTAAGGCAGTCAATGTTTCACAACACAGAGCCATAGTGGGGGAAGAAAAGTGAGGGCACCGTGTCAGGATTGACAGCAAGCAGGGGCTGCACACAACCCCTGGCTGTGTGTGCTTGTCCCTGCCAGCTCCCCTGGGCAGGCCCGGCTCCAGGCAGACGCACCCCCGGTGCCAGAGGTGTTGATGGAAGCACGGCCTGGGTGGAGCCTGCTCACAGTCAGCTGCATCTGAGACAGAGCAGAGGTGCTGTGGCCAAGGGAAACCTCTGCCTGCAGGTAGAGACTCCAGGCAGGGTCAGGTCGTGATGTAGCGTGAACGTCAGGTGCTACATGGCACAATTATGTTGTCCTTCTATTTCAATCCTGGGCGTCCGCAGCCACAAGCAGAAAGGGTTTGCAAAGCATAAGGATCCTGTCCTTACCATTGCTGGGATGCACCTTCAGGTGAATACTCAGAGAGCGAGCCTACAGCAGGCTCAGCCCCAAGGGTGCCTCTGCTGGATGGGCACACGCTGCTCTGCCCTGAAATCACAGAGGAGGCCTCCAGCATCATTCACCTCACTGCCACTTGCTGCAGAAGTTTGTTCATGTACCAAAACATCCCAGGCAGTCTCAGTGGCATCATCTGGAGGGTGGGAAGGAGCAGTCCAGTGAACCTCTATGCCACTATTACAGTCCTCCCCTACCTATTTCAGAGCACCTGCAGGGGATGTACAAGCCAGCTCACGCACATCCTCAGGGAAGGGAAGCAGAAGGCATGCTGAAGCTGAGGTCAGGTTACAACAGTGGCCTTGTGTGGAGACAAGGTGTGAAGGATCCTGATAAACATCATGAAACTCTGTGGTCCAGCACAGCATAGAATCCACAGCCAGGACAGTGCTTTCAGAGGGGGAACCTGCAACTTACCTCAGGACCTTTGTTTCCCACTCTCCTGGAAAATTATTTCATACATGGATAGTTTTTGCCATGGCAGACTGGTGTACATACCACCTCCAAAAAAGATTTTCAGGTTGGTTCTGCAGAAAAAACCTTATAATGTCTGGGTGTTTCAGCCTGCCCGATTGAAATAACAAACACACACTATCATCTCAGGTAGCCAAGGCTCCGAGGAGCAGCATTAGGAAAGCAAACATTTGGTTGCTTGAGATCATGCTCCATGGACCCTAGGCAAATCTTTGCTGTCTTGTTTCTATAGTGCTCCTGGTCTCCAGGCCAGGTCCCACAGAGGGCTACAGGACACACATCTACACACTCCAGCAATCTATCACTTGAGTACCCAGCTCCCTGAGCTCATTTCCTGGTAAAAACTCACTGCACTTCTCCTCTTTGAGTCTGAACACAAGACTACCTGCCTCAGCAGGGGAGCATCACCCCACACCTACAGACCTCAGGTGCCATGCCACCCCATACTGGACATCCTCCCCTGCAGGGGGGAATTCTTACTGCACAGAATGTTTGAGGATGGAAGGGACCTCCAGAGGTCGCCTTGTACAACCCACTCAGAGAGGAGAGGGAGCCACATGGAAAACACATGGCTCCAGGGCCAGGCTATTCTGAAGCATCCAGGGGCAACCACCACAAGACAGAGTTGACATGCTCATGTGTTGCTTCTGCTTGGCACATTGCTGCCAGCTGCCATCCATGACTGCATGGGTGCTGCAATCAGTGGGAAATGCATGGAATACTGCAGCCATGAGCTTCACAAAGAGCTCATGACCGCAATGCACAGAGCTAACACGCAGAGACTCAGCCAGGATCTGCACAAGGAGCCCACAGACAGCGCTGGGGCGGCATGAACCATCTCCATCCACCACAGGCAGCAGATCTGCTTTCATGGCATCACAGCACCAGGGAGGCTGCAGGGGGGACATGAAGGGTGGGGCAGAAGGGCAATGGATGGTTACAGAGGGGTGGAAAAATCAGAACCATAGAATATCATAAGTTGGAAAGGGAGCCACAAGGGTCATCAAGTCCAACTCTTGGCCCTGCACAGGACAGCCTCAAGAATCTCACTAGGTGTCATGTGAAGAACTGGGAAAGGGAGACTGGCAGTGTGATTGACCATGATAGAAGACAAGAAGCCAGAAAGAGTATTTTTTGTAATGTAAACATAAGTCTTTCAGCTCTTCAGCTTTGCTACCTCCAAGGGTATTATGTTAGGGAGTCAGCTGCAATGTGACATGAGGACTTCTGTAATGAAGATTGAGAAGTGAGACAGTCCAAAGAAACAGCAGCTGTACCCAAACTGCAGGACCCAGAAACATATTTCAGCACCAGTATTTTGTGGGAATCAAATCATATCACAGCTCCACAGCAGGATAACAGTCATCCCTCCCACTCAATGCCAAAGTCAGCTCAGGCAGCAGGAGCTGAGCTGTCAGGCACTGGACTGGACTTACAGTGCTACACCACTGCCTTTAGGAAGACCTCAAGGTGCTGGGCAGATGTTTGCAGAGCATCAGACATGTGGAGATGATGTGCCTGGGAGCTCTGCCAGGCTCCTCCTTCAGGTTCAGAGGAGGTCACAGCCTGCCCAGTTGTTCATGGTCTCTTTATTCTGACTCTCTTTTAAAATGTTTGCAGTTCTTTGTCTAGAAACACCTTTGTTGCTCTCAGCAATTGTTCTTCCTCACTCAACAATAACAGTAACTTTGTATTGTTCTGTTTATCTTTCCAAGGATAGTTTGCCTCGTTCTCCTTATCTCTTCTGTTCTTCTTAAAGAGCCTTGAATCACATCAGAGCAGCAACTCCACTCCTCATTTTTGTGGTTCAGAATATGTTGTCTGTGCTAAACCATCACTCACACAAGCTGCAAACTCTTTGACCTGCCCTCTCCCTTGCTGAGTTTTGTGGGAAGGAAAGCTGTACATAAAGCCTGGAAAGAAACTCTAACATGCTCTAATCCTGCTGATCAGACATAATTTGTTGACACATGGTGAAGAACCAAAGCACGAAGCTTTGTCAGAGGAGGTTTAGATCAAATATTAAGAAAAGGTTCTTCACCCACTAGATGACTGGGCACTGGAACAGGCTCTCCAGGAAGTGGTCATGTCCCCAGGCTTCTCAGAGTTCAAGAAACATTTGGACAAGGCTTTCAGGCACATGGTGAGATTCTTGAGGTTGTCCTGTGCAGCGCCAAGAGTTGGACTCAATGATCCTTGTAAGACCCTTCCAACTCAGGAGTTTCTAAGATTCTATTATTCTGCTGTGCTGCAGAGGGAGACGGGGCCCCAACTTTTACATTTGTACCACAGACAAAAGTCCCAAATTGTGAGTGAAATCAGACCAAAAACTACCCGGGTCACCTCTCCCAGCATCTTTATCCTCCTGCTTGTTGAAGTCCCGTGGGAAGGACCTTATTGGCGCAATCCCACTCTAGCAGGGCCAGCATACTCACTTTGAAAGGCCCCAGCACCTGAGAACATGGCTGGTCTTACTCCTGTGTCCCCGCTGTGTCAGTGGGTCTTGCTTTATGTTGGCAGAAGTCCAAAATCAGGCATTTCTTCACCCAGTTTTCTCCTCTGGTTGCCTGTTCCTTGAAATCCCAGTGCAGCAGGATCTGCCATTTCAGGCCAATTGTTGCATATCAAGATCTATCAGGTGGTTCCAAAGGCACAGAATGAGTTTACCCCAACAAAAGATCCCATGCAGGTACCAGGAAGTATGACCTCTGCAATGTTTTTGGTCACGAGCAGCCCCACAGGGAGTAGTGGAGCTGGCTCCTTCAGCCTGGTTTCCAATGGAAATAAAACTTAAGCAATCATGCTGTTTGTGTTTGTTCATCCATCCCCAACAGCTCCGAACCCATCAGCAAATTTCACCCAATCAGACTGAGCCATCAAGAAGCCAATGGTCTGACTCAACCTGTGACATGGGATTCCTCTCTTTACCAGTCGCATAGGAGGAGCCCATACAGAAAGCTGCTGTGAGACCTCAACTTCTATCAGACACTAGAAAAGAGTACACAGAGTTTCCCCAAACAACTACTCATGCAGACTCTTTAGGCAGGACTCACACTTTCCAGAACACTAGAAGATCCACCAGAGAAAAGAGAGTCCTGGGAGGTGAGGTTTCCTTGAATAGGCTGCCCAGGCTTTCTGCCTCTGGTTTTGCACAGAGGATGTCACCACCATAAAACAGGAAATTTAACACTGATAAACAGAATGACCGAGAACACCTGTACCTGATGGGCAGAAGCAGCCCTCCACCTTGTGAGACCAACACCCCACAATGTCAGGCAGTATCAACCATGGCTAGGCCCCAGAACAGTATAAGGGTCATGATTTTCCCACCCTTCCAGATGAGTTTCAAAGAAAATGGTGGTTTTTCTCCAAGCTTCACCAAACACTCAGAACAAAATCCAGGGGAAACAATTGATGTCAGTGACTGATGTGCCCACTACAGTCCTTAAGCTGGTCATAGGAAGAAGCACAAAAATAATACAATTTCACTGTTTATCTAACACCAGCTAAAGGCAAAATCAACAAACAGTCTTGGTTTGTCTCAGGAGACACAAAGCTGACAGCCCCAGCCTATCCTCCACAGACACAGGACACATTGACTTTGGCAGCGCTGACTGCTGCATGCTGTCATGTCAATAAACTTACCCATACAGATATCCAGGGGAGGTAAAGAGTTGTGGAACATGGAAAGGAGCAGTGTTTGCTAAAAAAAGACAAGGGAGAGAGAAAAATCAGTCTTATTAATAATAGCACCTCACTTTATGATATGCCCATGAATAAGGAAATGATGGAGGAGGCTGTCCCAGATACACTCCAGAAGACACAGTATTGCCTATACTGGTGTACAGCTGGGACCAGCTAAGGAGATAGTGATGCTGCTGCTTTCCTGTGTGCTTCCAGAAACACCTTCACCTCACCAACAGGGTGAACCACGCAGGTTGCTTCTCTCTGAGAACACAGTCCCCATGTGCCAGTTTGCATGGAGAGGGAAGAAGCTCTGTGCCAGGCTGTGGCTGAAGAACTAACGTGGAGCAGGGCTCCTTCAAGCCCACACCTCCTCTCACATCCAGGTCCTTTCCCACCTCACTGCACAGAGGCAAGCCCTTGGCAGAAGTGCATTAGGCTGATGCAGTAGCTTACATGTGACAATGCTGTGATTACATCCTGGTCCTACTGTAACTGTGGGAAAACCACAAACATAAAACTACGCTCATGGTGCAAATTTAACTCACTGGGGTGTGGCTAGTCTAAAACAGTCCCTTCAGCCGCTTACTTAGAGAAGGAATGTTTTTCCACCATCTTCAAAGAAAGAGGGCTACCTGAAATGGAAACAAGAAGCAAACAAGCAGTGCAGGCAGCAGAAAATGCCAGGCCATCAGCACTGAAATGCATATCACAGCACAGGACAGAGGACAGCTTGCAAAGTGCCCTTTGATTACCAGCTGTGCCCTCAGGGATATCAACTGGTTGTCCCTAATCTCACTGAGAGTGCACTCTAAGCCATTAAAAAGGGCATTAAACATTATGGGTACCAGTATCAAAAAGGTGTTGAATATCTGCCTTTTTCACGCCCTTTGTCTCTAGGTCCTCTGCCCCAGTGTACAGCATGCTGTACCTTTCCATAGTACTTTCCATATTTTACATCTGGCATAGTTGAAAGACGCCCCTCTTGGTGTCTTTCATGTCTGCTGGCCCCAGAACTTTGGCTTTGCTAATTTCATTCCTGAAAGTTCAGGCAATGCCTCAATGCCCACTGCAGGTAACCTGTCCCTGTGTACACTCTTGGATTACTCACCAAATATTACTCAAACATCAAAGAAGCTGGTCCTTGTACAAGATGCTGCTATTTCAGTGGATCCAGGGTGAAAAGGAAGGTAAAGTTTCAGTCCAGTCTATCCATGGGGAATCAAAAGTGAAATTCCACTCTTTCCAAAACATCTAAACTGTGCATACAGTATAGGACTATTTTAAGAGCAACAATGCCCCCTGCCTGTCTCCACTCCTGTGCTCTCCTATCTCCACTCCTGCTCCCATTCCTTTGAATTTTCTACTTACAAATCAGTTAATTTAGATCTGTCCCTTTTGTCATAACACAGCTACAACTGTGGTACAACTCCAGGTATAGGGGAAATGGATCTTTCTGGATTGAATTCTGTTTCAACATGGTGTAGAGTAAGTGTAGCTTCACACAAGTCTCTGCTCTTCAGCCTGAACCAGTGCTTGGTCAAGGATGAGACATCCTCAGGAGCACCCAGAAACTCAGCTCCTTCTATTTTCAGCTTCATATTCCACACTAGTAACTTCATCCTTCCCTCTCCTTTCAACTCCATCAACTTTTCCAAATTCTCACTGTGCCATAGAGAAGATACTGCCAAGATCTCACCACTGACCTCACTAGAGTGCTCCACATCTTCTTGCTCTCTAAGGGTAGAGCCATGTCTGGACTCTCTGCTTTCTCCAAGTGCGGAACAAAAGTAAAGATGGAGAAGAGGGAGGTCCTGGTGCCCAAGAAGGCCTGCTGGGCTGGAAAGGGTTTGTGGAGTGAGGGGAGCCATGACCTGAGGTCCCACAGGGACCTGGCTGGCTTAGTACCCTCAGAAGAGGACTAGGAGAGTCTGAACATGGAGCAAATCGTTGAGACTCCATGGAACAGAGCGGGAGAGTTGCCAAAACTACTCCCTGGACAGACACGGGGCTGTGGTAGGATCACAGACATCCCTGACGCAGAGGAAACCAGGCACTGGGAACCTGGAACAAGGGACTGAGAAGCACAGCAAGGGAAGAGTTTGGGGTGATGAGTCAGAGGCTGAGCGCAAACACAGGAACCGGCTATCACGCGGCAAGCGGTTACTGCGTGTCAGCGTCACAGTCCATGTGCATTTGCTTAGTCCGTGCAAATAAGGTCACTTCAGCCAGCTTAGTGCGGTTCTGTCGCATTGGCTAAGTTGAACTGACTTGCATGTGCCATGGATTAGGCGTGTGCACACTCAGCTGCCCCCCTCTGCCAGCTGAGGTACAGCAGTGTATTCTCTAACAACTCGTCCAGTCTGTTCACACTTCCAGCTTCAGAACAGCTTCATTGGTGGGACAGGGGAAGCTCAAGAAAAAGCACCTAGAATACAGTAAGATAGCTAAGAAGGTCACACAAACAAGGCAGCGGGTGGGGTTATGCTGAAGCACAGTGAGGACACATCCCATGCCATTTCAGCTTTCCATCTTGGGTATGCCTTCTCCAGGACCACAGCCTCCCATGTTCCTCTCCTAGGCCAGAGCCTACTGGGCTTGGATGGCTGCTTGACAGAACTGCCTTGTTAGGAGGTTTCGCAATCAGCTCCCTGTGACTGTATTAAGCAGCCTGCATCATCTGTTTTGACTTTGCTGGATTTGTCTGTGTTCAATATATTTCTCGCAAGGGTCCCAGTTCAGCCCTCATTGACGTCAATGGGAGTCGGTCCATTCCCTTCAGTGAGAGCGAGAGCTGTCCCTTGGTGCTTGTATCTCAGCTGCTCCATTTCAGTGCCCAGCTCCACATACCCTCCTACCTTTCCCATCCCTTCCACATGGCTGGCGGCTCTACCCTCTCCCTGCTGGCTGAACAGCAGGTCCTGTCCCTAACTCTCTCCTGTTCCCTGAAACGGTTTTCCACCACAAATCTTGATTTTCTGAGCACCTTCAGAATTGTATTTTCCTCAGCTGGACCCTCAGCAATGTTTCCATTTCCTAATCCTTGACAAAGCAGGTTTTGTTCGTTGGCCTCTCCACCTGGCAATGTTCTTCTACAGTAGTCATCCAGCTGGACAGTAAGGAAGGCTTTCCCTTCAGTTAGGTTTATTTCTGCATTAACTCGATGGTAAGTTCCAATCCTAACTTAGATCTCTGTGTGGGTGATTATCAAAGAGGAAAGCTAAACAGTCACAGGAGTCTGAGAATCTGGTTTCAACACCACACTCTGTTAAGGATTCCCACTGATATTTTGGATAAGCCATTTAAATTCTTCACACCCTCCTGTAAAATTGGGAATCATGCTCCCCTCTCTACAGTGTTTTTTGATGTTGAGATGTCCTCACAGTACTTTTGTAGACCACTACTAAAGCTCATGCAGAGAACTTTACATCCCTAAGCCTTTCTGAGTTAGCACCATCTAAGCACTTCAAAAATGGACAAACAAAGATACTAAATATTTGCTGATCACCCACTAGATAAACCTTTCACCACCTCCATGGACCATCAGAGAAGAGGCAAGACAGCACATGCCATACATGCATTGTTTCCAGCCTTTTCCTACAACAGTTACTCCAGTGATGTAGTCACCAGCTCCATGGCGTGACCCACTCCAGCCTTGCTTACGTTTGCATGTTCATCCTGGAGCCAAACTGTCTGTCTGATTTATGTTATCCTAAGGAAGATCTTGAGTTAATGGCAATAAATTTCTTCTTTAGAGAAGACCCATCTCATGGCAGAGGGAAAAAGACAAGGAAAGAGGGAACCACCGGAATTCTTCTCCTTTCACATCCCAGCTGGGCTTTGCTGGAGCTGGCTCCAATTATGCTGGTGGAGCCCAGCACAGCATGCACTTCTGAGGCTGCCACAAAGACTCCCAGTGCCAGAGATGTGCTCTCAGGCAAAGTGGGAAGCAGATGGGCCAAACGCAGCACCCCCAGCTTGTGCGGCAGGCACGGTTTGAGAGAAGGGGATTGTTTTTATCAATCAAGAGATTCTGCTGGAAGGGGAAGGCTTCCTGTGGGCTTCAGCAGCAAGAAGGGAATGGCAAAGCCCTCAAAGAGCAGTCAGCCACAATTCCAGGGAAACACTTTCAAGATGTGGTCTGTCACACTGATATGCAATCCCAGAGAATTCAGCCTCAGGAGCAACCCTAATTCCCACCAGATATAGAGATGAGAAGGAGGAGAGACAACTCTTCAAGGCTGATGGTGTCAGGGTACTCCTGAACATAATCTTCCTGAAGATCTGCTGAGGTCTGTCAAGTCTGTCATAGGGAAAGCCACTCAGACTGAGGTGGTCACTCCCAGCTTCCATCTCACAGGCAAATCCTGTGGAATGAACAAGGCCATCTAGCTCTGCATTCCCTCAGAACTTCACCTACACAGCATCTGTACCAGAAAACAGGCAGGGATGGGGACATCCAGAGACATTGCTGTCAGACTAGGAAGGAACCAAGGATGTGAGAAAGGTAAAGGAGGAGAGATGGAAAAGGTGAACATGAGCTGCCAGAGCCTCACTCAGGTGGGAGCTGGGCAGAAATGGCAGTGAATCCATTATTTACGAGGAGTAAAGTGCTACAGAGCACAG
Source organism: Fringilla coelebs (assembly GCF_963513975.1). Classification (NCBI taxonomy): domain Eukaryota; kingdom Metazoa; phylum Chordata; class Aves; order Passeriformes; family Fringillidae; genus Fringilla; species Fringilla coelebs. Next base: position 15,922,694 of record NC_140042.1, read on the forward strand.
TTAGGCCTGGACTACCTTCACCAACACCACAGCCTGCCAAGCTCCTAATAAAACCCAACACAGGTTGACTTGGGTTCTCATGCTGCTCCAGAGCAGCAGCTTCCCCCTCCCCACCTGGGGCCCACATGCACTGTGAAGCATCTCACCACATCAGGGTCTCCAGGGCTTACTTTTACCTCTCAAGCCAAGCAGAGCAGTCCAGAAACAGTGGATCCATCCCCTCACTGCTTAACTTGCCCTCTGCAGCCCCACCTTACCACACAAGCCTCCCCACTCCAAGCAGGGATGAAGTACGCCCACAGTCTGTTGTTGTTGGTTTTGGCTCAGCAGTAGCAGGCTGCTTCCAGCAAGAATGGTATGAATAATTGCCCAATTAACTGGAGGAACTTCCAGATGTGTGTTTGCTTTCATACCCATCCAGCCCCCCTCAATCCCACGTGCCTAACGCCGTGAAAAGTGGTGGGGGTGGGAGAGCCATGGCTCTGCTAACTCATGCAGCAGTGTGGGCAGGGCTTGCCCACTGCCTGGCTCAGCTCCCCTTTCCATCCTCACCTCCCTCTCACTCTTTAAATGGGGAAATGGTCTTTTTTAATTACCCTAGGGAGAAGGAAATTTGGCCTGCCTGCCAGAGCTTGCCTACATATGCCAAAAGGGAAGAAAGCAGAGAAGAAAGCCGATCCCATGTTATGATTTTTATCAGGTGCACTACAGTGAACTCTCTTAAGACAGGTTGCCTTTTTTTGCCATTTCCCCCACCTTTTCCCATTGAATAATCTTGCACCCAGCAGAGGTTTATTGTCAGCTAAACTGCTTTCACCCTGAAGGACACTGAGAAACATTTCAAGTGTGGTTCTTCCCTGTTTTCAGCAAGATCCATCACCATCCATCTGCTTCTCACCATCTGAGAAAGGGGGGCTCTTTCTGGGCTCCAGATAGAGATTTGACCTGGGTATGGGGTGTCTGGGACTCAGTCAACAGAACAAGGCTTAAAGGTGGCTCAGACCCCACAGGAATGTGAGCTTCTCACCAGCCCTCTCTCACACAAAAAGTGAAAGTAGGGGTTTTCATCTCTGATTTTAGCACCCAGTTTGGCACCTAAATATCTAAGCTCCAGTGAGAAAAAGCAGAATCAGCTCCAAAGCAACCTGCTCCACCCAATAGGGCTTAAGACAAAATGAGCTGATTCACTCACAGAAGGCTTCAGTCTCTCCCCACTGCACAGGACAGATGGAGCTCAGAGGACAAAATTACACCAGATGGCAAACTTCTACATAGCTGCTGTTTGGGGAAATAAATGCCATCCAAAACACACATTCTGTCCAACCACAGCAGGAATGAAGCAACTCCAGCTCAAGGCATTGTCCCAGACCAAACCCTCAGCCTTGAGACCCTCTGGACAAGATATCCAGAAATAACAGCAGCTAGAGATGATGACTCTGGAAGCAGCATTAGCTTGGCATTGTGGGCTTCACACATCTCTTATGTCACCCAGCTCCCAAGGCTTTATCTTGCAAACCTTCAGACAGCAAGCAGCAGAGAGCATCCAGGACTCAAGCCCAGCCAGAACGTCTCCTTTACGTGAATGCACACATGGCACTGTTGAAGTAGAGGGCTGCAGAGACCTACTTCTCACCCAGCAGCTGGCAAAGCCTGAACCAAAGAAAGAGGACAAACTGCCATGTGATCCTTCCCCACAGTGTACAGAGAGCCTGCCTCACTGCAGGCCGAGAAAATGCTCCCTCTAACTGAGCAACTTCAGGGAAAGTGTGCTCCTGAAACTGGGAAATTGTTTGGATGATCTCTGCTCCCATCCTTTGAAACACAACAAGTGGACAGAGCAGACAGCCAAGCTCCAAATACCTCTGAAAGATGAACAATGGTGTTTTCCTGAGAGGAGCTCAACAGTCAGCATTAACTTTTCAGTTATCAGCAAACAGCCCAGTGTAAAAACCTCTTTCCCATGCCAAATTTCCATACCACTCATCTCAAGACTAGGATATAAAGTCTCATTTCTCATAAGTCTCTCTTCAGTCACTGAAAAAGTCACTGCTGCCAGGACTTTCCCTTGCCCTTTATACGGCTGTTCAATCTAGCCCACCTACAGCAATGACAATTCATTTGCCCCCTTCTCTCCATACCACAATTTCAGCTGAAATCCAGACATGGAGAACTAAACTATCAGGTTGTTTCCTTCAGACAGAGCATGAATCTGGTTGCTGGAGGGCAGCTGTCCTGATGCAATGCCTGCCTTTCACAGCTCCTGTGCTTGATCTGCTGCACATAGGGCAGCCGCTGCAGACCCTCCCATGAGAGAACAGGGACTTGTAGCCAGGGGAGGAACAAGGAGGTGACACTTGTATGAGGAACACGAGGAAGTCAGGTTCTGAGATCCTGCCTGAGGGGTAAGATTGTACAGGACTGAAAGCAATAAAGATAGAGAATTCAATAAATTTCCCAAGGGAGAAACTGTGTGTTTCCTAAGGACAGAAAAACCTTGCATCTGTTCTGGGCACTGGTGTCTCAACCCACTGACATCAGCAAAGCAGGGCGCTGAGCCTACAGCCCACAGTGCTGCTGTCAGAAGGCAGAGGAAGCCTTTGGACTGTGCTGTATTTTGCAAGGGTGGAACAACTGGCTTCCCCTCCACAGCCATTGCTCTCCCCACCACCCCGCAGGACTCAAAGAGGGCCATAAATGTTTTCAGCATGGCACTCTACCAAGCATATGTCATAAATTACAGTCCCGTGCTGATAATAAGTCAGGTAATAGCGACACTTTTTTGTCCTGCCAACTGCAGAAAAGGTGGTAAAGGGGAGGGAGGAAGGTGGGGGGAGACGCCTATTAGCACCAAGCTGGATTTTACACGCGATGGAAAGTGTTTGTTCAGCTGGAAGTGAGAAGGGTCCTTAACCAAAGAGCACACACTAATGAAAACAGAGTTGCGGAGGGGTGAGGGGCACCAGCACAGAGTAGCAATTCATGCTCCAGCACAGGTACGAAAGCTGCAAGGACCAGGCCTGGGCCAGAGCACCACCAAGCCTGCTTTTCCTCCAGCTTTATTTCACACCTTCTGGAAACACTAATTGAAGGTTCTGCTTTGCCTTACAGGAGAACACAGGCCTGAGAGCACCCAGTGCCATGGATTTTCGTGTAAAGCCCCCTTGAGAGCTAAGCCTGCCCTGGCTGTATGGCTGGGACAGACAGGATCCCTCCCCAGGCAGAGGCTGTCTGGGAACCATACTCTCTTATCCTTTACCCAAGGAGGTTCATCCTATTCTCAGGTCTCTAAAAAGCAGATCCATGGGATCACAGACTGGTTTTGAACTTACTTGTCCAGCCACCTTTGCTGTGAACTCTGCAGGTCCCTCACTGCTGCCGCTCAATCACACTATGAGGTAAACGCACCAGAGACCAGAGCCAACAGCCCAGACAGAGACATAATAACATGAGGGATGCCAATTCCAAAAGAAAGTTTCTGCTTTGCCTGATGAAAGCCAATGAGCCACCTGCGAAAAGGCAGTGCTGTGTTTGAGCTGGTGCAATGGAGTGCAGGGAAAAGAAAGGGATCAAGCCAACATCAAAGACAGTGCAGGGCAAAGCAATATTTAGTTATCTATCCATGTCTGTAGCATGTGACTGACCAACAGGCCCCGGTGCTTATAAGGTACACATGCACTTGGAATAAACCAAACTCCTTCATAATCACTTTCCCAGGAAAAGCCCTTGGATTATGAGTCATTCCCTAAGATACCACAGGTCATCAGGCAGGCACCACACGGTGGGGGGGAAACTGCAAGATCCTTCTGCAATGAACTCTCCTCCTCCAGAGTCAAGAGTTGGTAAGAGTGCTCCAAAGATGCCCAATAGCCAGAGGAATCTCTGTGGACTGGATCCTACCAGGTATGGAACACCAGAGCAGCACCTGCGTCCGAAGCTGCATCCTAACAAGCAACATCCCACTCTGGAATACCTGGTGCATTATGATGGGAATGTAGTACACATCACTGCAGTCTCCTCACAGAGGAGGGGGATTAAAGTCATCCTAAAGGGAAACTGCTAATTCCTTTCTCACAAATCCCCTCTCCACACCAAGAGGATCACCCAGTACCAGAAGACAACCCTTTCACATTCATGGTACAATATGACTAATGTGACTAATGTCACCCCTAAAAGGCAGGAGCTGCCATAGTTGGGGAAGGGACAAAGAAACAGGGAAAGCTGGATGCAACCCATCCAACCAAACAGAAAACACAGTGTCCATGGAGTACTTGTTGCAGTGACAGAGAAATGCTTGGCTGCCTTCATGACTACATTCCTTTCGTGTCATTAAAAAATCCACCAGCACTCTCCCAGTTTTGGGACCATCAGTCTCACCTTCATTGCCAGGAGTAACATCAGCAGCTCACCTAGAGGGGCAGAACCACGTCTGGCTGTTGGAAGTGGAAGAGAAGTGATCCACACCACTGAGCAAATCTCTCATTAAGATACTGCCACGAGATAGGAAAACGATTTGCTTAATTATTCCATAGTAATTCCCAGTTTTACCCACAGGAGGTCAGACTTTGCCGAGGCTTATCAGCTTCCCATACAAGCAACCCAGGGCAAATCCCATTGCTGCAGGACCAGCAAAGCCACTGTTTTACTAGCCCAGCTTAGGTTTTGGCCCAAGACCCTTCTGTGCTTCCTGGCATTCTCTGATGATTCCCTGCCCACCTTACCAGTGCAAATCTCCTCTCCGAGGCTGTTGGACACACATGAGGATCAGTCTCATGTGATGGATAATTCCATCCATTTAGCCATTCCTCACTTGCTTTTCTTTTCTGGCTTTCATGTTTCCCAATCCAGCTTTCCAGTCTCTCCACTGCCTCTGTCAAAAAGCCTTCATTACATCCAGTGCCTAGTCCATAACTCCAGCCTGGTTTAATAAGAAAATGTGAGATACACAACTGTACACAGCAGAGAAATTTCTGTTCCTGCAAGTTCTGGAAAATGTATGTTCAGGGGGAATAGCATTCCCACATAAAGGAATGGTTCAATATGAACTCACTTGTTCTTCAGAGAACAGAGAGAGAAGCCACCATCAAGGCACAAGCCCAAAGGTCACAGGCTTCACTCGACACTGCACTTGTGGAACTACTTTATTTCATGCTACGTGAAAGTGTTTCAAAACTCTGGGAACTAGTTAGATATAAACAAAGATCCTTCTTTCATCCCTCAAAAGCCTCCATAGGCTCACTGCCCTCCATGCCCAGGGGCTAACTGGGTCTTTCTCTTTATTTGAACCACTGCAGGGTTTAGGACTTAAGAGAGCCTTGGCATTCCTTGGCTTCTGTAAAGCTGCCAGCAATTAATATCTTCCTCCAGGAAGAAGAGTAGATGCATCCAAACATGTTTTCCACCAGCCATCAGCCACTCAAGCAAGGTCTTCATTCTCTCTCTCACAGCCACCGACAGTCCAACAGCCTGAACACAGGTTGGTGGAGATTACTATATAGCCACGCAGGCTACAAAGTTTTACATCCATTCCACCTATATCATCTGCCATTTTCACCACAAATCCACAGACTGCTGTCTCCTTTTATCATGCATTCACACAGGCCCCTCTTCTGAAAGATTTCCCCAGACTGATCTTATCTCTGTGCCCTTTATCTTATCTCTGCCTCCTTGAACTCTATCCCCCTACTGCACCCAGAGTACCAGAATTAGGTAAAAACACTGTGCAATGCAGAGGCTTTAGTCATCATTTTACTCCTAAATTATCTCTCAATAAGGCACCACTGAGCATCAGGACAGAAGTTTGAAGAGAACCTTCAATTATTCCTACTTTCAGAACACTGAGAACAGCTGCCTGGCTAAACAGTATGTTCAGCTCCAATAATGGTTCACGTTTCAGGAGACAAACTGTGAGTCTGGTCCCTCTCCCTGTGCCTGCTCCTGCTTTTCCAAAGCCTGTCAATCTGCAGCTTCTTTTTCCCCATGTGAACATATTGTCTCTGCTGCAGTTTCCTGGGAGGGATGTGGGAATACCAGTACTGCTTTACCTCAGAGGGACACCATGAGCCCAAGTATGCAAAATACATGCCTCATATTACAGTGAAAGGATCTATAAATGCTGAAGACAGATGAAAGCTTTCCATCCTCCTACAAAATCTTAGCAAATGCTGCCCAGACTTAGCTCTGTCCTCACACCTCTCAATCTACTTTCATCCTCTTTTAAACCTGCTTTCCTTGCTAGCTCAGCTTCATTTAGCACAAGGAACATAATGCTTTACAAGTGTGGAATGTCCTTTAGGACCCTGAAAAATTAAACACAAGTGAATATAAAATAATGTATTATTTTTCCAATTTATATTTGGATAAATAAATGATTCTCATCACAGCTTCTGGAAATGGCCCTCATGCTCCATGACACATGTTGCTGTCTGCAGATTAGCCAGTGACATGGAAGCCTTAAAGGAAGCACATTGTAAGCACTGCTTCCTGCTTCCCCCAGTTTGGAGCTTAGGCCTGCTTTGGAGCAGTGGGACTGCCCTGCCTGGCCACCAGCAGAGGTAGGGGCACAACACAGCCCAAGACCCCACTGACCATTTGTCACAGCACAGTGGCTGCTGTGTCTGTCTGCAGGACTTTACAGGGGCCTGCAGGAAAGGTGAGGACAGGCTTTCAGCAGGGCCTGTAGTGACAAGAAAGGGGAGGATGGTTTTAAACTGAAAGAGGGGAGATTTAGACCAGGTATTAGGAAAAGGTTTATTCAGTGAGGCTGATGAGGCCCTAGCATGGGTTGCCCAGAGAAGCTGTGGCTGCTCCATCCCTGGAAGTGTTCAAGACCAGGGTGGACAAGGCTTGGAGCAATCTGGTCTAATAGAAGATGTCCCTGCCCATGGCACAGGGTGGGACTGGATGGGCTTTGAGGTCCCTTCCAACCCAAACCTGGGATTTTATCTTGCCTCTCTGCTCAGAAGCTTTAAGGTAAATATAAAACACCCCCTTAAGACCCTGTTTAAAATGTAGCTGCAAATGGCTCCAAGTCCTCTGTGTATTTTATGTTTCATTATCATGTTTAGTACTTTCCTTGTGGTCCTTTGTGGTTTCCTTTTAGATTGTAAAACTTCTAGGTAAGGGATTTGTTATCTCTTTGGCAAGATCCAGCCATACCAAGCTGTGTACATATACAACACCATATAAAAGATTAGTGCTTTATTGGCCACTGAAGCATAGCTAGTTAATAATCTTTAATGTGGCAGTTATTTATCCAGTCGTAAACAGAGCACTGCTGCCAAGCCAAGTCAAATAAACACTATGGAAATCCTTCATCTTTAAAATGAACCAATTTCTGTCCTGGCCATTGTAGGCGTTGCAAAAAAAAAAAAAAAAAAACAGACATATTGTTACTGAGCACAAAAGTAGTCAGATTTTAAAGCTTTCCTAAAGCAGCAATTGTTTCTAACATCTGCGCTGAGCTTTTCCCAGGCCCCAAGGCAGAAGCACAGCCCAAGTTCTCCTCACGCAGCACTGCCTTCTGTAGGATGATGACCAAGGAGCCAGGCAAGGGCTGAGGCTTAATACCTACAGTGTATGCTGTGTACCCTCTGTGTTATCTCTGTGGATGGAGAGCTGCATAGCTGACATCAGGAAAGGCCCTGAAGGAGCAGGTGCCGTGGAGATGCAATGATCCTGCTCTCACTCTGAAGAGTGAAACACATGAGAACAAAGTTGTATGACCAGAACTTCAAAGGACACCATAACACAAACAAAACCACAAAAAAAACCCCAACAAACCCTGCACATGCTAATTGCCTTCATTAAGTACCTTAGTCTCACATATATTACTGTATTACGTTGCTCTCTGCTTAGATCATGCTATATGTGAAGAAGGAGGAGGGGGATAAGATTGGGGTGTACATAAGGAGGGTAAAAATTTCACCTAGTTAGGAAGAAGACCCAAAAGGACCTCAGAAACAATTGATGGGCTACTAGTCTCCTCTCCCTCCTCCCAAGCATTCATTGTAAGCTTCTACATAAAATGATTATTATTACCTGAGCTAACACTATACTACTGCTACTGGTAGAACTCTATCACAGCTAATGCATCCATCTAGGGCAATTCCAAATCTATTATTTTATAGAATCTTACAATAGTTTGGGTGGGAAGGAATTTTAGAGCTCATCCAGTTCCACCCCCTGCCATGGGCAGGGACACCTTCCACTGTCCCAGGTTGCTCCAAGCCCTGTCCAGCCTGGCCTTGACAATTCCAGGGATCCAGGGGCAGCCACAGCTGCTCTGGGCACCCTGTGCCAGGACTTCACCATCCTCTGAGTAAAGAATTTCTTCTGAAAATCTAATTAAAACATACTACCTTACAGTTATTCCCCCTTTCCATTCCCTCTTGCATTTCTGTCACTTCAGTAAACCACACTATTCATGAATCTGTGATGGTGAAAGTCCTTATTGAACATTACCAGACTCAGTGTTGAACATGCCCTGTTTGAGAACCTGCGCTCATGGAAGTTCCTATTGAATGCAACCACTTATAATACCAAACTAGTTATAATAAGAGATTAAGCCCAGCTACCCTCACCCCCTCTGATCTCTAATGACCAGCTGGCTAACAAGGGATTTCTTTTCCACAAAATTTCTACAGTCTTATCACAACACTGTCACAACAACCCTTTCTGCCCCACACTGCCCCTCACTGACACCCACCACTCCTCACAGTCCCTATCACCCCTCACACCCCCTAGATTATGGCCTGCACCCCCCCACAGTCCTTCACTATGACCCCTGTTCCTCCAAAGCTCCCATCAGCCCTCACAGGCACCCTCACCACTCCTCCGTCAGCTCTCACAGCCCCTCACCACCCCTCCATCACCCCTCACCACCCCTCCATCGCCCTTCACAGCCCCCACGACCCCTCACAGCCCCTCACCACCCCTCCATCACCCCTCACCACCCCTCCATCACCCCTCACAGCCCCCACGACCCCTCACGGCCCCTCCATCGCCCCTCACAGCCCCTCACCACCCCTCCATCGCCCCTCACCACCCCTCCATCGCCCCTCATAGCCCCCACGCCCCCTCACGGCCCCTCACCACCCCTCCATCGCCCCTCACGACCCCTCACCGCCCCTCCATCGGCCCTCACGGCCCCTCCCCACCCCTCCCCACAGCCCCGCTCGGCCCCAGGGCCAGGGTCGCTCCGCGCGCGCCCGCCCGGCCCGGCAGGACCGCGTGCGCGCGCCCGTCCCACCGCTGCCGCGCCTTCTGCGCAGGCGCGGGGCCGCTCGTGCCCCCGGTCCCGCCGGACGCGGCCCGGAGCGGCGGAGACCGGTGAGGCGGGGGAATTGGTGAGGGAGAGCGCGGCTCCGGGAGCCGGCCGAGGGGGATGGAACTCGGTGTCGGGCGGTGGCATCGCGGCAGCATCCTCCAGCGAGGGGCCGGGAGGGACCCGGAGGGGGCCGGCTCCGAGACCGGCCTTCGTCAGGCCCCCGTGTCCGGGCCGCGGGTCGCTAGCTGTGCTCGTGCGAGACCAAGCAGCAGCTCTGGGGGAGGCTTGGGCGCGGCCCCAGCCGCTGTGTCTGTCCGTGGGCTCCGGAACCCAAGGAGGAACCTCCGGGGGTGTCGGTGACCGGAGAGCGGGCGCTGGTCCCTGCGGCGAGCCGGCCGCGGGGGCTCTGGGCTGCGCCTGGGGGTTGGCTCGGTGTGTGGAGAGGCTGGAAGGTGTTCAGATGGCTTGTGCGAGCCTCAGGTGCCGGGCAGTGCCTCACAGGATCTTCTGGCCGCTGGTGACGCTCGCCCCGGCACGCACGGTTTACACCTATTCTGCCAGCCCACCCCCGCGGCGGGGCGGCGGATCTTGGCCGAGAGAGCTCTCTGAGCCCAGCACTTGTGTTCTGCAGCCTCTGCCTTCAATGTTTTTGAAATTTCTATCATGGAAGTAGAATTTTGTTGTGAGGTTTTTTTCGCCTTAGTCTTTCCGGCCCATTCTTCAGTGAAAATTGCTGCTGGAATATTTGGGCTGGCGCACTGTTAGCCACCAAACACCAAATTTAGAGTGCTGGCTGGAACCTGCCAAAATGCTCCCCGGCCTCTCTGGGCCTGTGAACAAGCGAGCAATAGCCGACTGGATGCAGCATGCTCAGCTGATTCTGGTCCCAGGGCAGCAGGAGGGATGACACCTCTCAGGTGCTGTGGACTTGTGAGGAGGAAAGTGGGACCTTCTTTGAACTGTATTATCTCAATACTTTTGGTTTTATGTCCAATTCCTACAAGAAGCTGGAGCATCTGAAAGCTTTTTTGGCTTAGAGGAAATCCCAGTAGGATTTTCAGAGCATCCAGGAGTACCCAGAGCATAGAAATAACATGGATCATATCTAGGGCACTGTATTACCAAAACAGGGAATTCCCTGATGTTGGAATTTCCTTCTTTCTGTAATCACTAGCTATTAGACTGTTGCAAAAGGCTTCTTCAAGGTGGTTACTCAAGAACAGCAATGATAACTCAAGTTCAAGGATTCCAGCAACATTTTATGGTAACTTTTTGTTCCTTCCAAGCAATACATGATACTTATATCCTTTGTAGTTTTCTAAACAGCTGTGGATTGTATTGCACAATAATTAGCTGTTGGGAATCCTGGTACTGAAAGTCTTTTCTGTCATTAATATTTGCAAGTTTGCAGGTGTTCCCACAGCCAGAAATTTTAAAGAAAAACAGCTTTCTCCCAAGTTTTTTTTTGGTTGGCATATTTGTTGGGTTTTTTTGTTTGTTTGTGTTGAGGGGGTTGTTGTTTTGTTTTATTTGAGGTTTTTTGGTGGGGAGGGGTGTGGTTTTAGTTTTGTTCTTTATTTCTAGGGGGTTGGTTGGTTTGTTTGTTTGGGGCTTTTGGGTTTTTTTGCTGTTAATAATTAAGTGCTTTCAAGTAAATGTTTCTAGCAGGCTGTTTCTGGATCCATCACATATTTAAGTACCTCTGCTCCTCCCAGATCACTCCTTTTTTGTGATCTTTGTTTTCTCCCTTTGGTTGTATTTGCTTATTTGTTCTGTTAATCTGAAATCTTTAAGGGCCTCCATCCTCTGATCCCCCTGTTATTTTGACTGTAAAGAAAAATGGGAAAAGAAGCTATCCCTGTACTAAAATAACCGTCTGTGTATTTAAGGCAAGCAAAGCAAAGCAGTCCACACTGCACGGGTGTCTCACTATCTCCAATACCAAGGTTATTACAACCTGATAATGCATTGTTTAGCCATTATTGTTGGCTTATGTTGTATGCATTGCCTGACGTTTGTTTAGGTCATTAGTGCCTTTGCTTTAGTGCTGAAGCCCACATACAGCCAGTGACAAGCATGTTATTGGTAACATACCATAACTTAGCTCCTTGCTATTCTTCTGGCTCTGCAGAATTCCCCCTGCCTTCCCTGTTAGGTTGGAGAGGCAGCTGGAACTGCTGCTGTTGGGCTGTGTGGCTGCATGCTCAGGCACATATGAGTGTGTGTTACCACTCAAAATTTATAAACTCTGTCAATGGTCTGAAAGAAAAGTAGCTCCTTTTATTCTGTCTGTACAGTCTTGAATCAGGACTAAAGAACTACAATTTTTCTCAAATTTATTTGGGGATGCCTTTATTTCCAGGTTTATTTGCAGTAGTCTGACACAATTGAATGGAGTGTGTTGGCGGGTGCAGTAGGTTTTGTTGCAGAAATGGTGTTCTTGAGCTATTTCCTGCTTTGGTACTTGACCAGTCACCTGATACAAAAATAGATCTTATTGCACTATCATTAATGATTGACTGGCTCAGAGTCCACATGTGTTGGTGGGAATATGTGCTGGTGAGGTCCTGTTCTGGACTCAAATGTTTTAAAATCCCTGATGTTTATATATAAAAGGGCTCGTATCTGTGGTGTCCATACTCTTAGGCTTTAACATAACTCATTTTTTCTCCTCCTGCTTAAACTTCTGCAGTTAGAGAACAATTGCAAAAGACCATGAGCTGTTGATTCCCGCTGTCTTGTGAAGGAGGCTCAGGAGAAACCTAGGTGACTGCCAATGTCTGTGTTAAGGAGTGTGCTGAATCATGCTTGGGGTGTAGGCAGCTACGTCAGCGCAGAACCACAGAGTGGTTTGGCTTGGAACAACCCTTAAGGCTCATCTTATTACACCCCCTGCCATGTCCAGGGATACCTTCCCCTGTCCCAGGTTGATCCAAGCCCCATCCAGCCTGGCCTTGGACACTTCCAGGGATCCAGGGGCAGGGATTCCAGCTTCTCTATGACTGCCAAGGCCTCACCGCCCTCACAGGAAAGAATTTCTTCCCAGCATCTAATCTAAACTTACTCGCTGTGTAAAATCCTTTCTCCCTCTCTTGATTATGTTGTCAAATGAGTGTAACTCAGGTGTAGCTGCCAAAATTCAACATTTCATTATTTTGTGATTTTTTTAATGGGGAAAACAACTTTAAGGAGAAATAAATCGTACACAAGTGCGAGTGTAGTGACTGTGTTTCAGAAAACTTGTACTGTGTTATTGCCAAATCTGCTATGTTGACTATCAACGTTTTGAAAAGAAAAATAATGTTCAGATTAGTTTGAATTTTTCTACCTAATAGGACAAGGGCCAGATACCAACTCTCAGCAAATCAGCTTTTCTAACCCCATAGTCCACTGCATATCATCAGAGTATAGTTGGGTTTGTTTCAGAACTGATGATCCAAACACTGCAGAGCTGGAATTCCAAAATCATATACCTGTGCAGCAAGTACCTAGAAGAGAGACATTTTCCAGAGATTGCCTATTTAATGCAGACTTTGTGCATCCTGTAGAGAATAGGGGGAGCTAAAAGTATTTGTGACACAGCTGCCACAAGTAGTAATCCGGCTTGTGATTTTAGAGACTGAAATGTGTTGTTGATGCTGCAAGCACTTAAATAATGTGGTTATTTAGCTGCTCTCTTTGGTGAGGGTGTTTGTCACCTTGTTTTCTATAGCACAGTTTCAGGAATGAAGGTTGGAAGCTGTGCATGCAGATACCTTTTTTTTTTTTGAGGTGTGGAGGTCAGTGATGCACGTGATGCATATCAGTGTTGGCCAGTGCACTGTTTAAAAAACAGTCCAGTTTTTACAGATTCTTTTTCACCTCACAAACAAGCCCAACAGAAGGGAGTAAGTTATAAGAAGATCTGTACAGTCACAGGTTCTAAGGTAAGGGTTAATAAAAGCACTTCAGTCCCAGTGGTGGAGGAGTTTTGGGATTCTTTTTGTTTAATAGTTTTGTTTTGTAATAACTTCATTCTATAAAGAAAATTTTTGTTTTCTAATCTGGATGTGGAGACAGGATTCCTGCTCCTGGTTTACATTTCAATATGCCTGTATCCTCCAGGTGAGACTTGGAATCCATTGGCCAGTGCAGTGCCATTGGAGGGAGGAGTAGGAGTATCAGGTGTGTTAAATCCCTTCAAGTTTGAGCAAGCACAGGGGTACAGAGCACTCTCAACAGCAAAGCTTCCTGTAAAACCTGTGCCCTGGATTCTGAACTCTATGACAGGGCCAGTCACCCAGTATCCTCTCCCTAGAAAGACTAGAAGATTAACAGTATACCCTAATAGTAAGATTATAAACTTGGCAACCACTCTGTTGTGATTTTGAAATCACAATCGAAGTAATGCAGGACTAGTGTGGGATTTCACACTCATCAGTTTTTCATTATGAGGTGCTGTTTCTGTACCTTTGCTGCTGCACAGGAGTGTTTGTTGCTACTCTTTTAATAGACCAGAAGTTTAGAAACATAACAGAAATAAGTATCAAAGTAAAGCAATGTGTTGTTCCAGTTCCCTGAAATGGAGCTGTTGGATGAGCTTAGGTTCTCCTTTGCTTGTAAAGTGTTTTTGGTGTCTGAATATCTCCCCTGTGTAGGGTAATCTACACTTGATTTCAGGAAAGGGTAGTCCATTACAGGGCATACCAGATTATTGAAGCTTTTCTTCTGAGCAAGATCAGAAGAAAGGAAAAAATCTGTAGGGTTTTGCAGGGCTGGAAGAAAATAAAATTCTGACTAAAATGACAGCTTTAACTCTATTTTTTATAGGCTTATCTTACTGTAAATTGGCTTTTGCTTTCCAGAGAGAAAACTGCTGTGCCCTTAATGTAGACAATCATGAAATAGTCTGAGATAATAAGGTTTCCCTACCCTGTTTTTAGCTGCTGGCCGAAGTTATGGGAGCACAGATCTCCCCTGGAATAAAAACCCTGTGGGGATAACTGTTGGCAGGAATGAAGTGTACATCTCCTTTTGCTTACTACACATACAAGAAGTGTGTGTAATGATTTCCATAGGCTCAGCATAGATAAGGATTTGTGTGCTCCATTACACCAGGGTTACTGCTGCATCCACACCCTTCCTAATTTAGGTACCCCTTAAGCTCTCCAGCACTGCCCCTCAAGGCTTTATATTTTCATGTGTTGCACTGAGGAGGTCTTAAACCACCATAAACATGTATTATCATGTTTATAATACATGTATAATTTTACAGAAGAATTAAACTGGCATAAGTATCCACACTGATACTTGAATTGTTTTGACTAAATTGGTTTTTTGTTTTGTTTTAAAGATGATATGGGGAATTGGGACATTGGCTGGTTTTCTTAACAGACTTTAAATGGCACCATTCATATTTTGAACCTTTTTCAAGAGAGAATGTCCAGCAGTCATCTGTGTGGGTGTATTTTTGATAAATATAAATGTTGTGGGAAAAATTATTCTGAGCATTCATTTTTTTTAATGGCATATGTATTTGTTATATTGTATATGTAAAATATATTGCCATGCACTGGGAAAGGCTTCTTGGCAAACATCTCTCCTAGGATTGCCCTTTCCTGGTACCTCAGATTGTGTCTTCTGCTTGTAAAAATTTACCTGTGTTTCCATTCATGCTGCGAGCTGCTGTTCTGGACCTGAAGAAACTCCAAATGTAAAAGAAATAACACATGGCTGCATGTACCTCTAAAGTACATGTTCCTGCACCTTCTGGTTTAGATAAGAGGAAAATGAATGAATCAGTGTTTGACAGAAACCAATGCAGACATTGTGTCTAAGAGGAGCACATATCATCAACAGATATTTAAATATGGTTTTTTGCCAGTAAATGTAGTGGAAAAGAGTCTGAAGGTGATAGATGTCAAACTGACAGCATCCAGTGC
Source organism: Fringilla coelebs (assembly GCF_963513975.1). Taxonomy (NCBI): domain Eukaryota; kingdom Metazoa; phylum Chordata; class Aves; order Passeriformes; family Fringillidae; genus Fringilla; species Fringilla coelebs. Next base: position 15,937,880 of record NC_140042.1, read on the forward strand.
AACAGAGAGAGAAAAGGGATTGTATTATTGTGTATGGATTTGATACCATATCAAGCTTATCACTGACAGTCTTTTGTTCTGCATAGTTGGCTGTACTTCCAAACAGAGAAAGATATAAAGTGAGATGTTATGGGAAAGTTAAAATAATAAGACCAAAGATTGTATGTTCAGGGTCAGAGGTTGCTGTTGAGGGGAGACATGTTTGTAGTTGTTTCCGATTTTGCAACCAAGGGAAGACACATAATTAGCACAACGTGAAGGATTTTTTCAGCCTTATGGTTTGGAAGGACCAGAAGGAAGACTCAGACCATGTAGTCAGAAAATTGTATTGATTTTTTTGCACTACTTTGACAGATATCTTTTTTATAATGGATCATTTTTAATGCATCATGTTTTGCAGTTAAATGCAGTTTTCTTTTACTCTGGAGGGAAAAAAAGATAGGAATTAGCATCTCTTTAATTTTACTGTTCGTTCCTTAAGTGTTTTTATGGTGTAGGCAGGAGGGAAGGCTACTGACGTATGGCTTTGATAACATTTGCCTCCAGTATCCTCTTACAGTGCTCTGCTCTTTCCCCTTTTTGAACCTTTGTGGAGCCATTAACCATTTCTTTCCTCTTACATTTTTTCAACAAAAATGTCTTCTGTTTTTCCCCAGACTTTTATCTTGTTTGGTTCTCTGTGTGCCTTTTTGGTATCTTACTGCTCACAGCACCCACAGGGACTGGACATCAGAAGTGCTTTTATCATCCCAACCCAGAGATGGGAAGGAGGGGATGCTTTGTAAGTGCTTGCGGCTATGAGATGTATTTAAATTAGATATTAGGAAGAAATTCTTTCCTCAGAGGATGGTGAGGCCCCAGCACAGGGTGCCGGGAGAGGCTGTGGCTGCCCCATCGCTGGAAGTGTCCAATGCCAGGTTGGACGGGGCTTGGAGCAACCTGGGATAGTGAAAGGTGTCCTTGTCCATGGCAGGGGGTGGAATGAGATGGGCTTTAAGGTCTCTTCTGACCCAAATTGTTCCATGATTCTATGGCATACACATTCTCCTAAATATGTGCTACTATCACTTACCTGCCCAGCCAGGAGGAAGTGCTGTATCTGAATGTGCCTCTGACATTTAATAAGTTGCCCAACAAATTAATTACAGATGATTTAGACTGTTTAAGAAGGTGATACTATGTTCCTAAGAAAGAAAACATGGGATTCTAGGACAAACTCTGTTACTGTGCTTCATACACAGTGGTGATATCCCAAGAGAAATCATCTAAATGCCTAAAAGTATTTGCCCTGTAGAGTGCTCTGATAACAGGTCTTTATCAGTTACTTGGGAAATTGAGACGTTTTTAGACTTTGTCCTAAAAGCATATCAAAAACCCAGCAGGAAACATCTAATAATCTGCTATCACACTATTGCTAAACTTTTAATAGAACATTGCCAGGAATTTTATCGTGGCACCCAGCTTGTGAGTACAGAGTGCCCAGGGCACATTGTAGAATCGAACTGCATTTAACCACGTTAAAGCAATCCATCGAGCTCTGTGTACTCTGCTGGAAGGGATCATCACTGCACAATGAAGCCACGTGCTCCCAAACACTCTGCATGAGATGAGCATCACTTTCTGATGCTAAATGGAGTGTTTAATTCAAGCTCTGAAACACATCTGCACCAGAGAGGCGTAGCAAAGTCGCTGTTGAGGCTGTACAACTGTACTTCTGATCAGGAGGTATTTGGGTGCAGGGGGAACAGTCTTGTTCCCAGATCCATGTAGCAGAGATGTCAAGGTGTGCTGCTCTAAGTCCAGGATTGGGAAAGCTGCAGGATGCACTGAAATACTGGGGGGGGGAGAGGGAAGCTGCCTGCCGGTTGTCTTTTGTTCTGCAGTTACTGCTACCTTGCTGAGTTGCTTTGTGCTTCTGTCAGACTTCCCTTTATGAAGCAAACATCTCAGAGGTGATTGAGTACCCCTCAAGAATGGAATTAATCTCAGACTTTTGGGGTTAATTTCCTCTTACTGGGAAAAGGACTAGTAGCAAGCAGTCTTGAGGAAGCAGTTCTAATTATCTCTTCATGTGCCTTGTGCATGGATTAGTTTCATAAGGTTATGAAAAAGAATAAATTTGAGTCTTTTCCATGCCTACCAAATGATATGCTGCAGGTCTGGAGGATTACATCACTCTTGATTTGAAGGGCAGCAAAAAAGAAAATTTGCTTTCTATTAGAACCTAAAAAAATGCCTGCCAAAATGTTGGTTGTCAGTATCTAACTGTATCTGTACATGGCAAAGAACTGAATCCAAGGTGGTGTAACTGCTCATGCATGACATGAAAAATGTAATTTTCAAATTTGGTAGTTCCTGTTATAGAGCAACTACGCTAGATTTAAATGAAGTGTCTTAATAATCTCTTAAACTGTAGGCAGAATTTCAGAACACAAAGTTGCAAGAACACCTAAATGGAATGGGGAACCACGATCTCCTGTTTAATTGTTGCTTGGGTTTTTAGGACACTCTCTAATGTTTATTAAAAGCAATATCAAATAATGTAATCCCAGGCTTCAGCCAAAGTTGGAATTGTTTTTTAAGAAGTTTAGACTGTGAATATTTCACTACTGTAGAGTATTTAATGTGCTCTCAATTTGAAATAAATAATTGCCCTCTGAGTTAGTTGTAGTTCAGATATTTCAGTTTGCTAGTTCCTGCATTTTGTAAAGAAAAAACAAACCTCTTTAATGATAATTATTCTAAATAATAAAATCATTGAACTTGCTGTCAGCCATGTAATCTTTAGTAAAATTGTAGCTTATATTCCCCATACTGAAAGTAAGTAATTCAAATCTTTTTTTCTGATGTGTTTTTAAACACTTTCATAGAATTTTTCTTTGTAGACAGTACGGGAATTTCCCTGTCACACTTGGCTTCACTGTTGTGTGTTTTATACAGATTCAGACAGTTTTCAGCAGTCTTCTGAAAGCAGTCCAAAAGACAATGGGAAGAGCTAAGGGACTGAAATGGAAAATGTGGCTAGAATAGCAAGCTAAATATTTCCTGAAAATTCAGTCATTGACTTAAAATCATGCAGGTTGCTGTGGTCTGTGCTTGGGTTTGAATTGTAATGATTGCTTGCCTGCTTCAGAGTTTAAACTTAATCTTGAAAAAGCTTTTACCTGTGCTGCAGCCATTGTTGGCAGATCCTCAGTATGCATGTTTCTAGTTCTACTTCTCACTTGTGCACTTGCTTTTCTTTTTATATTGCACTTACCTGAAGAGCTCAGTTAAAAACTAATAAATTTAACCATCTACAGTTGCAGGGTAGGTACTAAGAAGAAAGCTCCTTCTCCTGGTTCTGTTCTTCTGTGTTAATTCCTGCTTTTTTTTAAAGTCAGTCTGATTAGAAAGGATAATGACTGCTTACTCGTAGTACAGAACTTGAAAGTTTTGTGGCTGCTCAGAGAAGCTGTAGCTGCCCCTGGGTCCCTGGAAGGGTTGGACAGGGCTTGGAGCAGCCTGGGATAGTGGATGGTGTCAGGTGTCCATGCCGATGGCAAGGGGTGGAATGAGATGAGCTTTGAAGTCCCTTCCAACCCAGAATGTTTTGTGTTTCTATGGTTGTTACAAATAATGCAATTTTTTTTTTTTTTTTGCTAGTTTATACAATGCCCTTATCATTCTATGCCAACACATACTAGACTGCATTTCAGTTCTGTGCTGTTCAGGCACTCAGCCATCCTGTTGTCCCCATCTCCAGTTAGAGGACATTTACCATAACATGATGCTGACTTCTCTAAAGCAGGAGGGAAAGCAGTTTGCCACAGTAAGGGTCTGTAAATGAGTCTCTCTGCCTGCCTATAGCAATATCTATATATATACATTTTTTTCTGAATTGTTTTTTTCTCTTCTGCCTGTCTTACCCTCCTTTATATGGAGGGGTAAGCAAGGTAGTTCAGGTGAATATGGGCCTTTGTGACACAACTGCACTCTCGCACAGCCATCCTCTAGTTTTACCCCCTAACTGAAACACCAGCCACCCTCCAAATACAAGTCTGTACTGCCTACTCGCTTCCTTGTGGTGGGAGGGATGGGCAGGAGACAGCCCTGACTCACTGGCTCCGGCTGCTGAGGGCGAGACATCTTCTGTATCCTCTTCCCAGCAGCCCAAAGTTAAACATTGCTCTTTACGCGATTGCCAGAAGAGAGAGAACTTGCCTCACAGGAGAGAGGAAGGACAATTCGGAAAAAGTTGAGGAGGAGTTGAAGGCTGGCTGGAATTTTCCTGAGATTTCTTGGGCTCTTCTGTGGCAAGTAAATCCTCCCTGTCTGAGGCCTGCTGGCTTACAGTAGCTGCTGGCAAGGTATCAGGAGCTATGCACCATTACACTGAAGCACACAAGTTCTGTTGATTTTGCAAGCAGTTAAGAGCTGGTCATGCTCTGGCAGCCCTCACGATGCCCAGTTGCTTTGTCACTTTTTATTGCAACATCTAGACCTGTGAAAAACATCAGACCTACTTGCAGACCCCACAGATTTATCCCAGCCAAAAAACGTATAAAACTGTGAGCTCAAACTAAAACTTCTGGCAGTCTGACTGCCACAGATTTCAGTGAGCTTCAAGAGCACATATTAATCAAATTCATTAGTTCCTGAAGCGGGCAATAATTGCTAGAGTGAAAAATGTCTGTTTGATGCAGCCTCTAAGTATGTCTGTGTATCTTAGGACATAAGGCAGGAGAAGAAGGTTTACAGGGAAAAAAAAGAAAAAGCCAAAATGAATCTGGGTGTCTTAGAAGTTGTCTTACATGATCAACATTTTACTTAACTCTCCCTAATATAAATCTAAGCAGCTCCCAAGGAATGGTGGCAGAAGGTGGAAGCATGCTGGAGACTCCAGCAAGCACAAGGCAGTGATAGTTTCTATGCTGAAGTGTCCGGGAACACTGGACAATGGTTCATCTGCCCATGTTTTTGCCACTTCTCCTACAAAAGGATGTTATTTTAGGATTTGAATTAAAAAGGAGTGTTTCTGTGATTCCCAGGTGGAGAATTACAGAAAAATGTTCACTTCCCTGGAGCTGACATTGGCTCTGCGATGGACTGGTATCCTGCTGTTACCGGATCTCCAGGAAACACACACTGAGCTCACACTGAGACCCTACAGCTGAACCATGTAAGATATCTCACTTTCAGAACTGGAGTCAGGACAATGTGTTGCCTCCTTTAATTACAGTCTGAGAATTGGTTTCAGATGTGGAAGAATGCAACAAAAAGAAATGGTGAGCATTTCTGTATCGCTCTTATACTGTAAGAATGATGATCTACGACCAGGCTTCTCTTTATAAAAAAGCCCTGAATTAAATATGGTAGAGAAGAGCCATCCAAAAGCATTCTCTTAAAGGCTCCTGCATGCTGCTGCCAAACTTTTAAAAGAGGAGTTAAATTTGGGACTGTTATAAATGATCAAATTGGCAGCCAAATTAAAAAAAATTAACACAGATTTATTAGATCAATAACAAAATAGAATTTTGAAAAACCCACCACAGCCAAGGCAGCGTCAATTTCGGAATTTGGCGCTGGGTGATCCTGGGTCTGACTGACAGAGTGCCAGCATCTCCCCGGTGGTTCACCCTGACTGCTTCAGGCTTATATCCCGTTTATTCTGCCTGAGGCAGAAATGACAGAAGGTCCTTTTGTGTCCCTTCACATGTAGAACTGGGACCATACAGGATACAAAAGCCAGTCCAGGTGTCCGATGACTGTCTGAGCTTCTTTCACATGTATAACTGGGACCATACGGATACAAAAGCCAGTCCAGGTGTCGGGATGGCTGTCTCAACTTCCTTCTTTCACATGTAACCAAGTGGTGCTGGTGCTCAAGATGGTAGATGCAATCTGCTCCAGGTGCAGGTTCTCATGAAAGGCTCAGACATTCCTGGAAGTCTCAAGTGTCCTGGAAGACACTCAAGCTAAGGGACTTGATATTATCTTAATGTTGTCCAGGAACTACTTGAATAGAAATAAGACTCTGCTTCCAGCCCCAGGGTGGTCAAAGACATGAGTTGGATTTTACGATATTTTATATATATATATATAATGAATTAACTCTAATATATATAATAGGACTTTCAGCATGTGATTCCAAAATACCCAGGTTAGCATTTACTCAGAATCTAGAACTATCTGGAGCGGCTGCTTTAGGCAAAATGTTTGATTTCTTTTCCAAAGGTGCAGCTGCGAGGATGAGATCTCATCTTGATGGTACATCTTCCTTAAGAGCTTCAAATCATTTTAAAGCACCTGATTTATGGAATGTAGCAGTGTGGAAAATGGATGGTGTTTGCTGCTACCTTCCCGAAAGCATCTTCTGAGAAAGCCGCTCAGGCAGGCACAATCAGTCACTCAGTCCACACTCACACCATAGACAGGTCAGTGAAGAAAGATGGAAGGGGACTCTGTGTAGAGTTCCAGCAAGGTTTATTGCAGAGTCACTCTGAAGGAGTCCAGGGACAGAAGAAAACAAAGCAATGCAGTGTCCTGGGTTAAGTATGGGGTCAGGGGCGGTACAAGGGCAGGGCAGAGGGCAATGACCTATGTGGAAAGGGCAGTGACCTATAGGGAACTGAGGTAAATTAACATAGTGCTACAGAGCACCATGGGAAAAAAAACCTTGTCATCTAACCCCAAGCAGTGAGGCATTCTCAAAGCCTGTGTCAGATTCTTCCAGGGCATTAGAAGTTCCCTTAATAGGCTCAAAGGCCTCCAGAATGGAAAACCATGCCAATAAATGTCAAGTTCCATGTGTTTTCCAGTCTGTCAGTACTGGAATGACTAAAAGTTCTTTGGAGGCCTTTCAGTGAATATTTTCATTGATTTAACCTTGCTATATAACATCTTAAATGGACAGAACAGTTTTATGGGCCTGTTGGATTTTAGAGGGATTGTCTGCCTTTGCAGAGTGTGCGGCATCCACAGCTGTGTTTGCAGCCTCAGTTGAACACTGAGGGCACATGGGCAGAGGTTCCAGCACTCGGCTGGAATAGTGCTGCAATAGTGGAGATTATTATGCATCCCCATCTGGCTTTGTACTGACTGATTAAAGCTGATTTGGATGTGGCCTTTAGTGATCACAGCCACACCCTCTGCTGGGACACAGGTGTGCTCTGAACCTGGAGCCAGCAGGTAGATCAGGTAAACCCGGCATAAGGCACTAGAGGCCAGAACCTGATGTTTCAGCTCCTGGTGCTATCACAAAGGTTTCTGTCACATCTCCAATAGGAGAGCTGTTGTGTGCCCTTGTGACAGGTCATGGCCAACATCCAGAGCAGCACTTAGAAAATCTAAGTGCTTTAATGAAGGTGTTTGAAACTGACTTGACCCTGTGCTGCAGTCTGGAAGCAGGGTTCTTGTCCTGCACAAGTCTCTCTTCTGGCACTAGCAATGATCTGACTGACTGTACAGCTGCACACCGTCATTGAACTTGGAAAAGACCTCCAAGATTGAGTCCAACCTTTGACCAATCACCACCTTGTCAACTAGATCAGAGCACTAAGTGTTACACCCTGTCATTTCTTGAATGCTTCCAGGGATATTTCTTGAATATTGTTCAGGGACAGTGATTCCACCACCTCTCTGGGAGCCTGTTCCAATGTCTGGCCGCTCTTTCCATGAAGAAATCTTATCCAACGGAACAGAAAAATTGTACCAGATTAACAAACTAATCTCTGACTATGTGGTCACATAAGTGTTATTACAAAGAAATTACTTAGAGGACATGGCTGTGGTTAGTAGGAGCACAGTGTATCTCCTCAGTGGCCATACAGTCTGAGAACAGCATACACTACCTATGAGATTGCATCCTTCTAGTGTAAGTTTCACTTATACTTCCCCAGAGAATTGGAAAGAGAGATTGCAAATTGAGCATAATTTGCAATATTTTTTTTTTTTTGCTATGGCAGTCTTCTCTTAAATGGGATGTTAATGTAAAGGTCCATGCCTCAGCTTGGACTTTCAGTTAGGGAAATTAATTTCCTGGAGAGATGTATTCAGGATCAGCCTCTTGGCTGACTTTTGATCAATTACTGCAGTAGGAGTTACTGACAGAATGGAAGAAAAGTTTGGCTTAAAAATAAAATGGCATCTTTAACTGTCTTTGCTTTAGAAAACAGTTTTGCCATTGCAGGAGTATGTATGTACACATCTGTGTTCATAAAGAAAATAAGAGATTATCTGTTACTCAAATGTCTGGGTTTTTACTTCCCTTTTGCAGAAAAATCCAAGAGTCCATCAATGACTAACTAAAGTCTTGGTTTTCATGATTTATGTGATTTGCTTCTCCTGGAGCCATGGATGAATACAGCCACTTTGTGGACTGGGACAAAATGGATGTGAGTGCCCAGAGCCAGGATACAAAAGAGCTCACCTGCTCCGACTTACATGAGCTCAAGCAGCTCGCCCGGCAGGGCTATTGGGCCAAAAACCACTCTCTGAGAGCCAAAGTGTACCACAAACTCATCAGCAATATCCCATGCCGTACAGTGACCCCAGATGCAAACGTGTACCGGGACATCGTGGTGAAGATCGTTGGAAAACGCAGCAGCAGCTCCCTTCCGCTGCCAGAGTTCGTGGACGACAGCCTGATCCCCACGTACTGCCTGAACGCGGAGGGCGTCGGGGCCGTCAGGAAGATCATCCTGTGCATCGCCAATCAGTTCCCGGACATCTCGTTCTGCCCGGCGCTGCCCTCGGTGATCGCGCTGCTCCTGCACTACAGCAAGGACGAGGCCGAGTGCTTCGAGCAGGTCTGTCGCATCCTGGCTTGCAATGACCCATCCAAGCGGCTCATCGACCAGACCTTCCTGGCCTTCGAGTCCTCCTGCATGACCTTCGGGGACCTGGTGAACAAGTACTGCCAGGCAGCGCACAAGCTGATGGTGGCAGTGTCCGAGGATGTGCTGGAGGTGTACTCAGACTGGCAGCGGTGGCTCTTCGGAGAGCTCCCCATGGCATACATTGCACGGGTCTTTGACGTCTTCCTGGTGGAGGGGTACAAAGTTCTCTATCGTGTGGCACTAGCTCTTCTGAAATTCTTTCACAAAGTCAGAGCTGGGCAGCCCATGGAGTCTGACAGCATCCAGCAGGACATTCGAGCCTTTGTAAGGGATATCGCCAAGTCGGTGTCCCCAGAGAAGCTCCTGGAAAAAGCCTTTGCTATCCGCCTTTTCTCTCGGAAGGAGATCCAGCTCCTGCAGATGGCCAATGAGAAGGCTTTGCAGCAGAAGGGCATCACAGTCAAACAGAAAAGGTAGGGCTCAGCACAGGTAACCTGAGCAATCTCCTGAATTTTTCCAGTGTGGGGAGCAGTCAGGCAGCCCTGGGTGATTGGTGGGGAAGCTCCACTGGTGCTTGCTGTATCTGCTGATGCACTTTCTCTGCAGAAAAACTCAGCAGCTCCAAAATCAACTGTTGCTGGGATTGTAACGGGAACTGTAACTGAAGTACTATGATACAAGAGGAACTGAAGTTTCTTGTAGTTTGCTCAATTATGAATTTATATGGGTATATATTAATAACAAGTATCATATTTCAAAAGTGTGTTTTGTAAGCAGTTTTCAAACTAAAAGGCATTTTAGCAAAGTTGGTGAAGTGGTTTTGGTTTGCCAATTTGAGATTTCCCAACCAACACACCAATTAGTGTAGTGGGTCTAGCGCCGGCTAAATGCTAGTGCACCCACTGTAATATACTTACTTATTTCCCACTGTGAGGTAGGATTAGGAGGAAGGCAAAGAAGGCTCAAAGCTTCAAAAGGGTGTAAAGAAAGCTTTATTAACAGTAACTAAAAGAAAGAATAATACGAATCAGAATAAAACCTTTAGAACACTTCTCCTCCCTGCTACAACCTTTTATTTCCCACTCACAACATACAGAAACAATTCAGTCATTTTATCACTTCTAGACTAGTCTTTCTTCAGTTCTCTTCGGGAGTGGAGTCCCTCTTGTCAATTTATGGAGACTTCTCCACAAGAAAACAGTTCTCTCGTGGCTTTTAATTTCCTCAAACAGCAGCTGCCCAGAAAATCTGTGATGGTGAAGTCCTTCCCATTTTTCACAACTTTTCCCACAGCTTTGTTTATGGGCCATGTCAACTTATAGGGTACTATTTTTATGATGAGTTGTTCAAGACCAAAGGTTTTCTTTATCTATCTCTGAGATCATCTTCATCTCTAGAAACAGAGGTCTTCTTTCCCTGGAGCAGAGGGTCTTCATCACTCTCTCTCTCTATTCAAGCTTCTCATAGGATCACAGCTACTTAAACATCTGCTTACTGTAGCTTGGAGGCCTTTGCTCATATCTACAATTTGAATACTTCATCTCCCCGTACTTTTTCAATGAGTCCCAGGGAAAAAGAGTCTGATGTATCAATTACATCCTTCTCCATAGCTTTACAAGAGGATTTCAGCCCAAAGATCAAGGCATCTCCTCATCCCTCCCATCTGGGACTTGACTCTTTCTTCACTGACCTTGGTGTCTTCGTGTTGTTCTTCTACATGTTCTCACTCTGTCCTTTTCTCTCACCTGAGGGAGGACTGAAGGTCTGCAAGTCTTACCTGTGCCCTGAAAGCGTTAGTATCTTGCCCGGGGCCTGCAGACTGTCCCCTGGCCCCGGCTGGAGCTGCGGCTGGGCTGTGCTGGGGGCAGCGGCCATATCTCACCAGCCAGGCCAGGACAGAGCATCAGCTTCTCCTGCCCCTGCCCGGGGCTTGCAGGGCTGCAGATTGAGTGGACCACAACGGCGGCAGAACCTTGGCCGCTCCCGAGGCCAGGCGGATGGTGGCTCGGCCCGGCTGGCAGCGGGGCAGGGCTCGGTCCCAGCAAGGTGCTGCAGCCGCAGCCCTGCCCTGGCCTCAGCCCTGCGGCCTCCGCTCCGCCTGCCCGGCAGCCCGTGGGGGCCTGACCCCCGGCAGAGCCCGCCCGGCCGAGACAGGCTGGCGCTGGGCTGGCTTTGCTACCTGCTCTCAGGCCAGAAGAGAAAAAGAGAGAATTCTCGGCGTTTTTCATTTTTGATAGAGATTCACAGAGGCGTGTTCAGCTTTCTCATGGTTTAACGAAGTGTCAGTATTCAACACCGCTCACTGATTGGCTTTATCAGGCACAGAGGAAGCTCTCAGCAGCTCCAATGATAAAACCAGCACTGATACCCAAACATACCCAAAGAAATGTGAAAATTGATTCTTAAATATGATATTATTTGTATAAAATGTCAATTTAATGCTCCCCAGTACTGTGAATTCAGCAGTTTCTTTAGTGTGAGACACTGTCACGGCTGGGAACATTGTGCCTGACTGAGGAGCTGTTTTAACAGAGCAAGGAAGAAATATGTCATATTTTCAGGTTACTTTTTAAATAAATTTGACTGCAAGCCTCCTGGAAGTCAAGAGTTGACCTGTTTTGTGACAGGTTCATGTACTATTAGAAAAAATAATTTTGAAAGAACCATGGAAGAGAAGAGTGACTATATAGATCCAAGAAACTTGCATAATCACAAGCTCTTCTCAGAAATAAGGGAAGAACTAACTCTGAAACCAGTAAATGAAATCCTGCTCTGTTGTGACAGTAAAAGTCATACTCATAAAAAGCTGAGCTGAAGGGCCTCTTGATGGATATAGAAAAGGCACCGATATATTAATCTGAGCAAAATTAGCATCTTGCCAAGTGCAAATGTACGTGCAGGTAAGTAGTGCATGTTCTCTTTTTCCAGAGGCTTCTGACAGCAGAAAACTTCTCCCAACCATTTTTGAACTCTCAAATTTAAGTGTTGACAGTTTATAAACTGCCCTCTGAAAAGAGGTGACTTCTAAAAGTCCCCTGGGTCAGTGAGTGTAGTATCTAGAATTTTTTATTCTAGACACACAGTCTCATTTTCAGTAGTAGGATCTTCCAGCCAGCTGCATTGCTGAGTTAGTTACAGTAGTTGCAAACAGTTACCATTCCATGGCATGGCAATACATGCTCAGTACATCTCAGCCTAAAAGATCACATAAATGTTAGCTGAACCTCCTTCATGTGTCTGCATACATGTAAAGCTCCCCCCAGTCTCTTCCAAGGGTTTATTTTTTAGACTCACAGCTTGGTTTCCAATCAGCTTCAGTATTTTCCTGTCAGTCTCAAATATTTCAAGGTCTTTAGCCACTGGATTGTCAAACTACAGGCAGTTCAGACCTTTGTATTTGAAACTTGTAACAAAATATTGACTCCTTCATTGTGTCTTCCTGCTGGGAAGTTCAGGAGAGTTGTAATATCCTTGAGTATATTATTTAAATTGGAATGAAAGCTTTAAATTAAAAATAAATAAATAATTTAAATAAACCAGAGAAAAAGAAAACATGCATCAACCAACCACAGATGCTCGAAAAGCTCCAGCTACGTTAAATGTTGCAGGGAAATTCTCACAACAGTGATGCTTTCAAGGCAAAATGCAGTCAAATACAAAAATAAAGCCAGTAGTTACTGCTATGCCACGCAGAGTTGCCAGTGAAAAATTTTCATCCTCTCTTGGCTACCTTTGTAAAGCCACTGAAATTTCCCAGTGTCCCCAGGCACAGGGCTGCTGGGAGTTTGACTTGGCTCAGTTTGGATCCCAGTGTGGGCAGATGGAAGTGCAGGAGACATGAGCTGTTCTCCAGGGCTCCACGGGGTGCCAGTGAGTTCTCTTCTCCACCTGTGTTTGGCCTCTGCAAGGAGAAGATGCTTTATTTTCCCATCACATAACAAAATAGGGAGAAAGTAGAAATATAAATGTTTTAACCTGTCTGATTATTTTTTAGTGCTTGATGACTCAAATCAAACGTTGCTTTGTTTCCCTCCAGGCTCCTTTCACTCTCTTTGTCATGGATGTAGGAAGTCACTGATCTTTTCTATCTTTTTTTGTCTTTCTCTTTGTATGTTCTCCTTCTGTCCATTCCATCTCCACTGTGCCACTCCTGTATGCAGTCTTGCCCATCCCAAAAGGTAGGTTAAAACACTGGAGTCTGTACTTTGCTCATTCCTGCTGTCTTTTGCTTGTTGTTTTTTCCAGGGTGGTCAATATTGCTAACACTGGAGCATGAGAAGCAGGCCAGCAATCAGAGCACCTGATTGCTGTGCCACATCTCCAGAATACCCTCCTGCAAAGTTAGTTCATTGCACCTGCAAAGTTGTGAGAGAAGGGGTAGTGGGCCCAAGGGCACAGCACTTCAGACAGCAATTCTCCTGTGTTTTCCATAGTGGGAAAGAGTACTGTACATGGAGAAAGTACATGCTGGGATTATGGTTATGGCTGTAAAAGGCCTTTATAATAATGGTCCTTTCTACTCTGGAAGAAAAGGTGTAATTTTTTTAAACATCTCAGCAGCTCAGAAGAGCCGTTAGGTATCATCCCAACTCCAAACCTGGCATATGTTTTTGCATTAGATGTGAAACAGAGTCAACTTTTTATCTTCTTTGGAAGCTTTCTGCAGTTAATTGGAAAATTTTTTTGGACTGATCCCAACTTGGCACACTCCTAAAAGTGACCTGTCTCTATTCATAGTAGTTTATATTTGCTTTTTAAGTAGGTAGGGATTTTTTAGAGCCAAGCAGACAAGACTCTGTGTCAAGGAGGTCAGAGTTACTCAGCCGTAGAGCATTAATGGTTAATGAAGTAATTTATCAAGTCTTGGCCTGAAAAGTAAATCTTAAAGAACAAAACCCAGTGAGTGGATTGTGATATCTGATAAGCAGAGAACTTGGAAAGAGAAAGGCTGCCCTGTGAGTATTAAATAACAGAGATGTTTGGGTTTAAATTCATGCCTTTGAGAATCCTCTGGCATTGCTGAAGGTGCCCTGAGATAACTTTAGTGAGTGATGCACACTAAGATTTGTACTAATTTATAAAATCAAAGCTGGAGTTAACTTCCTCATGTTTTCATGTTTGAACGAACACCTTAAGAGACTTAGCAAAGCATGTTTCATACCATAACTTCTGTGTTGAGGATTTTACCTCTGATAAATCAAAAAGCTGTTAATTCCAGTCAAGCAAATCTTCAGCATCTGTGTATTATTTTTGCAGTTAGGTTGTTCTGAAAGCAGCAGAAAGCCTTGATTTATGCTAGGAAGCAGTTTGGGTTTGAGGGGACTTAGAGAGAACAGTGGGTCTGTTGACACTGATCTGGACACAGAATTAGGTTTCAGGTTTATATATCACAAATTACTTATATTGCTATTTATGACTGAAAAAGAAATCTCCTTTTACCAAACAATTATGCCCTCACTGAAGTTATAATGAATTTTAAAGATAATGCATCTCCTCTAAGATTTGACCCAAGCCGGAGTAGAGAAGGAAGATGCAATTCACTGAGTAGTCTTTGGAGTTGGGTATTTGTTGTTTTTTGAATAATACAGGGCACATCCACTTTGACAGGTGCTGCTGCATGTCCTCAACCTTGGCTTTGCCTTTGGGAGCTTTGAGGTCTCTGAAACACATAGTATTGATGATATAGCTGGAAAAGCAACATTCCTATGAAATTAGCAAATGCTGCTTTATTAAACAGTAATTGTGCTGGTTTTCAAATCTAATTCCTTGGAATAATAGCAGTTGAACAAGTCTAACATCAGTAATCAAGAGAAGGTTGTCATGCAAATCCCAGTAACTGAGGAAAACACTAATGCAGGGTAAAACCTTCTGAATTTGTTCAGTTCTAGTGGTAGACTTTAATGCTGTCCAAATTTACTGTTCTCTCAAGCTACAATGTTTTCACAGATGGCCCAGAAAAGAGTGGAGTGGTGAAGGCTAAACTGAATTTTCCTCAGTGAATAAAAACCAAAACATTTGGGTTTTTTCTTAGCCCACTTGTGTTCGGTTCATTTTCACTCATTTACTACTTTGAAAAGCAACTGCCAAAGTGAAGGAGATGATTTTCAATGTCATTAGATAAATACTGTTAAAAATAAGGGAATTAATACAGATTGGATACTTCTAACTAGTTGCAATCTGGACCCCCCCCCTCCCCCCTCCCCCCGCAGAAAAGTTGTATTTTTGCTAAGCAGCATGCAGTTTGATTTGATAAGTGCAAGCTGTATGTGGACACTTCTCAGCACAGGGTCAGGTTTCAGTCTCAACCATCCGCAGCTGTGATTTGTTACTGGGAAATAACACATCATTTTGTTTCACATTCTATGGCCATGTTCTTTGCTTTAACTAGATGGTGCCATTAAATATAAAATTATTTACCATGATATTCAAAAGGCAGGAACAGTTTTAAATGGCCAATACAGTGGTAAATTCTTTCTAGTAAATCAGAAAGATCTGTTTGAAAAGATGATACTCTAGCTACATGAAAGAGTTGTGGGAAAGCACAGGGTACTGAAAGAGATGTGTTCAGAATGCTGCTGAACAGGCTTTGAGAATGGTTTGGGTAGGAAAGTCTTTAAATCAGCAGTTCATAGTAGCCAGGGGAAGGAAAAATGCAAAAGCAAAGATACCCTGAGTGTGAGAGCCTTTTAGAAAAAAGAACTGAAGTTTAGTTGCCCAAACAGCTCACAGAAACGTGAAAAATGTACAGACCAGGTACACAAATAATTCTGAGGCTTGCTTGAGGTGTAAATTTAAACCTGTTTTGATATTTGTTATTAAGTCTTAGCCTATTTATCACCATTGCTTTTCTGCTGGAAATTCATTCTAATAAACAGTTGACTGCCCTGATTATTTTTTAATTCTTTAAATGTGGAGGGAGGAAAAAAATCTTAATTTCTGCTGAGCTGAAACCAAGTCTTTGTCTCCCAGCTCTGTTCCATAGTGACATCAGTTTTAGCTGCAGACCTGCCAGAACACAGCGGGTAAGACCTAAAGTAAGATTCTGAACTTGGGGGTTCAAGGCTTGGCTCCTACTTTGTTTCAGTGGATCTCTCCTTTGCCTCAGATTGCTGTGTTTAAAACTACAAATAATGTCCCTAGTCATTGATACTGTAAGTTTTAAAACCCATAAATAGTGACAGCTTAATAGCTGCCCACAGAAGTTCCTTGCATTAAATAATGCAGGATAGCAATGCAAAGATTGATTTCATTCATTTGGCTAAAATAAGCAGTAATTTTAGTAATTTTTTTAAGTGACCTGAATAGTCACTTCATTCAAAATGCTGACACCAAGGTGCCTACTGTGAATTCCAGAAAGCAGTTCCTAGTGTCTCCAAGCTCTGCATTGCAAATGCTGCTGATTTTTTGGTACTACGAGCATGAAAAATAAAGAGTTTATATATTTTGTGTGTTTTAGGGAGTCAGCTAAGGTATCGAGATCCATGCAGATGTACAGTACTGAGGGCCTCTTCATGATAATGAAACTGAGAGAAAAGAAATGTGTAATTGTCAAAAAAACCCCATCAGAAATAGGCAAATACTTGCACCTGAACCCTTGCATGCAGAGCAAACTAATAAAGCTTTATTTAACACCTGGCTGCCTAGTAATTCAGTGACTTGTGTAAATTCTGTGTCCTTGGCTGTCTCCATTGCGTTTCAAGCATTTAACGTAGACGATGGAAGCAAATAACATTTAGTCCCCAGGCTCTGGGTTTGCATGCTTGTTTAATCTGAGAAATGAAGGCTGGTTAAGATGGGGATGATTGTTACCTTCAAGTGTTTAAAAGCCATGAATCAGTCCTAACTGTATCAGACCCTTCTGGGGTGTACAGGGACTTCCTTCCCGGTGTCAGTGTCTAGCATTCCTTAGTGTTCTCAGGCTCCAGTTGTAACCATGATCCCAGGAACATTTTT